>NC_088239.1:56441487-57187737 GCF_036934945.1 Oncorhynchus masou masou
CTTCCAAGTCAAGGTAAGCATTTGGATTTACTAATTTATTGCCACCGGGGCCTGCCGGTAAGTGCTAAACTGCTTACACTGTACACTGTACCGTTACTGCATGATTGTTGCGGGTTTACTAATGCAGTAGTTCTATTAGCTATGATGTTACTTTAGCTAATATGGTGACAACGATGTAGGCTGTGTGTAGCGGTTATGATATGGTTTGGATTGGAAAGGTTTAGCTGCCTGGTCACATACAGCTGATGTGTTGTGCATTGAAGTACACAAGTGAAGGGAAAAGCCGAGAGGAGAGCACATAGATTCCAGAAGGAATACAACGTGGCTGTTTTTGCAGTACATGTGATCAGGGATGTATTCCTTCCTCCAATTCTGTTAAAAACGTTTCTTAAATGGAAGAAAATGAAATGAAACAGTGATAAACATACCTGAATTTGTCCAATAGAAACTCTTGTTTGCAAGTGTTGGACTAATGATTACACACTTGATCAGCTAGATGGAGGCAAGAGTGCACAAAGCAGTATTGAAAGTGTCACTGTCTCTCCATCTGTCACTGTATGTCACCTCAAATCATTCTCTCGACTTGTGCACATACGTTATAAACTTGAATTCATTGGCTAGGTTGTAGAAACCTCACGATGTCTATGAAGAAAATCTGAGTATCATGTAGTAGCTTTAACCTATCGCTATTACATTGAACTGGGTGAATGGAATATGAATGACAGTCATCCAAAATGCTGTGATAAAGGCCAAGCTCATAAAAAAATGAAAAAACATCCTCCCTCATCTTAAACGGCACTGACCGCCACCGATATACAGTAAAAATGGTATCCACAAGTTCATCTGCCTCTGGGGAAGTAAATAAAGTGCTGAATTTCCACATTATGAGGTTGGAATAATACTGTGAAATTGTGAAAATGATGATAATGCCCTTTCCAACAAGCTCTCACAGTCTCATGTCAGAATTAGATGTTCATCCATGTTTTTAAAACGTCAAATTTTAAAGTTGTTCCAAATGTCAAATTTCTATGTGTTTAAGGTTAAGTTTAGGCATTAACCATGAATGGTTAAGGTAAGGGTTAAGATTTGAGATAGGCTGAAAACTAAAATATAAAAAAAACTTTCTATTGCTGGATTTGAACATAGAACATGACTCTTTGCCCCTTTGGAACCAGAGGTAAATGCTTACGCTCATCCATCATCCCCACCCCACTGCTTCAGCAAAAACTAAGCCTACTTGAAATTTCTGCCTGTTTTGGTGGGAAGGAGTTCAAATCAAATCCAATTTTATTGGTCACATACACATATCTAGTAAATGTTGTTGCGGGTAAAGCGAAATGCTTGTGTTCCTAATGCCAACAGAGCAGTGGTATCTAACAATTCACAACAATACACAAATATAAAAGTAAAAGAATGGAATGAAGAAATATATAAAAATTAGGACGAACAGTGGTATTGACTAAATACAGCATATATATACATATGAGATGAGTAAAGCAGTATGTAAACATTATTAAAGTGACTAGTGCTCCATTGTTAAAGTGGCCAGTGTTTTGGCCAAATTGGTTAATTGGTGAATAGAGTTCCAAACATCTCTGCCAATAACAGCTAGTTTTCCGTTTCCCCCTCCACATTCAGACCACTCCCAGACAGTCTTATCGAAATTCTTGCTTGTGAAATTGCTGTTAACTAAGAAGCTATTTTTGTTTCTTGCTTGTGAAATTGCTGTCAACTAAGAAGCTATTTTTATTTCTTTTTGAACAGTTTAATTGAAAACGATCTTAATGGTTTCCAAGAAATTATTTGATATTGAGATTTTTTTTTAAAGGCTGCATGGGACCTTTAAAGCAGACTCAGTAAGTCCCAAATAAAATATTTATTTTTTATTGTTTAA
The DNA here is from genome assembly GCF_036934945.1 of Oncorhynchus masou masou. NCBI lineage: Eukaryota > Metazoa > Chordata > Actinopteri > Salmoniformes > Salmonidae > Oncorhynchus > Oncorhynchus masou. The sequence goes on from NC_088239.1 coordinate 56,443,382, forward strand.
TATATCTCAAAATGGATATATGAAAGCTTCATGTGCCATTTGGGTCACTTCAAAGTGATACAAAATACGTTTTCACGAGTTATAAGTACAGCAGCTTTATTTACAAATTGCAGGTCCGATTTTTTTAGATAATTCTGACGCATTTTTGTCACGTTCTATCTGTTGCTCTGATGCATCCACTACTAAAGCAACACATCAACAATACAGATAGGCCTCTCTATATCCCTCTCATTATAAACAAGACTCATTATAAATGATAGTTGAGTGGTACAGAATAAAAGTGTCATTTAGCTGACAAATTTAGCTAACGGTTTATATATGGGCTCCTGGCTGTCAGTCCGTCTGTCTACACCTTTTTAGGATGTAGTCTGCCATAAAACCCACAGAAGAAGAAGTCCGATGATGCATAGCAGAGGTTTTTTGAAAACACCGACCGGCGGATCTGTAACAAAGTTGCTCTGATGTTGCTAGTTTGATTTACTGAATAAAACTGGAAACTGGAATTGTGAGCGATTTACATTCAATAAGACAGGGATTCCTCACTCACGACTAGTGCCAGGGTCATGCTGCTGTGGACACTGCCAATAATAATCACGAACGCCTGAGCGAGCTGGTAAGTGAAACTACAGTACAGTAGTTACACAGCAAATTAGCGAGATAATTTAGCTGGCTAGCAAACAGCTGTCGATTTATTAAAGCATTGCTAAATGTGCAAATTGGTGGTGTAGCCTATAATAGTAAAACCAAACGTTTGTGCACTTACTTGCAAACTTTGCTGGAGTTGTTAGCTGGCTAATTGTTTTCCTCTTGGGTATTTTGTTTACTATTGCAACCTTTTGATGGCTTATTTATTTTATAATTCAACATAGGCTACCTAGTTGCTAAGGGTCGACTTTTCCACACAAGTTTTTGCACTGCAAGACTGAGATTGAGCAGATAACGGCACTACTGCATTATATTGTTGTCTAGCTATGTACATTTGAATTTCATTTGACTGCTATTACGTTCGTGGCTGACTTGTTATTTTATAATACAGCAGCCTTATGCTTGTTGTAACTCGAAGAGGCCCGGTTGATATGGATCAAAGGGTGGCTGGCCCAGCAGCTGCTTAAAATAACTCTCAGGTAGCCTCGACTCTAGAGCATGTTATGACGTCTTGCCTGGGTTTGTTTTATTGACCCGACAAAACAAAATATAAAATTTACGAGGAAACTGACTTACCAATTCTAACTTTAAGTGTTCCATACACACAGTAGACAAACACAGGTCAATTTTAGATACCTCACATCACATCAAAACATTTAGTCACTGAATACAAAGAGTACCTATTTTCAGCACTGGACAGCTCCTGTTGAAGTACAGCCTGATACAAAAACAGCATGCCTGGTGATGTCATATTATAATGTGGAGTGGGTCATGTTATGAGAGTGAGATAATGGAGGCTACTGTAGATGAAATTGAAATGGATAGGTGTTATGCAATAAGAAAGGAGACACCATCAACCGGTGGTAAAATAATAGCTGGACGGGGTACTGCTTATCGTTACTCAAATCCTCCCTGACACACACTCCCGCGCACAGTCTCTCTCTCTCTCTCTCTCTCTCTCTCTCTCTCTCTCTCTCTCTCTCTCTCTCTCTCTCTCTCTCTCTCTCGCTCACACACACACACCACACACACACACACCACACACAAATGTAGTGATCCACTCAATTCCCCTATTGTACATCTGAAATCTACCACCAGCCTGGCAGACATTGCCTGCATGGCAGATCTCTCTTCACAATGGCCAATCTCTGCCTGTAGCTAAAGAAAACCAGTTGATCTATCCATCCCCAGGGTCATCTAGGGTAGGCCCAGCCTCAGACACAATCTCCAAATCATCCGCTGCTGAAATCTATGCTGCTGTAAAGTAAGGGATTACACTGGTACTGGTTATAGGAGATCCCTCAGTACTTACTCCCTGCTCTTATATTCAGAGATGGAACAGAAATCTTTGGGAGGAGAAGATTCTTCAAAACACATGTTCATAGATGGGATTATGTGGCTAAGTTCTGTCATGTGTAGTTCTTTAAGTTTTCATCTTACACTGATCTGTGTATTACTTTTCTGGACGTCATATCTTATCCTGGGCATATCTTCTTTATAGACATAGGTACAATATAAATATGCCATTTAGCAGACGCTTTTATCAAAATTGACTTACACTCATTCGTGTATACATTTTACATATGGTGGTCCCGGGAATTGAACTCACTATCCTACTGTTGCAAGCACCATGCTCTACAAACTGAGCCAAATAGGACTACATGAGTACTCAAAAGTCAACTTCAGACTTGTCACTCACAGGAACCTATTGTGCCAACCCTTCCACAGATAATACAGATGATACAGTTTGATTGGCGAATTAAATGACAACTCCTCCTTCAAGTCCGCCTCATCGATTCCCTCCCACCGCCTCCCTGACCCCCTTTTTAAAGGTGAGGTAGAAGCTCACTCTGATAAATGGCCTAGGATTGATTTGTATTTAATTAACAATTTGCCCGAGACGTTTGAAAACTCTCCCTCTCTCTCTCTGTGTTATTGGCCTGGTCTCTGAGGGTTGGCGAGGCACGGACAGGGAGGAGAGGGGATGCATGGGTAATTTATGGTGTGATCGATAAGTCCTGGTCTAACATCCAAGGGCTGGGATAAGAGGGCCGGGAGGACTGTCAGGGTCTACACACTGAAGGGAGTGTGAATGGAGAGATGAGAGAGGGAGAGGAAAAGGGATGGAGGGCATGTATATTTGGGATGAAGAAAGTGCACATTAAAATGGAACAGGAAGAGGGACAAAGGAAGGTTCATTAGGGGAAAGAGGAGAGATGGGAGAAAGGACGAATTGTGTGAATGGAGGATAGGGAGAGTTTGAGGAAGGTAAAGGGGGATGGAGAAAGTGAGGAATGAAGAAAAGAGCCATTCTGATGATGTGAGAGGCAGGGAGAGGGATGAGTGGGAGACAGAGAAAGAGGGAATTTACATCAGAGGAAGCGGGAGAGACCAGATGAGGATGGTGGGAGAGGAAACGAGAAGAGAAGAATAAATTATGAATGGGACTGGGAGAAAAAGAGAGTTGAGAGAATAATATTGTTGTAATCTAGGAAACCATATGTTTACCAAATATCATGCTTATCAGCATACACAGCACAAGAGAGCCTCACTCACACTGCCATTGAAGACAAGTCAGGTGACTGCAAAGCATGTCGACCTGGCTTCTGATAACACTCTAAAATCAATGACTACTTGTGTATCCAGTCTAGCAAGTTAATCTCTGAGAGACTGAGAACCATTTGTGTTCAATCCAAATACAAAGATGTCAACAAGCTTGCGTAGTTGAAGCATGCATACATATTTATCTACTATATGATTTACCTACCATCATCCCTCCTGTTATACAGTGTTATTCTGTGACGTCCCCAATAGGGGGCAATAGTGGGTTTGGGTACTAATATCCCCATCCCCATCCCCATTACTGCACTCCTCCAGAGAGCATCCTCTGTGCAAAGATGGATGGCACAACCGTCTCTCTCCAAATGGACAAACTAAACACCTTTAGGGGCCAACCTGTACAAACCTATATATCGCCTGCTGCGCGCTGTAAAATGAACGTCTCATTATGGTAAAATCTTCTTAAGAGAGAAGAGACGCCTGTAAAATTAATGCACTTCAAGACACAGACACACAGTGACATATCCTCCATCGAAGAGGCCCATAACAGGTTTACGCACACGCCGAGTAATAAGGCGAACCGTTTATGCGGCAGAACTTGGGCCAAGGTGAGAACAAAAACATTAGTCATAGGCAGCACTCACCCCGTAGATCGCTGGTCGCTGGTTCCTGACCCATTTTGCGGATGCGGCCTTCAAATGGGGCCCTGAGCAGGTACGGTTTGGGACGACACCGCACCTTTTACTACCAGCTCATAAAAGTGTTTTATATCATACCTTGTAATGTAGCACATTAAGGTTGCTGTTGTTCTTGCAAGGTCATTTTTCCTCCCTTCCTCCCTCCCTTGAACAAACCCCCCTCTCGTCTTGCTGGATGGAACATACTTAGAATGCTGTGACATGTTATTACTTATAAAGAGATGAGCATGGAGAAAATATACACACGTATGAATAACTATGAGGACTATCTATAGTATCAGACGCAGATGTCCTGTGTTGAACAGCCACATAGTAGCCATTGGTTAGTGGATCTGTGTGTGTGTGCTTATGTCTTTGGTTTTACTTCTAGCTAACCTCCACCATTCGAGTTTAGCTAAGGATTAGCACTCTATCCACAGTAGACCGAGTTCTCCTACCTTTTTTTATTCATAGCTTTTCATAATTCATATTTCTGCTTTTCTCGTCTTCATACTTTTTTTTTTATTATTCCTCTCTTCAATATTAAGTCCCAGGGTTTTCCCCCTAATCCCCGTCAGTCAATCCAGCCCCCCACCCCTCCGTTCTGTCGAGCAGTAATAAAAGAAATACATAATCCAGTGTTGAAAAATATGAGATTTGCTTGTTGGAATGCAGTGGCGCAGATTGGATTACGGGTGGCCTTGGCCTGGTCTGGTTTGTCTGGTGAGGCGGTGGGCAGGGGATTTACCGTTATTTATGACTGCCCGGATCTGAGATGATGGGACTGGAAAACCTGACGTTTTCTTTCTCCCTTTTTTCCCTCCTTTTTATTTTTACTGCGCCACACTCATTTCTTTAATACCTTCTAAAATGTAAATCCGTAGCAGACACATACATCCCGGACAATGCGCCCGATATGAATTTTATGTAAAACGTACCCATAACTCTAGCCTATGATGGAACATATGACTCCTTGAAATTTCATTAAGTAAAAGGGTTGCGTGTTTGTGGGAGAGAGTGGGAGGGGGTGGGGGTTGTTGGGAAGACAGAGGGAGGTCTTATTAGCAAAGGTTTGTGTATGCATGCGTGTTTGTGGGGGGATGTCTGCATGCGACTGCGCATGTGCGTGTGTGTCTGTGTGTCAAGAATGAAGTAAGGAGGGGGATAGCATCAAGATCAGTGAAATACAAAGAGGACCATCATATTAACTAAAGGGGAGAGCCTTTTACCAACATTAGAATAATCCAAGCAAGGGTAGTAGCCTAGCATAGGGGGCTCGGCTTAGATTTAACATGCACTAATGCAGGTGACCAATCTGAATACAGGACTGAATAAATAAGGACAATCTCCATAATTATAATATTTTAAGAAAAGCAGAAAGGGGACTGAGTGACCTTGGTCTGATCCTCAATCAACCTTAATAATAAAACACACAGAGTGGCTGGGTGGAAGGTATTCTCCTGTGTGTTAGGCTGTGGGCTGTATTGTACCAGCTGTATCTAATGTTAAATTGTGACAATCCATGCATCTACTGTATCTGTTCTTCTATGCTGAAAATGTCTATGTCTGAAAACATTTGTTGTTCATGTTCAGTGTCTTATTGATACCCACTACCCAGTCATGTGAATTCCCCATGTAAGGTTGAAAGCCATATGTTCCTCCATGAAGGTGTGTGTGCATATGTGTGTGTATAGCACTGTGCGTGTGTGTATCAATGTGAGAGAGTGTATACTGTGTGTTTTATACAGTATGTGTGTTGATGTGAGCATGTGAACATGTGTGTATGTCTCTGTGTGTGTCTGACACCATGTTGGGGTGGTTGCCTCTCATTCTATTAGTAGACGAGTGGGACTGTGCCTCTCTGTCTCCCCCTCTCCCTCCAATGCCCTGCATGCATTTGACTTAAAGCTGCTGTTTGATGATGTCCACTGAGCCGTCCATTGGGCCATCTGCCCATTGAACTTGGAAGTGGCCCAGAAGAATTAGTCTTTGAAAGGCTGCTTGGATTGGAAGATCAAATAGCCTCTTCAGTCCAGTGACAGACAGGTCCACTGTCACCACACAGAGTAGAACAAACACATATAAGTCCTGAAATAGTTTAGTTTGGTGTTCTGGCCAATACTATTTATATGTAGATTTCTGAACTGAGCATGAAACTTTTTTAATTACCTTTTGAAATGATCCCAATCCACTTTTGGAATTCACATTTTTGCTACATGTTATATGAATATTAGTGAGAGGTGTAAAAATGTCAAGATCATAAGACAATATGCAGCACGTGGGATTCAAGGATTTGTCTTGAATAAATACTCTAAATGTTGGAATGTGCACAGGATAATGGGCATAATTGAATGCAGAATATGAAGTAAAGATATGGGCACACACACACACACACACACGCACCTATTCTATTAATAAGGAGGCTGCCAATCCATAATGTGGAAATCATGCTCCAGTGGGCGAGGAGGGAGTGTGTATGTGTGATGGTGGTGGGGGGGAGGCAAGGAGCCCAGACACTCCAGTCTATTGGATTGAGATTCATTCGCTATTTAAGGGTCAGAGATCGGGCCATGGGCGCTGTGGAGCCTCTCTGATCAATACCAACGCCACACACCCTGCCTGATCTGGGCATTTCGTCACCGTAAATCCACTGCTTGCTTTTTCTCCTCCTCCTCCGCCTGCTCTTTTTTTCTCTAAACTCAGTCATTTATAAGAAGAGATGGAGTCAACCGGGACCATTTTGTAAGATCTCAATACATTAAAAAAATCAAATCAAATCAGATTGTATTAGTCACGTGCGCCAAATACAACAGGTGTAGACTTTAGAGTGAAATACTTACTTACGAGCCCCTAACCAACAATGCAGTTTTAAAAAATACGGATAAGAATAGGAAATAAAAGTAACAAGTAATTAAAGAGCAGCAGTGAAATAACAATAGCGAGACTATATACAGGGGGTACCGGTACAGGATCAATGTGCCGGGGCACCGGTTAGTTGAGGTAATATGTACATGTGGGTAGAGTTATTAAAGTGACTATGCATAGATGATAATGACAGAGAGTAGCAGCAGTGTAAAAGAGGGGAAGGGGGGTGCAATGCAAATAATCTGGGTAGCCATTTGATTACGTTTTCAGGAGTCTTATGGCTTGGGGGTAGAAGCTGTTTAGAAGCTGCAGGGGCAGTATTGAGTAGCTTAGATGAAAGGTGCCCAGAGTAAATGGCCTGCTCTTCAGTCCCAGTTGCTAATATATGCATATTATTATTATTGGATAGAAAACACTGAAGTTTCTAAAACTGTTTGAATGATGTATGTGAGTATAACAGAACTCATATGGCAGGCAAAAACCTGAGAAGAAATCCAAACAGGAAGTGGGAAATCTGAGGTAGGTCGATTTTCAACCCAGCCCCTATTGAATACACAGTGGGAAATTGGTTATGCTGCACTTCCTAAGGATTACACTAGATGTCAACCGTCTTTAGAAACTTGTTTCAGGCTTCTACTGTGAAGTGGGACCGGATGAGAGAGGAATGCGCCAGCTGTCTGGCAGAGTGCCACAGGCTCTGAGGCACGGTCACGAGAGAGTTAGCTCTCGTTCCATTGCTGTTCTACAGACATAGGAATTCTCCAGTTGGAACATTATTGACGTTTTATGTTAAAAACATCCTAAAAATTGATTCCATACATCGTTTGACATGTGTCAACGGACAGGAACGGAACTTTTTGACATTTCGTCTGCAACTAGGGAACGCGCTTCATGACTTTGGATTTGTTTAACAAACGCCTAACAAAAGTAGCTCTTTGGACATAAATGATGGACATTATTGAACTAAATCAAAGATTTAATGTGAACTGGGATTCCTGGGAGTGCATTCTGATGAAGATCATCAAAGGTAAGTGAATATTTATAATGCTATTTCTGACTTCTGTAGACTACCCAATATGGCAGATATCTTTTTGGCTGCTTTGTTGTCTGAAAGCTGTACTCAGATTATTGCATGGTTTGCTTTTTTCATATATTTTTTTTTTAATCTGACACAGTGGTTGCATTAAGGAGAAGTGTATCTATATTTTCATGTCTAACAATTGTATTTTCATCTACATTTATAATGAATATTTCTGTAAAATGATGTGGCTCTCTGCAATATCACTGGATGTTTTTGGAACTAGTGAACGTAACGTGCCAATGTATACTGAGTTTTTTTTATATAAATATGCACTTTATCGAACAAAACATATATTTATTGTGTAACATGAAGTCCTATGAGTGTCATCTGATGAAGATCATCAAAGGTTAGTGATTCATTTTATCTCTATTTGTGTTTTTTTGTGACTCCTCTCTTTGGCTGGAAAAATGGCTGAATTTTTCTGTGACTTGGTGGTGACCTAACATAATCGTTTGTGGTGCTTTCGCTGTAAAGCCTATTTGAAATCGGACACTTTGGTGGGATTAACAACAAGATTACCTTTAAAATGGTATGACATGTATGTTTGAGGAATTGTAATTATGAGATTCCTGTTGTTTGAATTTGGCGCTCTGCACTTTCACTGGCTGTTGTCATATCAATCCCGTTAACGGGATTGCAGCCGTAAGAAGTTTTAACATGCTGATAGAAATTTGGGAAAACGGATTTAAGTTTCCCTACATTAAAGTCCCTGGCTACTAGGAGCGCCGCCTCTGGATGAGCGTTTTCTTGTTTACTTATGGCAGAATACAGCTCATTCAATGCTGTCTTAGTGCCAGTCTCTGACTGTGGTGGTATGTAAAAAGTTAAGAAAAATACAGATGAAAACTCTCGAGGTAGATAATGTGGTCTACAGCTTATAATGAGATACTCCTCCTCAGGCGAGCAATAATTAGAGACTTCCTTAGATATCGTGCACTAGCTGTTATTTTCAAAAATACTTAGCCCGGCGCCCCTTGTCTTACCAGACGCTGTTGTTCTATCCTGCCGGTACAGCGTATAACCAGCCAGCTGTACGTTGATAGTGTTGTCATTCAGCTACGACTCCGTGAAGCATAAGATATTGCAGTTTTGAATGTCCCGTTGGTAGTTTAATCTTGCGTCATCTATTTTCTTCTCCAAAGATTGCACCTTTGCTAGAAGAATGGAAGAAAGTGGGGGTTTATTCGATTGCCTACGAATTCTCAGAAGGCAGCCCGCCTGTTGGCCCCTTTTTCTCTGCCTCCTCTTCATGTAAATCACGGGGATCTGGGCCTGTTCCCGAGAAAGTAGTATATCGTTCGCATCGGGGTTGTCAGACTCGTGAAAGGGGAATTTTTTTCTGCCAGTCTGTGGTGAGTAATCGCAGTCCTTATGTCCAGAGGTTCTTTTCGGTCATAAGAGACGATAGCTGCAACATATGTACAAAAATAAGTCACAAAAAACGCAAATAAACGAACAAAAAAACACAATCCGTTGGGGACCCGTAAATTGTCTGCCTTCTTCCCCTGGCGTCATCTTTCACCCATTTAATATATCTGAGGACAGCTGTTGAATGTTGGATGGCCAGTGCTGGGCTTATCTTGGAGCAACAAGATCTCATAGTTTCCCTTCGAAATTTGAAGTATTAAGGATGAACGTCTATTTTTTGCGCATTCATTCTGCGTGGTTACAGGGTTAAAACAGAACCCACTCAAAGGTTAACAGTTTAAGCATTAATTCTGAGTGGTTAAGGTTAGGGCTATGGTTTGGGGAAAGCTTTGCAATACTACAGACCTCATACCATCAAGTATCATCAAGAATTCTCCCGGCTTGCTAGAGCATTGTGAACTGCCGTAGTGCAGTGTTTTGAGCAGCATTTTTCTATTTTTGTGTCGGCGCTGAGGAAGGCCTTCAGAAAGTATTCATACTCCTTGACTTATTCCACATTGTATTAAAGATACAGCCTGACTAAAAATTGTATTCAATTGTTTTGTTTTTCTCTCACCCATCTCCACCCAATACCCCATAATGACAAAGTGAAAACATGTTTTAAAAAATCTTTCCAAATGTTTTGAAAAGGAAATACAGAAATAGCTAATTTACTTAAGTATTCACACCCCTGAGTCAATGCTTTGTAGAAGCACCTTTGGCAGCACTGACAGCTGTGAGTCTTTCTGGGTAAGTCTCTAAGAGCTTTCCACACCTGGATTGTGCAACATTTGCACATTATTCTTTTAAAAATTATTCAAGCTCTGTCAAAATGGTTGTTGATCATTGATAGACAACCATTTTCAGGTCTTGCCATAGATTTTCTAATAGATAGTATTTAATTTAAGTCAAAACATGGCTACTCAGAAACATTCACTGTCTTCTTGGTAAGGAACTCCTGTGTAGATTTGGCCTTGTGTTTTAGGTTATTTTCCTGCTGAAAGGTGAATTCATCTCCCAGTGTCTGGTGGAAAGCTGACAGAACCAGGTTTTCCTCTAGGATTTTGTCTGTGCTTTGCTCCACTCCGTTTATTCTTTTATCCTGGAAAACTCTCCAGTCCTTTTTTACCCATCCACCAATAAGTTCCTTTCTTTGCGAGCCATTGGAAAACTTCCCTGGTCTTTGTGGTTGAATCTGGGTTTGATATTCAATACTCGACTGAGGGAGCTCACAGATAATTGTATGTGTGGGGTACAGAGATGAGGTAGTCATTAAAAAATAATTTAAAACCCTATTATTGCACACAGAGTGAGTCCCTGGAACTTGTTAAAGGGAAATGTCCAAATGTTTGACTTCATAGTCCTCATCTCCAGAAACCACCCCAACATCAATTTATGTAAAAATTGTTTTGTAGCAAAAACATATTGAGGAAGATGAGTGCTTCCAATGACGACATCGGATTGCATCGTGTAATTTTAAACATTTATGAGTTGGCATGCTAATTGCCTACAAATTGATTGATGATGTCATAGGAAACACTTATCTTACTCTATATTATTTACTACAATAAATAGAAACGTGCCATTTTTGCATATGTTGATGTTGGAGTGGTGCGGGAGATGATGAATTGGAAGTTGAACATTTGAAACATTTGAAAAAGTGTTTACTCCTGAACTTATTTAGGCCGTAAAAAAGGGGTTGAATACTGATTGACTCGAGACATTTCAGCTTTTCATTTTTTATTAATTAGAAAAAATTAAGAAAAACATAATACCCCATATTGTCAAAGGGGAATTATGTGTGTAGGCCAGTGACAAAGAAAATCTAAATTTAATCTGTTTAAAATTCAAGCTGTAACACAATAACATTTTGAAAAAGTCAACATGTGAGAATACTTTCTGAAGGCACTGTACTGTATAAAACTTAATTAGGACATTTTCACAAGTCTATTTCTTGTGATCAGGCTGCTTGGAGACCTTGCCTTGGAACGTTTGAGCTTGAAGGAAACCTGTAATTTTATTCCTATTACATTTATTTATTTTTTATTCTTGACACCAGATATCATTGTATATTTTATGACATGTGGATACATATGGTATCCTCAAAAATATCTGACTGTGTGTTTTGAATTAGGAGATGTTGCTTGCTTCTCTCAAACCCTTCTCTTACTCTTAGGATCAGAGGTGTGTTTTTGTCCCCTTCACATGAATATATATCTCTATCTCTGTAGTGGCCTCACCCTCACCCTTTCTTTGGCACGCACGCACGCACACACACACACACACACACACACACACACACACACACACACACACACACACACACACACACACACACACACACACACACACACACACACACACACACACACACACCTTCCTCATTGTCCTTCACATACCCTTCAGCTCCTCCTCATTTCCATACAGAATGCAAACAAGGTGTCCTCGCCACCACGCTCCCCCCTACCTCTCCTCCTCTACATGCTCCCTCCATCCCTCCTTCCCTCCCTCCTTCCTTCCCTTCATCCCCCCATCTTCAGCTTGACAGTGGCAGGCATCAGACAGCACAGGTTTCCTCTGACTGCTTGCCTCTCTGCCTGCCTGACCTGATATATTGTAGTAGGATGAGATTTCGATGAACACCAAGGTCTGGGACGACGCATTTATTCAATCCACTCACTTATTAGGGATATAAATTATTTGGATTGGGACTGAACCTTGAACCTTGAACCCTTACCCTGAAAGAGAATGTATATGTTTTCAATTTTTTTCTCTACTACCCCTCTATCTTCATCCCTTGATCCCTGGCCTGGCGTGCATGCCGCTGATCCATTAGGCGGATGAGATGGACACCGTCACTCTGCATATGCAATATTCACAGACACAATTTCAGTATGGCGAGAAAATAAAATATTTTCTTCTCCATGCACCGTTCCTGGACAAGTGGGTTAATATGGGACTATTTATGTTGCTGTGTTTATGGGGTGACTGACCTTTTCTAGAAGTCCCAAATATAGGAGAAGAGGGGGTGGGGGGGGGGATTTACGTAACGTAACACCTCTAAGGGGAACATTTATGGTCTGTGACAGGATGAACACAAACAATGGTGTCCCACTGCTCCCTATGTGTTAAGTTTCAAAGTGTCAAGTGAGAAGTTTTACTTGGGACTTGGGGCTTTACAGATATTAATTTCACCACGAGGCTAATGGCCTGTTGAAATATGCATATGACCTTAGAGATATAACATCCTATTGTTATGAAAGGTCAGGCTCGTTTTTTACTTTCAGTATGTTGTATTATCAGAGGGGGGGGGGGATGATAGTCATAGTTACACGTCATGTCCCGTAAGACCACATAAACCTCTCTCTGTACCTTTTCAGATATTAATTTTGTTCCCTAAAGCTGAAAATCTTCCTCTTTGCCCCCTGATCCTCCACGGAACAAAATGATAAAATCATAGAGAGCATGATGAGATTGCTGCTCTATTATTAATCTTCAATAAATACATCTTGACCCAGGGATTAACTCCGCCCCCTCCTCCTCCATCCTCCCCCCATTCCTCTAGAGATAACGCAATCTGATCATGCTGACATGAATTATGAAAAAACAATGGATTGGGGGAACAAATGTTCCAACCTGGATTGAGTATTGGGACTAGTGGTGTCTTTGAAGCCTTGGTGTGTCTGTAATACTTCTGCTCTGGAAAAAATGTCAAGGGAATACTAGTACTTTGGCGTCTTTCACTTGTGTGGGTGTTGATACAGTATTAATAGCTCTTTTATTGCATACAGTTTTTATAAACAACAGTCAAGGATGCTAGTGAATTGGAATAAGACAACATTTTGCATGACGTAATTACTCCAAGGTAAAAAAAGAAAGGAAAATGGTTTACCAGATACGTTGTAGATACAGGTAGTTACAAAATCTACCAAACGTTTATTCTGGTTTCTTACAATTCCGAAAATGTATACATACAGTATTACTCCTCCAGAAACGATTCAAATCTCAATGAATTCAAATAGCATTCGGAAATGATCAGTCACCTCGCCATGTCGCCTATGTATCCATCTAGCATGTTAATGATGTCCCCCTGTCTCCTCTAGCCTAATGAGAGAAGACCTGGGTCCTGCCTGCTGCCGCTGGCCTCATCGATTACCTGTCCCTCCGCCACAACATGCTACTAATGAATATGCTGCAAGTTGGAAACAGGGACAATGGCTTTGCTGAAAAACTGTTTGCTTATGTTCACTAGGCAAGCTCTGATGACTGTGATGGAATATACTGTAAATGGATTATGAACATGGATTTTGTTGCTCGGCTTGAGTATCTATACAAATGAAAGGAGTGTTCAGTGGTGTGGTATTGCACTTACATTCCACTCTATCCAAGATATGTGGTTATAACTGCCAAAACTCATTGAATGGAAACTTGAAAATGAAATATAAAACATATATTCCTGTTTCTAGAACAAGCTGTTAGGTGTATAAATGAGGTCTTAGGAATTTCTCGGCCAAACATTCGGTGGTGAAACCAAGACTAACTCCAGGTTTGGAGTAAGGTTTTTTGTAATTTCATGGATAAAATTGATTGAATATGTTTTTGAAATAAACTGTAAACTCATTGTAAAATGTACAGAAGGCCTGGTGATGTTAAGCTCGGAAATATTATTTGAACTATTTAACTTCTAAAAATATATATATATGTGAAAAATTACGAAAATTGGATCACACAAAAGAGGCCTGGGTGGTAGAGACCAAATCCTTCACAATGCATAAGGGATGGACAATTACCATTCTCAGAAAAACAGATTCACGTAATCTTGATTTAATTTCAATGCTGGCACCTATCCTCACTGTCTTCCAGGATAACACTGTGTTTATCCCCTTCAACAGCCTGCGGTCAACAAGAAACTGGCCTCTTAGGAGAGGGAGGGTCAGGTTATGGTGGAATGGGGGGCTGAAAAATAAGAGTCTTAAACTGCTTTAACACTCCCAAGCCCTGTAAAGCCATATTTAAATTAAATACTAACGAGCGTACACAGGGGTGTCAGCTGAGCCCATGCCCCTTGGGCCCCACCCCGGCACCCCAACTTGCTTTCTCTGCCTTGGAGGACACATGCGTGGGCAGGAGTGCTCAGACCTCCCCTTCCCTTCTCCCCTCCTCTTCTCCGGAGCAACAATCCCACTAAGTGATTTATTACCTCCTTCAGTCAGATATCAGGCTGATACTAGGCTTGGAAAGCCTCTTTTGTTCCTGGACTGAGACACTCTACCACCCACCAAAGACGTGCTGCTGCTCACTTATACCAAACAATGTGATTCCCCTGTTGTCAACATGTCGCTGCTTCAGTCCCTCTGCTACAGGAGGAATGTGTAATCTATGCAGATCAATATACTGTCAGCTGTGTGCTGGGCGACGTGCTCTCTTTTTCTCTTTCTCTCTTGTTCTCTCTTTACCTCCTTTTTTTCTGCATATACTGTATCGCCGTTTTTCCTGCCCCCATTTTCCTCTCTCGTCTCTCTCCCTCCCTGTACTGTCACAGAGTGGTGTCTGGTGAGGAATAGCCTCTGCCGGGGGGTGGTAATTGAAAAGTGTGGTGGATGGAGGGCGGCTGTTGGGCCCATCTGTGTCTGAGCTGTGGGGTCTGGGCCAGACAGGGCCCCCCTGGGAGCTGTTAACACCTCATAGATGCCAGGGGCCCCCAGGGACCCAAAGAGCAGCACTGGGGCCTTAATGAGAAAGCTGTTCTGGTGGCATGCATTGAAACACGTCCCCTTATCTTGGCTCTCGTTTGAAAATTACTATGGATTAACAGACTTATTTCCTAAAACCTGTCAATACTAAATATCATATTAAGGTGCAGGGCATTATTAATTGTGTGACAAGAAATAACTAACAGGTCTATTTTGCTTCAGTGGCCAGAATTTGTCCGTTCACAATTCAACTGTGGGAACATGGCGGCTCTCAACACTAGACAACAGAAAGAGCTGGCCAGTACTATATGAAAGGTTGTTCGTAAGATTTTTTTTTTTACATATTTTTGGGGCAAATTACCCTAAACATTGCACACCACACAGGTCAACTCCGCAACGGATCTTGCTGTATGATTGTAATGATCCACAGGTTTGAAGTCAAGCTTGCAGTGAAATCCGGGGGTCAGACCTGCGTGCCGAACTGCTGAAGCAGGGAGACCTACAATGAGGTGAGACCCAGCTAGTCAAGCTAAACCTGAGATGCAGCTTCATCCACCTGGCAAAATTCATCTTGACCTTCCAGAATACAACACACATGTTTTCCACTACCAGGGAGGCTCAAGGCTTCCTGGAGAAGCACATCAAACCCAACACACAAGGGGACAAGCTGACAGATGGAACCCCATGACTAGCTCATTATTCAGGTATGCTATCCATGCACAATCAAACAGCCTAGCCTATGGCTATGATGTTACCCTCAGCATTAGACAATGATGAGGACATCCCCTCATGTTTGGGTACAAGCAACAATATGACTATTATTGCTGAGCATTGAACTTTTTATAATTATATTGGCTCTGGTCCAAGACACTTACACAGTGATGATGCCGCACCAATAAATAAACAATGGACAATATATGGAGGTGTCATAAATACTGAGACTGCTTTCTTGTGTGGCTACAGGGCATTGAATCCATTTGGGCTAAATATGGCAATATAAGTTGGTTGGTGGTGGTGGTGGTGGTGGGGGGGTGACCAATGGGTGGGTTTCCCTCCAGGTCCTGCTTCTTATTTTACTTACATGGGCTAATCAACATTAATAATCAACATAAAAGTCAACAATTACATTAAAGTCAACAATTACATTTTAGAAAAACTATGACAGCACAAGCTATTCTCTCATGGATTTGAAAGGCCTTAATAGTCCTATCACATGTTCCAGCAATCTTGATATTCTAGCAAGAAACCATATTGATATAGCAATGCTCCAAGAAACACACCTCCAAAACTACATACATAAATAGAAAAACATTTGTACAAACTGGCTGCTTGTTCATCAGCCCCAAACAAAACTAAGGGTGCAATCATAATGATACATAATAAACCAAAACAATCACCATCCTTCGTAAAAGTAAAGGTGAAGACCAAGAAGGCAGAACCACTTTCCTTAAATGTATCCATAATAGAAAAGAAATTGCCTTTGTTAATGTGTATACTTCAAATTCATATGATCCTAAGTTTTTAATTCTCTGAACAGCATATTGTTAGAATTAACTGAATTCCATCTGGTTATTGGGACAGACATGAAGCCATTCTGGACATGTGGGACAAATCTAATTACACCAACTACTATCCATAGGAAACTAAGGCTCTCCAACATATACTCTCTGATTACAACCATATTGATGCCTGGCGAGCTCATAACCCTTAAGCAAAAGAGTACACTTTCTATTCAAAGAGGCACAAACATTCTCCCGAATCGATTTCCTACTATTCTCTACTCCTCTATTTTCTTGATTAAAGAACGAGAGGATAATAGTAGGAAATCGATTTGACATGTGTGACATCTGATCATCATGCTTACTACTGCCAGTTAAACATTCCAGAATTTTCTAAAAGAGCCATAAGATGGAGCTTTGATACTTTCTTACTATAAAATCCTATTTTCTGTGAACAATTTTAAACTGAATTGAATGCATTCATAGGGATGAACAAACATTCAGTTGATGACCCCCGGATTTTATGGGATGCCACCTATGTCTTTATAAAAAATAATGCAACTGCATTTGCATGGAAGAAGACATCAGAATTGGAAATGTTAACTGTGTTAGAGCGTTCTCAACAAATACTCTTTCAGACCAGGTATATTCAGACCGGGTAGCTATTACTCTTTCCAAAGTCAACACATAATTTATTGATAAGACAGAGAGCAGAATTTGCCATCCATCAAGTTAGATTCAACAATTACTTATTTGGCAATCGTCTTAGTAGGCCAACTAGCTATGCAGTAATGATCAATTAGCTGATATAACAATTATTGAATCTGAAACAAGGGAATTACTATCACAACCAACAATAATCAATCAAAGATTCTCCAGGTTCTATAAAGAACTGTAGACCTCTGATTGTAAATCCATACCAAGGCAGACTAAGTCCTTGTTGAAAGACACAGTTAACATTTCCAAGCTTACAAGAAATCCCGCTATGCCCTGTGACGAACCATCAAACAGGCAAAGCAACAATACAGGACTAAGATCGAATCATACTACACTGGCTCCGACGCTCGTCGGATGTTGCAGGGCTTGCAAACTATTACAGACAACCTGCCTAAATGACTACAGACCCGTAGCACTCGCGTCCGTAGCCATGAAGTGCTTTGAAAGGCTGGTAATGGCTCACATTCCACTCCAATTTGCATACCGCCCAAACAGATCGACAGATGAGGCAATCGCTATTGCACTCCACACTGCCCTTTCCCACCTGGACAAAAGGAACACCTATGTGAGAATGCATTGACTACAGCTCAGCGTTCAACACTATAGTACCTTCAAACCTCATCAATAAGCTAAGGAGCCTGGGACTAAACACCTCCCACTGCAACTGGATCTTGGACTTCCTGACAGGCCGCCCCCAGGTGGTGAGGGTAGGTAGCAACACATCTGCCACGCTGATCCCCAACACTGGAGCTCCCCAGGGGTGCGTGCTCAGTCCCCTCCTGTACTCCCTGTTCACCCACGACTGCATGTCCAGGTACGATTCCAACACCATCATTAAGTTTGCTGACGACACAACAGTGGTAGGCTTGATCACCGACAACGATAAGACAGCCTATAGGGAGGAGGTCAGAGACCTGGCCGGGTGGTGCCAGAATAACAACCTATCCCTCAACGTAACCAAGTCTAAGGAGATGATTGTGGACTACAGGAAAAGGAGCACTTAGCACATCCCCATTCTCATCGACGGGGCTGTAGTGGAGCAGGTTGAGAGCTTCAAATTCCTTGGTATCCACATCAACAACAAACTAGATTGGTCCAAACACACCAAGACAGTCGTGAAGAGGGCACAACAAAGCCAATTCCCCCTCAGGAAACTAAAAAGATTTGGCATGGGTCCTGAGATCCTCAAAAGGTTCTACAACTGCAACATCGAGAGCATCCTGATCGGTTGCATCACTGCCTGGTACAGCAATTGCTGGGCCTCGGATCGCAAGGCACTCCAGAGGGTAGTGCGTATGGCCCAGTACATCACTGGGGCAAAGCTGCCTGCCATCCAGGACCTCTACACCAGGCGGTGTCAGAGGAAGGCCCTAAAAATTGTCAAAGACCTCAGCCACCCCAGTCATAGACTGTTCTCTCTACTACCGCATGACAAGCGGTACCGGAGTGCCAAGTCTAGTACAAAAGTGCTTCTCAACAGTTTTTACCCCCAAGCCATAAGACTCCTGAACAGGTAACCAAATGGTTACCCGGACTTTTTGCATTGTGTGCCCCCCCTACCCCTCTTTTACGCTGCTGCTACTCTCTGTTTATCTTATATGCATAGTCACTTTAACTATACATTCATGTACATACTACCTAAATTGGCCCGACCAACCAGTGCTCCCGCACATTGGCTAACCAGGCTATCTTCATTGTGTTCCACTACCCGCCAACCCCTCTTTTTACATTTCTGCTACTTTCTGTTCACTTTAACGATACCTACATGTGCATACTACCTCAATAAGCCTGACTAACAGGTGTCTGTATATAACCTTTTCAAATGTCTTTTTACTGTTGTTTTATTTCTTTACTTACCTACACACACACACACACACATACCTCTACAAACATACCTCTGCAACTGTTGTATTCTGCGCACGTGACAAACAAACTTTGATTTGATTTGAGCCCACATCTCTCTCAAAATCTCAAAAAGGCATTGGCTAGCATTAATAAAGGTAAATCACCTAGATGGGATGGTATTCCTCCTGGTATTCCTCCTCTTTAAAATATTGAATCCAATTAGGTCCACTATTGCTCGAAATTATTAACACAGCCGTTCACAATGGTTCATTTGGGAGAGATGTGAATACAGCACTAATTTTGCTTTTATAGAAAAAAGGTGAGGATGACACCCAGTGTTCTCACTATTAAACTGTTTTCAAAATGTTGTCATACCGTCTTGAGACTTACACCAATTGGTCCATACAGACCAAAGCAGGTTTGTTAAAAATCATTTATCATCGGATAACCTCTGTCGACTATTGCATATGCTTCAACAGGAACAACAGTTACTTGGGCTGTATTATCTCTCGATGCATAAAAAGCTTTTGATAGACTGGAATGGTCATATGTCTAGTCTGTCTTGGAACATATAGGAATTGGCTCCAATTTCATTAATATGAATAAAATGCAAATCCCTCAGCCATAGTTTATAAGAGGCAATATCTGCTCTATTCAGAATTTTTGTAACTTTCTTTTAGCTAGGCAAGTCAGTTAAGAACAAATTCTTATTTACAATGACAGCCTAGGAACAGTGGGTTAACTGCCTTGTTCAGGGGCAGAATGACTGATTTGTACCTTGTGAGCCCGGGGATTCGATCGAGCATTTGGTTACTGGCCCATTGCTCTAACCACAAGGCTACCTGCCGCCCCTTCTAGAATCACTAGAAGAAGCAGAACATTTTGACTTTTTATTGTATATGGAACCCCTGGCCCAGGCAATTCATCAATAGAAGGAAATAAGACAAATATTCCTCAAATCTACTGAGCATTTTATCTCATTATAAGTAGACAATATTTTACTATATCTAGACAATATATCTCAATTTCTCTCAAATGTATTGAAGATCATACTGTAGATAAATTCAGCTTCATCTCAAGTTATAAAATGTATCTAACCAAATCAGCCCTACTGCCTCTCAAGACCCTGATAGAGGTCTCCATCTCTACTCATGAAATGTGAAATATCAGAATAATAGTAGAGAGAATTGATTATTTCAGATTTTTTTAAATTTCATCACATTCCCCGTTGGTCAGAAGTTTACATTCACTCTGTCATGTCTTGTTATGTCTGTTCCTGTCCTTTCTCTTCATTCTCTCTCTCTGCTGGTCTTTTTAGGTTACCTTCTCTGTCTCTCATTCTTCAGCTGTTCTACATTTCCTCTAACTAGCTCATTCACTCTTTCACACCTGTTCTCTCTTCCCCCTCTGATTAGGTCTCTATTTCTTTCTCTGTTCCTGCTACTTTCAGTGTCTGATTCTTGTTTGTGTTTTTTGATGCCAGAAGCAAGCTGTCGTCTCGTTTGCTTCCACCTTGTCCTGTCCTGTCGGAGTCTGCCTGGCAGGAGCATCCTGCACTATACTAACGTTCTTTTTGTTCCGCTGACAACGTTGGAAGAGGATTTATGCCATTCCTGTATTTTCATTAAAGAACTCTGTCTTCTGTTAAAACCGCTTTTGGGTCTTCACTCAAGTTCATAACACACTCAGTTAGTATTTGGATGCATTGCCTTTAACTTGTTTATCTTGGGTCAAACATTTCAGGTAGCCTTCCACAAGCTTCCCACAATAATTTGGGTGAATTGTGGCCCATTCCTCCTGACAGAGCTGGTGTAACTGATTCAGGTTTGTAGGCCTCCTTGCTCGCACACGCTTTTTCAGTTGTGCCCACAATTTTGCTGTAGGATTGAGGTCAAGACTTTGTGATGACCCACTCCAATACCTTGACTTTGTTGTCCTTAAGCCATTTTGGCACAACTTTGGAAGTATGCTTGGGGTCATTGTCCATTTGGAAGACCCATTTGCAACTAAGCTTTAACTTCCTGACTGATGTCTTCAGATGTTGCTTCAATATTTCCACATAATTTTCCTTTCTCATGATGCCATCTATTTTGTGAAGTGCACCAGTCCTTCCTGCAGCAAAGAACCCTCACAACATGATGCTGCAACCTCCGTGCTTCACGGTTGGGATGGGGTTCTTCGGCTTGCAAGCCTCCCCCTTTTCCCTCCAAACATAACAATGGTCAATATGGCCAAACAGTTTTATTTTTGTTTCATCAGACCATAAGATATTTCTCCAAAAAGTACGATCTTTGTCCCCATGTGCAGTTGCAAACCGTAGCCTGGCTTTTTTTATGGCGGTTTTGGAGCAGTTGCTTCTCCCTTGCTGAGCAGCCTTTCAGGTTATGTCAATATAGAACTCATTTTACTGTGGATATAGATACTTTTGTACAGCAAAGAACCACCACAACATGATGCTGCCACCCCCGTGCTTCACGGTTGGGATGGGGTTCTTCGGCTTGCAAGCCTCCCCCTTTTTCCTCCAAACATAACGATGGTCATTATGACCAAACAGTTCTATTTTTGTTTCATCAGACCAGAGGACATTTCTCCAAATAGTACAATCTTTGTCCCCATGTGCAGTTTCGAGCAATGGCTTCTTCCTTGCTGAGCGGCCTTTCAGGCTATGTCGATATAGGACTCGTTTTACTGTGGATATAGATAATTTTGTACCTGTTTCCTACAGCATCTTCACAAGGTCCTTTGCTGTTGTTCTGGGATTGATTTGCACTTTTCGCACCGAAGTACGTTAATCTCGAGGAGACAGAACGCGTTTCCTTCCTGAGTGGTATGATGGCTGCGTGGTCCCATGGTGTTTATACTTGCATGCTATCGCTTGTACAGATGAACGTGGTACCTTCAGGTGTTTGGAAATTGCTCCCAAGGATGAACCAGACTTGTGGAGGTCTACATTTCTTTCTGAGGTCTTGTCTGTTTTCTTTTGATTTTCCCATGATGTCAAGCAAAGAGGCACTGAGTTTGAAGGTAGGCCTTGAACTACAGACTGACGAGCAATCCTAGTTGAATGGAGACATGTTGACTGGCTGGGAATGGGTTGGGAGGTTGAGGGTGGAGGCCCACATCTTCTTTGTTTTCTTTTCCTGTTTATACTGAATTTATTATTACTTCAACTCTGTATGTATTCCTTACAGTTCGAGTGGCAGCCTACAGGTACATGTTAAGTAAACTTATAATTTGAAATGTATATACCTGTAAACCCGCCCCCCCACCCCCCAACAAGAAATAACAAAACACTTTTTTTTAAAGAAAGCAGATTATTATCCCACCCTGGAAACTAAACATATGCCATTATACATTTTGATGACAACTCTGAGGAGCTACTCTGTCAACTGCAGCATGCAGCCACAGGGTTATGAGCTGTGTGTAGTGGCAATAGGACCCGTGTTGTAATGAGTGCACCAGTACGATACAAATTCACTCCTGATAGATAGTTAATAAATCTCAGTCAAATAATGATCAAATAAAAACATTATATTAACAGTTTACATTACACAAGCCTTATACCAGAGCCAAGACAAGAATAAACTATTATCATCCTGTAACAAGCTAGTAAGTACATGGAATAATGCTCCACATTTTCTTGGAAAACCATTTTAACAATGGTAAGTGTTTTTTTATTTTTTATTTAACTAGGCAAGTATATTAAGAACACATTTACAGTGACAGCATATCCTGGACGAATTTGGCGCTGCGCTATGGGACTCCCAATCACAGTCAGATGTGCTTCAGCCTGGATTTGAATCAAGGACTGTAGTGACATCTCTTGCACTGAGATGCAGTGCCTTAGACCTCTGCACCACTTGGGAGCCCAAGTGTTACATACAGGCATTCACTAACATACTTGTTGCATGTTAATTATTTACGTTGTTCACTTATAGTTGCCCTGGTATTATCCTGTGTAATATATGATGTGATTCCCAGTGATCTGACATCAATGAACAATGGCCGACATCTGAGTGCCAGCTTGAGGACGAGGGATCAGATGATACATAGATTACACATTTGCAATATGACTGGTCCTGAATGTATTTCAGTCAACCATTCTAGACAGATTAACAAATATTGCATTCCAGTAAAAGTATGAAATGAAGAGATAATTATGCTGAGAGCGGATGATTGAGAGGCACGCCCGTAATGGATTTGATTAAAGTCGTCAGCAAAAACATGCTAATGGTGGTGTTGATTAGTTGGATCACTCTAACGATGCTGTGAACATTAATCTGCAGTATAAACAAAAGTGTTGATGCTGTATTCACAGTTTTTACACGTTTGTGTGTGCACGTGTCTGTGTGTGTACGTGTGTATTTGGCATGAACTTGCCAGAATGTTAGAGCATGCATGAAAGATACTGTGCATGTATGTAAGATGCAAGATACTGTGCAAATTATTTAAATATGCAATCATTTGATCATCATGATGAGGAACAAAACATCATCCAAACATCCAAACTCGGCAAAACTGTATTTTCTAAAACTACAGTATGCTTTAAAATGCATGCCTCTAATCCTTGCGCTCTTACGAGCTGGGAAATGTGGTGATACATCTCACTCATATTATCACAGAACTGGGGTTTACGAAAGTAAGTAACTTGTGCTTAGCCGTGAGGCTTTTGTATTCGCTAGCTAGTGTTCACCCATAGGGCTTATAGCTTTGCTAGTGTTCACCCAGAGGGCTTATAGCCAAAGGGCTTATAGCCTTGGCCAGCAAACTAGCCAAGTTAGCTTAAGTCTTGCAGCGTGAGCTAACCAAGTCTTGATAGTTAGCCGTAAGCAAGCTAGTGTTCGCCTCATGGGCTAATAGCCTAGCTAGTAAGCACAAAGCTAGCCGGAGAAAGAGCGTGCTTTCTTGGTCTCTCAACTAACAAAATTGTTTCTTTCGACCGTCGAGCTGTGAAGCTAGGGCAGTCGGTCAATCTAGTCAACACAACACGAGAGATCGTGTGCTGAACTAAATGAGAGAGGAGAGCTTGCAAATCTACCTTTCCAGGTAGAACATTTAGCTAGTACAGTGCTAGCCAAAGGGAACTGTGTGGGGGCAGGGTTCGACTTCTGGTCAGTACCCCCCACAACTGTGGAGCCGTGAGGCTATACCAGTCTATCTAGTTAACACAAACGAGTGAACGCAAGTCAAACTAAACAAGAAAAGCTAGGAATGTGGTTTGCTTGCTTTCCAGCGAGCTAGCCAAGTTAGCTTAAGCCTTGCAGCGTGGGCTAACAAAGTCTCGATAGGTAGCCGTGTGAAGCTAGCTACCACAGGAGACTGAGAGGTAGAAAACAACTTCTACTCTAAGCAAAACTTTCCTTTTGGTCAGTACTCAACACTATTGTCAGGAGCAGAGGTCCTACGTTCAGCAGCTTCAGGAGCCGTAGTGATTCTTCCGCAAGGAAGAGAAGCGAGAATGACCAGATGACGGGCGAGTTGCGCACCTCATTAGCCACATGACCTGTCTGTCTCTGATAGACGTTGTGTGATTGGTTCTTTGTTAGTGATCCGCCTGGAGCGAATCCCGCATACAGTATGTGATACATTGAAACTGGTATTTGAAAGAAATATTCAGTATATCCTTGAAGCCTGTGATTACACCTCTACCATACGCCGGCACAGCACCATAACCTATTTCAGCAGTCTCCCCCTCCTCAACCAACCACTAAACCACTGCATCTGTGCTGCTACAGGACCACAGAGACACCACCACCACACCACAGGATCCTATTTTGGGTTAATTGATTGTTTAGTTATATCAGCGCCTGGGGTAATCCTCTGAGCCCCTCATCACCTCCTCCCTTTCCCTCCTCCCCCTCTCCCTCCAACCTTCCTCCTCCCTACCCAATGCAACATGACTGGCTGGTGGCCCTCCCCCTTACGGTGCACACCCCCACCCACCCCAGAGCTGCTCCCTTAGGCCTGAATTGTTGTTGTGACGTGTGGGGCCCAGGGGAGGTGTTACTGTCAGGCCTGATTTACTTCCAGCCATCTGACACGAGGTAGCCGCTCGCTGGGGGCGTGGAGGGAAGGAGAGAGAGGAGAAAGCCAGCAGCCAGGCCTCAAGCTGCCTATGGCAGGGATACCTCAATGCAACAGCCTGAATCAACAGTACAATGCAACAACCTATTATAGCAACACAAAAATACAAGAGCCTAAAGCAACAGTCCAATATAACAGTAGGCTAAAGTGCAACAGCCTATAGCAAGAACCTCATGCAAAAAAACAATGTAACAGTCAACTAATGTAACAGCCAAGAAACAGCTGACATCAAAGTCAAACGGACATTATATCCTATAACCACTGACTGTGACTGCCATTTTTGCTACTGATTATCTTGTCCAAATTTTTGGGGGGTGAAATTAAGCATTACTATATACGTGTGTGGATGTCAGTTGTATTTAATTCAGTTTTTTTTACATTGTTTGTTAGTTTTTATTTATTTGTGCATATCTGCATTGTGGATTATATATCTTTACTCTACTTTATTACGTTTATTTTTACAGGGACAGTGCACATTAATCAGCATTTCTGTTGACGATTTTAGCCAGCCGACACGACACATTTTGGGCCGCGGTCCTTGGGCAGGTAATTAAAAACACTTAAAATGACATACAGTTAGACAATAAGCACATAAAGAACAACATATGACAAGCAACACTAATCAGTGCAGACAGACAGAGCAATAACACAAAAAGCAAGAAAACTTCTTTTTTTTAACAAAATAGAAAAAAAACAAAATGTCTGACAGGCAACATGGAAAACGGCTATACACAGCGAGAGAATGTGTTCACACACCTGATTTTTCTTATATGTCGCATATCTGGTTGAGTAGCCTTCAATCACAGGCTCCTACTGCCAACAGCAATTTAGACCTCCTGGGAAGTCGTCTAAAGGATCCAGCTATTGTCTGCTGAAGAATATGTGCCAGTCACCTGTCATGTCAAACATGGAACACAGACACATACACATTGAGACCTTGAACCATACAATTAATGATTATACCCTAAATACTTACAACGTACACCTGATATCATCACACATTCACTGTCCTCAAAAGATAACACACATTTGTCTAATTCCTTTCTCACCATTTCCTCCATCCACTTAAAACTACCCAGCTACATTCAAACCCCCACAATCACTTATACACACAAAGCCACTGGGGAAACTCAAGTTAATCTGAAAGAGTGGAGGGGGATCATCTCACTTGTTTACATTAAGAGTTCATCCCGAGGTCATCCTGATCGCACCTTTTGTTCTCTCAGGGTTCCTCACACCTGTCGAGGGAGGGGAGGGAAGGGAAGGGGCTGCGACATGTTAAACCAGGAAGCTGGTAGGATTTAGCGAGTCTGTTGTGGAGGCTTCAGACTTCCTGATGTGTTGTGTTCCTCTGTCTCATTGACAAATCCTCCTGGCTCAGCCCAAATGGAAACTGCCCAGTAAACTGACCATGGCAGGGATCGAGGGAGATTAGTGAGGCCTTTGACACTTCACTCTCACCCGCACTGACTTTGCAGGGCACCCTGGGATAGGGTTACGCACCTGTCGCCTTAGTACAGCAATACTGACAGCCGCCACTCAGGTGGAAGGATTCGATTTTAAGTCGAAGTGTTATGTCCTTGTTCTGGCAACCTGAGAACAAGAGCCAGCAGTCCAACCCTAAAATGAAGAAGTAAAGAACCTGTATCAAAAATCTAAAATACCTGTGTGAAAAAATTATATTATAAGGCCATTTTTATTTTCAAACGTATTGTATGTGTCTGTCAAAACACACACAATTCACAGTCTGAGAAACTTTCTTCAGACAGTGTTTCTAAAAGCACCAATCGTCCAACCACTGGATTTGTTTTTGTTGTTGGAGTAATTATAGTAAGTGCTTGGGTTAAATCTGACAATCCACAGTTATTCAAACACAGTGCCTATTGTTAATCAGTGGTCTTGGTATTCTACTCTCATATCAGGGTGAGGGTGGGGTGGATCCTCCTGTTGCTTTGTTGCTATAGGCAGATCATTTTTACAAGACGAGGGAGGTGTCTTTTAGACAAACCTCTGTTTTTGCAGAGTTTGTGGAGATTTTTTTATTTAAATTTCACAAATTTTGGGGATTTTGTAGGTTATAAAGCTATAGTTAACTAGAGTCCAGAGTTGTTCATAGTCAGGTCTCCTGGTTCTATAGAATCCAGATTTTTCCAATTATGCCTGTTTATTTGCATTGTCAGTACTGTAGTTCCTGTTGGAACTGCATATTGCTGGAAGATGGTGAAAGGATCCATCTATAAAGAATGTGCAGATTGATGGTCTTTGTCAGAGTGAGGATTGTTTTAAATGTACTGTGTGTGATGCTATTCCCAGATGAAACTGCAATGCAAGTCTTTCTGTCACTGGTAGAAAAAAATGAAAGACATTGACGGTCACTTACACAGTCCGAGCACACACACACACACATGCCCGCACCAAGCACACACCAACGCACACACGCATGCACACACTACACACTGTTTAATCTATTTAATTGAACCTGACTTTGAATAAGTAAACAAATTAAGAAATTCACAAGAGGCATTCGATCCCTCATAAGCTAATGGATTGAAGATTTCTATCCCGTAGGGGCATTTGGGCAAACAAGGCACAGTTATCTCCAAATCGACATGTTGACTCTCAGTCTGCATCAAATTTCTGCACTAAAGAGCCGTTGAACTCTTGATACAGCTTTGGTAATTAGCCAGACGGCCAATCTGCAGATTCAGACATGTCTCTGGATCGCTCTGGTTCCCCTACATTATGTGTAGTCTGATGTAAGATCAATGTGATTAATACTTCAGGAAAATAAGGGATGATATCGAAGATTAGCCACCACCCCAATTACCCTAGCTTCTGTCTGTGTTTTGAGAAATTAAGATGTGTATATACTGTATAGAAAAACTACATTTTCTGTTATGTCTAACGTAGATAGTGTACCACCCTGATCTGTTTCACCTGTCGTGTGCTTGTCTCCACCCCCCACCAGGTGTCTCCCATTTTGTCCCCGTTATCTCCTGTGTATTTATACCTGCTTTTTCTGTTTGTCTGTTGCTAGTTCATCAAATCCTACCAGCATGTTTCCGTATTTCCTGTGCTCTGGTTTTAGTTTTTCCTAGTCTTCCCAGTTCTGACCTTTCTGCCTGCCCTGACCCTGATCCTGCCTGCCGTCCTGTACCTGCCTGACTCTGATTTGGATTACGACTCTTTGCCTGTCTTGACTTACCTTTTGCCTGCCCCCTGTACTGTTTTGAATTCTGAGACTCGTACTATCTGCCTTCTGTGTCTGCATCTGGGTTTTAAAGATAAAGATCTGATACAAGAGTCAGTGGTCAGTTTGGATTTAGCTGACAAATTTATTAAAGACCTGTATCACTTAATCATAATCATCATCAGAGAGAATAAATAAGACATAAAACATCTTCCACATAAACAAACACGTACACCAGCCTGGGTTTCAGCATGCCCAGGTAATTTCAATAGAATGAAACAAACAAGATACATCTGAGAACACACAAATGCATAGAAGTAACTGGACCTCTACTTATCGGTGGGAGGCGACATCTACAACCTGTCTAGATCCCTAGCCGTCAATGTACAAAGTCCTAATATCTGTGGTATTCATGTTGTCGTAGGGGTTGTATAAAAATAAATTCTCCACAATGATAAACCTTAATATACACAGACATTTGGCAACAACCAGACACATAAAAACTCTGACTTGAACCAAAACCTGCATCGGTACACTTTCTTTTTTTCTTTTTTTAACAGAGAGAATAATAAGGTGGAAAGGATTGGAGTCTATTAAAATCCAATTGGGCAAAAGTCTGAATTTGCTAAGTTGTCACAACGATATCACAGCTGGAAATGGTGTGTATCTGTGAGCTTCCTCTGGTGTAATATTGATGACACCATAGGGATCAAAAGCATGATGGTGGAAAGTCGCTGTACACATAGTTCAATGGTGGAGGGCTGTTTGATGAGTGCTGTGAAGACTTCAGGCTGAGAGAGGGAGTATGTCTGTTTGACCGTTACAAGTTCAGATTGTAGAAGTGAGCTTGCTTTCCTTTCAGACCCTACTCTTGACGATATTTGAGCAACATATCAACACTTCGTCAGCAGCTAAATGATCATTCAGAACAGGCCAGCACTCCATTCTTCTCAGTCTTGTTATCATTAAGGAATGGTGTGTGAGTTACAAGTGCTACCATTCATATTTTTTGAGGCCCAATCCTTCCTTTCAGTTCACTTAGATCAGGAGAAATTAAAAATATCAATTGACAGTTCATTGACAGAGAGAGAGTGATCCAAGGACGGTGAAAGACAGCAACTATCTGACCCGGTCTCTCTGTTTCACAGGTCTTGCGTGACTGTCTCTTTCCAGTTTTTGACACCCGCAGGAGAAGACACAGAAAAAACACCTTTGAGTCCTTATACAACGTTGATCAATCAAACCAGCTCATCAAAACTGTCCGTGGTCCACTTCATCCAACCAGGAAGCTGGACTCGCTGGGAAGTCTGGGTAGCCCCCACTGCTGCCAGTGGACAGATCTGAGCTAGGGCCGTTAGTGCCCCCCAACACTCCTCTCATGCCTGGGTTTAGCCCCGGGGCCCCACCTTGGGTCATGATTGACAGGCCGGAGTCAGGGTAGACCAGGCTGGAGATGAGGGGCTGGTGCCTGGGCAGTGCCTGAAGCGAACCTGGGGACTGGGGTAGGCCGTAGGGGCTGCTGGATCGGATGTCACGGTACTGGTCCTGAGAGGGGAGGACTCCATGCTCCAGGGGGAAGGGGCCGTGGCTGCCCCCCATTGCTGGAGACGACTCGCTCAGGCCGCTGTAGATGCCATTGGAGTGACTGAGCTCCGACATGGGTGGCTCGTCTGGAACAAAAGGGAGGACACTTGGTCAGGGTGTGGCATTATAGAAGCCTTATGGAATATAGTGCTGATATTATTAGTTTAATTCTGGTCATTCATATAAAATTTGATTTATAAGATTTTCCCTCGTTGGAATTATTTGGGTTTCATTCACATTTGAGTGGGTATAAACCAAAATGTGTGGTTTACAAATGTGCTATGTCCATTTCCACTATGCACTTCATGGGCTAATAAATCATATAAAAAGAGTTGGTATTATAATTGTGATAATAACTCGTTTTTTATCATCTCTCATAATTCCTCAAACAGGAACTTAAAGGCGCCCTCTGTATCCCATTCCCTTTAATTTGGTTATTGTGAATACATCATCTCAGATATGTCTATCTGTTTGTTTTCTCATCCTACCTGTAAAGGAGACCTCAGCGTCGCTGTCCATGCCCTCCTCCTGGATGCTGTCCTTGTCTGATTTGGAACTACCTCGTGACCTCTTCATGTTGCGGAAGTACTGTCCCCACCTCTGTCTGCCTGCATCCTTCTTCAGCCTCTTCTCTTTTGCTCGCCTGTTCTGAAACCAGACCTGGAGGACAGAGGTGTTGTATGGTTAGGTACATATGTTTTGTTCTATTTATTTTAGCTATACAATTGGAGAGTTGGGTATTTCCTGTTTAAGGCAGCTCCTCCAATAAATATCCTATTTTTCCTAAGTATAAGCCTTTTTCTACAATCAAATCAAATGTATTTCTACAGCCCTTCTTACATCAGCTGATATCTCAACGTGCTGTAAAGAAACCCAGCCTAAAACCCCAAACAGCAAGCAATGCAGGTGTAGAAGCACGGTGGAATTATGAGTAAAGTGAAACTGATTTCTTCAAATGAGAAATATATAATGTACTGTTACATTTGCAGAGGACACAAGTAGTCCGTTTTATAACATTATCAAATGTTTTATCTTTTGACCTGAATGTTTCATTCATAGCCTATTGTCGGACATGCAAAATGGCTTTCCTAACCCCTCCAGACATCATTTTTCTCTACTCTTTCTTCAGTGGCCCTGCTATGCTTTTAAGTGGTCAGGTACATTAAAATTAAAACAAAATCATTTGCAAGGACTGTCTGGGGACTGGGACATGTCTTCTTTAACGCAAGTGGGAGATTGAAACAGTGGGACAGAACACTAATCTCGGGACCACCATGGCCTGTACAAGATTTATCACGCGCTTAATTAACTTCATGACAGCTATAAGTTGTCCTTAACCCTGAAGCAGACAAGTTACCATGCATGTTACCCTCTCACTGGGATTTAATACCTGGAGTTGATGTTAATTATTTAAATCTCACTTTGTCCACGTTCTAAATTGTAGCTGTAAATTTGGTGATAAAATTGGAAACATTTGTATATTTTTTTAAGAGACAGTTATGATTGACAAACCATTCAATGTAAGCACATATTTGTTTAAATCAACATCATGCAAAGCATACTTGAATTAAAACAGGTAAAAATGATTTCCTTTCTAACCCATATTTAGGAAAGGTCTACATTCATTAATGATATGGAGCCAAAGTGAACCCTTTTCACCCCCATTTCCCCTTCAGTGAATAATGAAGGATAGTGGCTTCCTGCCTACTTTAAGTGTCCTTGCAAATAAAACGATATATACAGAATGACTAATTGACCATAGTCATCCACAGTAGGGCTCTTTCACAGACAATATGCAAGGCTCTCAGTGTTGTTAACGAGCTCTCTCTTACCATTCTGACTTTCAAGTGTGTAGACTTTAAACATTTTTTTTTGTTTACTCCATCTCACTGTAAATTCTAACCATCAAACCCCAACTCTTCTGTACCTGGGAAGCCATTTCAAGCACTATTTCAAAGGGAAACCTATGCATGACCTTAGATAATAATACAATAAGGACGCTAATGAAATGGTCTATAATGGAGTGGAATGGATAGTTACCTGAACAACCCGCATGTCTAGGCCAGTTTCTGACGATAGCTGTTCTCGTACGTGTCGGGCTGGTTTGGGAGAGTTGTTGTAAGCGTTTTTCAGGGTCTCGAGCTGTTTCGCGGTGATGGTCGTTCGTGGCCTTTTCGCTGTTGAGTCAGCTTCTAAAAAGAAAATACAAGACACAATGTAAGCCATAACGTAAACAAAAATGCACCCCAATACTTTATGCTCATAGGCCTAATATTCGATTCAAAGTTGTATTCAAATATTGATAGATATTCAGTTAGATCCACCTAAATTGTAAGCCTGTTAAAAAATAGCTTTTTGCTTGCCCAAAAAATGTATCTATAAAGAAATATATATCTGGAAATATAATTTACAGTGCAATGCTTATTAAACAAATTATTGAATTATATTAATTATATTATTCAGCATCCTTTGCGAGTTAGAGGTTGTAATTAAACTGTTAATGAGTCGGATTACTCGTACATTTGATGATTTGTTATTATGTGCGTAATTGATCCCAAATATATGCTAACTCGAAGCAAATAAATAGTATACAGACAAAAAAAATGCGAGACCATCCTCCAATGCCCAAGTAATGGCGCCCTTTCATTAACAAATAACGTGTGTTTGTCTATGAAAACTCACGTTAACTCAATATGTAAATCAGCAGTAGATACCGGCAGTAAATTCCGACAAACAGATGGGGCAGATAACACTTGAGTAATGTATTAACTATTCACAAAGAAAATACCCTGCGTGGATATCGTTTTCTTTATATAGAGCTTCTGTGAGAGGTCAATTGTAATTCATTTTTCATGCAATAAATATGCATTTACATAAAATAAGTGATTTTAATCCGAGGCTTTAGGGTAGCCTATGAGTTACTTTAGCATAACATGGTAACCAGCGCTTTTAACACCCTTGAAACAAAACTAATATGTTGTGCAGATGAGGCTGAATTGAATCTTCTTAGTCACTGTCGGTCTGCTAATAAAATAAAATAAACTACGTTTTGTCTCTTCAATGCAATTGGACAGGCTTTAGGCCTATCTATAGATAGGCTACTGCTATCTATTGGGACGCGGGCTACGACGCAACTAGCGCAGATGGGTCAAGTGTTTATGGGTGACCTCATAGTCTTGGAGATCAAGTTCACAGCTCCAAACAATACATAACGTATTGGGTGATGCTGTGATATTATAGGCATACTCATTTTTTTACGTTGTAGTTTAGCAGACAGAATGAAATGAAGATGTGGGCCTTGTAGGATTTCCACATTCTTGGATATCGCTGAAATATCAACGACTGTGGATGCATGCGTAATTGGGCGTTAGAATTGAGGAACTCTGATCTTGGGGTCCCAAAATCGGTGTGATAAGGTATTTTTTAATTTTTAATTTAACCTTGATTTAACTAGGCAAGTCAGTTAAGAACAAATTATTATTTACAATGACGGCCTACCCCGGTCAAACCTGGACGACGCTGGGACAATTGTGCGCCACCAATCACGGCCGGATGTGATACAGCCTGAATTCGAACCAGGGACTGTAGTGACGCCTCTTGCACTGAGATGCAGTGCCTTAGATCACTGCGCCATACAGTGATCTCTCACCTCGCTGTTTGGCGGTCTCGTAGTCAGCCTTGCACACGAGCCTGCTGTCCTCCATCAGGTAGTACTCGTCACCTGTCGCGAGCTGCCTCTTGCACACGATGCACGCGAAGCAGTGCAGGTGGTATACGAAATCCTGTGCCCTTCTCACCACCTGCGTTGGAGGAATACCTTGCTGACACGCGGCGCATTTGGTCCCAAATCTCCTTTTTGGAAATAAGAAGGTTATCATCAATAAATTGACAAGAGTTTAATCACGTTCACAACCTGTGATTCTATAAAATATGTTCATTAATTTGTCGTTCATGAAAGAATATGTATTTCAGCCTATTTCTTGCACTCACTTAAAAAAGTCTTCTTTGCAGTAAACGCTATCTCCCCGGCTGAAGCACTTGTCTGCTAGTTGGGATTGGCAGTCGCTGCATTTCAGGCACTTGCTGTGCCAATGGCGGTCCAGCACTTTCAGGATAAAGCGGTCCACGATGTGTTGATTACAGCCAGCGCATACAGGAATTTCTGTAGAAGACAGGATAACCATGAAGCCATCTTGAATTGAAACACTGCTTAAGAAATCATGTTGCACCGAGACAAATTATACTGTGATCAAATTGTTTTACGACACAAAATAGCATTTCATACAATTGTAAAATGTAGACATTTGTTAATGCATTTGATTTAGAATAGGCTTATTTGGGTTAAATAAGGACACTAAATAAGGACACTAATTCGATACACATTATCAAAAAAATTGTGATAAATCATACTTCATATTCTGCATATTATAAATAGGTATATTATTTATACATGAATCACATATTTGTGCCATTCGTTTTTCAGTTGATACCACTAAAACCTCAGATATATAAATTCGCATCGAAAGTGATGAGTAAATAGAAATGAATGGAAATACCCCAAGGCAGTTTATTTCACGGCAAATATGAGACAATTTTGTCACTGAGCTAGTATCTAAAAAATTGTATATTTTTTATTTTCATCGATGTATATTGATTGCCATGTAATTAAGAATTGCTATAATTCAATTAAAAAGTTGTAGGCCTAATAAACAAATCTGGTTGAATGAAAAGTATAGTTGAAACTATCCCCAAAAGGCAGATTTCGAAGAGTGCATTTAATGGAAAATTCAACACAAAAACGGTATTTGGTAATTTGTTTCATTAGTCCATTGTTGATATCGTCCCCAAATGTTTTGCTTGTCAGCAATCAAGTTTTCAAGATATATCACTTTCAAAAATACAGAAATACAGCCACTATGATGCATTTTGCATGGGCTGTATTTCTGTATTTTGAAAGTTATATACCTTGAAAACTTGATTTCTGACAAGTAAAACATTTTGGGACTATCAACAATGAGCGAATGAAACAAATAACAAAATATAGTTTTGTGTGGAGTTTTCCATTAAGTTGACTAAGGTGTTGTGGACTCTATCAATAAATGTAGGGGCATAATTATTTCAATATTCTCAGATGTAAATACACTGCTGCCTATAAATTACAGCCATTCATTCGTTTGTCAGCACCATCATCATCATCATTGTCGTCGTCATCATCACCATCGTCATTTTTTTCACAGCCCATAAATTCGAGTAAATGCCTGTTTTTTGTATGATTATCGAAACCTGGCAACATCCGTTAACATTTTCCAAGTGTGGGTGCCAGATGCAATACAAAAGAACACAGCGAAAATCCAACTATTAACATAAAATATTACAAAGACCACAGCCAACACATATTGACTGTTGGCTGATAGAGTTATCATGCTGGAACCATGACGTTTGATCTGCGGAATGAATGAAGAAGACATAGGCCTATAAAAAAAGCCCCCTTCTACTATCACTCCTCGAAAAAGCGCATGCCATTAATTAAAACACTTACTTTGCATGGTAACCAAATGATCCAAGTCTCCCAGACCATCTATAAACGTCAGTGGGTACCGAACAACTCTCTCTCAAAGCCTTTCCCTCTCCATCTCTCCCCGTTTCCCTTACTGATTCAACATATACAGTATGTATGTATCTCTTCTCTCGTTCCTGCGACCATGCACGGGCTATCCTATCCTCGTGTTTGAGGTTACCCACTGGGCACACACTGGTTGCATCAACGTTGTTTCCACCATATTTCAATAAAATGTAGGTTGCACTAAAGTGGAATAGACGTTGAATTTACGTCTGTGCCCAGTGGGTACAACAGGCGCATGGGTCCCTCTCTCTTTAAAACACGGGTCCATTGTTTCCCATTTAATAATCACTAGTGATAATAAAAAGGGAAGAACAAACAAGCCTTCTGTATCGACACAGCCAATCCCCATGTCCAAGCTCAGACGCCCAATCAACGCAGTTGGAAGTTTCACTTTGCATCTGGTTTCCAAATCATGCAGAAGCAGACCCGCATCGGAGAGTGGGCAAGGAGGGTTTCATTCATGTAAACGATACCACAGCAACATTTGATCGAAGTTCGGACATTGAATATGTTGCCAATGTTCCTGCAGTCAAATGGTCAAAACACCATCCAAGCCTTTCCCACTATAACGCATGAAATTACGCTGAAAGTGCACACTCGAGTGGATGAGGTGAAATGTGTTTCGATGTCATCAAATGTAGCTTCAGTCACATAACCAATTGTTACACGTTGTGTGTTAACATGAGTTTATTGACAATTTAGATATGCTGATGATACCGTGCACATTAGGCTACTATAAATTGTTTCGGTGTTGGGATGATGAACCCGACCGCCCATATGGCCAAATTTGCATAATTGTATCTTGACTAATTTACACATGACATTTGACAATATCCCTCTACCCAATCGTTCCGACGTACAGTTTACAGATAATAGTAAGCCAATGTCTTCATCAAGTTCAGGATTTGCTATAATTCATATAATTAACTGAACATCAATAGACATAATGTGACAATTTGCAGGCCATTGAACTTTTAGGAATAATCCACTCAAACATACCCGCATGGCCAACTTTTAAGCATGCCTTCATCAAGACAAGACAATACACGAAAACAAAATGGCCATCTTTCAGCAAACAAATAACTTTTCATTGCAAGTTATTATTAAACTATCAACAAACACGTATCGAGTGAGATGCATCACTGGCAACTTAAATGAGGCTTGAAATGTTTCATTCTTCGAAGGAATCGCATTCCTATTGTTAATTTGTGGCAATTTATGAAAAATGTATGGAACATTGTTTTCTGGGACCAAGAGCTAGCAACGCACAACAGCGAGGGAGCCACGTCACCAACAGGTGCATCAAACTCATTATTATTTCAATAGGTTCTATAAAAATAGAATACAACGGTCTAGTCTCACGCCACAATCCAGCGATTTGATCACCTTATAAAAATATTACCAGTATAGATATATGCCCGTGAAAGCCAATTCAATCCCTAGAAATTGCAGTAATATTGATAGAAACCTTGTAAAAACAAATACTTTTGTCCCATTTAGGGCAGGTTGTTACATAGTTGTTACAATCCACACCATCCTAAATAAAGAATTCACACTTATCTTATCACACTTAAGACAATAATGTCTACTGAATCCTTAACCCTCGAATGCAATGAATGGAAAAATTGCGACAAGATTAAAACTGCATAAAAGTGTAAAAAATTGCTTTGGAGCAAACAGATAAGACATATGTTATTTCGTAGATTCGCCGTCTTTCGCCTTAATCCTTCGCCATACAGATTTAGCTATAAGCCATTGTAATACAAGGGACAGGAGCGAAAAGTGGAAAAAACTGAAAAGGTTAGAGTCCACTGTTTCGGCTAACCACTGACTAGTCTAAAACTGATGGTGTATGAGCGAATTATGCATGCAAGAATAGCGTTCATTTGTAACATATCCATGTAGGAAATATAAGCATTTCATTGCATTATAAAAATGTTCAGAAATACAAAAGTGGAGACTATTCGAATAAAGTTATATTGTGTTCATCATACAGCATGAGATACATGAAGGTGTTGGAATGAAATAAAACAACATCCCTTATTCTGACAAGTATAAACAGCGACAACAAAGTACTGATTAAATATCTGACCATTGTAATGTGCGTAACCAATGTCAAATTAGATTAAAACACAAATTGAATCATGCGTTGCGCTGTTGTATACCTTTACATAATTCCTCGCTCTGGGCCAGCAAGGCAAACAGCATCTCCGTGTTATTCGGTGCTCCATTTGGAGAGTTCTGTTCATTATGTCCATCCATTGCTCATGTTCTCCTCACACGATAACGAAAAACGACCGTATTTCTGTGTTCTAGTTCCGCACCTATCACTCACAACGCCATATTATGCAGTATATCAAGGGAAAAATACCACAATTCCACGCACGGTGTGACTGCATACGCTTGAGTTTGCTGTATCCCAGTGTGATGTGCACTGCGCAGGATTACGACGCGTGGTTACCCTAGCGACTGGCCTGTTAAAGCAGGGAGATAGATTATCATCAACGATCAGAAACTTGGAAACGGTGCGGGTACCAAGTGCTCTTCGGAGGGAGGAAAAATGGAACAAGATAACATTTGACAATGGTTTCGGCCATGTGTGTTTAGTTGATGCATAGGCTATGCTATTAAATGTCATTTTATTGCAAGACGCTCCTATTTGACCTTTAGCTGGTTCATTTACACTAACACATTTTGCATGATCTTATGAAAATATATTTTCACAGCACGAAAAGTCGCCTAAGTTGTTTTAAATGGAACTTTGCATGCACGTTTCTCTAAAACAGTGTGTAGGCCTATTTCAAATCGAATCACGGCCATAATAAAGCCGTAGCTACACAAATAATCAAAGCAAACGAAAATGGAACCTGGCACATATTTTTTTTAAATTAAGTGCTGAAACGGTTGAGTTCGAAAATTCAGTAAATTAAATAAGTTCAAGTTAAGTTAAATAAAGTGACATTCCAAATATTTGCAGGTAATGGACAGTTTATGTTAAGTATATGCAACACATGGCCTGCTATCGAAGATTCAAATAGGCCTGTAATAATTTTATTTAGGTAGCTATTGTACAATTTATTCTGGCCTTGACTGTTGGATTTCTGTGGTTGATGTGCAGTTTACAAGGCAGAAAGCAACTCTAATATTTGTAAAACATTCCACCATAACATAGGCCTAGGTACTTATTACAGTATAGTATCATTTTAAATATGTTTAATTCGTTTTTTACCTTTTCGAAAATGCACAATAATAGAACGACGTGAGGTGACCCCTATTTACAAAAAAATATATATCGAATACTAGGATGTCACAAGAACCATTAGCCTACATAGGATCATAATAGAATCCCCATTTAATAATAAATAGCTTGATGAAATTAACACATTTCTTTTGAAACATCTGGATCAGATGACAAATATTCCTTTACAAACGTTACTGTTATATTTGACAGGTATGATTTAATTACATGCACTATTCTATATTGGATATGTTGGACGTATTATATCAGCCATAGCACTCATGGTATCTTATTAACTCAAAAGCTAAAGAGAACATCTCCTTAACTTGACGTTGTAACTTGTCGCTGTGTTCTTCTACCGGGTCACGGTAGATAACACTATATTCGTAATAAAACCAAATCTACAATTTCCATCACGCAACGAGAACATATAAACCTGGCGTGCGATTGACGCGCGCGCGCACACACGCACACACACACACACACACACCATATTGTAGAACTATAGCCTATGCTGACTTCACAAAGACAACTGTTTACTTAGGGGAGAGATTGGCCGTTCAATAACATGTTGATCGAAGCAACACCACGATGAATTTTATCGACACTGATCTCAGGCGCAAAAGGGCGCCTTGGGAAATCACGAGTAGTGCCATGGCTGCGTGGACCCCTGATGAATCTAAAATCAATGCTCCATTTGCCAGTATTTTCTGAGTATATGAAATACATTTTGGTGAAAGGTGTGGGATGCTTCAGTGCTCCCTTTTACATTTCAGCTATAGTTTTATGTCCTATTGATCGCTCCCTTTTGAGGGGCGAGGAGACAGTAATGGGGTAAGATGAGAAATGCTCTATGATCAACAAAACAGAAAAGTGATCCGTGAGAAAGAGGCGGACATGGGCTAGTGGTTTAGTAAAGAGATCGTTATTGCTTTTATTTCTAAAACCATTGCTAATCTATTGGTTTTTGATTTGGTCATGGAATAGCTGACAAGCCTTGTTCATTTCCCCGATATGTAAGGCAACACAATATATTTTGTGGCATGGATATACTTTATTAGATTCATAATTTAGAAAAATGAAGTAAGACTACTATTGCTACAAACATGCTGCATATTTTCGAACAACAATTTGTGCCTGGGATGAGAAGGCTATATTAATAACTCCTCACATAATGAATAGCCTATAGGCCTAGACGTAAGGGAATAATTCACAAAACACATGCCTACTGGTCTACATGGTTCATGGACATTTTCTGTTTGCAAACTTTTTACGCATAGGCCTATCATTTCAAGCGTTTTTGTGTGTAACGGGCCTCAGGTGCCGCACCTGTCGAAGGGAACCGGACACTTGTTAAGCATTTTGCACAGGCTGCTGACAAGGGAGGGCGGGGGGCGGCCTGTGTGCAGCCGAGCTGTCGCCTTGTTTCGTACACAAGTGGTCGGTGCAAAAGCTCTCTGGTGGTCTCGTGACTCGCGTGACAGACAAGAGAGATGGTGTGAAATAACAGCACACGCATAACATCTGTTCATACGATTTCCAACAATGCAGCTCATTAAGTATTCATAACGTCTCCCGCACGCAGTGAAACATAAATTAAAGCTTTAATGTCCCACCTCGAAACAGTATGAATACCCTGTTAAATTGTGTCAAAAAGGACACACATTTAAGTGCTATTCGCCAACATGATGAAATCCATTCCCATTCGATGTGTCTATCAATGTTTCTCTTTTCACAACTTCTCCCGTCTTGAAAGGGAAAGCACAGCTCACTGTAACTTCATTCAGCTTATAATGGTGATATGTCAAACTCATATTTCAGAAGTCTAACTGATGATGATAGGGTGTGAGATACAAGTCTAATTGATGATGATAGGCTGTGAGATACAATGGGCTATTTCATGCATGTTGGATCCTGTGGGTAAAACTTTGAGCTGCAGGCGGAGCCCCCGCGGCGCTGATTTGCTCTATAGCTAGATATGTCATAGCTAATTATGAGCCATTAACAGATTACAGGGGACTAAACGGCGTCAAATAGACTCGATGGTAGGCTGGCTACATTTCCATGTAAAGTTAATTTAAAATCTCGATTAGAAGTGCAAATGACTCCAAACAAACAAGAAAGCCGGCTTCTTACCTTGACCTGCACTGTATCGGGAGAAATTCACGGGATTTTGACAACTTGATCCAGGATGTTCAAGCAACATTCTGAGCAGTGATGCTTTCCAGCTCAGATGAACATACAATCAATCGGAGGTTGAGATAGGCCTATACAGAGGAAATGAAAGCAAGATGCGCGCCTGCTGAGCTTAGGCTAATGATAAGTGATTACTAGGAAAAAATAAAAACGCATGATCCTATTTCTTTATCCTTTGAGAGTCACAAAAATAACGTGTTTGTAAGAGGCTAAAGTACGCCTGTCGACCTGGTCTCTGCGTCGGTCACCCTGCAAGGAAACTTTGAGAATGCAGCGACTTGCTGTTTGAGTCGGTGTGTTGGTCCAGAGGAGATAGAGAGAGGGGGGGGGGGGGGGATAATGCCTGACCATTACCAGCGTCAGCTGACCTCAGGATGGGACGGGTGTTCGTTTTTAACGTAACAAAAGTAACAGCTGGAGTCGAGATGCCAAGTGTGGGCGCGTGTAGGACTATGCCCTGTCCACGGTGCTGGAAAGGGGAGTTTCTGTATGTGCGCGAGGCCGGAGGCGTGTGTTGCGTGTAACCCCCCCCCCCCACCTCCATTCCACTGTCTTCAACTCTCCTCTCCTCCTCCCTTCCCTCCACTGTCTTCAACCCTCCCCTCCTCCTCCCTTCCCTCCTTATCCATTTAGAGGTACACGTGTCCATCTTTCATCGTACACAATAGGGTAATGGGCGATTCGTCCGGACATTGTTGTCATGCGTTTTTATTCTCGTGCCGGTCTTTTGTTCGGCCAAGAATAGACCAACAAAGACAAGTGGATGGAGCGTCATTGTTTGTCCCCCACGATGAAAACGGGAGGGGACTGTGGAACTGTCTCCTTCCGTTTGTTTGCACGTTAGTCACACGCGATATCTCAGTCTCAGACGGCACGGAACTTGGGTGAATGATACGTCTTGGAAAAAGATCCGGCATGTACAAAATTTAAGGCGGGGGCTATAGTAATTAACTGAAATGTGGTAAAGCGTCAGCCAGCATGCATCATTCGTGGGGAGGACATGTTTACGGTTGGCTAGTTCCATTTTGCCGTTGTATTTTTATTCAGACTGTCCATGCTATCTGTGGCGAGCTACCAGCATCTATTCTCCTTATTATGCCCCGAAGAGGACGCCAATGGTATTCCAACACTAGTTAGCAAATTTCCATACATATTTTTGACAAGGGCGTTTCGTTTGAATCTGATTGTAATAGCGTACAGGCCTACATACATTTTTAGGAGTTCCACAGCATTTCTGAAGCATTGTTGAAAATTGTATTTTAATTCTAGCCTAATAGGATTTTTTTTTATTCAAGCCTAATAGAATAGCAATTCGAACTAATTTCAATATTGACAAAAGCTTTGTTACAGGGATTTTTTTTTACAATCACTAAAACTTGTGTGATGACAGTTTCAGAATTTAAAAAAATGTTTTACAAATGTAAATAATTTGGAGATTCTTTGTCTTTCTTTCTTTCTTTCTTTCTTTCTTTCTTTCTTTCTTTCTTTCTTTCTTTCTTTCTTTCTTTCTTTCTTTCTTTCTTTCTTTCTTTATCTCTAATTTCTCCCTCTCTCTGAAACTCGCTGCAATAGTTTAGTCTGACATAGTGGTGACGTTGTCCCACAGCTTTGATTTCAGCTGTGCAGCATGCTTACTCACCAGTGGGTCTAAGCCAATTACTTAATTACTTAATTCATTAGGCTATTCCTTACAGGGCAATTATAAACTTCAAAAAACATCACATAATATCATAAACCTCCCCATTCATCCAAGGTCATTATCGATCTATCATCTAATTTCTTCACCCATGAACTATCCACCCTCTAAGTCTGGCTGTAAATATAGATTTTCTTACTGTATATACTTTTTCTATAGGATAAACACGCGTGTTTTCATCGCTCCAGACGAATTTTTGTGTCCGCAGTAATCCCCAGTCAACAAGTCAGTCTAATGTCTTTATGGCGATTAAGAAGAAACGCCAGTAAATCTGGAAGGAGCCATATACTGTAACTAGGATCCGAATGTAATTACTGCCTCAAAGGAGCTCATAGGAAAACAACATAACAACAGAGAAGAACATTCATGCATTACTGTTTATCTTCTCTTTTTCTCTGCCTGAATTTTAGATACCTGAATGTGTTTTTGGTTTTTATTCAATGATTTTTACAATAGGCCTGCTATGGAGTCACACTTCAAGTTAGATTGAAGCACTAGTCACCTGTAGGATAAAACCATGCCCTATGCCTGACACTGCTCATCAGGGGGCCATATCAGGACCAAGGTCTCTGTCTGCAATTCCTCTCTGTTAGACGAAAATAAGCAGAAAACAGGACTACTGTGTAGCCTGCTGAATTATGCAGCTGATGATGATTGCAACAATGTAATAACAAAAACATCTATGATAGCAACAACAGCTATAATACGAATAATGAAGGTTTTAGTTTTCATAATAATCCCGAAATGATCTTTTTAATAAGGATGTTATTTCTTTGTGCAGTGTGTACAGTATAGCTATTATCTACTCTATCTCTGT
Source organism: Oncorhynchus masou masou (assembly GCF_036934945.1). NCBI lineage: Eukaryota > Metazoa > Chordata > Actinopteri > Salmoniformes > Salmonidae > Oncorhynchus > Oncorhynchus masou. The sequence goes on from NC_088239.1 coordinate 56,486,798, forward strand.
AAGATGACATATACTGGAATGTTGGACCACTCTATACTTTTCTGTTGTAAAAGTAGAAAAACAGTGCAAGTGGCTTCCTTGGTCTTGGTCTTAGCCCCCACATAAGGCCCCAGACATGATTTCATTAAAGGGGCCACCTTAAAAGGATGATGCTCTTATTCCACCACTCTGTGCACTGGGGAGTATCATTACAGGAGATTGGTAAAGTGTTAATGCACCTGGGACCCACTTGAGAGAGCGCCCGCAATCAGGTTTTAATGGCCCTCCACCAAAGGCTCCAGCGTTTACACCCCTACATACACCTGCCCTCAAAGTCTAGAGGTCTGGCCTGGCTGACTGTCGGGGGATACATGGGAGATATGGAGACATGACACATGCCCGTCTTCTGAAAGCATGAGAGTCTCTCAAAGACTCTCTCATCTTCCATCTCAGTGTTTGGTATGTGATGTTTCCCAAACAGATCAGTCCTCTGTATCACCCTCAAGTACTGTTGAGCCAATTGGGTTTGGAGAGTTGGTTTTGGATGTACTTGGATTGAAGCATCCCCAAAAGCCAGAGTGTATTTGGATGAGTTTGTCTTATTATAAGAACACAGTGTCCCATTAAAACAATGCCCCTAGGGCCAATTGTAACATGTCGGGTTCCTATTGTATCAGGAATGTGAATGGATTGATATTTGGAGTTAAAACAGATAGTAACATGTCTTTTGGATCTGTAACTCTCTAGCAGAGGAACCCACTTGTCATGAGAAATGTCAGTATGTCTTACAAGTCTGTCTCAGAATTCACAGTAAGAATTGTACATGATGACATACGTTTTCATGGAGGCAAATGAATTCCAAAACAAATACAAATAAAACAATTCTATAAATCAAGCATGTGTGCACCCCCCCCCCCAAAAAAAATAAATAAATACAGGTAGTACGTTTGGTTTATTCACATTTTGAATACCAATCTTCAAACTGCACCATTGTGAAGGTTTATTTTACCTCTAGGCCTGTCAGGATGGAATACGATGTAAAAAATATAACAGCTCAAGCATGGCGCACTCACCACAAATCAGTTTAACAATCTGTAACGATGACTTGCAAGTATTGAAAGGTAAATATGAAATATGATGATTTCTCATTTCTTCTTGCACTAATGTATGTGTGTTGCTAAATATTGCTTGCATGATTAATTTGAGCGGGAGAAAAGTTTTATACGTTCCGTAAATCTTCCTCTCTCCCCCTGTCAATACCAAGCAGTGGACTTCTTTGCATATGCAACCGGATTATTACGCCATGGTAATATTGATTGCGGAGCTATTCTGAATTTATGGCTCACTCAAACTTGATATATAAAGCAATACATAATAACAAAGTGTAAGTGGTGGGGAAAATGTCACATTCAGACAACTGCACTTGGGAAGGCACAAACACAAAAATTGAAACACAAATGCTTTGTTTGTAAATTATGTCTGAGTGTTGGAGTGTGTCCCTGGCTATCCGTAAATAAAAAATATTTGCTTAATATAAGGAATTTGAAACAATTTATACTTGTACTTTTGATATTTAAGTATATTTAAAATCAAATACTTTTGGACTTTTACTCAAGTAGAATTTTACTGGGTGATTTTCACCTCTACTTGAGTCATTTTCTATTAAGGGATTTTTACTTTTACTCAAGTATGACAATTGGGTAGTATTTCCACCACTGCTAACCCCCGCCACATTACTCGGTGCGCCTATGCCACCCCTCTGACACCAGGTCTCGATTGTGTGCCTGTCATGATCAATCATGTCCTCCATGACTGGCCTTGTGCGGGAGGGAGGGCACCAATCACACGCCTCATTACCCTGGCGTGGTTACCCCGAGCCCTAGTGGTCACTCTAGTGGTCCCGGGACACTCAGCCTGTTGAGCCTGTTGCTGTCTGAGGCAATTGGCCTTCACGGAGAGAGAATTTGTTTCATTAATTCATTGTTGATATAGACCCAAAACTTGATTGCTGACATGCAAAACATTTAGGGCCTCTATCAACTATGGACCATTGAATCAAATACCAAAAGATAGCTTTTGGGTGGAGGTTTCCTTTAACATAAGACCACATTTCTGTTCTTGACTTTGCAATGATTACTATTACCACAAGAGCTCCTAAGGTCAAGTTTATAGAAGCAGCTCGAGAGAAGAAATAAACTTGCTTGTATCAGCAGAAACAGCCCAAGTTTAGCTCTAAATAGGAGCAAAAACATTTTCAGATGCAGCAACTGTATTTTGTGGAGTCAGCTTAACTGGGCTATATTGGCAGCCGGGTCCACAAACACACGGTGCCACTAAATGCCTGAAGTCAGACTATTGAGGTGTAGAGTGAATCATCTGTGGAAAAACTGGTCCATTTCACAGCTGCAACACTCTCTAGGGAAACACTGTAATGTAAAGCCATGTATCCTGCTTACCCCATGGAAGAATATTGGCTTCTCTCCATGTTGCCAGGTTGGCACTTTTTAGCCAAGAAATTGTGTTTTGTAATGCCACAGTATCACTTACCTACAGAGGCAGAACTTCTGAGGAGAAATGTGCCTGTCAGGAAGTCACATAAAACTGTAGAAATGTCAAGCCAGTGCAACTAAATTGGAAGGAAGGATGTTGTGCTTGTGTGTGTCAGTTTGTGTATGTGTAGGCCAGTGAGTGTTTGAGTATGGAATATGGAAGAATTTTTGTCTTTGCATTTGCAAGCTTATGTGTTCTCTGCCCATGTGTGTGTCCTTCCACACATACTGTATTTACAAGTGTGTCCTCTCAAGCATATTAGTGTATTTGAATATGTGTGCACACACAGGGTTTTCATACATATAACTGCTGAGTTTGGGGGAGCTCACCCCCAGTGGTGTAAAGTATTTAAGTAAAAATACTTAAAGTCCTGCTTAAGTTGTTTTTTGGGGTCTCTGTACTTAAATTTACTATTTACAGTGCCTTGCAAAAGTATTCGGCCCCCTTGAACTTTGCGACCTTTTGCCACATTTCAGGCTTCAAACATAAAGATATAAAACTGTATTTTTTTGTGAAGAATCAACAACAAGTGGGACACAATCATGAAGTGGAACGACATTTATTGGATATTTCAAACTTTTTTAACAAATCAAAAACTGAATAATTGGGCGTGCAAAATTATTCAGCCCCTTTACTTTCAGTGCAGCAAACTCTCTCCAGAAGTTCAGTGAGGATCTCTGAATGATCCAATGTTGACCTAAATGACTAATGATGATAAATACAATCCACCTGTGTGTAATCAAGTCTCCGTATAAATGCACCTGCACTGTGATAGTCTCAGAGGTCCGTTAAAAGCGCAGAGAGCATCATGAAGAACAAGGAACACACCAGGCAGGTCCGAGATACTGTTGTGAAGAAGTTTAAAGCCGTATTTGGATACAAAAAGATTTCCCAAGCTCTAAACATCCCAAGGAGCACTGTGCAAGCGATAATATTGAAATGGAAGGAGTATCAGACCACTGCAAATCTCCAAGACCTGGCCGTCCCTCTAAACTTTCAGCTCATACAAGGAGAAGACTGATCAGAGATGCAGTCAAGAGGCCCATGATCACTCTGGATGAACTGCAGAGATCTACAGCTGAGGTGGGAGACTCTGTCCATAGGACAACAATCAGTCGTATATTGCACAAATCTGGCCTTTATAGAAGAGTGGCAAGAAGAAAGCCATTTCTTAATGATATCCATAAAAAGTGTTGTTTAAAGTTTGCCACAAGCCACCTGGGAGACACACCAAACATGTGGAAGAAGGTGCTCTGGTCAGATGAGACCAAAATGAAACTTTTTGGCAACAATGCAAAACGTTATGTTTGGCGTAAAAGCAACACAGCTCATCACCTTGAACGCACCATCCCCACTGTCAAACATGGTGGTGGCAGCATCATGGTTTGGGCCTGCTTTTCTTCAGCAGGGACAGGGAAGATGGTTAAAATTGATGGGAAGATGGATGGAGCCAAATACAGGACCATTCTGGAAGAAAACCTGATGGAGTCTGCAAAAGACCTGAGACTGGGACGGAGATTTGTCTTCCAACAAGACAACGATCCAAAACATAAAGCAAAATCTACAATGGAAAGGTTCAAAAATAAAAATATCCAAGTGTTAGAATGGCCAAGTCAAAGTCCAGACCTGAATCCAATGGAGAATCTGTGGAAAGAACTGAAAACTGCTGTTCACAAATGCTCTCCATCCAACCTCACTGAGCTCGAGGAAAGGCTCAAGGAGGAATGGGAAAAAATGTCAGTCTCTCGATGTGCAAAACTGATAGAGACATACCCCAAGCGACTTACAGTTGTAATCACAGGAAAAGGTGGCGCGACAAAGTATTAACTTAAGGGGGCTAAATAATTTTGCACGCCCAATTATTCAGTTTTTGATTTGTTAAAAAAGTTTGAAATATCCAATAAATGTCGTTCCACTTCATGATTGTGTCCCACTTGTTGTTGATTCTTCACAAAAAAATACAGTTTTATATCTTTATGTTTGAAGCCTGAAATGTGGCAAAAGGTCGCAAAGTTCAAGGGGGCCGAATACTTTCGCAAGGCACTGTAGATTTTATTTGTACTTTTATTTCACTGCATTCTTTAAGAAAAGTATGTACTTTTTACTCCATACATTTTCCCGGACACCCAAAAGTACTCGTTATATTTTTTAATACTAAGCATGACAGGAAAATGTTCCAATTCACGCACTAATCAAGAGAACATCCCTCGTAATCCCTACTGCCTCTGATCTGGCGGACTCACGAAACACAAATGCTTTGTTTGTAAATTATGTCGGAGTGCTGTAGTGTGTCCCTGGCAATCCGTAAATTAAAAATATTTGCTTAATATAAGGAATTTGAAACAATTTATACTTGTACTTTTGATACTTAAGTATATTTTAGCAATTACATTTGACTTTTGATACTTAAGTATATTTTAAATCAAATACTTTTAGACTTTTACTCAAGTAGTATTTTACTGGGTGATTTTCACTTTTACTTGAGTCCTTTTCTATTAAGGTATCTTTACTTTTACTCAAGTATGACAATTGGGTAGTATTTCCACCACTGCTAACCCCCGCCACATGACTCGGTGTGCCTATGCCACCCCTCTGACACCAGGTCTTGATTGTGTACCTGTCATGATCAATCATGTCCTCCAATGACTGGCCTTGTGCGGGAGGGAGGGCACCAATCACACGCCTCATTACCCTGGATTGGTTACCCCGAGCCCTAGTGGTCACTCTAGTGGTCCCGGGACACTCAGCCTGTTGAGCATGTTGCTGTCTGAGGCGTTTGGCCTTCACGGAGAGAGAAAGGCTAGAAAGATGACTGCGGCTCATAGCTGTATGTTGTGCTTTGGTCACATAGACACTGCTGAAAGGAGGAAGGAGAAACACCACTTGCATGTAATATATGATGGGCTCTAGTTTTTTTTTGCAGCATTGGAGTGAATATATCAAAGAGTTGTTGGTGTGACATGGGGAGGATCACAAACAGCATTCAGACTGTCTGAAACAGCTTCTGTTGTTTGTTAAGAGAGGTGACCTAGGGTAAGGGTGGGAAGTTTTTTAAAACTTAGGCTGGGAGGGGTTTAATTTAGGACAGAGGATCTTAGGCTTAAGGACACACTACCGTCCTAAGTAGCTGGACTTGCTAAACGAGTTTACAGCCAAAAACTATCACTGCTAAAATCTTAATGGTCTAGCAGTCAGTAAATACTGTATGACTAGCCAGGTAATGATCATAACATATTATTTCACCATCTACTGTAAATTAGCATAGTAGCATACATGTGCCAGAAACTCCTGGCTTTAACCAAAGCGAACATCTCTCATTGTTTTGAAGTGCCTCCATCTGGCAGGTTTCACTGGCCGGCAACAGGCAAGGCTCCCCAGCAGCTGGCGAAACTGCCCAACCGCTTTTCGGCTTGGCCTCAGTGTAACCGCCTTGCTCCCTCCGATCGGCCCACACCGCTACACTAACTGCCCCAAGCCCAAGCACTTGGCTTGTCAGTCAGGGGGTCAGCCAGCCAGCCAGAGAAGGGGGAGGTGGAGGGGAGAGGGATTGGAGGGGACGGGTGACACCATTGAGCCCTTTGTTACTCATCCCTGGGCAGGGAGTGGGTGAGGGCAGAGTGTGGGAGTGGAGGGACTAACTCCCTGGTTAATATTTTAGACTGAAGATCATTTTTTACAACAATTTAATGACATGATGAGCAGAGGTAGTAAAGTATTTTCAATGTTGTTGAAGAGGTAGTTGGCATTGTGGAGATACTATAATGTTTAACGTTCTATTGTAGCTAACTAAAACTTTTCACTCATCTGATGATATACTGTGAATTCGGAAAGTATTCAGACCCGTTGAAGTTTTCCACATTTTGTTATGTTACAGCCTTATTCTAAAATTAATTAAATAGTTTTTTCCACCTCATCAATCTACACACAATACCACATAATGACAAAGCAAGAACAGGTTTTTAGAAATGTTTGCAAAAGTATTTAAAGTAAAAAACTTAAATATCACATTTACATATAAGTATTCAGAACCTTTACTCAGTACTTTGTTAAAGCACCTTTGGCAGCAATTACAGCCTCAAGTCGTCTTGGGTATGACACTACAAGCTTGGCACACCTGTATTTGGGAAGTTTCTCACATTCTTCTCTGCAGATCCTCTCAATCTCTGTCAGGTTGGATCAGTGCATCACTGTACATCTATTTCCAGAGATGTTCGATCGGGTTCAACTCCGGGATCTGGCTGCACCACTCAAGGATATTCAGAGACTTGTCACGAAGCCACTCCTGCGTTGTCTTGGCTGTGTGCTTAGGGTCGTTGTCCTGTTGGAAGGTGAACCTATGCCCCAGTCTGAGGTCCTGAGCGCTCTGGAGCAGCTTTTCATCAATGATCTCTCTGTACTTGGCTATCTTTCCCTCATTATTGACTTGTCTCCCAGTCCCTGCCTCTGAAAAACATCACCACAAGGATGGTGCCAGGTTTCCTCCAGGCATGACATTTGGCATTCAGGCCAAATAGTTCAATCTTGGTTTCATCAGACCAGAGAATCTTGTTTCTCATGGACAGAGTCCTTTAGGTGCTTTTTGGCAAACTCCAAGTGGGCTGTCATGTGCCTTTTACTGAGGAGTGGCATCTGACTGGCCACTATACCATAAAAGCCTGATTGGTGGAGTGCTGCAGAGATGGTTAGCCTTCTGGAAGATTCTCCCATCTTCACAGAGGAACTCTGGAGCTCTGTCAGTGACCATTGGGTTCTTGGTCACCTCCATGACCAAGGCCTTCTCCCCCGATTGCTTAGTTTGGCTGGGCGGCCAGCTCTAGGAAGAGTCTTGGTGGTTCCAAACTTCTTCAATTTAAGAATGATGGAGGCCACTGTTCTTGGGGACCTTAAATGCTGCAGAAATGTTTTGGAAGCCTTCCCCATATTTGTGCCTTGACACAATCCTGTCTTGGAGTACTACGGACAATTCCTTCAACCTCTGCTCTGACATGCACTGTCAACTGTGGGACCTTATATAGACAGGTGTTGCCTTTCAAAATGGAATTTACCACAGGTGGACTCCAATCAACTTGTAGAAACATCTCAAAGATGATCAACGGTACAGGATGTAGCTGAGCTCAATTTCGAATCTCAAAGCAAAGGGTCTGAATACTTATGTAAATAAGGTATTTGAAGTGGCACTCCTAGTGGCCGGGCTATAATGCAGGCAAACTTAAATTCATTTGACCTAATTTCTACCAGCATGAGGAACCAGAGAAAATAAAACCCTAGACCACCTTTACTCCACGCACAGAGGCGCATACAAAGCTCTCCAATTCGGACCATAATTATATCCTCCTGATTTCTACTTACAAGGAAAAACTAAAGCATGAAGTACCAGTGACTGTTTTGGGAGCACAGACTGGAATATGTTCCAGGATTCATCCAATGCCATTGAGGAGTATACCACCTCAGTCACCGGCTTCATCAATAAGTGCATCGGCGACGTATTCCCCACAGTGACCGTGCATACATATCCAAACCAGAAGCCATGAATTATAGGCAATATCCGCAACGAGCTAAAGGCTAGAGCTGCCACTTTCAAAGAGTGGGACACTAATCGAGATGCATTTAAGAAATCCCACCATGCCCTCAGATGAACCATCAAACTGGCAAAGCGTAAATACAGGACTAAGATTCAACCCGACTACACCGGCTCTGATGCTTGTCGGATGTGGCAGGGCATGAAAACTATTACAGACTACAAAGGGAAACCCAGCTACGAGCTGCCCAGTGACGTGAGCCTACCAGACGAGCTAAATTCCTTTTATGTTCGCTTCGAGGCAAGCAACACTGAAGCATGCATGAGAGCACCAGCTGTTCTAGATGACAGTATGATCATGCTCTCCATAGCTGATGTGACCAAGACCTTTAAACATGTCAACATTCACAAGCCTGCAGGGCCAGACAGATTATCAGGACATGTACTCAGAGCATGCGCGGACCAACTGGAAAATTTGACCGAGTCTGTAATACCTACATGTTTCAAGCAGACCACCATAGTCCCTGTGCCCAAGAAAGCGAAGGTAACCTGCCTAAATGACTACCGCCCCATAGCACTCACATCAGTAGCCATGAAGAGCTTTGAAAGGAAATCCTAGATCCACTCCAATTAGCATACCACAAAAACAGATCCACGACTCAAACACAATCATTTGGTTTGCGGACAACAACAGTGGTAGGCCTGATCACTGAAAACGATGAGACAGCCTATAGGAGGAGGTCTGAGACCTGACAGTGTGGTGCCAGGATAACTACCTCTCCCTGCATCACCACCTGGCATGGCAGCTGCTCAGCATCCGACCGTAAGGTGCAACAGAGGGTGGTGCGCACGGCACAGTACATCACTGGGGCCAAACTTTCTGCCAACCAGGACCTATGTACTAGGCAGTGTCATAGGAAGGCCCAAAAAATTGTCAAAGACTCCAGTCACCCAAGTCAGACTGTTCTCTCTGCTATCGCACGGCAAGCTGTACCAGTACATCAAGTCTTGGTCCAAAAGTCTCCTTAACAGGTACTACCCCCAAGCCATAAGACTGCTGAACAAATAATCAAATGGCCACCCCGACTATTTACATTGACACACCCCCTTTGTTTTTACACTGCTGCCTAGAAGGCCAGCATCCCGGAATCGCCTCTTCACTGTTGACGTTGAGACTGGTGTTTTGCTGGTACTATTTAATGAAGCTGCCAGTTGAGGACTTGTGAGGTATCTGTTTCTCAAACTAGACACTCTAATGTACTTGTCCTCTTGCTCAGTTGTGCACTGGGGCCTCCCACTCCTCTTTCTCTTCTGGTTAGAGCCAGTTTGCGCTGTTCTGTGAAGGGAGTAGTCCACAGCGTTGCACGAGATCTTCAGTTTCTTGGCAATTTCTCGCATAGAATAGCCTTCATTTCTCAGAACAAGAATAGACTGATGAGTTTCAGAAGAAAGTTTTGTTTCTGGCCATTTTGAGTCTGTAATCGAATCCACAAATGCTGATGCTTCAGACACTCAACTAGTCTAAAGAAGGCCAGTTTTCTTACTTCTTTAATAAGTACAAAAGGGTTTTCTATTGATCAATTAGCCTTTTAAAATGATAAACTTGGATTAGCGAACACAAGGTGCCATTGGAACACAGGAGTGATGGTTGCTGATAATGGGCCTCTGTACGCCTGTGTACTGTAGGTGTTCCACAAAAAATTTGCCGTTTCCAGCTACAATAGTCATTTACAACATTAACAATGTCTACACTGTATTTCTGATCAAGTTGATGTTATTTTAATGGACAAAAAATGAGATTTTCTTTCAAAATCAAGGACACTTCTAAGTGACCCCAAATTTTTGAACGACAGTATGTATGTATCTAACATCCTCTCTTTATGAGTCCGCCATGGCCTCTTCCACAGCTGTGTCTTATCAATGATCTCCACAAGTGTTTAACTCAATAGCAGTTCCTCAGTGCCTGTGTGAGAGAGTGTTCTCAGCTCGGTCTAAAGAGGCTGCCACCTCTACCCGACATCAACCTCAAATGAATATTGAGATGCTAATGACGTACAACAGTGGACAAAGGCCCAACGCTACAGGGGACGAAGGCCCAATGCTACCACTGGACACCAATACAATGGTCCTTAACTCAGGCCCTGACACCTTTACCACCCAACATGTCTCTCTTGTTTCAGGCTCAGACAATGACGGGACCAACAACGGTTTATCCTTTGCAGAATCTTGCGTGCTCACTTTTCCTTTTTTGTCTCATTTATGTCGGCTCTCCATGGCTGGACGAGGCTAATTTAACCTTCTGTGGACTCTTGGGTTCTGTTGTGTTTTGCGTGGCTTTGTCTCGTGTGGAGTATCCGTCTCTTTAGTGCAACGTCAACCTACCCCAGGGTAGACATAATGCTGTGAGGTCAGGGTTCAAAACTCTTAGGCAGAGTTAAGGCTCTTCGCAGCTTTGGATTGGGGATGCTGACCGGTTGAGGATATGTCTGTCTGGTTTGTAGGTGGTTGTTGTGGGGTCTTCTGAGGGGCAACTAGGGACACAGGCAGACATACATACAGATGAACGGATGGACAGACAGCTAGACAGATGGACAAACAGACTGACATACAGAAATAGGGTTTGTTTAGCTTTAAGTCAATTTAATGCGTTTAGATCAATTCATAATGGACATGGATCAGATTGTGAAAAGCATGGCCCATAACCCCCATATTTCTGTGGCTAACTTAAATAGACCTAGAATTGCTAACCTTCATCCTAACCTGGGCAAAGATATTTGCAGATCAGGGTAGCCAATAATCTTTGGCCAATTATATTCCACGCTGTCCTACAAGAGCTTTGAGATTCTTTCTGTAATGAAAAGCACTATAGAAGTTGAATAACTTATTATTATTAATATTATATTACTCAAGTATTACTCAATGATGACAGACTAAAATAATAAGAAAGGCCGATAGGAGACAGGGATGTTGGTCCTTGGTACTGAAAATATTTCAAAACACTCCAACCTCCACTATTGTACACAAAACAACATAAACAACCCTTTATCAGTCCATATAACAAGAGTTGATAATACAGTGCATTCGGAAAGTATTCATACCCCTTCCCCTTTTCCACATTTTGTTACGTTACAGCCTTATTCTTAATGTATTACATTTTTTTTTCTTTTCATCAGTCTACACACAATACCCCATAATGACAAAGCGGATATAGGTTTTTAGATATTTTAGCAAATTTATAAAAAAACAAAAACAGAAATACCTTATTTACATAAGTATTCAGGCCCTTTGCTCTGAGACTCGAAATTGAGCTCAGGTGCATCCTGTTTCCATTGATCATCCTTGAGATGTTTTTAAAACTTCATTGGAGTCCACCTGTGGTAAATTAAATTGATTGGACATGATTTGGAACAGCACACACCTGGGACTGGGAGACTAGTCAGGATTGAGGAAAAGATAAGTGGAGCAAAGAGATCATTGATGAGAACCTGCTCCGGAGTGCTCAGGACCTCACATTTAGGATGACAACCCTAAGCACACAGCCAAGACAACGCAGGAGTGGCTTCGGGACAAGTCTCTGAATGTCCTTGAGTGGCTCAGCCAGAGCCCGGACTTGAACCCGATCGAACATCTCTGTAGAGACCTAAAAATAGCTGCGCAGTGACGCTCCCCATCCAACCTGACAGTGTTGTGAACTTGAGTGAAGACCCAAAAGCGGTTTTAACAGAAAACAGAGTTCTTTAATGAAAATACAGGAATGGCATAAATCCTCTTCCAACGTTGTCAGCGGAACAAAAAGAACGTTAGTATAGTGCAGGATGCTCCTGCCAGGCAGACTCCGACAGGACAGGACAAGGTGGAAGCAAACGAGACGACAGCTTGCTTCTGGCATCAAAAAACACAAACAAGAATCAGACACTGAAAGTAGCAGGAACAGAGAAAGAAATAGAGACCTAATCAGAGGGGGAAGAGAGAACAGGTGGGGAAGAGTGAAAGAGCTAGTTAGGGCAGATGTAGAACAGCTGAGGAATGAGAGACAGAGAAGGTAACCTAAAAAGACCAGCAGAGAGAGAGAGTGAAGAGAAAGGACAGGAACAGACATAACAAGACATGACAGACAGAGCTTGAGAGGATCTGCAGAGAAGACTGGGAGAATCTCCCTAAATATAGGTGTGCCAAGCTTGTAGAGTCATACCCAAGAAGAATCTAGGCTGTAATTGCTGCCCAAGATGCTTCAACAAAGTTTTGAGTAAAGGGTCTGAATACTTATGTAAATATCATATTTCAGATAAAAAATTGCAATAATTTCTAAAAACCTGTTTTTGCTTTGTCATTATGGGGTATTGTGTGTGGATTGACGAGGACGAAAAATATCAGTTGAATCAGCTATAAATATCAGTTAGAATAAGGCTATAATGTAACAAAATGTGGGAAAAAAATCAAGGAATCTGAATACACAATTTAACAGACACTTTTATCCAAAGCAACTTACAGTAATGCGTGTGTATATACATTTAACGTACAGTTGGTCCCCAGGAATCAAACCCACAACCCTGGCGCTGCAAGTGCCATGTTCTACCAACTGAGTTACAGAGGAACACATTTGTCCTTGACATTCTCGACCTAACCTGTTTTATTTTCCATTCTGAACATTCTGGTACCCTACATGTTCTAGGTTCCTATCTGGCCATTCTGGAATGGTAGCTGTTCTAGGTTCCTTTCTGGAAACACTGGAATTATACATGTTCTAAGTTCCGTACTGAATATTGTCAAACCGTACCGGTTCTAGGTTCATATTCCTGGACATTCTGGAGTTATACATGTTCTAGGTTCCTAACTGGACATTCCGGAACCAACCCTGTTCTAGGTTCTGTATTGAACATTCTGTTACTTGAACAATGTGTGTTCAAGATTTAACTTTTGTATAAACAATTATTGATCAAAGTCATCATTTGTCTTTTACAGGTGTTTATCACCCACCCATAACTCCTAAACAAACACCTGGATAACAGAGTTATAATGACTTTGCATTGTAATTGAGGAGAGACAGGAGAGAAGAGACACTCAAGGTTGTGAATCTGCTCAGGGACACTTCAGCAGCTCATCTGTGCCACTGGTGGCTCTTAATTGAATTCTAATTGAAATCTCTGTCCTGCCCCTGCCCCCAAACTCCACACTCCCTCGCTCCCTTCTGCACACCCAAAGATGAGATGAGGGCAATGAGTTATAGCTCTCTGTCTACAGAATTACAGGGCTCCCATCCCCAAACACAAAGCCGCTCCATGTCCTCACACCTCTAGCCTTGCTCGTTTTCACCTTTCTCTCTCGCTCTCCTTCTGTTCTCTCTCTCTTTCTCTCCTTCCTATTTTTAGAACCACTCTTTCTCCTTATTTTTCTTCCTGTCTTTTTCCCAATCGGCTTGAATTGTCACTTTTATATTGTCTTCTTCACCTTCTTTTTTCCTTCTGTCACTTCCTCTCTCTTTCCATCTCTCCATCTCTCACCCTCTCCCTCTGACCATCAGCAGCGACATCGCCGCGCGGACACTCCTCTCCCCTTATGATGGATGTAATCATTCCGCTCCAAAATGAATGTATTTATTATTAGTAATTTATTTGCTGATTAATCATACTCGGTGTCAGAGCATGCTGGAAAAACGGCCTGCCGCAAGGATCAGAGGGGTCAGGTGTTTAAAAGCTCGAATTTATCATGGTGTCACTATTAGATGTCATTATTGCTGAGCTGTTCTTGATTCAGTAAATTAGAAACCGATTTATCGGAACACTGCAAATCACACACCAGACCCTGGGCTTAAAAAGCAAGTTGCTTGTCTTAGTGTGGTTGACATTTATATTTGTTCCTCTTTCCTTGAACCTCCTCTAAATGGTTTCTGGTTGTTAATTGGGCTATGTTTATCCATCTTCCCTGCCATGACAGGCTAACCCAAACAGGGGGAGGTTAAGGTTGTGGAGGGAGGAGAGCGGGGAGAGGGCAGTTGTGGCAGTCTGGGGCATGCAAGAGTGTGTGTTTGACTATGGGGGAGGCATGTTGTTTTTTCTTTCTTTTTCCGACGGCAGGGGATTTAAAAATCACGGATAAGAGACACCCGACGAACAACACACAACAGTAATCCCATAGTCTTAGACTCGTGACCCACTTTCTTGGAGGAGTGGGACGAAGCAGGCCCTTGCCCAGCCCAGCCCAGGAGCCTCCAGAAGGCAGGGTGGAGGGGTTGGAGTAGTGGAGGGACCCCCAGACAAAGGGATGAACAGACTCCTGGTCCTTGGGGGCCTCTTGCGGCCACAGCCCTGTCCTAGTTATTTTCCTAATCTCAAAGTTTGATATATATGTACTATATGCTAGTTTTACGATCATTTTCAACATCCATCCATAAATGGACTTTTAGGAAGTTGTCCTTCCCTACAGGGACTTTTATCAAGGTGCTGAACAAGGAAGGCTACTGATGCTGCTCTCTAGTTTACCAATAGTTACCACTTAAATAGCTTTTGTCAGCTCTTACCCATCAAGGAAACTGATATTTGCAGGTGCTTCAGATTTTGTGATGCATAATGGACAAAGTATAGTGTTTAATCATTCGTAAAGCAGACTGACAGTGCTAGCTAGTCAAGAACAACCCTTCGAGGCTTGTGGCATCTGGTATTACCATCACCATCTTACCAGACAGCTCAAGATGCACGTTTGGATGCCCCTTTAACAGGTAGCACTGTACCTCCTGCTGCGACCCTTGAAAAAAGAAGGTACATTCGAAGTTTCACATGTGAAAATCATGTTGTCACATGTGAAATGGCTGTTTTCACATTTTGAGCTTAAATATTTTAACATGTTTTCCATTTAGAATTCACATGTTAACACCACCCTTTCACGTGACTAGAATAACATGTTCACCTTACATGTGAATTACAGTTTCAGATGTGAAATTTGTGTTTTCAGATGACAAAAAATGTCACGGGAAAATTGAAAATACAGTTTCACATGAAAAATGTATGCGAAAAAGCCATGTGGGACTTCACGTGTCTGACTCAAACAAATTTAAAAAGTCACATTAGATTTCTTCGTACATGAAATTTTTGCAAATTTGTATTCACATGTGTCCGAAAAACATTTTTTTCACTGGATTTTTTTTTTGATTGGAGAATGCCATATAGGAGAAACTCCCAGATCATGGGGAAAAGAAAATGGTGGCCAAATAGAAATCCAAGCCATTTCCTAATTAAACCAGTGAATTTATCACAGATCATCCACTCATACAAGACTAAAGAAAAGAACAGCTTTTCCTTTATTTGATCTTACACATTGTTAACATAATGATTTAAGACATGACGCGTGCCTGATGTAAAACGGGTCAACAAAGCAGAGTCTAAGCATTAGATGTTACTCGCTGTATCTTGTTTTTTTGTTTTCCTTTCTCCCACTCCCCCGTCCATTTCTTTCAGAAAACATCTCCCCACGTGCAAACACAACCCACACCGGTCTTATGTCTCTCTTTATCTTAATCTCTGGCAGACTTTAAGTGTTTGGCATCGGAGCAAAATCCCAAACTGGAGAGGAGCGCGTTTGGACTTAATCCCCTTACCCCTAGACTTGAGCTGCCCTCAATTCACCTCTCCCAAAGTAGGCCAAGAACCAGGATCCTCCACAGGGGAGGCAAGCAGCTTCACCACCACCAAGTTCTTAGGCTCAGCGTCAACATGATGCCAGCATGGACTCACGCATTCACACTCACGTACAGCTGAAACACACGCACACGCACACACACACACACAGGGCTTGGCAGGCCTAGGCCCACATGGCTGCATGTCGCTGGGCTGACTGACTGGCCCAGTAGGAGGCAAAGCTCTGCTCTGGCGCCTTTTCCAGGTTCAAGGCCTGCTCCCCCAGATTAGACAGGGCACTTTCTTTGAGTGCAGCGGGGCCTTAAAAGAGGGATAAGACCTAGGGAGCTGTTGGTGAAGGAGTGAGAGGGAGTTATCTTAAGAATCAATAATATCAGATTTAGGTCTATTTGTTCATACTTTTATTTGGCACTTTCATTTGTGCTGATATTGTGAGATAAGATTCTTTCATTTTCAATTGTGTGTGAATTATGTGCAGCACCCATTCCCTATTGGTTTTAATGAGAATGATTGTAAAAATAGTATCCAAGAACCCATACTAGTACTAGCTTAATTTTACAGCGCAAACCAGTGCAAACAGTGCAAACTCATGAATAAATGTATTTATTATTTATTGTCATGAGGTGCCAACTTCACAGAGCTGTGAGCGGGCTACTATGGGCTTGTCACCAGGGAAACCAGTGTTTGTGATTGGCTGCCTTGACGACAGGTAACTAAAACCACGACAGGCCTGTGACAGTGTTCCCTCAGCATCTGGTCAATGGTCAGGTCTCCCCTCTTAAAGGTAATGTAATTCAAACTCTGATGCACTAAGGACACACACGCACGCACACACTCACGCACTCCCATATGCACACAAACACAAACACACTTCCTGATATATCCTCAATCAATTGGCAGCATGATAATGAAGGACAATGAGCACACACATGATCATTATGCTTACTCAGCTATAAATACTCTCACGATAATGACATCAAAACTAGAAAGACATCACTGCTACACAAATATCTATGGAAATATCATTAAACTCTTGAGTGAATTATCTAGAGTCTGTAACCTACCTGTAATCCTTGAAAAAACATTACACTTTGGTTGTAACGATCAGTATTTGGGTGGCAGGTAGCCTAGTGGTTGAGAGAGTTGGGCCAGTAACAGAACGGTCACTAGTTTGAATCCCCAAGCCAACTAGGTGAAAAAGCTGTCAGTATGCCCTTGAGCAAAGTATTTAACCCAACTCGCTCCTGTAAGTCACTCTGGATAAGAGTTTCTGCTTAATGACTAAAATGTACTTGTGGGGCTCTGTGGCAGAAAAGGATGACTGAACAATACTGCCACACACTGGCAGCCAGGCCAAACTACATTAATGTTCTGAAAACATGATGAAATTCATACCACAAAAATGGATCCCATTATATGTGCATTTGGAAAGTATTCAGATCCCTTCGTCCACATTTTGTTACGTTACAGCCTTATTCTAAAAATGTATTATTTATTTTTCTCATCAATCTACACACAATACCCCATAATGACAAAGTGAAAACAGATTTTTAGAAATCTTTGTAAAATGTATAAAAATATCTATAACAGAAATACCTTATTTACATAACTATTCAGACTCAAAATTGAGCTCAGGGGCATCCTGTTTCCATTGATTGCTGGCTTGCTTCTGAAGCTAAGCAGGGTTGGACCCAAGATGGGAGACCAGATGCTGCTGGAAGTGGTGTTGGAGGACCAGTAGGAGGCACCCTTTCCTCTGGTCTAATAAAATATATATCCTAATGTCCCAGGGCAGTATTGGGGACATTTTGTTATGTAGGGTGCTGTCTTTTGGATGGGATGTTAAACGGGTGTCCTCTGTGGTCACTAAAGATCACATGGCACTAATTGTAAGAGTAGGGGTGTTGGGGTTAATTCCCAATTTGTTCTTCATACCATCATGGCAACCTAATCATTCCCAGCTTACAATTGGCTCATTCATCCCACCTCTTCTCCCCTGTAACTATTTCCCAGGTCATTGCTGAAAATGAGAATGTGTTCTCAGTCAACTTACTGGTAAAAAATAAATAAATGTTTATTGGGGTCCACCTGTGGTGAAATCAATTGATTGGACATGAATTGGAAAAGCACACACCTGTCTTTTCAAGGTCCCCCCAGTTGACCAAGCCATGAGGTCAAAGGAATTGTCCGTCGAGCTCAGAGACAGGATTGTGTCGAGGAACTGATCTGGGGAAGGGTACCAAAAAAATGTCTGCAGCATTGAAAGTCCCCAAGAACAGAGTGGCCTCCATCATTTTTAAATGGAATACGTTTGGAACCACCAAGTCTCTTCCTAGAGCTGTCTGCCCGGCCAAACTGAGCAATCAGGAGAGAAGGACCTTGGTCAGGGAGGTGACCAAGAACCCGATGGTTACTCTGACAGAGCTCCAGAGTTCCTCTGTGGAGATGGTTATCCTTCTGGAAGGTTGTCCCATCTCTGCAGCACTCCACCAATCAGGCCTTTATGGTAGAGTGGACAGAGGGAAGCCACTTCTCAGTAAAAGGCACATGACAGCCCGCTTGGAGTTTGCCAAAGGGCACCTAAAGGACTCTCAGACCATGAGAAACAAGATTCTCTGCTCTGATTAAACCAATATTGAACTCTTCGGCCTGAATGCCAAGCGCCACATCTGGAGGAACCTGGCACCGTCATATGGTGAAGCATGGTGGGGGCAGCATTATGCTGTGGTGATGTTTATCAGCGGCAGGGACTTGGAGAATAGTCAGGATTGAGGGAAAGATGAACGGAGCAATGTACAGAGAGATCATTGATGAAAACCTGCTCCAGAGCACTCAGGACCTCAGACTGGGGCGAAGGTTCACCTTCCAATAGGAGAACAATCCTAGGCATACAGCCAAGACAACGCAGGAGTGGGACAAGTCTCTGAATGTCCTTGAGTGGCTTAGCCAAAGCCCAGACTTGAACCCGATCGAACATCTCTGGAGAGACCTGAAAATAGCTGTGCAGCGACACTCCCAATCCAATCTGACGGAGCTTGAGAGGATCTGCAGAAAAGAATGGGAGACACTTCCCAAATACAGGTGTGCTAAGCTTGTAGCATCATACCCAAGAAGACTTGAGGCTGTAATCAATGTCAAAGGTGCTTCAACAAAGTACTGAGTAAAGGGTCAGAATACTTATGTAAATGTGATATCAGTTTTTCTTAAAAAAAATACATTATGGGGTATTGTGTGTAGATTGATGAGGGAAAAAACAGTTTAATCCATTTTAGAACAAGGCTGTAACGTAACAAAATGTGGAAAATGTCGAAGGGTCTGAATACTTTCCGAATGCACTGTACTGTAGATGACTAGAAGAATATGAATGGGAATAGTAGAAATACATTCTCAACACAATAACTTTAACTGTTGTGCCTTACCCCAAATAGCAGCCATTTTAATTGCAACATTCTAACAGTCTAATAACTACATTTCATTTATGTTACCAAAAGGATAATTATTTGGTTGTGTTGATCAAGGTCTTTGGTAACATTAGAAAAAATATATATCAAAGATTACAATTGCATTTTCATTTGTTTATTACAGTAGGCTATCTAAACCCCGTTTTGAGGATACCACAGTGCCACAGACACAACCCGCTCCCAAGGACTGTGGGCTCTCATTCTCTGTGGCCGACGTTAGTAAGACATTTAAGCGTGTTAACCCTTGCAAGGCTGCCATTCTTCTGTTCCCTATATGCTTCAAGATGTCCCCCGTTGTTCCTGTACCCAAGAAAGCAAAGGTAACTGAACTAAATGACTATCGCCCTGTAGCACTCACCTCTGTCATCATGAAGTGCTTTGAAAGGCTAGTTAAGGATCATATCACCTCCACCTTACCTGACACCCTAGACCCACTTCAATTTGCATACCGCCCCAATAGATCCACAGATGATGCAATCGCCATCGCATTGCACACTGCCCTATCCCATCTGGACAAGAGGAATACCTATGTAAGAATGCTGTTCATTGACTACAGCTCAGCCTTCAACACCATAGTACCCTCCAAGCTCATAATTAACCTTGGGGCCCTGGGTCTGAACCCCGCCCTGTGCAACTGGGTCCTGGACTTCCTGATGGGACATCCCCAGGTGGTGAAGGTAGGAAACAACACATCAACTATGCTGATCCTCAAAACCCCACAAGGGTGCGTGTTCAGCCCCCTCCTGTATTCCCTGTTCACCCATTACTGCGTGGCCATGCACGTCTCCAACTCAATCAGGTTTGCAGACGACACAACAGTGGGCCTGATGACCAACAATGATGAGACAGCCTGCAGGGAGAAGGTGATGACCCTGGCGGAGTGGTGCCAGGAAAATAACCTCTCCCTCAACGTCAAAAGAAACAAAGCATGGACTTCAGGAGACAGCAGAGGGAGCACTCCCTTATCCACATCGATGGGACTGCAGTGGAGAAGGTGAAAAGTTAAGTTCCTCTGCGTACACATCACTGATAATCTGAAATGGTCCACCCACACAGGCAGTGTGGTGAAGAAGGCGCAACAGTGGCTCTACAACCTCAGGAGGCTGAAGAAATTCAGCTTGGCCCTTAAGACCCTCGCAAACTTTTACAGATGCACCATCGAGAGCATCCTATCGGGCTGTATTCTACTGTATTTTAGTCAATGCCACTCCGACATTGCTCATCCTAATATTTATATGTTTCTTAATTCCATTATTATACTTTTAGATGTGTGTGTATTGTTGTGAATTGTTAAATACTACTGCACTGTTGGAGCTAGGAACACACAGCATTTCGTCACACCCGCAATAACATCTTCTAAATATGTGTATGTGACCAATATACTGTATATATATTTTTATTAAATTGACCGAACCCGGATCTGTAGTGACGCCTCTAGCACTGATCAGTGCCTTAGACCGTCTCGCCACTCGGGAGGCCCGATCAAATCAAATTTGATTAGATTTTTGATGAGACAGGTGGAGCTCAAGGAACAGAGAATATTCTTGGATTTTTGTTATTAGCCTAGGTAAGTGCTTTGGAAACCTCGGAATCTGCTCGTTCTGATACTATATAGAAATCAAAATGTCTTACCTGCATGTGACTCTGTAGGAGGATTTGAAGAAAAACACTTTTTGGCACTCCCCAAAAATCTTGTCCTCTTAAAACTGCTTATTACACTCATTCTGTTCTTGATATAGAAAATATAACATACATGTCTTAAATTGACTTATTTAGGTAATTTCAAGGATGGAGTGCGACATTACTTAAAAATTGGCAGAGATATTTACATTTGAAATAAGTATGCTGTTTAAATGACTGCCGCTGTCACATTTATCGCAATGATGAGACCAAGGCGTAGCGTGAACCCGAAACACACTGAACAAAAACAACCAACCAAACTAAACGTGAAGCTACTGTTGTGTTCTCTGGCAACTAATTGTAGACAAGATCCCACACCAGAAGGTGGGAAAAAGGGCTGCCTAAATATGATCCCCAATCAGAGACAACGATGAACAGCTGTCTCTGATTGGGAACCATATCAGGCCAACATAGGTATACACAACATAGAATGCCCACCCCAAATCACACCCTGACCTAAACAAATAGAGAAATGACCCCTCCGCTTCTGTGGAACCGGACCGTGGACCGTCGCCGGAGGCTCCGGACCGTGGACCGCCGCCGGAGGTTCCGGACTGTGGACCGCCGGAGGCTCTGGACTGTGGACCGTCGCCGGAGGCTCCAGACTGTGGACCGTCGCCGGAGGCTCCAGACTGTGGACCGTCGCCGGAGGCTCTGGACTGTGGACCGTCGCCGGAGGCTCCGGACTGTGGACCGTCGCCGGAGGCTCCGGACTGGGGACCGTCTCTGAAGGTTCCGGACTGATGACACACGCCTCAAGGCGAGTGCGGAGAGGAGGCACAGGATGTACTGGACTGTGTAGGCGCACTGGAGACCTGATGCGTGGGACCGGTACAGGTGGTACCGGGCTGATGACACGCACCTCAGGGCGAGTGCGGAGAGGAGGCACAGGACATGCACTGGAGGTCTAGAGTGCAGAGCTGGCACAACCCTTCCTGACTGGATGCTCACTCCAGCCCGGCAGGTGCGGGAAGCTAGCACAGGACGCACTGGGCTGTGAAGGCGCACTGGAGAGCTGATGCGTGAGACCGGTACAGGTGGCACCGGGATGATGACACGCACCTTAGCACGCCCACTCTGCAGTGCTCTCAACGCCAGCACCTCTCTCCGGAATCTTGTGTCGAGCTCCTCACTCGACTCCCTGACTGGCTCTGGTTCAGTCCTCTGCTCCGCCGACTGCTCCATGTGCCCCCTCCCAAAATTCTCTTGGGGTTTCTGTGGCCTTCCTCCCCGACGTTGTTGCTGTCCTCTCATGCTCCTAGGCGACTCCCGCCAAGGAAGGCGATCCTGTCCTGCCAGGATTTCCTCCCAAGTCCAGGATCCCTTCCCATCCAGGATCTCTTCCCAAGTCCAGGATACTTCCTCCTCCTGGGCACGCTGCTTGGTCCTTTGTTGGTGGGATCTTCTGTCACGTCCGTCATTAGAATGAGGCCAAGGCGCAGCATGGTATGTGTACATTCTCCTTTAATGAATGAACACCGAACAAACCAACAAAATGAACAAACAAACCGTGACACTATACCAAATCGCGCTGACAGGCAACTACACATAGTTAAGATCCCACAAACACAAATGAGGAAATGGCTACCTAAATATGATCCCCAATCAGAGACAACGATAAACAGCTGCCTCTGATTGGGAATCATATCAGGCCACCATAGAAATACAAAAACACCCACCCAAGTCACTATCACACCCCAACCAAAACAGAGAAAAAACAGCTTACTATGGTCAGGGCGTGACAGCCGTGGTGCCATAATCACATGATTTTGATGATTGATTTCAAAACATAAAGTCTGTGGTCAATCAGGTAGCAATAATGAACACATTGAAAATGGACTTTGATACTCAGTTAATGCTATCGCCTATAAATAATTTACATCCCATAAGTAGTATTGACCTGTGGATACAAGTCATTGTGTGTGTCTTACAGTGTACAGTTATTTGATAGATCTAAACACATTCTACACATAGATACAAAAAATATATGCATGTTTTTCTAAATTTCAATCAAAACATGACATTTGCCCAAATACGAACTTAAAAATCAGCTTTTTTGTACACTTTTTCTGAGAACATCAATTAAATTAATTTGAAAGTGCCCGTCACTAGGACAAATGGATAATGCTCTTAAGACTGCACTTCTTCAGATACAGAAATCCTACATATACACCATTACATGCCATTTGCAAGAACAAAAACAAGACAAAAGCAAAAAAAAAGAAAAGAGAAACAATGAACTAAAAACAATATGGATGAGGGGAATTATACTAAGAGAACATCAAGCCGAGCTATTTGAAACTCATCCCACTATGTTTGAGCTCCTATGCTGTACGTGCCCTCCCTGTCCCGTACACGAGAGGGCCGGAAGGCCATGTCTTCAAATCCAAATACTAAGCTGCCAGCGCCCTGACCAGCTTACCGAAGTGGGCGAAAAAGGCATTATGGGAAAGCTGAAGCAGACACAAGTCAAAGGCAAAATGGCCATTAGAGTAAGGAGATTGGCCCGGGCTGAGGCATTGTCTTGGGGATTACGTTGCAGAGCGGGAGTTTTAAGAGGTTTTACAGGAGGGCTCTGGTTGGATCCCTGAGATACATTGGAGAGCAATGACAACAATGCTGTGGATTTAAAGGGCTCATCCCACTCTCTCTCTTTCTTTTCCCCTTCCTCTTTTCCCAGCCTTGCTCCCAGAGCCAGGCTTTGGGAAGATTTGCTCATACTTTTTCATTATGCAAATTGGTTTTCCCTGTCATGGCACTGTTTAGGTTCGCCAAAGAGATCACTTTCCTGTTAGGGCGATGCAGCACGGAATACGTAGCCAGATACTAAGCTGGTGCATTACACTCTCTCACCCACTGCCCTGCTTTCAGCTCCTATCCCTGAACTGAGCTGATACAGAGGCCCAGTAGTAAGCTGTCCATCTGGGCTGATTATGGCAGGAACCTGTCAATTTTGTGAAGGTGATTGTCCATGTAATTGGACAATGATAATGACCACCAGGTATTGCAGGGGTTGTGTCTTTGTTAAACTTTGTAGAAACTAGAAATCATTGGGCAGATATAATGAACATCTAATAATGATATAATTAACATATCATTCATCCTAATGATCCCAGATTTTTTTAAAGAGATTCTGTGGTACTTTTGGATACTTTTTAGCCAGTAGTTCTGAAAGTAGAGATCACGAGCCTAAAGTGGTCATCGAAAATTGCACACTACGTCACATATGTGCAGATATGTGCACCACGTCGTTGCTCACTCTCTTGCTCTGCTGTGTGTAAACTTGCTAAATGGCACTCTAATGGCGAGGGGCTGAGTCTCATTCGCTGGAACTTAAATTTTTCCCCACGTGGGCCAGCCCCGCAGCAATTCAAGGAAAATGGAGCAGCACAGCTTCCAAAAAAACCTAATCCTCCACCTTACACCATTTATGTGAGTTTTTAGGTGAAAATGTACTTGAAAAAAGTCATAGTACCTTCTAATGTACTCAGTAAAGATCAAAATACAATTCAAGAAAATCATACTTCAATTCAAGAATAGCCTACTGATAACTATTGGTGACCCTTAGAGGATGCACATGTCAAGGCTCAAGAGAAGACCCAGATGCAGACAGTTTCGATGTAACAAAATTTTATTACAAAAACGGGGGGGCAGGTAAATGGCAGGTCACGGACATGCAGAGGTCAGTAGTCCAGAGCAGAGTCCGAAAGGTACAGAACGGCAGGCAGGCTCAGGGTCAGGGCAGGCAGAGGTCGGTAATCCAGAGCAGAGTCCGTAAGGTACAGAACGGCAGGGAGGCTCAGGGTCAGGGCAGGCAGAGGTCAGTAGTCCAGAGCAGAGTCCGTAAGGTACAGAATGGCAGGCAGGCAGGCTCAGGGTCAGGGCAGGCAGAGGTCAGTAGTCCAGAGCAGAGTCCAAAGGTACAGAACGGCAGGCAGGCTCAGGGTCAGGGCAGGCAGAGGTCAGTAGTCCAGAGCAGAGTCCGAAAGGTACAGAACGGCAGGCAGGCTCAGGGTCAGGGCAGGCAGAGGTCAGTAGTCCAGAGCAGAGTCCGTAAGGTACAGAACGGCAGGCAGGCTCAGGGTCAGGGCAGGCAGAGGTTGGTAATCCAGAGCAGAGTCCGTAAGGTACAGAACGGCAGGCAGGCTCAGGGTCAGGGCAGGCAGAGGTCAGTAATCCAGGGTGGTATGGCAAGGTACAGATGGACAGGCAGGCTTAGGGCAGGCAGAATGATCGAAAGCTAGAAAACAGGAACTAAAGACAGTCAGGAGCACGGGAAAAACCGCTGATAGGCTTGACAAAACAAAACAAACTGGCAACAGACAAACAGAGAACACAGGTATAAGTACACTGGGGATAATGGGGTGATGGGTGACACCTGAAGGAGGGTGGAGACAAGCACAAAGACAGGTGAAGCAGATCAGGGTGTGACACCACACTAACCTATTCTCTGCTGTTAGGGTCAAGTGGGGTGAATTAATGTCTGCATGCAGTAGGAGAAAATGTAAAGAATTACACAAAATACTTGACATTTCCCTCATTATAAAGATGCCAAAAACACAATAGTTTTACAAGATACATGCTCCACTTAGAGGCAAGTCAATCAAACATGCCAGGCAGAATAGAACATCAAGTGACAACAACAATAACAAGGTAATGGAGACAGATGGTTTTGTTTTTGTCAAATAGACAGTTACCAAAATAAAAAAAGAAATGCATTTGAGTTGCCCATTTTAAACCTAAAATCAGCTTATTCTCATTTTGTCTTGTTTTTTTCTTGTAGCCCTGCAACCTTTAGGAGTGACGGAGGAAAAGCCTCTGGCGTACAGCTCAGGGATTAACGTAGAAAACCAAAACGTCCTAGGGCCCTCCTGGGAAAAAACAGCTTGTTTTTGGTGCATCTGAGAACACATTCTAGGACTAATGAAATAGGTGTCTTGAGGAGCTTACTGTCCTCCCTTGTTTTACACAATGATACATGTGCAAAATCAGAGGCTGCTATTCTGTCAAAATACTGCAAGAAGAAAAATATGATTCTTGGCAGACACGTAAAACTATCAAAAACAAATATGGTTACTGACAAATGATACAATATCTAGATTGCAATATAGTCTGGTACAAAGGACCACATAAAAAATGCTATAGAATTTGAAATGACTGTTGGCTAACTGGGTATGCCTAGTTCTGATTTTAATAAATGTAATAATAATTCTCTCTTGCTTGCAAAATGTGGAAGCCAACATTCGAAATTGGAAATATTGAGGAAACAGTACAGTATATGAGGAAACAGTACAGTATATCAAAATATGGATAACTATTTGAATAACAACATTTGCAATCTTGTATAAAATATAGGCCTATCATGGCAATCATACTATTCCTTACACTATGACAAGGATAACCTCTATGATAGTTTTGACTAGAGCATGGGTCTTGTAACACCAGGATAGTGGGTTCGATTCCTGGGATCACCCATTTGTAAAAAAAATAATATATATATATATATATATATATATAAAATGTATGCACACCTGACTGTAAGTCACTTCAGATAAAAACATCTGCTAAATGGCATATATTATTATTTAAGTCAAATGCTTATAGGGAAAATCCTAGAGCGATAACAATAACAGTATGCTTAGTCTCATGCGTCCATATCGGATTCATTATTCATACAGTATACTATCTTAAATCAAAGAGAGGTCATAGGACTACTTAATCCACCCCAAAACATACTGTTCCTCTTCTACATGCTCTTTATGAAATGACAGAATTGAAGGAAGACCTGCATTTGACAGGCTCAATAAGGGATGATCCTTAAGCCTATGCTCCAGACATATATTGTGTATTTGACCTGTTTATTTGGGGGGAGGGGTAATTTTATTTAAATGGGGGGCATTATCAGAACAGGCCCCATTACTTTATTACATTGATGGTATTCCTGAAGATTTGTGCCTCATTAAATAGAGTTGCTGAAGCCTACATCCTCATTGCCCACTTTGACAGATGGACTGCTGGGAAGGGGGGGATTATGATATATAACTCACTGTAAATAATTCCTTATATGATAAGAGCATGGGGTGATAAAGAGGGAGGGACGGGGAGGTTGGGGAGGACGAGTGAGGCGGGATCTTACAGTGTCAAGACCTGACGCTGCAACCAGAACAATAGGCAGCACGCACACAACATTTGAAGCCCAATTGTGGTGCATGTTGATTTCTCAAAGTGACAGCAAATCCCTCTATAAAAGGCCCTTAAGAAGACTTAAGAATACATTAAAGAAAATATCAATTCAACCAGTATGTGTATTACAGTAAATTTGTGATATGCAAACTGGGATCATCAAGTTAAGATCATCTTCACAGGCATCACAATATTTGTGATTATAGAGAGATTCATTATTTCTGTGGCGTGTCGTGTGTTGTTGTGGTAGGTAGGATTGGGTGGGAGACACGCGCTACACAACGCCTAACTCCTTACGCCCCTGTCTCACTGGGACCAGTAATGCAACAGCATATTGGAATAGGGTGTGTGGGCTTGCATGCATGCAAGTGCACGTGTGTGTGTGTGTGTGTGTATGTGTGTGTGTGTGTGTGTGTGTGTGTGTGTGTGTGTTGGCGGGGAGGCACAATGGAGAGTGAGTAGAAGAATAGATGCGTTGTCTTGGAAGTGAACCTACTCTATGCAGCAAATGCATAACTGCATGACATTTATAATTATTCGGCCCATGCAATCTACTGCTTTGTAGGTTGGGCTGTGTGATGGTTCGTATAGCAATTTCTAAGTGAAAAGCTGTGTTCCTGGAAAGTGGTAAGACAAAGTGAAGCTTATCGTGGCAGTAGAAGTAGATTAGGCAGAGAAGAACATATGACAGAGCTCTATTGATTCTAATTCTGTTTCTTTAATAATCAGAAACATGTAGGAGCTAGTTAGGAATAACTCAACAACATCATACAAATACACAGATTAAGTCAGACTGAGCTTCATAGCGTTTGTGAGGATTTGACTCAGTTTTAAAGTTACGGCCTTGAACTGTGTGGAATGTGAGAACAGCGAAATACATTTCTAAACTTTTATCCTCATTCTACGATTTGGTAAAACACTGCTCTCCAATGGCAAGTCAGAGTACTGCAGAAGCCCTGGGTCTTGAAGCGGTAAACAAGAATCAAGTGCATCAAACTACCTGCGTTCAAGTATGCGGACATTTTTTACATTAACTTAGAGGACATTCTGACTCTACACACTACTGTAAATATCATTGTTGAATAGATGTGAATGAGTAGTGAAAACTTAATCATAGACTTCAAAATAACACTTGATTCTCCTCTTTGTTCCTGACAACCTGGTTCTACTAGTGCTGCTCTGCTATCAGGATATAGATCTTGGGCACCTCCCTGTGGTATTACATAGTAACACAGGTTTTATAAATCCAGAACAGGAATTGGAATAACATTTCTGCCTGTTCTGTTTGTGGGCAAGATTCTCAAGTATTTGTTCCGATTAGGTTGTTTCAGCTCACCAAAATGACCAGTGGCCATACTAACAAAAAAAAAATGTATAATGTATTACACCCTCTATTGCTTGATTGTTACACTGAATTATTCCATGTGTACATATTGTAGTGTAATGTCTGTTTTACAGTGGTGGACAAAGTACCCAATTGTCATACTTGAGTAAAGGTAAAGATACCTTAATAGAAAATGACTGAAGTAAAAGTGAAAGTCACCCAGTAAAATCCTGATAGAGTAAAAGTCTAAAAATATTTAGTTTAAAATATACTTCAGCATCAAAAGTAAAAGTACATTTATAAATAATTTCAAATTTATTGTATTAAGCAAACCAGACAGCATGATTTTCTTGTTTTCGAAAGTTACGAATAGCCAGGGACACACTCAAACATAATTTACAAACAAAGCATTTGTGTTTACTGAGTCCACCAGATCAGATGCAGTAGGGATGACCAGAGATTTTCTCTTTCAGTAGGTGAATTAGACAATTTTCCTGTCCTGCTAAACATTCAAAATGTGATGAGTACTTTTGGGTGTCAGGAAAAATATAAATAGTAAAGTAAAGTACAGATACCCCCCAAAATGACTTAAGTAGTACTTTAAAGTATTTTTTTTACACCACTGCTGTTTTAGTACAACTGACTTTAGGCTTGTTTGAACACTGTATGCTGCTATCCCATGAACTGATCAGGACTCATGATGCCATGTCTTTGTAACTCCCCCATTGTAAACAGAGATCGATGGAAGTAACTGAATGAAAAGTAGGAGCCGGAGAAGAGAAGGGGGGAAGGAATGGGGAGAGATGAAAACAGGGAGGATGTATCAACAATGAGATGGAACTCCTGGTTGAATGTTATGCAAGTCACTTAAATTCCTCTGCCCAACAACAGCTCAGACTGTAAGCATGAGTCACACTGTATATGCCACACAACATCTCGTCAAGAAAACCAAAATCTCTTGACCTCTAATCCATCCTCTGTAACAGTGATCTATTGACACCTGAGCCCTGACCCTTGACCCTGCATGGTGGCAGTGAGTGATGATGGCATAGGGTCAGGGATATATCACACAGATTGATATTACCAGCCCCGTAATGCTTACACCTAACTCCCATTCTGACACAAGGAAGAAGGGGTTATCTACCAATAAGATGCTCCCATGCCCCCACCACCATTAAGACACACAGCCCACCCCCCAAACCAACAATTGAGTGATGAGCGAAATGAGAGGAAAAGTGGCATTGAAGCTTTAGAAATGGTTTGCTCCGTGGTGGTATCATTTGATTAAATTAATTTGATTCAGCATTTGTTATATAATTTACTAAAAGGAGGGCACCAGCTTTTCCTACCACACAGGCCTAAGTCAGCAAACCATAATGAATGTTATTATGCATACATGCACACAATTTCAGCCCACTAAGTCTCAAGGGCTTATTTTGTGCCACAGCAGCATTTCAGACAATGGCCTCTATATCCTTACCCCATCATTTCAAAGCACTGTCACTAAGTAACACTCATAAACACAAGGAAGTAACAGCTAAATACCTGGAATGGGGCCTGTCACCAAATGTATGTAACTGGTTTACTATGGACCGAATACCTGTTTCTCTGGGGAAGACAAAATGAAGAGCACATACTACAGTATATCTCAGATCTGTCAACAAGACAACCACAAGTATGAAAGAGCTAATCACAGACATTCACAGAGGATCCAATATCAGATGCTTTGTGCAGTGTAGCTGTTAGCTGGCCCATGAGTCCTCTAAAATACAACCCTCCTGAAGCCTCATGCTCGAGGGTTTACATCTGTCATTCAGAATGGAAATGAGGCAGACTAGGCTCTGTTGAATGAACCAGAGGATTTTAATGCTCAACTCAACCATGTGACCTTTGCCTAGCAGGCCTGGAATGAGTTTTAGATTACTTAAATCTTGAAATAAAACTCAAATTCGGACAGTTTAGGAGGTAACGGAAATGTGGTCATAATTTATGCTAAATGGGAAATCGTTCCGATTCCCATCTTTCAATGAGAAACTAGCTAATTTTAATTACATCAGATAAGTGTGTTGTAACTGTTGACAAATAATGACATGCATTGCTAAGATTATGACGGTATGGTGACTCCCCTAGTGGGTCTCAAACCCAGGCCACCTTCATTTGCTGATTAGGTAGTTAGGCCCTGTCCAGAAGCAAACCCTAACCCCTTCTCCCTAGGCACTTGTGTAGACCTCAAACAACTATATATAGATAAGCATAGGGTGAATGCACTTTGAAGTAAATCTCTAGTAGTAAACAGGATGGCAGGGGGCGTGGCCAATGGCACAGTTTTATAGGAAAAAGTTACATCTGTTTAGAGAGAAAAATGTTGCTTATTTAAAGTGAAATTCTACACATTTTGTCATGGGGGAAATACATTTTTTTACAGTTTTAATGCTAGTTTCTGCAATTATACAGATTTCGTCATGGGACTATGAGAAAAACTGCAGTTTACAAAACAAATTTCAGGCAATTCCACACATTTTGCCATGGGACCAAGAGAAAATGGTCAGTTTTAAAGCAAATTTCCTTCTATTATAGACATTTTTCCATGGTTAATGCATTGTTCTTAATGTGACTCAAACATGACTCAAACATTACAACAAAATCAATAGGGGGCTCATGCCATGACATTTGGGGACTTTAGATCGTCCCTGACCGTCTAGTCTGTATTTGAGGGATTGTTTGTTCTCAAAGATGATCTTATTTAAAAAATATGTTGCTCTATTATCTTTGTTGTTTTAGTTTAAACTGAAAATGTTGTCTCTGCCCTATGGTAAAATGTGTAGAATTGCAGGAAACTAACCTTAAAATGTAACATTTTCTCTCCGCTGTTAAGAAGTGAGAAAATGTTTTGTCGCAAGGTGGTGGGCCCTCAACCAAATCTTGATTTTTTTTGTGCAGTGGCAGTCAAGATTCGACCATGAAGGCCTGATTCACACAGTCTCCTCTGAACAGTTGATGTTGAGATGTGTTTGTTACTTGTTACTTGAACTCTGTGAAGCATTTATTTGGGCTGCAATCTGAGGTGCAGTTAATTGCCGATTTCTGAGGCTGGTAACTCAAATGAACTTATCCTCTGGGTCTTCCTTTCTTGTGACAGTCCTCATGAGAGCCAGTTTCATCAGAGCGCTTGATGGTTTTTGCGACTGCACTTGAAGAAACGTGCAATTTTCCCCATCTTGAAATTTTCCGCATTGACTGACCTTCATGTCTTAAAGTAATGGACTGTCGTTTCTCTTTGCTTATTTGAGCTGTTCTTGTCATAATATGGACTTGTTCTTTTACCAAATAGGGCTAACAACTGTTTGACTCAATCACATTAAGAGGAAAATAAATTCCACAAATTAACTTTTAACAAGGCACACCTGTTAATTGAAGTGCATTCCAGGTGACTACCTCATGAAGCTGGTTGAGAGAATGCCAGGCAAAGGGTGGCTACTTTGTAGAATTTCACAAAATATATTTATTTTTAACACTTTTGGTTACTACATGATTTCATGAGTTATTTCATAGTTTTGATGTTTTGATGTTTTGATGTCTTCACTATTATTCTACAATGTAAAAAAATAGTTTAAAAAACAACCCTAGAATGAGTAGGTGTGTCCAAAACGTTTGACCGGTACTGTATAAAAGAGGGTTGACCATGTTAGGATATATTGATAGCTGAAGTTAGTATTTATTGGGCCATTGTGTAACAATTGATTTAAATACAACTTGTTATCTCATGAAATGTATGTTTTAATGGAGGTAGTTGATTTCGTGTCATGTATTTAATGTTTTGAGTCTTAATGCATTTTGCAAATTAAATGTCTAATTTTGTCCAACATGTTTCAGTTTGGGGCTGTGTGTTAATTTTTTTGAAAAAGTTAAATCTGTTTGGACAAATGTGCTCAAGCAAACGAGGAAAAACAGTTGTCCAAAATCTCTCTCAACCATGAGGAAAAGATAAGAATAGGACAAAATCAAATCAAACTTAATTTAATGTGCATTTAAAGTTGTATTTGATGTAGTCCTATTCTTTGGTTTAGTTGAAGAT
This sequence comes from Oncorhynchus masou masou, assembly GCF_036934945.1. NCBI lineage: Eukaryota > Metazoa > Chordata > Actinopteri > Salmoniformes > Salmonidae > Oncorhynchus > Oncorhynchus masou. The sequence goes on from NC_088239.1 coordinate 56,519,199, forward strand.
GTGAATCCAACATATTATTGACTTGAAGATTACATTTGAATCAACCAAAGCTTGAAACCCTAGGTCTTATTGTATATTTTTAGTTGAACCTTGGGTTGAATTGAAACAATAGCTGTTGATGACTTTGCAAATGCTATATAGACCTAAATAGTATCATTGAGGATATTTGAGTGATAAAGTATGGTTACATTTCATTTTCCCTGTTAAACCCACCCTTTGGAATGTCTTCAATAGCAACTATGAATATGTTTGCTTATTAAGAGGTCTCTCAACAATCATTCTCAGGACAGCACATTAGTAGTAGTCAGTAACAAATATAAAAGCAGGACTTGGTTAAAACCCTGAATGGGAGACCAAATTAATAGCTACAGATCAAATGCTCACTAGGAGGTGTTGCCCAGCCTATATTTTTGTTTTTGAAAGTGGATATAACGTTGATGATCTGACGTTGTTCAAAAGGAAAAAAGTCAACATTTTATACAAGGTCTGTCTTTGTTGAAAATTGGTTACAATGACATAATCCCTTGGTTGAAGTATCACCCTCAAAACAGTTTACTTTTTTCAAATCAAATGTATTTTCCACATAGATTCCACTTGTTGTTGATGAAGAGACATAACCCTCCCCCTCTTTCCATAAAATGTGTCTAGAACTCTAAGATTTGATATTCTGAGAACATGTACAGTGGGGCAAAAAAGTATTTAGTCAGCCACCAATTGTGCAAGTTCTCCCACTTAAAAATACGAGAGAGACCTGTAATTTTCATCATAGGTACACTTCAACTATGACAGACAAAATGAGGGAAAAAAAATCCAGAAAATCACATTGTAGGATTTTTAATTAATTTATATGCAAATTATGGTGGAAAATAAGTATTTGTTCACCTACAAACAAGCAAGATTTCTGGCTCTCACAGACCTGTAGCTTCTTCTTTAAGAGGCTCCTAACTTGTTATCAGTATAAATGACACCTGTCCACAACCTCAAACACAGTCACACTCCAAACTCCCCTATGGCCAAGACCAAAGAGCTGTCAAAGGACACCAGAAACAAAATTGTAGACCTGCACCAGGCTGGGAAGACTGAATCTGCAATAGGTAAGCAGCTTGGTTTGAATAAATCAACGGTGGGAGCAATTATTAGGAAATGGAAGACATACAAGACCACTGATAATCTCCCTCGATCTGAGGCCATGTGGCAGAGAGAGTGATGCGGGCGCTGGAGATGGGGTTGTGAGCAGGTGGGTCTGGGTAGGTGTGATGTCGTTGATGTTTGTGTGCATTTGTATGCTGCCGTATGTATGTGTGTGTGTGTGTGTTTTGTATTGTCAGATTTAAAAAAGAAAGAAAAAAAGAAACGTGTCTAGAACATTCATATCTTAAACTCTGAGAACATGGCAACCATGTTCTGTGTATGTTTGTTGTGGCGTTGATGGAATATTCTACTAACCCACAGAAGTAGACACAGTAATATTCTTGCAACGTCTCATAAAACTTGTCTAGAACATTAATATCTTATATTCTGAGAACATGGCAAACGCACGTTTGGTGTGATATTGATTGAAATTCTCAGAGAAAAATACACAAATTTAAGTCTGTTCTCAAACACATGTGAACATGCACATGCTCCTTAGTTAATCTGTTTTCAGTTTATTCAGTTTTCCAAATGCAAAGTTCTGACATGTTTGATAGTGTTTACTCAGAGAGACCAGGTAGCAGTACAGTGTAGCAAGAGACAAGGCTGGGCAGGGGTTCTGTAGAGCAGTGGTTCCCAAACTTTTTAATAGTCCCATACCCCTTCAAACATTCAACTTCCAGCTGCGTACCCCCTCAAGCACCAGGGTCAGCGCACTCTCAAATGTTGTTTTTTGCCATCATTGTAAGCCTGCCACACACACAATACGATACATTTGTTAAACATAAGAATGAGTGTGAGTTTGTCACAACCCGGCTCGAGGGAAGTGACAAAGAGCTCATATAGGACCAGGGCACAAATAATAATCTAATAATCATTAATTTTGCTCTTTATTTAGCCATCTTACATATAAATAATTGTGAATAATTCACTACAGGTTAATGGTGCTAGAAAGGATGCACAGAACTCTGTAATGTTTGGTTGTACTGGCGAGAGTCTGAGTTTTAAATCATTTTCCACACACAGTCTGTGCCTGTATTTAGTTCATGCTAGTGAGGGCTGAGAATCCACTCTCACATAGGTACGTGGTTGCAAAGGGCATCAGTGTCTTAACAGCACGATTTGTCAAGGCAAAAATACTGTGAGCGCAGCCCTATCCAGAAATCTGGCAGTGGCTTCTGATCAAAACCTCTCTAGGGTATGTGGGACGCTAGCGTCCCACCTGGCCAACATTCAGTGAGATTGCAGAGCGCCAAATTCAAATACAGATATACTAATTATAAAAATTCAGAAAATATACAACTATTTTACATAATCTTTAAACCTAACGTCTTGTGAATCCAACCACGGTGTCAGATTTAAAAAATGCTTTACGGCGAAAGCATACCTTACAATTATTTGAGAACATAGCCCAGCAGACATATCCTTACAAACAGTAACCAGCCAAGTAGAAGAGTTACACAAGTCAGAAATAGAGATAAAATGAATCACTTACCTTTGATGATCTTCATGTTTGCACTCAGAAGACATTCATTTATTCAATAAATATTCATTTTTTTGATAAAGTCTCTTTATATCCAACAATCTCTGTTTTGTTTGCACGTTTTCTTCAGTAATCCACAGGCTCAAATGCAGTCACAACAGGCCTACAAAAAAATCCAAATTGTATCCGTAAAGTTCATAGAAACATGTCAAACAATGTTTATATTCAATCCTCAGGTTGTTTTTAGCCTAAATAATCGATAATATTTAAACCGGACAATAACGTTGTCAATATAAAAGCTAAACAAGAAAGGCACTTTCTCGGTCACGCGCATGAAAAAGCTCGGACACGGCAGTGTCCACTCATTCAGACTGCTCTTACTCCCTCATTTTTCAGAATACAAGCCTAAAACAATTTCTAAAGACCGTTGACATCTAGTGGAAGGCATAGGGTCTGCAATTTGAGTCCTCAGTCAATGGATACTGTAATGGCATTGAATAGAAAACTACAACAACAAAAAGTCATACTTCCTGAATCGAGTTTTCAGGTTTTCACCTGCCAAATCAGTTCAGTTATACTCACAGACATTATTTTAACAGTTTTGGAAACTTTAGAGTGTTCGCTATCCAATTTACTAATGATATGCATATCCTATCTTCTTGGCCTGAGTAGAAGGCAGTTTAACTTGGGCATGCTTTTCATCCAAAATTCCAAATGCTGCCCCCTAACCTCGAGAAGTTAAATTCAGTTTTCACAGAACCGCTTGTTGCAATTTCGATGAGGCTCTCTTGTTCAGATATTGATGAGTATACTGGAGGCAGGGCATGAAAGGGATAACGAATCCAGTTGTTTGTGTCGTCCGTTTCGGGAGAGTACCAATTTCAAGTAATTGCGCACCCAGCTCACTCAGGTTCTTTGCTATATCACATTTGACATTGTTCCGTAAGCTGGAGATATTTTGGGGCGGCAGTTAGCCTAGTGGTTAGAGCGTTGGGCTGACAGGTTGCTGGATCGAATCCCAGAGCTGACAAGGTAAAAAGCTGTTGTTCTGCCCCTGAACAACCCACTGTTCCCTGGTAGGCTGTTATTGTAAATAAGAATTTGTTCTTAACTGACTTGCCTAATTAAATAAAAAATTGCCCACAAAAAAATCATACAATGATGGATAAAAGACCTGTGTGTTGTCCTTGTTAATGCAGACAAAGAAGAGCTCCAACTTCTTAATCATACCCTCAATTATGTCCCGCTCATTGAATACAGTTGCGGAGAGTCCCTGTAATCGTAGATTCAGGCGTGTGAGAAACTCATAAATGCAGTACTAGCTGGTAAACGCAGTACTAGCAGTAGAGCTGGCATGTCTCTTTAAACCATTTATCAATTTTAGCGCAAACGGAATGAGCAGTAGCCACAACCGTTAGTGGCATTCCTGTGAGATAGTAATGGTTCATGTGATTGGATGTTAATTATTTGACTAGGCTACCTGTATTTGACATCGTGTTGTTATTTTCGCTGAACACCAGATGGTTTAATTTATTTTTTTGGCAGTGAAACAAGGCTACTCTGTAAATGTATAGCCTCGTTGGAAAATATGAATGGACTTTGAAAATGCGAATCACATTTTTATTTGGCGTACCCCTGATGGCATTGCGCGTATCTCAGTTTGGGAATAGCAGCTGTAGAGGATTGTCTCCTCAGGGAAGTAGCGGAGGTGTCACACATTGGAACCTAGACCTATAGCTTCATATACTAACTGTACAGCTGTTATGTTTGTAATTAGCATTCACAATATCCAATATTGTAATCACTGCTTAAATTGCTAAAGATCTTATTTAATCAATCTCTAAAATGATACATGCAATTAGGGGGCTGCCATAAAGCATACTTGTTATCACCCTGCCATAAACACAGACCGAGCCTAGCTTATCTATTGATACCATCACTGCAATGTTTCTCAAGAGTTAAACAAAAAATAACCTGGAATTATTTTATATGATCTGGGGAAACGGTTAAATGTAACGTGAAAGATGGTGATGTCACGAATCTCGCCGAAGATGGTGCCTCTTCCTCTTCGGGCGGCGCTCGGCGGTCGTCGTCGCCGGCCTATTAGCTGCCATCGATTCCCTTTCCGTTTGTTTCTGTTCATTGGGTAATTGGGTACACCTGTTTTGAGTTAGTGTTTGTTTGTAGGTTATTTAAGGGCACTAGGCCCGCTGGGTATTTGTGCGGGCTTGTTTTTTGTTACTCTGTTGTATGGTGGTTTTTTCCCGTGTATGTATTCTCCGGACTATTTTGGTCCTGTTGTTTGGGCTGGTAAATTATATGCGCCCTGTGTGTTGGTGTGACCGGTTTGATGCGCCGGAGAATAAATTTGACAATCTACTGAACCCTGCTCTCTGCGCCTGATTCCACTCACCACACCTAGTAAGCCGTAACAGAAGCCCGCAACACCTAAATGGAGTCAGCAGGAGCAGCGACCACCCCTCTCCCAACTATGGAGGAGCGTGTTCATCACCACACAGCTGTCCTCCATCGGATCGGTACAGCGATGGACCAGATGATGGAGAGGATGGAACGATGGGAGAGGAGTGGTCTACCGACGTCTACCCCAGCTTCCCCACAGACGACGCCACCTGCTCCACCTACGTCGTCTTCTGGGTCCAGCTCACTGCGTCTCTCCCCCCCGAGGGAGTACGATGGAGTGGCGGCTGGGTGCCAGGGATTTTTGCTCCGGCTCGAGCTCTACAGTACCTGGCTACCGTGCGTTCGGGTCCCTCGGGTGAGGAGAGTGTGAACCTCCTCGTCTCCTGTCTAACGGGTAGGGCCTTGGACTGGGCCAACGCTGTCTGGAACAGCACAGACTCGGCTCGGGACAACTACCTGGAGTTCACCCGCCGTTTTCGAGCTGTGTTCGACCACCCACCAGAGGGCAAAGCGGCGGGTGAGTGACTGTTCCACCTCAGACAGGAGACGAGGAGTGCGCAGGACTTCGCGTTGGAGTTCAGGACCCTAGCTGCTGGTGCTGGGTGGAATGACAGGGCCCTGATGGACCATTACCGGTGCAGTCTCCGGGAGGACGTCCACCGGGAGCAAGCTTGTCGGGACACAACTCTCTCCCTGGATGAACTAATAGACATGTTGATTCGATTGGACAACCTGCTAGCTGCCCGCGGGCGTTCAGAAGGGGTCCTGTCAATTCCACCTTCCAGCCCTCCCGCTCCGATGGAGCTGGGAGGAGCTGCATCTAGGGAGACCAGAGGAGGAGGCTCCTCCTGTTCCTATTGTGGACGGAGAGGACACACTTTGGAACGGTGCTGGAGGAGTTCCTCTGGGAGTCGAGCTGGCCGGAGGAACACTTCTCGGCCACCCCAGGTGAGTAAGCACCAAACCCACCCAGAGCTCCCTGTTGGTCACATGTTTTTGTTTATTTTTTTTCCTGCGTTTTTTCCCTCTCTTCAGCATAAGGCGCTAGTCGATTCAGGCGCAGCTGGGAGTTTTATGGATCGCAGACTCGCCCGTAAATTGGGTATTCCATTTGTTCAGATAGACCCACCTGTCCCCATGCACTCCTTAGATAGCCGACCATTTGGGTCAGGGCTGGTCAGGGAGGCCACGATTCCGCTGGACATGGTAATGCAGCGGAATCATAGGGAGAAGATCAGTTTCTACCTTATTGATTCACCTGGGTTTCCAGTGGTGTTGGGGGTTCCCTGGCTGGCTATTCACAATCCCCTCATTTCCTGGAAACAGGGGGCTCTTCAGGGGTGGTCAGACGAGTGTTCGGGTAGGTGTATAGGAGTTTCCATCGGTGCCACGACGGTGGAGAGTCCAGACCAGGTTTCCACCGTGCGCATTCCCCCAGAATATGCCGATTTGGCTATCGCTTTTAGTAAGAAGAAAGCGACCAAATTACCACCCCATCGACGGTGGGATTGCGTGATAAACCTCCAGGAGAACGCTGCACTTCCCCGGAGTCACGTGTACCCACTGTAACAGGAGGAGACGTTGGCTATGGAGACATATATGTCACGGAAGCTCTGAGACAGGGGTACATTCGGCCCTCCATGTCACCCGTCTCCTCGAGTTTCTTTTTTGTGAGGAAAAAGGAGGTAGGTCTGCATCCGTGTATTGATTATCGAGGTCTCAATTCGATCACAGTGGGTTTTAGTTATCCGCTGCCTCTCATCGCTACGGTGGTGGAATCATTCCACGGAGCACGTTTCTTCACAAAACTGGACCTCAGAGGCGCGTATAATCTGGTGCGTATTCGGGGAGGAGACGAGTGGAAAACAGCGTTTAGTACCACATCAGGCCTCTATGAGTAGATCGTCATGCAGTATGGGTTGAAGAATGCTCCAGCCGTCTTCCAATCCTTTGTAGATGAGATTCTCAGGGACTTGCACGGGCAGGGTGTGGTAGTCTATATTGATGACATCTTGATTTATTCTGCCACACGCGCCGCGCATGTCTCCTTGGTGCGCAAGGTTCTTGGGCGACTGCTGGAGCATGACCTATATGTCAAGTCTGAGAAATGTGTGTTCTCCAAACCAGCCATTTCCTTCCTGGGTTATCGCATTTCCAGCTCGGGATGGTGATGGAGTGTGACCGTGTTAACGCCGTGCGTAATTGGCAGACTCCGACCACGGTAAACAAGGTGCAGCGGTTTTTAGGGTTTGCCAATTACTACCGGAGGTTTATCCGGGGTTCTGGCAAAGTAGCGGTGCCCCTTACCTCACTGCTGAAGGGGGGGCAGGTGCGTCTGCGGTGGTCGGCAGAGGCTGATGGAGCCTTCAACCAGTTGAAGGCGCTGTTCACTGGGGCTCCCGTGTTGGCGCATCCGGACCCTTCATTAGCATTCATAGTGGAGGTGGATGTGTCCGAGGCTGGGGTTGGAGCCGTGCTGTCTCAGCGCTCGGGCACACCACCGAAGCTCCGTCCATGCGCTTTCTTTTCTAAGAAGCTGGGTCCGGCGGAGCGGAACTATGATGTGGGGGACCGGGAGTTACTAGCTATGGTAAAGCCCCTGAAGGTGTGGAGACACTGGCTAGAGTGGGCTAAACACCCTCTCCTCATCTGGACTGACCACCGTAATCTGGAGTATATTCGAGCAGCGAGGAGACTGAATCCGTGTCAGGCTAGGTGGGCCATGTTCTTTACACGTTTTAGATTTACGATCTCTTATAAACCAGGTTCCCTTAACACTAAGGCTGACGCGCTGTCCCGTCTCTATGACACCGAGAACCGGTCCATCAAACCCACTCCCATCCTTCCAGCCTCTCGGCTGGTGGCCCGGGTGGTATGGGAGGTGGACGCGGACATTGAGCGGGTGTTGAGGGTTGAACCTGCGCCTACACAGTGTCCGACCGGTCGAAGTTACGTACCGCTTGGCGTCCGTGATAAATTGATTCGGTGGGCTCACACACTACCGTCTTCGGGTCATCCGGGCATTGATAGGACAGTGCGGGATCTTAGGGGGAAATACTGGTGGCCCACCTTAGCTAAGGATGTGAAGCTCTATGTCTCTTCCTGTTCGGTATGCGCCCAGAGTAAGGCTCCTAGGCACCTTCCTAGAGGGAAGTTACAACCCCTCCCGGTTCCACAACGGCCATGGTCCCATCTCTCGGTAGATTTCCTTACTGATCTTCCCCCATCTCAGGGGAACACTACCGTTCTGGTCGTTGTGGATCGGTTCTCTAAGTCCTGCCGTCTCCTCCCATTGCCTGGTCTCCCTTGAGGGATTTCCACCGCCTCCACCCGGATCGCCCTGCGCCTCGTCCTCCAGGTCGTCCTCGAGGCCGGGGTCGGCGCGCTGCGGGAGCCGCGCGTCAGGGGGGGGGGTACTGTCACGAATCTCGCCGAAGATGGTGCCTCTTCCTGTTCAGGTGGCGCTCGGGGGTCGTCGCCGCCGGCCTATTAGCTGCCATCGATTCCCTTTCCGTTTGTTTCTGTTCATTGGGTAATTGGGTACACCTGTTTTGAGTTAGTGTTTGTTTGTAGGTTATTTAAGGGCACTAGGCCCGCTGGGTATTTGTGCGGGCTTGTTTTTTGTTACTCTGTTGTATGGTGTTTTTTTCCCGTGTATGTATTCTCCGGACTATGTTGGTCCTGCTGTTTGGGCTGGTAAATTATATGCACCCTGTGTGTTGGCGTGACCGTTTTGATGCACCGGAGAATAAATTTGACAATCTACTGAACCCTGCTCTCTGCGCCTGATTCCACCCACCACACCTAGTAAGCCGTAACAGGTGAGAAATGGAAGTTGGAGGAGCTTAGAGGTAAGTCAGTTGGGGAAAAGGACCCTGTGGGGGGAAAAAACAGGTCTAGCTGTGTGCTTTGAAAAGAGACCAGAAAAATGTCAGAGCTCAGCATACAGTAAGACAGAAGAAAAGAACAAAGAGAAGTGTGAGAAAAAGAGCCTATCTGTGTGTGCGACCTATGTCCAATCAAATTTTATTGGTCACATACAGTACATATGGCTAGCAGATGTTGTTGCGAGTGTAACGAAATTCTTATGCTTCTAGATCCGACAGTGCAGCAGTCTATCACAGGCAATATCTAACAATTCCACAACAAAACCTAATACACACAATCTAGTAAAGGGATAATAATATTTAAGTATAACATATATGGATGAGCAGTGACAGATCGGCTAAGATGCAATAGATAGTGAATGATACAGTATACATTATATACTGTACATATGAGATGAGTAATGCGAGATATGTAAACATTCTTAAAGTGGCATTATTAAAGTGACAAGTGTTCCATTTATTAAAGTGGCCAGTGATATCAAGTCTGTAGGTAGGCAGCCGCCTCTCTGTGCTAGTGGTGGCTGTTTAACAATCTGATGGCCTTGCGATGGCTGTTTTTCAGTCTCTCGGTTCCAGCTTTGATGCATCTGTACTGACCTCGCCTTCTGGATGGGAGCGGGGTGAAAGTCAGTGGCTTGGGTGGTTATTGTCCTTGATCTTTTTTGCCTTCCTGTGACATCGGGTGTTGTAGGTGTCCTGGAGGGCAGGTAGTTTGCCACTGGTTATGCGTTGTGCAGACCCCACCACCCTCTGGAGGGCCTTGCGATTGTGTGTGGTGCAGTTGCCGTAACAGGCGGTGATACAGCCCGGCAGGATGTTTTGTTTTGAACACTGCAAGAGACAGTTGTAATTTACCCTTTAGTCAGCAGCCCTGTTTGTACACACACACACAAAACTCTGTGATATCAGCAGCAGGGGAGGGGCTTGCCTTATATGGCTTTATTTGCACAATGCCTAACTTCCTCAGCATCTGCCATTGCTGTGCTGAGAGCGAGTGAGGGAGGGAGAGAGGCAGAGAGAGCTGCGAGGAAAGAGGTAGTAGCAGCACAGTGAAAGAGGTCTTGATCAGCTTGAATAAATATTTGTGAAGGGCTAGCTACTGGAGGACACTGCCCATGGCTCAGTCTGCTAACGGTGTGGACCAGGATCTGGCCAGCAAGAGGCTCCACACGAGGTAGGACCCGAGCTGTAGGGGGGGTGGGGTTAGTGTGGTGTGGTACACCTGGACGGTTGACAGACCCTGTTACTGTGGAGGAGGAGAGTGGAAAGACGGGGAGAGATGAGGGAGCAGCAGGGCTGAGAGACAAGGGCTGCCGGCTCTCTGCCTGGCTGCCTGAGGAGGGCAAGACAGGGGAGCTAGCCTAGCCACAGCTCCCTGGAAGTAGGTTCCAGCCAAAGCCTCATTCCTGGCCTTGGTCCTGGATAGCTTAGCCTTTCCTCTCCCAGACTTTGATCTTGATGCTGCTCTGTGGGATCTTAAGTGAATGAGCAGACTGGAAGGGGCCATGAAGAATGTGGGATTCTGAGTGGAGTGTCTCAGCTGAGATTGGGCTCAATATGACACACACACGAACAAGCAGAGCACACAGCTGCTCAGTTAAGTCAGTATCTGTGGTAGGTGGATTTGTATATGCAACAGTCTGTCTAGGGGTGTATGAATCTTCCCGTGCCTTTGCACAGCCATGCCTTTCTCTGTCTCCTCTGTCTGTTCCCTTCCTGTGCTCTACTACTGACTGCACTATATCAAATGGTTTCATACTGCTTTAAGGTTAAACATTATGGACAGTTTAATTATAGACTGTATAGAGAGTATGAAAATAATGGTGTGTCAGTTTTATTCTAGATTTGAATGTCCTAAATTAGTAAGGGATACACGAAGTGTGTGTGGATTGTCTGAATCAGCAGTAAGACCATGTTGGATTCATTAGCTTAAAAAAAAAGAATAAAAAAAAAGTCTGCTGGCAATGTTAATGACTGTTGTGAATGAACATTCACAGGGCCTGCGAGGTCATCACGCTACCCTCTCTCACACACACACATACACAGGTTAACCCTGTGTTTTTCGGTCATTTTATTTATATATAGTTTCTTTTATCTGTGTTTTCCATCTGCAGATTTTCATGCAGTACTATCTGTTGACAAGCAACTGCTTACTAAGGTTAGGTTTGGAATATGGGTTAGATGAGGGTTAGGGCTAGTAGATAGTCCATCTGTAGATGCTCTACAAACTATCCAAATATGTTACACACACACACCACAACAGAAAAATGGGTATGTGTTTAGGTTTGTTCCATTTGAATTCAGTTTTTAACTGCAATGAATGGTTGGGCAAATATGTAGGAGACAGAGGTGCTCAAAGTTCACCCATTCACCACCCTACCATGAGACATCGGTCTTCATCACTGGAGAAAATAAACCATTGTTTGATATAATAAGAAAAGCCATTGTATAATTTCTTGAACAAAAAAAAACGTGTCAACATTTTTACCTTTGCCGTAAATGATCTAAAAACATGTAAACTCAGTTTTTTTCATGTTTGCATATGTTGTGGTTCAGACCCTATTTTACATCATCTCAGCTCTTTGGGTTGTGCCCGTCTTTGGTTGAGACAACATGCTCTTGAATCCAGGGTGAGTGTCGTTTTCGCTGATAAATATACTCAAATGGGAATAAAATCGACATTTCAATTTAAATGGTAGCACAAAGATGGTTGGAGGTCCACACATCAGATAATATGGACTTGAAATAGAATATCAGTTGTTTTAAATTATACTGTCAATCTTCCATATGACTCCTATTGAAAGATAGATACATGGGAATTTATATTCTAAGTTGACATTTGAGGACATTAAAAGGTCAAAAAATGACATTGGTATTTAACTTATTTTTCTAGGAAATATTAAATAATGTGACTATGCTGTTTATAAACTTTAAAATTATAAACTCAACCGTTTATCTTTTCCAGTGATGAAGACATGGATGTCTCATGTTAGGGTGTGCGAAATAAGCTTTGAGCACACCTACCGTATCTCCTAAACATTTTGGCATTCATGTTCATAAAGTAACTTGATGACCACTTCTTCAATGGGCTAATACAGTATGTTTGGAAAGTTTGGTTCAAATCAAAAGGGTTGTGGTCAAAAAAATTATTGAAATGAAATGGAACAACCCTATATGGTACTCCGTGTGTGTGTGCGTCCATGTGTGTGTTTGTGTCGTGAGTAAAGGGAACAAAAACACAGATTAGTCAACAGCAGGGCATTGTCTGGGGCAATTTTTTCATCACAAGCTAAATAAAGTCTCTTTCATCTGTCTGTGTTTGATACACAACAATCCATTCGTGGCTTTGTGGGCAGTGCAGACAACAATGCTGGAGTATGGAGAGGTTCAGCTCTGAAGAGGTGTTTCAGACCCTCTCTGTTTCCTAACCCAGTAGATGACTATCCATTAGTCCCAGAGCTAATGTCGGTGTTCCTGTACAGAGCTGAACGTGTCTGGCACTCCATCTGTCCGTGACCAATAGGTTTTCCTCTGTCAAAATAGTCAATGACAAGTTATTCCATTATCTATTGCATTCAACTGATGTAGCTAGAGTATAAGAGCAATAAAGAAAAGGATTCAGGAAACCTCTATGACATTGTAATATGAAGGCCTCATCATGACCTGAAGTTGCACACCCTGTTTGTGGTTGTGTGTTCATGCTTCTTGGAAAGATGAACAGCTACCTGTGTATCAGGAATAACCTGCTCACATGCATACTGAGATCTTTTGAGGTCCTTAAAATGGCATAAACCAAACCTTTCTCCTCAAGCAAAGTGCGCCATCGCTGTTAAATCAGTCTATTTTAAGAGGCATTGAATGTGGTATTAATATACATTTTTTGGGTTACATTCCTTCAAACTTTCTCCCAATTCCACAGACAGTAAAATCTGTTGACACCATCTATTATAGTGTGAGTGTCTAGGAGAAAGAGAAAGATAGAGAAGGAAAAACAGAGAGGAGAGAAGGAGGGGAAGACAGGGATCAGCCAAAACTGAAAGGGACACTTACTGAGGAGAAAAAACATTCCTGGAGAGTTTCTTTGGTTTCCCCTGACAACCAGCCTTGCCTCGCTGTAATTATGGTCGGATTAGTACTCTGAGCACAGCGCTCCTGAGCCAAACAAGGACGCAGCCAAGAGAACAGTATCATAGCACCCAGAATCATAGTACCCAGAATCATATACACATTCAGCCAAGCATCACGACACATACTCTGGCCTTGCCAAATGTAACAGGACAGATCTGAACTGTGTCACCTTGACACTCATGCCCACACTCAGATTTGATTAACGTGGGTGGTTATAGAGCTATTTCAACTGAAACTGAAGACAAACAACTATCTTCAGGTCTCAGACCGAGCCCCGATCAATATAGTAGTAACCTTTATCAGAACCAGAGGAAACTCACCATAGTCCAATAATTGCTGGGCTTGTCAGTATGGTGGATGGGAGAAACTGGAGAATTGGAAAGCTTGGTCAGAAAGCCACAAGTCTGTGGTACAGATCTATATGTTTATTGAATAAAACGAGACGCATTACTATTACATTGACATTGATATCAGTTTGTGCCAAATATCAAGGCAGAGAATGTTAGTCTGATTTTATTAGTGCTGTATTTCCTGGTATAAATGACATATTAGCTTTGAAATCAGAGATCTTGGTGGATGGGCACTCCACCACAAGTCATCAAATGTTTTACCGTTTGGGACTGATCTCTCACTTTTTCACCCTAAACCGAGTAGACTAATTTGCAGGGTTGGGGAGTAACAGATTACATAGTATATTGTAATCAGATTACAGATATTTTTGAAAAAGTAGATTATTTCTTGGGTTACTTTTAAATTCAGAAAGGAGGTTTCAATTTTTTTTTTACAAATTGTTGTTTTCTCAATAACATTCAATTCAGCATTGAAGTTAAGTTTGTTCCACCTGAGCGAGTCTGATCACAAGTCAGAGACCACTGATGACACAGTGATGGATCACTGATGGATCACTTGTCTTCTAATGCCTCTAAGGGGAAAGTAATCAAAGTAACTGAAAGTAAATCAGATTACTATAATGAATGTGTGTAATCCAAAAGTTGTGTTACTGATTCAGGGCCGGCATTATGGGCGGGCTTTAGGGGGCCTGGTCCACCCTACCATACCTCCTTGCCTGTCCAAATAAAATATTAATTATTTGACTGAGATGTCTCTGTGACAAAGATGCATCAATCTCAGGTAAAGCTTCCGAGCGAGCAAAACAGCGCCCCTATGTCTCAGTATGTGTAACCCATGTACAGTATCTGATGCTGTCTGAACAAAAACAGTATGGCATGTCATACTCTTTTTGGCCAGACGGCATCAGATATATGGGCTATATATAGTAAGACAGAGGGGTACTGTTTCGCTTGAGTATAATTTAAATTGTTGGGACAAAAAGAAGTGGAGGGGTGTGTTGTGAAGAAATAGGCCATCGCTCACCAGAATGCATGCGCTCGGCTCTCCTGTCTCTCGCCAATTCTTGCGCATTCATCGTGTGAATTGTTTGCCCTTTAATTTTTTGTTTTGTTAATAAATTCCCCATTTCATATGCAGACACGGCGCCAGGATTCTCTCTCTCCCGAGGCCAAGGGGGGGGGGGGGCTTGACCAATACGTGGGGGTGCTAAGAAAATAGTCGATTTTCATGACTTCAGAGTTAAGGAAGTTTTCATTTTTCAATAAAAGCAGATATGGCGCACATCACATTCAATATAAATGTAGTTTAATTGAATTTGGCCAAAGGATATTCAACAAAATAACTATAAGCCTAACACAAGTGACCACAAGGCAATGACAAAAAATGTCTTTCACGTGCAAAGGTCTTTCAGCAATAACTTTTATATTTTTTGAAATTAATTTCACCTTTATTTAAAAAGGTAGGCCAGTTGAGAACAACTTCTCATTTACAACTGCGACATGGCCAAGATTAAGCAAAGCAGTGCGACACAAACAACAACACAGTTACACATGGAATAACCAAACAGAGTCAATAACACAATAGAAAAAGTTTTATATACAGTGTGCTAATGAGGAAAGATAAGGGACTTAAGGCAATAAATAGGCCATAGTGGCAAAATAATTACTATTTCGCAATTAAAACACTGGAATGGTAGATGTGCAGAAGATGAATATGCAAGTCGAGATACTGGGGTGCAAAGTAGCAAAATAAATAAATAACAGTATGGGGATGAGGTAGTTGGATGGGCTATGTACAGGTGCAGTGGTCTGTGAGCTGCTCTGACAGCTGATGCTTAAAGTTAGTGAAAGAGATTTTAGTCTCCAGCTTCAGTGATTTTTGCAATTCGTTCCAATCACTGGCAGCAGAGAACTGGAAGGACAGGCGGCCAAAGGAGGAATTCGCTTTGGGGGTGACCAGTGAAATATATTTGCTGGAGAGCATGCTACGGGTGGGTGCATCATGACTGGTTGTGTTCATGCCACATTAAAAGGTAATACATTTTTACAGTTAAATTACATGTCTTCAATATAAAACCCATTTTAAAAAATGTGTGCAGGTGCACATGAAAAAAAAAACTTTCAAAAATCAAATGCCCTTCAATCTGATTTGTTCTGGTGCCGGCCCTGTAATGATTACAATTTTACAGGTAACTAGTAACTGTAATGGATTACATTTAGAAAGTAACCTACCCAACCATGCTCATGTCTCCACTCAGACAGTCAAATTAAACCAAAACCTTTTCTTCTCTCAGACAGATACATTTAAGTTCACCCATTCGTCTGATAAGTTGACCGACCAATGACACAGCCACCTCTGATGAACTCACAAAACTCACTTCCTGTAAACTGACCAACGATGACGTGTAACCTGGGGGCTGCCATGATGAGTGTTGAGCTAGCATGCAGTCTCCCTCAGACCACAGGTGGGTTATTATGGGATGCTGGTCTCCAAACAGACCAAGTTGAGCAGTAATCAGAGGAGAGCATGGCAGACTTTACCACACAGACACATTCTTAGAACAGCCACAGGGAAAATACAGTATGGGAGCCAAGTTTAAAAACCCTCCAATACATGCCAATAATGTAAGATTTATGCCAGTGCATTTCTCTTGTTTTTTTTACTACCTTCGTCTGTCTGCCGGGTCAATGTTACTCACACTTCTTCAGTTAGAACTTTGTCTGTCACTTGTTCAACTCAACTGTCCCCAATGACCATCTTGCCTCCTTTCCAAGGGAAAGGTCATGTAAAAATAACCCTGATTACGCAATCAGAACAATGACATCTTCCATTTTGTATTGGCACTATAATGCTTGACTACTGCTGGGGTCTTGAGTTCAGGCCACACAGATGAAGCTTGTGCCCGTTTTTAATTCGAAATATATACTTTCCCAATATAACTTCCCTTCAGAGAAGAGAAAGCGCACTCTACACATGTCTTTAAAAGTTCACAGCCAACATCTGGTAGCTTTATGCAAGAAACATGATCCAAGTATCCATATCGTTTCTGGGAAAAAGGAAATCGTTTGACCCGGTTTGAATTTATAACTGTACTTTTAAGACTAAACGAAGTCTCTGTGGTCACACACACCACATTTTTATGCGACTACTTTGTGGCTCAGCGGCATGGTGTTTTATGACATGCTGTGTAATTATTGTTTGTCTAGAAGGATTCCACATTCAGTGGTGTAAGCTTATTAAAGATCTCGCCCTCTCGCTCATTGTAATTTCCTCATTGTCCTCAACTATAAAGTAATTAATGAAAACATCAAGGTAAAAAGAAACATCAAGAAGCATGCTACAATAACAAATATCCCTTTTCCAGACTAAACCATAATTCCACCCCCCATTTTTGCACACAGATTCCCAAATCTTCAATAAAACCACAACAGCCTTTTCTACTGGGATATTATGGAGACTTAGTGTTACTATGCAAAGACCAACTGTCACGGAAGGAAAATGTATTATTCCTTTTAGAGTACTCTCCATCTTTGGCCCAGTGTAACCCATGGCTCCCTTTTTGATTCCGCCCTTTAGAGGTTTATCCTGGCTTCAAATCGGGCCGTGTCCAGTAGCCAAACTTCGTGGAACGTTGCAGATAGAAATGCATGAATAGAGCCGACGGGATTCCTTATTCTACATGTCAGAGAAGCATATTTGCTATACATAGCATATTTCTCTGAATTTAACAAAACGTCACATCCTGCTGAATGTGCCCCTGGCTCCTTCAGTAACCTCACAGTCTGAATGAGAATTCGGATATCATATGCTTGGGTAAATATTGAAATAAACATTGCCTGTGTTAAATTAGCATATTTGTATTAGCTCCCGCTGAACACTCCTAACTCACTGATGATTTGTTTTCCCCCCTCAATGAATAAGTACAGGCCACACAGCAAAGCGCAAACAACGATATAGCTACCAATTAAGGGTTTAAACCCCCCTAAGGTCGATGTCCGCGCCCCTGTGGAAATTTTATTAGCATAATATAAATAAAATCCCTATAAAAATATGTCCGTTTAAGCTACAGGTATGCAGTTTTTTTTGCATTGGTTGCGTCTCAATCCATCACATCCGCCTATGTCACACTTTCATCTGCGGTGAAATGGGACAGAGCTAGACCAGTGTTCGTCTGACAATGAGACGTCCTGAAAAATAAATAAAATAAAAATAAAATAAATACATTCGCTCCTCACGAAATCGTCTGTGGTGTCCGGAGGGTTTGGCCTACAAACTATTATGACCTCTCTATTGAAAGATGAGACCAGTGGTGGAAAACGTACAGAATTGTCATACTTTAGTAAAAGTAAAGATCCGTTAATAGAAAATTACTCAAGTAAAAAAGTTACTCACCCAGTAAAATACTACTTGAGTAAAAGTCTAAAAGTATTTGGCTTTAAAAATAATTTTATGTTCCTTATATTAAGGAAACTAGACAGCACCATTTTCTTTTATTTATTTACGGATAGCCAGGGGCACACTCCAACACTCAGACATAATTTACAAACAAGGCATGTCTTTAGTGAGTCTGCCAGATCAAAGTCAGTAGGGATGACCAGGGATGTTCTTTTGATAAGTGTGTGAATTGGATCGTTTTCCTGTCCTGCTAAGCATTCGAAATTTAATGAATACGTTTGGGTGTCAGAGGAAATGTATGGAGTAAAAAGTACAGTAATGTAGCGGAGTAAAAGTAAAAGTTCTCAAGTATAAATAGTAAAGAACAGATAACCCCAAAAAACTACTTAAGTAGTACTAAAAAGTATTTTTACTTAAGTACTTTATGCCACTGGATGGGACTCTCACGATGATGTTCTCCGTTTTACTCTATAACCCACACAAGCATCTTGGGACTCGTCTGAAGTCGGTACAGCCGATCTGCCAACTTCTGTCTGTAGCATCCGAACAGTTTGGGATACACAATAATATGGGCTACACACCCCTCTGTGCAAAGGTGACAGTTAAAAAATGAATGGAAGTACTGTATACACTGCATGGGGAAAGTATTCAGATGCCTTGACCTTTCTCACATGTTGTTGTGTTACAGCCTTCTTCTAAAATGGATTAAATCTTTATTTCCCCTTCATCAATTTACACACAATACCCAATAATGACAGAGCAAAAACATTTTTTTTTAAATAAATTTTTGCGCTCTGACGGAGCTCTAGAGTTCCTCTGTGGAGATGGTTGTCCTTATGGAAGGTTCTCCCATCTCTGCAGCACTCCACCAATCAGGAGTGCAGCAGAGTGACAATGGTAGAGTGACAATGCAGGAGTGGCTTCAGGACAAGTCTCTGAATGTCCATGAGTGGCCCAGCCAGAGTCCGCTCTTGAACCCAATAGAACATCACGAGAGACCTGAAAATAGCTGCAAAGCAACGCTCCCCATCCAACCAGACAGAGCATGAGATCATCTGCAGAGAAGAATGTGACTAACTCCCCAATATAGGTGTGCCAAACTTGTAGCATCATACCAAAGAAAACTTGACGCTGTAATCACTGCCAAAAGGTGCTACAACAAAGTACCGAGTAAAGGGTCTGAATACTTAAAGGGTTTACATACTTAGGTTGGAGTCATTAAAAAAAACAACTCATTTTCAACCACTCCACAAACTTTTCTTAACAAACTATAGTTTGGCAAGTCGGTTAGCACATGTCAAGCTGTAGAACCTTCTGATAGGCTAATTGACATCATTTGAGTCAATTGGAGGTGTACCTGTGGATGTATTTCAAGGCCTACCTTCAAACTCAGTGCCTCTTTGCTTGACATCATGGGGAAATCAAAAGAAATCAGCCAAATTATAGAACTCCACAAGTCTGGTTCATCCTTGGGAGCAATTTCCAAAGGCCTGAATGAACCACGTTCATCTGTACAAACAATAATATGCAAGTATAAACACCATGGGAACACGCAGCCGTCATACCGCTCAGGAAGGAGAGGCATTCTGTGTCCTAGAAATGAAAGTACTTAGATGCGAAAAGTGCAAATCAATCCCAGAACAGCAGCAAAGGACCTTGTGAAGATGCTGGAGGAAACAGGTACAAAAGTATCTATATACACAGTAAAACGAGTCCTATAATCGACCTAACCTGAAAGGCCACTCAGCAAGGAAGAAGCCACTGCTCCAAAAAACTGCTCCATAAAAAAGCCAGACTGCGGTTTGCGCTGCACATGGGGACAAAGATCATACTTTTTGGAGAAATGTCCTCTGGTCTGATGAAACACATATATAACTATTTGGCTATAATGACCATTGTTATGTTTGGAGGAAAAGGAGGGAGGCTTGCAAGCCTAAGCACACCATCCCAACCGTGAAGCATTGGGTGGCAGCATCATGTTGTGGGGGTGGGTGCTTTGCTGCAGGAGGGACTGGTGCACTTCACAAGATAGATGGCATCATGAGGGAGGAAAATTATGTAGATATATTGTTGAAACGTTTCAAGACATCTGTCAGAAAGTGAAAGCTTGGTCACAAATGGGTTATCCAAATGGACAATGACCCCAAGCATACTTCCAAAGTTGTGGCAAAATGTCTTAAGGACAACAAAGTCAAGGTATTGGAGTGGCCATTACAAAGCCTTGACCTCAATCCTATAGAAAATTTGTGGGCAGAACTGAAAAAGCGTGTGCGAGCAAGGAGACCTGACTCAGTTACATCACCTCTGTCAGGAGGAATGGGCCACAAATCACCCAACTTATTGTATGAAGCTTGTGGAAGGCTACCCAAAACATTTGAACCCAAGTTAAACAATTTCAAGACAATGCTACCAAATACTAATTGAATGTATGCGTGTAAACTTCTGACCTACTGGGAATGAGATGAAAGAAATAAAAGCTGAAATAAATCATTCTCTACTATTATTCTGACATTTCACATTACTAAAATAAAGTGGTGACCTAAGACAGGGAATTTTTACTAGAATTAAATGTCAGGAATTGTGAAAAACTGAGTTTAAATGTATTTGGCTAAGGTGTGTGTAAAATTACGACTTCAACTGTACATACGAAATATCACGTCACTCTTTTACATATACATGTACATTAACACCTCCCCCGTAGATATTCCTGTATTTTCTATAGATGTTATCTCCGTGTATTCCTACTGCTGTATCATCAAATGTACTGTATAAGTGAGTATCAGAAATGGCTATATATATTAATTTGATCTAAGATTAGCAAATTACTCATCTCATCAATTTTGTTTCTGAGGCTACATATAGCTCATATAAATTATCTTCAACTCTTTCCTGGGTAGCTTATTGAAAACTTAATTCATAATGTAGTTTGTTTCTCAACAGTAATATTTCTATTTCTGATAATAACAATGAAGGAATTAATGGATTTTTGAGCAGATTATGTTCTGGTTTGGCCCGGCTGCAGCAGGCAGGCACTGCAGATATCAATCTAATGCAAAGGTTTAGTAAATCTGCCCCTCCGGGGGCTAAAGGATCCATCTAAGCCAAAAACCTCTTAGCCTTCTTACCCTACACTAGTCCAACCCAGTAACCATGGGAAACTGTCTAAAAGACCAACAGCCAATGTGACCTATTTTCCCTTCCTGAGGCCTGTGCTTCGCTCAAATGAGAACTGATGATATAAAACTCAGGCTCTTTACTCTATACATCAAAAGCACCCTGATTCAAGAAATAGACAAGCCAAAAATATAATGCCAAATATTCCATATTTAATGGAATCAAAATCAATTGTGTACTCACTGCAATTTGTCTCCGATTTGTAAACCTGCGTATTTGTATCGCTCACTCGTTTAATTTCTCTCTTCCTTCCTTTCTCTCTATTTTCTCTCTCGCTCTCTCTCACACTGGGGCACCGGTCCTGCTGAGAGACGCTTGTGTCACACTGTCGTCACCAGCAGTCACCCAGGATCCTCGCTCCAAGATACTTCCCCTTCTCTCAGCGGGATCGACTACAGTACTCCGTGCTGGTTGAGAGAAGGACCACACAATACTACTTAGGGAGGACAACACTATGCAGTCATTTACTGTCTCATAGTGCTTCTGTGGAATTGGAGAGTTTTACATTTGTGGATATTCATAGAAGACATCTGCAGTGTTGGAAGGACTAACTTTGTTGATTTGTTAGAAGTTTGTGTTCTAATCGCAAGGGGTTTTGGGGATTCTTATCATTGTCCCGAATAGCTTCAGATATTCATTGTTGGTACTTTGGGCAGCATTTGAGGACACCTGAGGAACAGGGCTTTAAAGTGTGCATTGTATCTCCAATGGGATTCTGTCCAAATGGTTTGGATGCACTGTTGCCAACGTTGGCGTATTCAACTATGGAGTAATTAATCAAATCGGACATCTGCTTTCATATAGACTTATCAGGGTAATACAAAGCCCGAAATCCAAACCCTGCTGTGTGTATGTGTATCCTGGTGGCAGCATAGTATTGCTATGTTTTTCTCCTGGATTCTCTAGCAGAACACTTGAGTGAATTACATTAGATACATGAGATTTTGCATTCAAGTTCACCTCCACCCTAAAATTCCACCTCATGCCACACATCCCTGCAGCTGAGGAGTGCCTTTAGCTGACCTGGTATTCCATGTCATCTAACTCTTGCCATCTCACTGGGGCCCAGAGTGCGGTGTGCAGGCTGGTCCACCGGGGCTTCAGATCCCGGGCCCTGCTGCGGCCCATAAGGCTGGAGCTGGGGGTGTACGTCGAGAAGACCCGCACCAAACAGAAACACAGGTACTGGTTGAAGTTCTGCCAACAGCAGGCTCAGATGTAGCACTTTATTTTACTGTACTATGAAGGCATTTGCTAAACATATAGCCTAGATGCTGACTGCAAGGGTATTGGTTGGGTGCATATTTCAAGTAATTCCATTTCCAACCTATTTGGTGTCAGGTGCTGCATGATTAGTGTCAGGTGCTGCATGAGTCATAAATCTTACTGTATTTAAGATTTTTTGTTGTTGTCAACCCCTTGGAAATTGGCATAAATGAGTAATTGTTGTGTAATATTAAGTAATTTCTAAGAAAATATCAGGGAAGTAGTGTACCGTAAAATAATGTGCTACTAATCATATATATATATATATATATATATATATATATATATATACACATATGGATTACACTGTGGGGCTAATCTACACTGAACTCTACACTGAGCTTGCTGAAGAACAAGTGGCATTATCTTTTGTGCTTCAAACGATAACATAACCAAATCCACATTGGCTGGTTACTTTCATCGTATCAATGGTTCTTAGATGACTGTGGGGAAGGTCTTAGAATGGTCTCAAGAATGAGGCTAGCTGATATTACAAATATTTTGGACAGTTTTGAGTGACAGAAACTGCTGTGAAGTCCAGAAAGAGGTTAGGCATGCATGGTATTATGTAACCATGGTAACTAAGGCATTCTGGAGGGCGAGAGGGACCTGGCTCTACAGCAGTTATTTCTGGCATATGAGCCCTCTATTCTCTTCAGATTTATAATGAACAGTTATTTTATTGACTAAACCCAGAGACTTGATAATTGTACTCTTGGGCTATACGTTGGAGGCCCTACAGTATACTGAAAAATATTTAGCTTGGACAACACTGACAAAAATACAGTGCTTGAGGGGGCAAGGAGATGCTCCACAGAGCATGTTCATTGGGCTTGAGGATTTGTGTGTAGTGGTATGAATTCTTTCTCCGTCCTTATTGTCAGTGTGGAGATGTGTTTTCACATTTTTTCCACTGTCTCCAAATGCAGCATTTAAGACCTGCAGCGTATCAACACTAGCCTGGTTAAACCAGACTGAACTAGAGTGTGTGGGATGGACAGCTCTGGGAGGATGAGACACTGATTCTCAATGCAGGGAAGAAAATACGTGTCAGTTATCTTCACTATATAAACTGGACTTTTAAACAGTAGTGTTACGGAGAGATAGAGATGAGATCAAGGAGCTGAAAAGACTACATCTCCAAGGTGCTTATGTCAAGGCAAGTGTTTCTTCTGACACTGTTGCTGTGGTAACCACACAGTGATATTGATTCAGACACTGTTGCCATGGAGACATTTAGGAATAAACTTTTCATTGTTAATGACAGTTTTCAGACACCATTGCCATGGTACCTTCATAGGCGCACTGTTTCGCACCCTGATGCTGTAATACTGACATTCTCTTTTTCTCTGTCCCTGTGTGTGTGTCCGTGTGTGTGTGTCCGTGTGTGTTCAGGATGGAGGCCTCATGTCTGGAGTTGGCCCTGGAGGGAGAGAGGCTGTGTAAGGCGGGGGACTTTAAAGGGGGGACAGCGTTTTTCGTGGCGGCTGTGCAGGTGGGAACAGAAGACCTGAAGACCCTCAGTGCCATCTACAGCCAACTGGGCAACGCCTACTTTTACCTGAAGGAATACGGCAAGGCCCTGGAGTACCACAGACACGACCTCACTCTGGCCAGGTGAGGCCATGGAATACCAGACCACATCATGTCTGATTATGGATTCAAATTGTAGTTAAAGTATTTCAACCTATGATATGAATATGTTTTATACAGTGCAATGGATGTATATGTCATTTACACCAAAGTCATTCATAAAGCACAAGAGAGTATGCAAACAGTTATCCTTAGCTATGGGTTGCATACTATACAGAGTAGGGCTGGGAATTTCCAGGGACCTCACGACATATCACGATACTTTGGTGCTGATATGTATTCCAATTCTCACAATTCTATATGCATTGTGATTGGATAATTAGATTGAATTGCAATTCAACGTTTCAAACATATTGCTTACCATATGTCTGCTGCAGAGGGACAAGAGAAAGCCATGAGAAAACAAGTTTCGATCAGTCATGGAAATAAAAAAAGTCCTGAAAACAAATTGGCTCCCTACTTAAAAAGAAAATGGGGCGGCAGGGTAGCCTAGTGGTTAGAGCATTGGACAAGTAACCGAAAGGTTGCAACTTCAAATCCCCGAGCTGACAAGGTACAAAAATCTGTCGTTCTGCCCCTGAACAAGGCAGTTAACCCACTGTTCCTAGGCTGTCATTGAAAATAAGAATTTGTTCTTAACTGACTTGCCTAGTAAAATAAATAAAAATTATGGGGTTTTGGTGCAGGTACAACTAGCGCAACAATAATATTGCGATATTGTCAAAAACGACATAATGTCACAAATAATATTCTGATAATGAACTGTATCGACCCCCCCCCCCATTACTTGTATGACTTGTATGCCTGATGCCCTCATGGTAGAAAGATGCAGGTTTTGATAGTGTTCATTTTGATGAGACCCCCTTGGTATTTAGCTCAGATGACTAAGTCCGTCTCCTGTGGAGAGTTGTGCAGTTGGTAGCCTGGCGACTACAAACGCAGAGGGCTGGTGCTGAGTTACAGTACATTACAATAACAGCAGGACAACTGGAACCCTGTCCTAAGAAGGTAGGGACCACTTAAACAGTTGGATTTGATGACCTAAGCGCTAAGTCTAAGCAGTAGCATGTGTGTTGTATTGACAATGAGCAACGGATTTGGCAAGACATCACAAACAGATCTGGGACTCAGGCTATGTACGCAGTGATTATTATTTCAAAACCATGACTGATAATGAGATATGGTCTCTATTTACAGGACAATAGGGGACAGGATAGGGGAGGGAAAAGCCAGCGGTAACCTTGGAAACACACTGAAGGTTTTGGGGCGCTTCGACGAGGCAACGGTGTGCTGTCAGAGACACCTGGACATCTCTCAAGAGCAGGGGGACAAGGTAGCACACACACACACACACACACACACACACACACACACACACACACACACACACACACACACACACACACACACACACACACACACACACACACACATTGGATTGGAGGATTGCAACTGTTATGTCCCATTTATCCGATTTTGGGTAACGGCACATTCTATTGAAAATAAATTTCAGTGTGGTCCATGCTATTTCAGTTGAAAAATACCCTAATACCCTCTTCCAATGTTTCTATTTGCCTTCTTTTCCCCTTTGCGTCTGACCAGGTGGGAGAGGCCAGGGCTTTGTATAATATAGGGAATGTGTTCCATGCCAAAGGAAAGCAGCAGCTATGGGGCTGTACCCAGGACCCTGGGGACCTCCCACCAGTCGTCAGAGATACACTGCAAAGGGCTACTAGCTTCTATGAGTGAGTGTTAAGCTGTATACACATGCTTGTACATGTGCACATGAACAACTACGTAGTCTACATGCAAGAACACAAGCAGGCATGCACCCATGCATGCACACAGCACAGACACCATGCATATGATTGAAATATCCCACTGGGCTATTAGCTCCTTCAAAATCTCTGCAGGCAATGAACACTACCTGAATCAGTCTGTGGAGGTATGGGATAAAAGTGAATTGTCTTTACAGTTAAGTCAAAACTGTAGTACACGATCCCCTGTGGACACACTGAGAGGCTTGCTCAGGCCTTCAGGTTTGTATGACAACACACTGACAAGCCAGTTTCCTACATGAAAGCTTTCATAACTACTGAAGTACTGTACTGTTTACTTTGTTCAACCACAGCATAAAAAATATATTATTTTTTAGTTCAAGACAACAAAAATTAGACTTTTGTATAATTTGTGGAAAACACAATTGGTACACGATACTTTAACTCAAGTCCTCCTCTCTCCTACAGGATGAATCTGTGTCTGGTCAAAGAGCTGGGCGACCGAGCTGCTCAGGGCAGGGCCTTTGGTAACCTAGGCAACACCCACTACTTGCTGGGAAATTTTGTGGAGGCCATCAAATTCCACAGACAGGTGATATACATATCTCTGGGACAGTAGTCAACACCATCTTGTGTACTAGTAAAGAGACACTATTGTGTGTGTGACATACTGTAACATAATTAATGGTAAGAAAAGGTCTTCTCACGCTCAACCATTTTGCACCTGGATGAAAACACATCAACTTGCCTGTTTGAATGAGCTCAATGTAAAGTGTATGACGTACTTACGAGACGTAAAAGTATCAGTTTTGCAACGCTATTGTTCCATCAATGGGGTAAAGACTGGTCAAAGTGAGCAATATACACATACATTCAAGAAAATGTATCAACTTTTTGTTCAGAGGCTGTCCATCGCCAAGGAGTTTGGTGACAAAGCAGCTGAACGTAGAGCCTATAGTAACCTAGGCAACGCTCTGATTTTCCTGGGACAGTTCAACACTGCCACGGAGTACTACAGGTAAACAAAGACTACACGCTGACACCTAGTGGACTTGATGTGTATCAACCAATGGATCTCAGAACGCTTCGCCATGTTATGTACTTGATTACCTGCATGTATTCAAGTCTTAATGTTAAGATCAATATAATGTATGAGATTAATTTATAATACTTTGAATTTTGTGTGGAACAAATGTTTTCCTTTAAATACCTCTTTATCCATTCACCACCCTCTTACTACACCTATGTAGAAATCTCATTCCTTCTTCCTCTCTCCCTCTCAATTACCCTGTCTTCCTGTTCCATCTAGAAAAACTCTGCAGCTGTCTCGTCAGTTGAAGGACAAGGTGATGGAAGCACAGGCATGTTACAGCCTGGGGAACACCTACACTTTGATGCAACAGTACGAGAGAGCCATAGACTACCACCTCAAACACCTCCTCATAGCCCAGGAGCTCACAGACAGGTATGCACACACACACACTCACTTAATAGTCACACACTGAGAAATCTGACTGCCGATAGGTAGTTAGCACAGTAGAAGGCTGTTCCTTCTCTTGCTAAAACAATGACAAACCACTGTGTATCGACCCGGTACCAGCAAACTACTAGTAGAATCACACTTCATCAATGGACAACATCTTGACTTTGATCCAATCAGAATGCACAAATCTCCACATGGGGGAGCCGACAGGAATGACAAGGTCATTTAAAAAAAAAAATAGGGAAATTTCACCGTGTAATTAGAATTGTGACCAAAAGCTGCATAAAACTTTTTACGTCTTTAAATCTTCTTCAGGATTGGTGGGTCCCCTGCGGGACGGTTGAGATAACGTAGGCTAATGTGATTAGCATGAGGTTGTAAGTAACAAGAAGATTTCCCAGGACATTGTAACGGCTTTTGTCTGGTCAAAGAGAAGCAGACCAAAATGCAGCGTGGTGGTTATTCATGTTCTTTAATAAAAGGAACTAGACATGAAATAACTAAACAAAACAATAAATGTGTGAAAACCTATACAGCCTCTCTGGTGACAAACACAGAGACAGGAACAATCACCCACGACACACTCAAAGAATATGGCTGCCTAAATATGGTTCCCAATCAGAGACAACGATAAACACCTGCCTCTGATTGAGAACCACTCCAGACAGCCATAGACTTTGCTAGATACCCCCACTAAGCCACAAACCCAATACCTAACAACAACCCCAAGACAAAACACACCACAATAAACCCATGTCACACCCTGGCCTGACCAACTAAATGCAGACAAACACAATATATTTCAACCAGGGCGTGACAGACATAGACATATCTGATATTGGCAGAAAGGTTAACAATAATTTAAGCTAACTGCACTGTCCAATTTACCGTGGCTATTACAGTGAAATAATACCATGCTATTGTTTGAGGAGAGTGCACAGTTTTGAACATGAAAAGTTATTAATGAACAAATTAGGCACATTTGGGAAGTCTTGATTCAACATTTTGAACAGAAATACAATGGTTCATTGGATCTGTCTAAAGCTTTTCACTTAAACTGCTTTCATCTAGTGGCCAAAGTCTAAATGGCACCTGGTCAGGAATAATACATTATGGCCTTTCTCTTGCATTTCAAATAAGGTACAAGAAAAATATGTTTTTTTTTTCTTTGTATTACCTTTTACCAGATCTGATGTGTTATCTCCTACATTCCTTTCACATTTCCAAAAACAAAGTGTTTCCGTTCAAATGGTACCAAGAATATGCATATCCTTGCTTCAGGGCCTGAGCTACAGGCAGTTAGATATGGCCATATCATTTTAGGCGAAAATTGAAAAAAAGGGTCCGTTCCTTAATTAAGAATTTCTAGATAAGGAGTTTTGTGCTTGGGGATTTTTGTCAGGATTGATAATGTGCATTTGCTCGTTAGTTAGCTAGATAGCTAACATTAACTTGCCAGGCAGTTACACATGAAATGAATGGGGTGGCGAGTCAAATCAGAGAGAGAGTAGAAAAGGGGTACGAGGTAATTGAGGTAGCTATGTACTGTACTTATATAGTGCCTTCAGGAAGTATTCATACCCCTTGACATATTCTACAATGTTTTATTACAGCCTGTATTCAAAATGGATTAAGTAGACTTGCCTCACCCATCTACAAAAAAGACCAATGACCCATTTTTTGAAAATGTGTTAGAAATGAAACACAGACAACTCTCATTTACATAAGTATTCACACCCCTGAGTGAATACTTTGTAGAGAAGCGCGATAACAGCTTTGAGTCATATTGGGTATGTCTGCATTTGTTTTGCACATCTGGATTTCTGCCACATTTTTTGGAGGGCAATCTTCCAGTCTTTCCACAGATTTTCAATGCGATTCAAGTACAGACTTTGGCGATTCAAGTCCGGGCTTTGGCTGGGCCACTCAAGAGGATCTATTTTTGGCTGGCGTTAAGGCCGTCCTAGTTTCAAAATACACAGTTAGTTTGCAATTTCGTAATAAAATAAAAAACTGGTTAACTGTCATTTTCCAGCCCTAACGCCCGGTTCGGAAATGTATCTGTTTTATATCAGCTCCTTGCGCTCAGATGGGCGGGGTGGAAAAATTGGAGGTGTGTCCTTGTCATGATCCAAAGTGCTAATTTCAGGCAGTGCTGATAGAGCCATTCAAGACCAACCAAAAGCTGGTTTTAGCGGTTGGTTATGGCATGTATTTTGACAGCAGAAACTCAGCCTGTCCAGCTGTGACACACACTGCCCATAGAACAACGTGCCCATAGAACAACGTGCCCATAGAACAACGTGCCCATAGAACAACGTGCCCATAGAACAACGTGCCCATAGAACAACGTGCCCATAGAACAAAGTGCCCATAGAACAAAGTGCCCATAGAACAAAGTGCCTGTATACTTCGTATTTAGAAACAAACTAAATGTCTCTTCACCCCACCGCCCCCCAATTTAGTTTTATTTGATTAAAAACAAGCATAGCCTCCCCTCTAAATGAATCGTTTTTTTTGTCTGCCCAATGCAATCACGAAGTAGGCGAGAAGACTGTCGATAAAGGGTTCGGCTCCTGAGACCGCTTGGAAATAAATATTAAAATCACTAAAGTATCAAGTTTGAGAGGAGTAAAACAGGGAGCGGACACTCACCTTTATCAATGCAATGTAGGCAGGCCCACATTATTTTAGCCATGCATGTTCCGTTTTAGGATTTGGGCTAAACCCTCTCTAATCTGCGTTGTTTAATATACCCACTGGGAGAAATGATGGTGCCTGTAAGTGCGAAATAGGCTATTTAAAACAGGTTGTTGCTTAGTTTTGTTTAGAATTATTCATTATTTTTTTAGGCCTTATCAATAATGAATTTAATCTTCCTCATTGCTTGGCATGTCCATGCTCAGTCATAATGCAATTTACAGTAGGCCTAGCCCCCATATCAGTGTGAACGCTATTGAAGTCATCCAATTACTTAGAAGAATGTGGACTGCAAATAGGTATTTTGTTATTTTATTTCTGTAAGCTATTTAAACTATAAAAACAGACTAACATTGAAATTGGAGTTGATTCCAAGGCAATACACAAGACTGTAAATAGAACCACATATTTCTCCATGGAGCAGGTTCTGATTGGCCAGTAAGGGGCCAAGCCTCAACATACCCACAACTTGTTTATTCATCACAACCCAGCACTATCACACTGACACCAGCAAGTGCGCTGATAATTGTGATAGTGAAAATTGCAAAAATATTTGCCACACCCCTGAACCTATAGTGTTACCGCCTGCGCTTAGATTTACCAATGCGTTTGGTTGGTTAAAAATAGAGCCCAAGGACTTTCACATTCTTATTCTGAAGCCATTCCAGTGTTGCTTTGGCTGTATGCTTGAGGTCATTGTCCTGTTGGAATGCAAATCGTCACCCCACCGTCTAAGACTGTTTGCACTCTGAAGCAAGTTCAAGGATTTTCCTGTATTTAGCTACATTCATGTTCCCTCTATACTTACCAGTGTCCTAGGCCCTGCCGTTGAAAAGCACCTTTATAGCATGATGCTGGCACCACCAAGCTTCACGGTAGGGATGGTGTTAGACAGGTGAAGAGCTGGGCCTGGTTTTCTCCAAACATAGCGCTTCGCATTCAGGCCAAACAGTAAAATGTTTGTCTCAGACTACCGAATCTTTTTCCTTATACTCCGAGTCTTTCACATACCTTTTTGCAAGTCCAGGCATAAGGTCATGTGTGTTTTCTCAGGGGTGGCTTCCGTCTGGCCACTCTCCCATAAATCCCAGATTGATGAAGTGATGTAGAGACTGTTGTCCTTCTGGCAGGTTCGCCCATCTCGGCCAAGGAACTCTGTAGTTCTATGAGAGTGGTCATTGGGTTCTTGGTCACCTCCATGACCAAGGTCGTTCTTGCCTGGTTGCTCAGTTTGGCAAGATTACCAACTCTAGGCAGAGTCTGGGTAGTTCCATATTTTTTCAGATTCCCAATGATGGTAACCATTGTGCTCTTGGAAATGTTCAACACTAGAAATCATGTTATACCTTTCCCCAGATATATGCCTCATCATAGTTATATCTCGGCGATCTAAGGACAGTTCCTTTGACTTCATGGTATAGATTCTGCTCTAACATGCACTGTTAACTGTGGGATCTTATATAGACAGGTGTGTTTCTTTCTAAATAATGTCCGAATTGGCCACAGGTGGACTCCAATCAAGTTGTAGTGACATGCACCGATGATCAAAGGAAATTTGATGCACCTGAGTTCAATTTGGAGTGTCGTAGCAAAGGAGTGTGAATTACATGTACAGTGCCTTGCAAAAGTATTCGGCCCCCTTGAACTTTGCGACCTTTTGCCACATTTCAGGCTTCAAACATAAAGATATAAAACTGTATTTTTTTGTGAAGAATCAACAACAAGTGGGACACAATCATGAAGTGGAACGACATTTATTGGATATTTCAAACTTTTTTAACAAATCAAAAACGGACAAATTGGGCGTGCAAAATTATTCAGCCCCCTTAAGTTAATACTTTGTAGCGCCACCTTTTGCTGCGATTACAGCTGTAAGTCGCTTGGGGTATGTCTCTATCAGTTTTGCACATCGAGAGACTGAAATTTTTTCCCATTCCTCCTTGCAAAACAGCTCGAGCTCAGTGAGGTTGGATGGAGAGCATTTGTGAACAGCAGTTTTCAGTTCTTTCCACAGATTCTCGATTGGATTCAGGTCTGGACTTTGACTTGGCCATTCTAACACCTGGATATGTTTATTTTTGAACCATTCCATTGTAGATTTTGCTTTATGTTTTGGATCATTGTCTTGTTGGAAGACAAATCTCCGTCCCAGTCTCAGGTCTTTTGCGGACTCCATCAGGTTTTCTTCCAGAATGGTCCTGTATTTGGCTCCATCCATCTTCCCATCAATTTTAACCGTCTTCCCTGTCCCTGCTGAAGAAAAGCAGGCCCAAACCATGATGCTGCCACCACCATGGTTGACAGTGGGGATGGTGTGTTCAAGGTGATGAGCTGTGTTGCTTTTACGCCAAACATAACATTTTGCATTGTTGCCAAAAAGTTCAATTTTGGTTTCATCTGACCAGAGCACCTTCTTCCACATGTTTGGTGTGTCTCCCAGGTGGCTTGTGGCAAACTTTAAACAACACTTTTTATGGATATCTTTAAGAAATGGCTTTCTTCTTGCCACTCTTCCATAAAGGCCAGATTTGTGCAATATACGACTGATTGTTGTCCTATGGACAGAGTCTCCCACCTCCGCTGTAGATCTCTGCAGTTCATCCAGAGTGATCATGGGCCTCTTGGCTGCATCTCTGATCAGTCTTCTCCTTGTATGAGCTGAAACTTTAGAGGGACGGCCAGGTCTTGGTAGATTTGCAGTGGTCTGATACTCCTTCCATTTCAATATTATCGCTTGCACAGTGCTCCTTGGGATGTTTAAAGCTTGGGAAATCTTTTTGTATCCAAATCCGGCTT
The DNA here is from genome assembly GCF_036934945.1 of Oncorhynchus masou masou. Lineage (NCBI taxonomy): Eukaryota > Metazoa > Chordata > Actinopteri > Salmoniformes > Salmonidae > Oncorhynchus > Oncorhynchus masou. The sequence continues at coordinate 56,551,785 of NC_088239.1, forward strand.
TAAACTTCTTCACAACAGTATCTCGGACCTGCCTGGTGTGTTCCTTGTTCTTCATGATGCTCTCTGCACTTTTAACGGACCTCTGAGACTATCACAGTGCAGGTGCATTTATACGGAGACTTGATTACACACAGGTGGATTGTATTTATCATCATTAGTCATTTAGGTCAACATTGGATCATTCAGAGATCCTCACTAAACTTCTGGAGAGAGTTTGCTGCACTGAAAGTAAAGGGGCTTAATAATTTTGCACGCATAATTTTTCAGTTTTTGATTTGTTAAAAAAGTTTGAAATATCCAATAAATGTCGTTCCACTTCATGATTGTGTCCCACTTGTTGTTGATTCTTCACAAAAAAATACAGTTTTATATCTTTATGTTTGAAGCCTGAAATGTGGCAAAAGGTCGCAAAGTTCAAGGGGGCCGGATACTTTCGCAAGGCACTGTAAATTAGATATTTCTGTATTTCATTCAAGATATTTTCAAAAATGTATACAAATATGTTTTTCATTTTGTCATTATGGGGCGTTGTGTGCAGTTGGATGAGAATAAAAATATATCTAATAAATATTGAATTTAAGCTGTGACACACCAACATTACAACATTAGCGCAGCTTGCTAGTTCTGATCTACAGCAGGCACAAGCCAAACATACCTGGAGCTTAATTAAGCTATTGCCACTGTGGTCTGGAGTATTTTAACTAGGCTAATCGGTTGGGAATCTGTGCTATGTGAACATAAAAAAGTTGACTGCTGGGCAGATGTGTACCTCTCAGCAGTCTGTATCCTTGGACTGTCTGAGCCTTTACACGCACACGCACTTTAAAACCTTTACTTAAAATGCTTATCATTATGGTGTTTGATTTGGTCCTTCTCTAACTGTGCTTGTGTTGATAGGGTTGGTGAGGGCCGTGCCTGCTGGAGTCTGGGAAATGCCTATGTGTCTTTACAGAACCATCGCCAGGCCCTGCACTACGCCCGCAAATATCTAGACATTTCCAGAGAGGTAACTAGTGACCACTGCAGCTACACAATTTTTATAAGGAGGTATATTACTGTGAAGACAGTTTATTTTCAACACCAATATATTTGCAGTCGCTTTTTGAAAACTGAAATCCTATACACCTTTAGTCAATACGATGTCTGTCTCTCTCTCTCTTTCTATCTCTCTCTCTCCCTCTCCCTCTGTGTCTCTCTCTCTCCTCTCTCTCTCTCTCTCTCTCTCTCTCTCTCTCTCTTGGTGTCTCTCTTTCACTCTCTCTCTGTCTCTCTTTCTCTCTGTCTCTCTCTCACTCACTCTCTCTCTCTCTTTCTCTCTCTCTCTCTCTCTCTCTCTCTCTCTCTCGCTTAACCTACTCTCAGATTGGGGACAGGAATGGTGAGTTGACTGCCAGGATGAATGTGGAGCAGGTGATGGAGGCTCTGGGGGTCAACGAGAGTGACCTTTCATCATGTGGGTCAGAGTTCGAGGTGCAAGGTAACAGGGAGATTTCTTTCTATGGTTCTTCCTTGAACTTGTATTTTCAGTGTGAGAGGAAATTATGACCATGTGTCAGAGTCTGGTGTAACAGTCAAAGCACCCAACTCCGGACCACACAAGGCCCCTCGCGACCATGCTGTCGGTGCCCCTCTCTGCCACAGGGTTCTGCTTAAATACATCAATTATGACCACTGGAGTTGTTTTCAGAAAGGGATGAAGTTTCCCATGTAGACACTGGTTTGAGTCTAGATGTGTTTGTCCTCTTGGTGGTTCAGTGTGGGATTTGAGGAGTGTAAAGATGATTCTATAATTCTAGATAATTCTACCTGGAGCGCCAAAATCATAACATGCTGAACTAACAGTCCAAATTATGTAATCTACTTTTGTTGTTTATAAAGAGTAGATTTTCAATTTGACCCATGTCTGCACTTTTTGTTCTGGGTAATGACAGTATTAATACATATGGAAAGTCCTGTACTTTTGTCTCTGACCAGCCTTAGTCCACGTGCACTGCCCATCTCTCTCTCTCTCTCTCTCTCTCTCTCTCTCTCTTACCACACCCCACGCACAACCCTGAGCACAGACTCGCTCTCACACTCGCTCAGAAGGAGAACATATCACTTTTCCATCAAACTTTGAGTTGAGAGAGGCAGGACCTGTGATTAGTTCCTCCAGGATACTTACTGGACACCGCAAATGGAATACAACTATAGACTAATAACAATTATAGCAACATTTGACTTAAATTTCATGGGATTGACAACAATAACTGTACCATAGCTCTCTGAGTCCGGAGTATGAGGTAAGCAAGGTTGAGACTTAATTATAGCCTTTTAATTCTTTCAAAATACTGTACATGGAATTGGAAGCTTTACTTTCTAGTTGCCATGAATCGGTAAATAATGCTTGAGAGGTTTGAATGCACACTTTAAAAGGTTTTGTAAAATGCTGTAGCCCATTTTCCATTCAATCGGTTGAGGGAGATGTATGTACAGTATATGTCAGAGGTGGAGTGATGTTAGCAAAGCTCAGAATAAGCTCTAGAGAATACATACATTTGTCCTTGTGCAAATATCTCCAAGCCCCAGGCGTAGATAGATGATGTGTCACTGTGCTTCTGTCAACAGAATCTTCCTCTGCTGATCATTCATCTCTAGGGCCATAGTCTAAGTGAATACATTATGTATGACCCTCTAAAAGGATTTCTGTACAAGTAAAAAGTATTCTATAGAGTCATCATTTCAGCTCTATTGTTCTGAGGTTGGATTCAATCAATCATGGATCAGACGATGGATATGTGTACTTTGTAAAGGAAAATGTATTCTTAATGTGTCTGCCAGACAGACGTGCACTTCATCTGTCAATGTGTGTTAATTATTCATGTACAGTTGTACAAATTATGTACAGTTGTACATTCTCTACAATTCTACATGCACAGTGCTGAGAGTTAAGAGGAATTCCATGTATTGTCCTTATCTTAATAACCCTTTAAGTCATTGTGACAGCTTGTAAACCAATATCCAGGCAATATACTCTGTCTTCCTACAACAATGATCTAAGGCTATGACAGGAGAAAGATAAAGGGGCCATGTGAGACATTGTCTGATGAAGATAGACTAATCAACAGGTCAATGTTTGACAGGTCAATGTTTGAGGTCATTCTGGGCCATTGCATCTTCCATTGCGTCCGGGTCTAGGAGGAAAGGGTGAGTCAGGTGGACACAGCCCTTTTCTGTGTACGGAGAGGACATGCTGGATGTTTATTTAAAACAGGGAGCGTCTGTTTGGAGCAGCAGGCCCACACTGTATAGTCTGTGGTTAGGTGGGACCTGAGGTCAGGCAGCCCTGGCACTGCCACCTCACAGAATAGAAATACAACAAGTAGAACATACACTCCGACTGGTGATGGTGATTAAGATTGTGTTGGTGATTTATTGGTGTTTTCTTTTCTCTATGCAGGAATGTAGCATTCTGCCTTATTGGTTAGGGGATGTATGATAAAATATGTCCTGGCCATTCATTTTATGTCTGTCTTATGTCTGTCAGCTCTTCAGTGTGTCAGTACACTGGAACACGTGCGAGCCAAAGGGAACGAGTGTGGATAGATTTGGGGTGGCCAAATCCAGCGTGAAACCCACATACCTTTGTAGATACCTAAAAACATTTTTCCCCCTCTAAATAAATAGACAGGTGGGTTCTCTGACGCACATAACGTAAACACACTGTAAATAAAGAGGCATTTGCGTCCCATTTTGAATAAATAGGCCCCAGATACATGGTTCAAATCCATTGGTCAAGTAATAATAACATTTCTAACTGTAGTTGTTAATTCCTTCCAATAATGCTAGAGCTAACGATACAACCAAATACATACATAGTGTTTTCGTTTCTACTTTTCAAGTGTCATATGACTGACAGATGCATATGTAGGATCTTAATTTGACCAGTATTGTAGTAGCAAAATAATAATCCTGCAGCAACAGGAATTGAACGTTTAGTCCATAACGTTGCTTGATCGTTGGTTAGGCTATTAGCTGAAACAAAACTGGGCTGCATGAAATGTCCAATACTGTTAATATATCCGTGTGTTACTGCAGGTTATCAGTGAATGTATGTAAATTATTTAGCATATCTGCATTTCCTGCAGTGTAGGAAAATTCTCTGCAACAAGAGTGATCACATTAAGATCCTACATCTGTAGATCTACACAGATAGTAGAATTGTGAGAAGTGGACTGCAGAAATGGACATGCAGTCCCATCACTCACAGAGCTGTTCTGGGTCTCTGTGAAGGTCCTCCAGGTCACACACTGGCCCAACATTTGCTATGGGCGCATGACTCGTAAAGGGCTCCTTATTCATAGTTTGTTTGCCTGGCTGTCTGACTGAACCTCGTCCTCACTGCACATCATAAGACAACAGCACACACATGGGAAACCATGCACGCCGCATTGAGCTCCCATAGAGTTCATGGGAATCAACTGTTTGCTCTGTATGTGTGAAAACCTGTCGATTTTCTGTTTACGAGATTTATCTCACGGTTGCGCACTGTAGTTTTGAATGGTCAACATACAGAACTTTCTGTAATACATCAATGTTAGAGTCATTAGTAAAACGGAATGTTACTCAACTCTCTATAAGGGGTTTGTAAACTGTTGATACTGTAACGGTTTTCTTGGTGTGAAGGAGAGTCGGACCAAAATGCAGCGTGGTTAATTAGATACATCTTTAATGAAGATGAAACACGATCAATACAAAAACAATAAACGTAACGTGAAAACCGACCCAGCCTAAACTGGTGCAAACTAACACAGGATCAATCACCCACAAACACACAGTGAAACCCAGGCTACCGAAGTATGATTCTCAATCAGAGACAACTAATGACACCTGCCTCTGTTTGAGAACCATACGAGGCCGAAACATAGAAATACCCAAATCATAGAAAAACAAACATAGACTGCCCACCCCAACTCACGCCATGACCATACTAAATAAAGACAAAACAAAGGAAATAAAGGTCAGAACGTGACAGATACACTGAACAAAAATATAAACGCAACATGCAACAATTTCAACGATTTTACAGAGTTACAGTTCATATAAGGAAGTAAGTTAATATAAATAAATTCTTTAGGCCCTAATCTATGGATTTTACATGACTGGGCAGGGGCGCAGCCATGGATGGGCCTGGGAGGGCATAGGCCCACCTACTGGGGAGCCAGGGCCCAGCCAATCAGAATTTGTTTTTCCCCACAAAAGGGCTTTATTACAGACAGTAATAGTTCTCAGCAGCCCCCCTGGGAGGTCCTGGTTTGGCGTAGTTACACGTGGTCTGCTTTTGTAAGGCCGGTTGGACATACTGCCAAATTTGAAACGACGTTGGAGGCGACTTGTGGTAGAGAAATTAACAATAAATTATCTGGCAACAGCTTTGATGGACATTCTGCAGTCAGCATGCCAATTGCACACTCCATCAAAACTTCTGGGGCATTGTGTTGTGTGACAAAACTGCACATTTTAGAATCACATTTTAGAATTGTTCACAGGACAATAAAAGGCCATTGATCAGGCTGCTCAATCAGCTTTTTGATATGCCACACCTGTCAGGTGGATGGATTATCATGGCAAGGAGAAATACTCACGAACATGGATGTAAACAAATTTTTGCACAAGATTTGAGAGAAATAAACTTTTTGTGTGTATGGAAAATTTCTGGGATCATGTATTTCAGCTTTTTTATAGTTTATGATGATCACACAGATTCAATATAATAATGATAATTATAATGATAATTATTGATCAAATATTTGTATTCACTGTAACAATCCTAGCCTTGATGAGTTACTGTGTCTCTGACGTGGCATTGTGGATAGGATGTTTGTCTTTAAAGCCCCACTCAGGGCAATAATGGCCCTCCATTCATTACATTACTAAAGGCCACACTTAATCTTCCATTGACAACTTTACAAAGGGTATCTGCTTTAATGTCCTCTTTTGCTCTCTTCTCTGTTCTAGGAGCCAGACCAAAATACACCAAGAGAAACAGCATGGACAGTGTCGAACTGTGGAAGTACTCATCAGATAAGGTAAAACAAAGTCATTTTGTTTATTCTATTTTCGTTTTTCTCACATCATTTCTCTGACAGTTTTCTGTAACACAACTTACATGGTACATTTCAAGTTTCTATAAAATGACAGCACACAAATGTAAAATAAATGCTAATCCATTGGTATACGTTACTTTCCCTGCAGATTGGAGACAGCCAGGATGTGGACAGTATATCCCGGAGAACCAAGAGTCAGCAGTCTCAGCCAGGTAGAGGGAAGGGCTACCCCGACAGCCTGTCCTCAGATGACAGGCAATGGTCTGAATCCCCTGTGGACACCGATGACATAACTGTCCAAGTCCCGCCTCCAGTGAGTCTTAATTTTCAACTAATGCTCTGAAATGCTCAGTTAACCATGAAAGATGATTTTCCATCTACTCAACTGATTTTAATCTGAGTAGATATTTTTTTCTTTTTAAATTGCCTACCAGCCCTCTCGATGGCATATAACTTCACTTTCTGAGTATCTCTCTGCTTAACAATAACATGCACATGCTGTTTACTAGTCGAGTTGATTTAGATTAACTCGACTAGTAAAGTCGAGTTAGATTCAGCTCCACTAAAAGGCATCTAAAGACTACTATTGCACTATAATGGACTCAGACACAATGACTTTGTGAACTGTGTTAGCTTTAGCTCCTCTGAGTATCTTGTTTCTCCTTAAAGCCCTAATTAAATCTCACACTTTCCACCTAGTATGAAAGTGTTCTACTGAAAGGCATTATCTACTGACTCCAGCTTCAGTTTCCCCTCTGCATTTAAGGATCGGCAGCCTTTTAAACAATCAATGAAAGCTAACCTGACAGCTAAAACGGCATAAATGTGGTTAGCGAGCCAATGCTGTTGGTCAGGAAGAGGCTTCTGTAGTCTGTAGGGTCCTTGCATCCAGATTTACATCATATGATGATAGTGGCAAGGGAAAGTGCTGTAGGTGAAACATGATGTGATTTAATGAGGGTTAATGGCCATACTAGGTCTCCAGGTTACTTCCTGGTAGAGAGGAGTGCTATGTCTGATGGCGCTTCCAGGAATAACACTAAGTAAACTTGCTGGCCTTTCTGACTGCTCTAGATTGTTCATAACAATACACCTTTGTGCTGTCCTTATCCCTAGAACATCATCGGCCAGCTTCAGCCAATGGGGTTGTGTAATTCAGAGCCTGACTCGGCCAACCATGCATCTCGGTTCTGTGATGCTGTTAATTGTTGTAATCAGTGGACTGCCGTTGAAAAGAGTGAGGAAGCCATTGTGTGAAGGATGCCTGTTATTTATTGGCTGACTAAAATAGCTGTTGTACCATTGTGGGATGGTATGGAGACAAGGTGCACTTCCTCTGTTGCTTATCTCTCTCTGTATTCCAGAACTACACTCAATAATATATTGAACTGACAATAAAAAGGGTACTTGTTCCAAAAAAATCACACTAGGTCATAAGTCACTCTGATCACAAAATGCGAGGGGAAGGGGTCGGCCATTGGGAAGTGGTGAAATGTCAATGGTTACCATTGTGTGCCTCTGTGTGTGTCTATTAAGGATACCGGCGGAACTTTGAGTTCTGGTTTCCTTAGCAACACTGATTTAATTTAGGGAGAGTCCTTTCCCCTCTCACTTCCACCTTTCTCTCTCTCCCAACTCACACACTCTCTCCTTCCACTTCACTCTCTCGCTCCCCTTCACCATAATTGAGTAATTGAACAATACATAGGCAGAGGAAAGATCCAGACAGAGAGGCAAGAGGAGAACAGACAGAATCCAGGAAGTCACAGCTCATTATGCTCGGAGGGGGAGAAAATTACAATCACATGGAGCTCAGCTGAGGCACAGGAAGACGCACAGAATGTTTCTTATTTTGCTGGTCAATTTGGGAATTGATCACAGAATAGCATTTTAATGAACTTATGGTATTCACGAGAGATCCATATTAATTTATTGCTGCTATAGATACAATTATTAAATAGATGGCTTGATTGAACCCAATGAGATGTTCCATTGTGCTTGCCGGAACTGTCTCTTGGCAGTGCTCAGAGTTTGTTGTTCCCGTGATTTGTTAGTGGGCACTCTCTGCCCATCCCCCTGCCTCGGCTGACAATGTGACCTTCATCAGAGGACCCCCTCTCCTCATAATGAGTTATTTTCCCACAGTGGGAGAGAGAGCTGCAGCTGGGACAAAGATGTCCTGCAGAAGAGAGAGAGGGAGGGGGAAGATGGATATATAATTATATGAATGAATGAAGGAATGAATGAGTGGTAGAGAGAGAAAGAGAGAGGGGGAGATGGGAGAGAGGGGGAAGGATGAGAGAGGGAGATATAGGAGAGAGGGGGAATGATGAGAGAGGGGGAGAGGAGAGGGGGGAGTGATGAGAGGGGAGAGATGGGGGAGCAATGACAGAGGGGGAGAGATGAGAGGGGGATATAGGAGAGAGGGGGAGCGATGGGGGAGAGAAGGGGGAGCGATGAGTGATGGGGGATATAGGAGAGGGGGGGAGTGATGAGAGAGGGGGATATAGGAGAGAGGGGGATATAGGAAAGAAGGGGGAGCGATGAGAGAGGGTGAGAGATGAGAGAGGGGGATATAGAAGAGAGGGGGAGAGATGAGAGAGGGGGATATAGGAGAGAGGGGGATATAGGAAAGATGAGCGAGGGGGAGCGATGCAAGAGGGGGATATAGAAGAGAGGGGGATATAGAAGAGAGGGGGATATAGGAGAGAGGAGGATATAGAAGAAAGGGGGATAAAGGAAAGAGGGTGGAGCGATGAGAGAGGGGGGACTGATGAAAGAGGGGGATATAGGAGAGAGGGGGATATATGAAAAAGGGTGTAGCAATGAGAGAGGGGGAGCGATGAGAGGAAGAGAGAGGGGGAGCGATGAATGAGTGGGATATAAGAGAGAGGGGGAAGAGGAGAGAGGGGGAGCGATGAGAGAGGTGGATTTAGGAGAGAGGGATAGATGAGGGGGGGTGATGAGAGAGGGGAATGATGAGAGAGGGGGGAGCAATGACAGAAGGGGAAGAGGGGAGGGCGTAATGAGGAGGACAGGCGTCAGTGGGGACGGATGGGGGAACGAGAGCACCGAGAGGGAAGGGTGGAAAGGAGGAGAGTGGTGAGGGAAGGGGGGAAGACAGGGGAGTGTGAGTCCGGCGTATGGAGAGTGAGGGAAAGAGGAGAGCGCTCGGAGAGAGAGAAAGAGTGAAGAAAGGGAAAGAGAGGTGCTTGTGTGGTAAGACACTTCACTGTACTCTTTATCTGTATGATAATTTGATGGATGATGGTGTTGCTTGAACTAGTCTCTCTAATTTTTTGACTTTGTTAGCCTAAATGTCTGTTTCTTGCTCTGCCAGAGAGGCAGACACATTTTGTGGCAATGAATTATTTTACGATGCCCAGTAAAGCAAACGTTTGAAGTGTAGCCTAATTTTGGTCCAAAGTTTTCACAAGAAAAGTCTCTGCTGAAAATGTGACCGCCTACAGCAACAGCACTGTTGTATCGTACTATTGAACATTGTAGCCTCTGACCAGATTCTGGTGAGCTTATTCACTGATAGTTGCCTTTGTACAAATCACACTGTACCGAGTTGAGACTTAAAGGTTCTTAATTATCAACGTAAATTAAAAAATATCTAAAATTAGCTTCCAGACAAAATTGCCTTGTCCAGTACGTGTATCCAGTCCTATTTTTGTGGAGATAATGTTTGGTGTTGATTGGGACATTATGGTGTGTGTGCCTGCGAGGCGTGGTGGGGAAAGGGTGAGGAGGATAAGGACACCATCAGCCATTATTGATCCATGATGTGTCCTGTGGCTCCCTGCCTTTGATGCCTGCTATTAACCTGCCCAGGGTTTTATCATCAACATGGAGGCAGGATCACACACTGACCAATACAGAGAATCATGTTGATATTGTAGATGGCCACAGTACTGGATGTTGATACTCAGAGGAGGCTTTATATGTGTACTGTACCTTTATTTAACTTGGCAAGTCAGTTCAGAACAAATTCTTATTTTCAATGACAGCCTAGAAACAGTGGGCCTTGTTCAGGGGCAGAACAACAGATGTTTACCTTGTCAGCTCGGGGATTTGATCTTGTAACAAGTCCAATGCTCTAACCACTAGGCTACCTGTTGCCCCAAACTCAATACTATATTGAGAGGTTGTGCTGTGTTTGATGACCAAACAGCCATTTTTGAAGGCATCCTAGTTGGTCAGATAGTGAGAACACTGTTATGTGCTATTCCAGTTAGTATCGAAGACATTTTTTGTCCAAAGTGCTATGAAAAGGTTGAGAACAACGCAAACAACAGCAACTCAATATATAATGGTACAGGTCACCATAATGGCAGAGAGCCAATAATTGTACTGCCACTGATTGCATTGGGCAACAATTGGAGAATCTAATAGCCAATAGTCAATGGAGACAAACAGACAGACTGTGTATCTATTTGGCCATGTGACTCATTAGACACTCTAATACCAGGACATACTGCATGGTCCTTTCACAGCAGTTCAATAGTACTTGATATGCAAAGCAAATGTTCTCCTCTATCTGGAACACCAACTGCCCCAAACCAGGCATCCTGTTAAACAAGCCAAACAGAATCCACATAAACAGGATACAAGAGACAAGTGGGTCAGTGTATGTGGAAATACCGTGCATTCAGAAAGTATTCAAATGTATAATGCAAATGCAAATGTATATACAGTACCAGTCAAACGTTTGGTCACACCTACTCCTTCAAGGGTTTTTATTTATTTTTACTATTTCCAACATTGTAGAATAATAGTGAAGACATCAGAACTATGAAATAACACGTATGGAATCATATAGAAACCAATAAAGTGTTAAACAAATCTAAATCTAAATATATTTTATATTTGAGATTCTTCAAAGTAGCCACCCTTGGCCTTGATGACAGCTTTGCACACTCTTGGCATCCATCTAATGTAACAAAATGTGGAAAACGCCAAGGGGTCTGAATACTTTCCCAATGCACTGTATGCGCCTGTTACATAACTTAGCAACAATGTCCCTCTGTTTCAGAAGCTAGGTCGTGACCCCTCCGATGAGGACTGCTTCTTCGACCTTCTCAGCAAGTTCCAGAGCAGCCGCATGGACGACCAGCGCTGCCACCTAGACGACCTGAACGAAGAGAATGGAGAAAATGGCGAGAACGGAGGGGCCGTCTCTCTCAGTGAAATGCTAGGTAGGTTAATGACTGTGACGACGGTCTAAAGCTAGAGCATCGCTAATACTACTTGGGACCGTCATTACTTCCAGCGACTTGATTTGACGTCAATGCATGATTCACTCAAAGCAATGGTCTCTAGTCAGGAATGTGTGGCTTGGAATATCTTCTGTCAATGACAGTACAATATAGTTCTCCTCCTCTTGTGCTTCTCAGACCCTACACTCATCATGTAAACCCAGAATATCTTCTGTCAATGACTGTACAATATAGTTCTCCTCCTCTTGTGCTTCTCAGACCCTACACTCATCATGTAAACCCAGAATATCTTCTGTCAATGACTGTACAATATAGTTCTCCTCCTCTTGTGCTTCTCAGACCCTACACTCATCACGTCACCCCAGACAGAGGAGCTGTTTGACCTGATCGTCAGTTCCCAGAGCCGTCGCCTGGATGACCAGCGGGTCAGCGTCAGCAACTTACCCGGCCTCAGGATCACCCATAACAACCTGGGCCACCTGTGTGTCGATGCAGACCCCCAGGAGCCAAGCGATGACTTCTTCAACATGCTCATGAAGTGCCAGGTAGGGCCATGTCTCACTGCCTCAGCATCTCTATGGGTTGAATCTTAACCTAAGATCTGCGCAAATAACTCAAATGTTTGTGTTGAGTCAGTCTCTGGTACCATCAATCAATGCATGATTTAGGTAAAATACTCAAATGTTTGTGCATATTGTATCTTAGGCTATGCAGGATTCATAACTGCAGGACTTGCTATTTTAGATGTCTGTCTCTCCCTCTCTCTCACTCTCTGTGTCTGCTTCCAGTCCTCCAGGATCGATGACCAACGGTGTTCCCCACCAGAAGGGGGGCCCCGGGCCCCCACGGTTCCTGACGAGGACTTCTTTAGTCTGATCCAGAGGGTACAGGCCAAGCGCATGGACGAGCAGCGGGTCCATCTCCCGTCAGATGAACAGGATGGGCCCGACTCCGACCCAGAACCACCCTCCGGAGACTCCAGCTAGGGACCCAAGCACACATCCCTCGGGGAGTCTGCCTCATAGAAGGTGGAGAGAAAGAGGAGAAATGGGCCACCACCTGAGGAGATCTGTGAAGGGGTGAAAGTAAATTAGGTTGATGTGTGATGCAAGATCCAAACCCTATGTGCAATATGTGGCCCCCTTTCAGCTGTTGTGAATCTGTTTAGGTTTGAACTGTGTGTAAATCCGATAATGACGAAATGGAATGTATATATGATACATTTATGTGAATTATGGTTTGGGGTGTTTCGCTAGGGATTGAGACGCCAACAAGAAATAACAGATATTCATATTTACCCCATTTACTGCCTTAATCAGTTTTTCTCTGACTCAGATTGTATTCCCAAGTGTCAGGGGTCTGTGGGTTCAAAGTGCATGATAGAATAGTATTCGGTTTGAAGGATGACGATGAATGCTGCTGGTATTATTGGTGTAGCAAACAGTATTGGCTACAGTTTTCGGTGGCAACAACATGGTTAGTTAAGGTCTCTTCATTATTGAGTTAATGTCCTCTGGAGCACAACCAAACAGGTTTTAAAACAATATATCAATTTATCAAAATAGTAAAAGATACAGTGAAAATTCATTTTATGGATAATAGCATACAAAATCAAGAAAAGCACATTTTAGGGAGAAATTCAAGGGAGAAATTGAGTAGATGGATCAGGGGACTTTTTAGGACAGGAAGGGAGTAGATGCACAGCCTATGCACACTGAATCCTGTTTTGCAGGGAACTCCTGCTAAAATGCCACAGCTGTTGGTCTTCAATTTCCAATCATCAACAGATGTCTCATATTCTGCTGGTTTACTGCCCCATTGTGGTGAAACTTGTATACTACAACTGTCCTGTGTACCCCATTGGAAATGATTTGTAATTCCTGCGGAAGGTTGAGGATGTAATCTTCTGCGCACGTATATTGATTTGAAGCACTTTTTATTATTTTAGTGACAAGCTATACTTAAACTGTACAATATGTACACTGCATATTTTTTGCTGATAAGTTTTTAAAGGTTAGTGTATTTGCAACAAAAATGTAGTGCCTTGTGTGTATTTTATTCAGTTGTGGATATCAGAGTTATTCTGTTACAGACCCAGCAGACCAAAGACGGGTGCAAACTGAGGAAACTAATCAAATACGGCTTATAGTAAGATCTAACGTACTGTACATATATGTTGCCTAACTGATGTTCCACAATGGACATTTTAGTTGCTCTTCTTCTTTGGGACTCCATTTGTAAACGTATTAGTATTAGCGTGTAGCTCTTTTTTGTACCTCAAGGGTCGTGAACCTAACACAGGATGGGTCGTGGTCCAAATGATTCATCTCCATCTCTGTAGTAAGAGGGTAACAAAGTCCCCACTGTTCTCCAAAAATAGTTGATTTCCTCTATTTTCTCATACCTTATGAGGTTATAAACTTGGTCCAGACCTATCCGCTACGCTTCCATTTGTCACTGCCATATGTACATATTTTTGTATTTATGTTCCATTTGAGGACATGAAGATGTCCCCTCTGCTTTTAATAAAATGTTGATTCAAATGTTTCGCGTGCCTCTGTAGTCATCAACAGTGTTGTTTTAAAGATTACCATAAGAATGTCTGCTTTCAAATTAGGGGCTATGCTTAAACTTAAACACATTGTACGTAGGTGGTGTTGAGACGGCCTTTTTTTATTACACCCCATTTTACAGTATTTTGCTAAACTATTCTTATAGCCCGACCCTCATTACGTGCAGTGCATGATTCAATTTCCCCCCCAGTCCAAAGACATGGACATTCTTTAGATATCAGATATGGAACATTTTACAATATATTCACAGTCTCCTCGCCCTGATAAGAATGACTCCTTATAACAGCAACTGAAAACACGGCCATAAAAAAAGATGGAGAGTGTCATTGACTTGCCCTTGGTTGGGCAAGGCACAGTGGGCTGACCAAACATGTTGGTTTGCTTTTCTCTGTTTTCTAGAGGAGATGATCCCAGAAACCCTAGACCTACTCCAATTTGCATACCACCCCAACAGATCCATAGACGATGCAATCTCAATTGCACTCCATGCTGCCCTGACCTACCTAGATAAGAGGAATACTTCCGGCCCCGAAAGAGATGGCCGCCTCGCTTCTCGTTCCTATTTTTCATGTGTTATTTATTTGTTACCCCAGGAAATCGTAGGATTTATTACATACAGTCGGGAGGAACTATTGGATAAAAGAGCAACGTCAACTCACCAACATTACGATCAGGAATACAACTTTCCCAAAGCGGATTCTCTGTTTGGCCCACCAACCAAGGACAATGGATCGGATCCCAGCCGGCGACCCAAAACAACGGCGCCGAAGAAGGGGCAGACAGAGCGGTCTTCTGGTCAGGCTCTGTAGACGGGCACATTGGGCACCGCTCCCGAGTATACTACTCACCAATGTTCAGTCTCTTGACAACAAGGTAGACGAAATCCGAGCAAGGGTTGCCTTCCAGAGAGACATCAGAGATTGCAACGTTCTTTGTTTCATGGAAACATGGCTCACACGAGACACGCTATCGGAGTCGGTACAGCTACCAGGTTTCTTCACGCAGAAACAAGCATCTTTCTGGTAAGAAGAAGGGCGGGGGTTATGCCTTATGATTAACGAGACGTGATGTGATCATAACAACATACAGGAACTCAAGTCCTTTTGTTCACCTGACTTAGAATTCCTCACAATCAAATGCCTACCACATTATCTACTAAAGAGGATTCTCTTCGATCATAATCACAGTCGTGTATATTCCCCCCCAAGCAGACACATCGACGGCCCAGAAAGAACTTCATTCGACTCTATGTAAACTGGAAACCACATATCCCGAGGCTGTATTTATTGAAGCTGGGGATTTTAACAAGGCTAATCTAAAAACAAGGCTCTCTAAATTCTATCAGCATATCGATTGCGCAACCCGGACTGGCAAAACCCTGGATCGTTGTTATTCTAACTTCCACGACGCGTATTAGGCCCTCCCCCGCCCTCTTTTCAGAAAAGCTGACCACGACTCCATTTTGTTGCTCCCAGCCTATAGACAGAAATTAAAACAGGAAGCACCTGCGCTCAGGTCTGTTCAACGCTTGTCCGACCAATTGGATTCCACGCTTTAAGATTGCTTTGATCATGTGGACTGGGATATGTTCCGAATAGCGTCGAACAACAAAATTGATGAATACGCTGATTCGGTGAACGAGTTTATTAGCAAGTGCATCGGCAAGTGATGTTGTACCCACAGCGTCTATTAAAACATTCCCCAACCAGAAACCGTGGATTGATGACAGCATTCGTGCAAAACTGAAAGGGCAAACCACAGCTTTTAATCAAGGCAAGGTGACCGGAAACATGACAGAATACAAACAGTGTAGCTATTCCCCGCAAGGCAATCAAACAAGTTAAGTGTAAGTATAGAGACAAAGTAGAGTCGCAATTCAACGGCTCAGACACGAGAAGTATGTGGCAGGATCTACAGTCAATCACGGACTACAAAAGGAAAACCAGCACCGTCGCAGACCAGGATGTCTTGCTCCCAGACAGACTAAACAACTTCTTTGCTCGCTTTGAGGACAATACAGTGCCACTGACATGGCCCACTACCAAAACCTACGGCCTCTCCTTCACTGCAGCCAACATGAGTAAAACATTTAAATGTGTTAATCCTCGCAGGGCTGCAGGCCCAGACGGCATCCCCGGCTACGTCCTCAGTGCATGCGCAGACCAGCTGGCTGGTGTGTTTACGGACATATTCAATCAATCCTTATCCCAGTCTGCTGTTCCCACATGCTTCAAGAGGGCCACCATTGATCCTGTTCTCAAGAAAGCTAAGGTAACTGAGCTAAATGACTATCGCCCCGTAGCACTCACTTCCGTCATCATGAAGTGCCTTGAGAGACTAGTCAAGGACCATATCACCTCCACCCTACCTGACACCCTAGACCCACTCCAATTTTCTTACCGCCCCAATAGGTCCACAGATGACGCACTCGCAATCACACTGCACACTGCTCTAACCCATCTGGAGAAGAGGAATACTTATGTAAGAATTCTGATCATCGACTACAGCTCAGGATTTAACACCATAGTACCCTCCAAACTCGTCATCAAGCTCGAGACCCTGGGTCTTGACCCCGCCCTATGCAACTGGGTCCTGGACTTCCTGACGGGCCGCCCTCAGGTGGTGAGGGTAGGTAACAACATCTCCAGCCCGCTGATCCTTAACACTGGGGCCCCACAAGGGTGCATTCTCAGCCCTCTCCTGTACTCCCTGTTCACCCATGACTGCGTCAAGTTTGCAGACGACACTACAGTGGTAGGCTTGATTACCAACAACAACGAGACGGCCTACAGGGAGGAGGTGAGGGCCCTCGGAGTGTGGTGTCAGGAAAATAACCTCACACTCAATGTCAACAAAACAAAGGAGATGACCGATGACTTTAGGAAACAGCAGAGGGAGAAGCCCCCTATCCACATCGACGGACAGTAGTTCAGAGGGTGGAAAGTTACTCGGCGTACACATCACGGACAAACTTAAATGGTCCACCCACACAGACAGCGTGGTGAAGAAGGTGCAGCAGCGCCTCTTCAACCTCAGGAGGCTGAAGAAATTCGGCTTGTCACCAAAAACACTCACAAATTTTTACAGATGCACAATCGAGAGCATCCTGTCGGGCTGTATCAGGGGGCAAACTACCTGCCCTCCAGGACACCTACACCACCCGATGTCACAGGAAGGCCAAAAAGATAATCAAGGACAACAACCACCCGAGCCACTGCCTGTTCACCCCGCTATCATCCAGAAGGTGAGGTCAGTACAGGTGCATCAAAGTGGGGACCGAGAGTCTGATAAATAGCTTCTATCTCATGGCCATCAGACTGTTAAACAGCCATCACTAACATTGAGTGGCTGCTGCCAACATACTGACTCAACTCTAGCCACTTTAATAATGGAAACACATTACACAGCTGGTGAGGGTAGAAAACATTACATCCGCCATGCTGACCCTCAACACAGGGGCTCCACAGGGGTGTGTGCTTTGTCCCCTAATCTACTCCCTGTTCTCGCATGACTTCAACACCATCATCAAGTTTGCTGACAAAACAACGGTGGTAGGCCAGATGAGACAGCCGACAGGGAGGATGACAGTGACCTGACAGTGTGGTGCCGGAACAAAAACCTCTCCCTAAATGTCAGTAAGACCAAAGAGCTAATTGTGGACTACAGAAAACAGGGGGTAAGCATGCCCCCATCCACATCAATGGGCTGCAATGGAGCAGGTCGAAATCTTCAAGTTCCTCAG
The DNA here is from genome assembly GCF_036934945.1 of Oncorhynchus masou masou. Classification (NCBI taxonomy): domain Eukaryota; kingdom Metazoa; phylum Chordata; class Actinopteri; order Salmoniformes; family Salmonidae; genus Oncorhynchus; species Oncorhynchus masou. The sequence goes on from NC_088239.1 coordinate 56,569,408, forward strand.
TATCCAAATCTCAAATAATTTAAAATGGTCCACACACGTGCTCACAGTTGTGAATAAGGTGGAAAAGGTTTGGCATAGGCCCTAAAATCCTTAAAACGTTCTACAGCTATACCAGTGAGAGCATCTTGACTGGCAGCATCACTGCTTGGTATGGAAATAGCACCACCCTCGATTGCATGGCACTACAGAGGGTGGTAATGACAGCCCAGTACATCACTGGGGCTGAGCTCCTTGACATTCAGAACCTCTATATCAGTCAGAGTGAAAGGAAGGCCTGGAAAATCGTGAAAGGCTCCAACCACCCAAGCCATTGTTGTTAGGCAGGGCGGAGCAGGTGAACCCAGGTGCAGACTCAGACAAGGAGACAGGGATAAGGTAACTAAGGTGTTTATTGAAAAGCAGGGGGAGATGGGGTGCCAGGGGAAGCAGGCCAGGGGAAGAGTATTTGTAAAGGTCTTGATTATGGAACAGGTTGCAGCTGATGGGGATCTGTTCCGCCTCCAGCACACCTGTCTCTACTCACACAACCACATACACCCACACAGGGAGAGAGGGAGAGAGCACTGGAGGAGTGGCGGCAGGCTAGGGAGACACAGGATGAGAAGTAGAGGGTGTGGCAGGAGCAGATGTAACAATTGTTCTCTCTTCTTATGCATGGCAAGTGGTACTGATGCATCAAGTCTGACACCAACAGGCTGCTGAACAGCTTCTATCCCATGCCATAAGACTGCTAACTACTGTACACCGAGCAAAAAAAGAAATGCAACGTGCTGGTCCCATGTTTGGAATGCTCTTGATCGATGTGTATAATAGCACGTTCCAGTCATTGCCAACATCCAGCAACTTTGCACAGCAATTGGAAGAGGAGTGGGACAACATTCCACAGGCCACAATCAACAGCCTGATCCACTATGGATCAGCTATGGGATGGAGATGTGTTGCGCTGCATGAGGCAAATGGTGGTCACACCAGATACTGACTGGTTTTCTGATCCACACGCCTGATATCAGTATTCCCAGTCATGTGAAATCCATAGATTGTGGCCTAATATATTTATTTCAACTGACTGATTTCCTTAAATGAACTGCAACGCAGTAAAATCTTTGAAATTGTTGCATGTTGCGTTTCTCACGTTTCAGGGAAGACCCAGATGCAGCCAATGTCGAAGTAACAAAAGTGCATTACTAGAACAGGGGGCAGGCAAAACGATAGATCAAGGGCAGGCAGTAAACCAGGGTGGTGTGACAAGATACAGAAACGGCAGGCAGGCTCAGAGTCAGGGCAGGCAGAATGGTCAAAACCGTGAAAACAGGAACTAGAAACAGACAGGAGCAAGAAGAAAAACGCTGGTAGGCTTGACAAACAAAATGAACTGGCAACAGACAAACAGAGAACACAGGTAAACTCAGCAAAAAAAGAAATGTCCCTTTTTCAGGATCCTGTCTTTCAAAGATAATTGGTAAAAATCCAAATAACTTCACAGATCTTCATTGTAAAGTGTACCAAGTACCAAGTTTACCATGCTTGTTCAATGAACCATAAACAATTAATGAACATGCACCTGTGGAATAGTAGGCAATTAAGGTCACAGTTATGAAAACTTAGAACACTAAAGAGGCCTTACTACTAAACACCAAAAGAAAGATGCCCAGGGTCCCTCCTCATCTGCGTGAACGTGCCTTAGGCATGCTGCAAGGAGGCATGATTACTGCAGATGTGGCCAGGGCAATAAATTGCACTGTGAGACAGCGCTACAGGGAGACAGGATGGACAGCTGATCGTCCTCGCAGTGGCAGACCACGTGTAACAACACCTGCACAGGATCGGTACATCCGAACATCACACGTGTGGGACACGTACAGGATGGCAACAACAACTGCCCGAGTTACACCAGGAACGCACAATCAGTGCTCAGACTGTCCGCAATAGACTGAGAGAGGCTGGACTGAGGGCTTGTAGTCCTGTTGTAAGGTAGGTCCTCACCAGACATCACCGGCAACAACGTCGCCTATGGTCACAAACCCACTGTCGCTGGGACAGACAGGACTAACAAAAAGTGCTCTTCACTGATGAGTCGCGGTTTTGTCTCACCAGGGGTGATAGTCGGTTTTGCTTTTATCGTCGAAGGAATGAGCGTTGCACCGAGGTCTGTACTCTGGAGCTAGATCGATTTGGAGGTGGATGGTCCGTCACGGTCTGGGGCGGTGTGTCACAACATCATTGGACTGAGCTTGTTGTCATTGCAGGCAATCTCAACGCTGTGCATTACGGAGAAAACATCCTCCTCCCTCATGTGGTACCCTTCATGCAGGCTCATCCTGACATGACCCTCCAGCATGACAATGCCATCAGCCATACTGCTCGCTCTGTGCGTGATTTCCTGCAAGACAGGAATGTCAGTGTTCTGCCATGGCCAGCTATGAGACTGGATCTCAATCCTATTGAGCACGTCTGAGACCTGTTTTGACCCCCCTTTGTTCAGGGACACATTATTCCATTTCTGTTAGTCACATGTCTGTGGAACTTGTTCAGTTTATGTCTCAGTTTTTGAATCTTGTTATGTTCATGCAAATATTTACACGTTAAACTTGCTGAAAATCAACGCAGTAGGCTGTGAGAGGACATTTATTTTTTTGCTGAGTTTATAAATACACTGTGGATAATGGGAAAAAAGGGCGACACCTGGAGGGGGGTGGAGACAAGCACAAAGACAAGCGAAACAGATCAGGGTGTGACAGTTTATATTTTTGCTGACTTACTTTATCGTGTACTTCTTATTTTTATATCTTGTGTTTTTGTTCTACCTTACTATTTTTTCTATTAGATTGCTATTGATTACTGCATTGTGCATGTGCAATTAAAACTTGAAACCATGTAACAGTGATCAGACTGCAAAGCTCTTTATTCAGTTTGAGTTGTGGTTCACCTTTGCACATTGGCTCTTTTCCTGTTTGTTGCAAAAACACAGATGCATAATTTCTCTTTTACTCTTTTAGGATCAGCCTTCCTTTGATAATTACTGTACATAAACAGCCTCTGCTCTATGATGTCATAGGGAAGCTTGCTATGGGAAAAGAAGTGAGGAAAGGCCAAGCAATTCCCATGCAACTCCAATCTTCTGCTGGAACAGACCACAAACCTTTCATTGGGCACGCCACATCATTTAAACGTGGAAATGTGGGTAACATTTGGTTGAGACGTTAGTCAATGAGATTTCAAAAAGACAGCCAGAGGTTTCCCGAACTCCCAATGTGTGATCACTATGCGTTCAGCCATTTAAAGGCACACCAAATTGCAAATGGTTATACAATGACAGATATATTGTATTTATTCAACAACTTAATGCGTTATCACTGTACTTCGTGTATTAGCACAACCAAATGACCTGGATTGCAGTTTACATGTAAGTAATCAATGATGTTCAAGATTCTACACAGATCATTATAGCAATTGTGAAGCTCTCCACAGACCTGCAACCTTTGCATGCTATCATCTTGAACATGCACACTTTCTATGATGACATAAGACATTTATAGTTTATAGTTACAGTAGGCTAACCTCAAAAAGTGACCATGGATGTGTTACTGATTTTAAGGTTGAATAAATACTCTTACATTTGATTCTAAGATAGCCTCAGCTTTAGGCTGATTACTGTATTACAAAGATTATTGTGTTTGGTTGACAGCACAATCAAATATCGACATTTAAAGGGTATCTAATGTTTGGATAGTTTCATCTGAGCCACTGGCTTAATCCTATTCTTGAACTTATTTTTGGTTTAGTTTGAGACGTGAATCCAACATTTAATATGTTAACTTGTTGATAGGCTATTTACTGTAGTGCAAAAGTGAAAAGTGAAAGTGAAATGTGTTTGGTTGTCAACAAATTCCATTTTGTCTACAAATTAAGAATTTATATGCTGGATTCACGTCTCCATCTCAACCAAGAATCAAGTTAAAGACTAAGACTTAAAGTTAAACTTTATTTAAAGTTCATTTAAAGTTTGATTGCATTTAGTCCTATTCTTCAAACTTAGATGTTTGTTTGTAGACAAACTGGAATTAAAACCAGACTAAGTCAGTGGCACAGAACTATTTAAGCAGAAGATATTGTAAATCTTCTTCAAATGTTGATATTTGGATGCATTAACAACCAAACACAAATTCTATATGCAGTTTGTCTTCCAATTAGTAATTGGATTCACGTCTCCATCTCAACCTAAAGTCAAAGTAAAAAAAATAGGACAACATTTAATCTAATCTAACTTTGAATGCACTTAAGATAAAGTTGGATTTAACTTAGATTTTTGAAATGGCGACATGAATCCAACATAGAGTCTTAATGATTAACTTGAAGATTACTTTTGAAATTAACCAAAGCTTGAAACCATAGGCCCTGTGTTGAATTGAAACAATCGCTGTTGATGACTGTCACGGTTTTCCTGTGGTGAAGTAGAGGAGGACCAAAACGCAGCGTGGTTATATTGATTCATGTTTAATAAAAAACAGATAAACATGAACACTACAAAACAAAACGTGGAAAACCAAAAACAGCCCTATCTGGTGCAAAACACAGAGACAGGAACAATCACCCACAAATACACAGTGAAACCCAAGCTACCTAAGTACGATTCTCAATCAGAGACAACTAATGACACCTGCCTCTGATTGAGAACCATACTAGGCCGAAACATAGAAATACCCCAAAACATAGAAAAACAAACATAGACTGCCCACTCAACTCACGCCCTGACCATACTAAATAAATACAAAACAAAGGAAATAAAGGTCAGAACGTGACAGTACCCCCCAAAAGGTGCGGACTCCGGCCGCAAAACCTTGACCTATAGGGGAGGGTCTGGGTGGGCGTCTGTCCGCGGTGGCGGCTCTGGCGCGGGACGCGGACCCCACTTCACCATTGTCTTAGTCCACCTTATAGTCCGCCTCCGTGGCTTCCTAACCATGGCAACTCTTCTCAATGGACAGAGGGGCAGCTCGGGACAGAGGGGCGGCAGCTCGGGACAGAGGGGCAGGGGCTCTGGCGCCTCTGGGCTGAGGGGCTCCGGCAGCAGCGCCGGACAGGCGGGAGGCTCCGGCAGCAGCGCCGGGCAGGCGGGAGGCTCCGGCAGCAGCGCCGGGCAGGCGGGAGGCTCCGGCAGCAGCGCCGGGCAGGCGGGAGGCTCCGGCAGCAGCGCCGGGCAGGCGGGATGCTCCGGCAGCAGCGCCGGGCAGGCGGGAGACTCCGGCAGCAGCGCCGGGCAGACGGGACCACCTGTAGGGAGGAGACAGAGAGACAGCCTGGTGCGTGGGGCTGCCACAGGAACCACCAGGCTGGGGAGACCTTCAGGAGGCTTGGTGTTAGGAGGAGGCACCTGAAGGACCGGGCTGTGGGGGAGTACTGGAGCTCTGGTGCGCAACCTTGGCACCACTTTCCCAGGCTGGACAACCACTCTAGCCCGGACCCTCCAGAGTGGAGGCACAGATTGAACTGGGCTGTGGGTAAGCACGGGAGATCTCGTGCTTACTACGCGCACCTCTCCCTTTGGCTCCACTCCCACATTTGCCCGGCACGAGCGGAGCGCAGGCAGAGGACGCACTGCACCCTCCCAGCGCCCCGGAGACACAGCACGCAGAGCCGGCGCAGGATACCCTGGACCAAAACTGCGCACCGGCGACCAGACCTGCTGAGCAGGCACCATACGTCCTGGCTCGATGCCTGCACTCCCATCACACTCTCGGGGGGCTGCCCTATAGCGCACCGGGCTATGGACACGTACTGGCGACACCGTGCGCTTAACCGCATAACACGGTTCCTGACCAGTAACGCGCTGCTTATAATAAGCACGAGGAGTGAGCTCAGGTCTGCTACCTGGCTTAGCTCCACACCTCGTGTGCCGCCCCCCAAATTTTTGGGGGGGCTGCCTCTCGTACCTGTTGCACTGCCGTGCTGGCTTTGCCAACCTCCTTCTCCTGTAAACCTTCCTTGCACTGCTCCATCGAATCCCATGCAGGCTCCGGCACTCTCCCTGGGTCGACCGCCCAACTGTCTATCTCCTCCCAAGTTGTGTAGTCCAGACTCTGCTCCCATGTCCCGAAATCCTGACGTCGCTGTTGCTGTTCCTGCTGCTGCTGCCTCTGTTCCTTCTCCTGCTGCTGCTCTTGCTGCAGCTGCTGTTTACCACGCCGCTTGGTCCTGTTGTGGTGGGTGATTCTGTCACGGTTTTCCTGGGGTGAAGTAGAGGAGGACCAAAACACAGCGTGGTTATATTGATTCTTGTTTAATAAAAACAGATAAACATGAACACTACAAAACAATAAACGTGGAAAACCAAAAACAGCCCTATCTGGTGCAAAACACAGAGACAGGAACAATCACCCACAAACACACAGTGAAACCCAAGCTACCTAAATATGATTCTCAATCAGAGACAACTAATGACACCTGCGTCTGATTGAGAACCATACTAGGCCGAAACATAGAAATACCCCAAAACATAGAAAAACAAACATAGACTGCCCACCCAACTCACGCCCTGACCATACTAAATAAATACAAAACAAAGGAAATAAAGGTCAGAACGTGACAATGACTTTGCAAATGCTTATATAGGCCTAAATAGTATCATTCATGATATATGATGTGTAAAGTATGGTTAGATTTAATTTGTTCGGTTAAACTTAGCCTTTGGAACGACTTCGATAGCAACAGCTAATATATTTACTCATCATGGGGTCTCCCTCACGACGCCAGGACAGCGGAGTCAATCACCACCTTCCGGAGACACCTGAAACCCCACCTCTTCAAGGAATACCTAGGATAGGATAAGTATCCTTCTCACCACCCCCCCCCCTTAATGATTTAGATGCACTATTGTAAAGTGGCTGTTCCACTGGATGTCAGAAGGTGAATTCACCAATTTGTAAGTCGCTCTGGATAAGAGCGTCTGCTAAATGACTTAAATGTAAATGTAAATGTCTCTCAATAATCATTCTCATGATAGCACATTGGTAGTAGTCTGTGTTCTGTTCAATGTTCTCTACCTATAAATTACTCTAAATACCCCAGTTCATGTTGTTAAGTTCAAAAGATTACAAGATAAAAAATTGCTCACACCGTTCAAATCAACGAAGGGCAGTTCTGAACAATTTAAACTGGATTTGAAAGACATGATTGATTCTCCATTAAATGCGGAAGACACATTTCAGTTGAATGCATTCAGTTGTACAGGTTGTATAGGAATCCCCCAATCATATCTGGCTCTGTGCCCTCTCTGATTCATGGCATTGAACGCTTTAGCAGGATTCTTTCTCTTCACAACTGGCTACGTGATTATTGCATCTCAAAGAGTATAACTTTTTTTGACAATTTCGATACCTTTAGGAAACAAAAGGATGGGATTCAGCACGCTTATAGGGAAGGACATTCAACAAGCAAAGCACTTACACAAATGACTGATGATTGGCTGAGAGAAATTGATGATAAAAAGTTAGTGCAGCTTTTGACATTATCAATCATAGTCTGCTGCTGGAAAAACACAAGTGTTATGACTTTACACCACCTGCTATATTGTGGATAAAGAGTTACCTGTCTAACAGAACACAGAGGGTGTTATTTAATGGAAGCCTCTCCAACATAATCCAGGTCAAATCAGGAATTCCCCAGGGCAGTTGTCAAGGCCCCTTACCATTTTTCAATCTCTACTAACAACATGCCACCGGCTTTGAGTAAAGCTAATTTGTTTATGTGTGTGGATGACTCAACACTATACACGTCAGCTACTACAGTGATTAAAATGACTGCAAAACTTAACATAGAGCTGCTGTTAGTTTCAGAATGGGTGGCAAGGAATAAGTTAGTCCTAAATATTTCAAAAACTAAAAGCATTGTATTTGGGACAAATCATTCACTAAACCCTAAACCTCAACCAAATCTTGTACTTAATAATGTGGAAATTGAGCAAGTTGAGGTGACTAAACTGCTTGGAATAACCCTGGATTGTAAACTATCATGGTCAAAACTGTTGATACAATAGTAGCTAATATGGGGCAAAGTCTGTCCCTAATAAAGCGCTGCTCTGCCTTCTTAACAACACTATCAACAAGGCAGGTCCTGCAGGCCCTAGTTTTGTCGCACTTGGACTACTGTTCAGTTGTGTGGTCAGGTGCCACAAATAGGGAATTAGTAAAACTACAATTGGCTCAGAATAGGGCAGCACGGCTGGCCCTTAAATGTACATGGAGAGCTAATATTAATAATAGTGTCGGCAGGTAGACTAGTGGTAAGAGCATTGGGCTTGTAATCGAAAGGTTGCGAGATTGAATCCCCGAGCTGATTAAGTAAAAATCTGTCGTTCTGCCCCTGAACAAGGCAGTTAACCCACTGTTTCTAGGCCGTCATTGAAAATAAGATTTTTTTCTTAACTGACTTGCCGAGTAAAATAAATAAATATGCGTGTTAATCTCATAGTGGAGGAGGGATTGATGTCATCACTACTTGTTTTTGTAAGAAGTGTTGCCAAGCTGAATGCACCGAGCTGTCTGTTTAAACTACTAGCCCACATCTCGGACACCCATGCATACCCCACATGACATGACACCAGCGGTCTCTTCACAATCCCCAAGTCCAGAACAGACTATGGAAGGTGTACAGTACTACATAGAGTCGTGAGTACATGGAACTCTATTCCACATCACGTAACTGATGCAAACAGTAGAATCAGATCTTAAAATGGATAAAAATACACCTTATGGACTGTGAAGAAACACACACACAGGTACAGACACATGCATACACACATGGGTGCTAGCACACACTCTACACACATGTACATTGTTGTATTCTTGTATGGTGGTATCATGTATTTTATGTTGTGGATATGTAGTGGTGTAGCGATGTTGTATGATGTACTATTTTATATATTTTTGTGTAATGTAAGTGTCTTGATGTGTTTGGACCCAAGGAAGAGTAGCTGTTGCTTAAGCACCAGCTAATGGGGATCACTAATAAAATGCAAATGAGGGTTTGTAACTTTAAAGACAATTATATCAGATATTTTGCGGATAGAACAATATAGACCCAAGCTCTCGAATTATATTAGCTGAGCTGTGATGGGCTTGGTTAAAACCCTGAATGAGAGACTAAATGATCAGCTGTAGATCAAATCTCCAGTAGGAGGTGGTGCCCAGCTGTCACGTTCTGACCATAGTTCTGTTATTTTATTCTTTGTTTTAGTATGGTCAGAGCATGAGTTGGGGTGGGCAGTCTATGTTTGTTTTTCTATGTTGGTTTTTGTGTTCGGCCTAGTATGGTTCTCAATCAGAGGCAGGTATCGTTAGTTGTCTCTGATTGAGAATCATATTTAGGTCGCCTGGGTTTCACTTTTGGTTTGTGGGTGTTTGTCTTCAGTGTTTGTCGCCACACGGGACTGTTTCGTTCATTTCATTTCTAAATCAGAGCCGTCCAGAGTAGTGATGTTGGACAGGCGGGCAGGTGCGGGTAGCGATCGGTTGAAGAGCATGCATTTAGTTTTACTTGTATTTAAGAGCAATTGGAGGCCACGGAAGGAGAGTTGTATGGCATTGAAGCTTGCCTGGAGGGTTGTTAACACAGTGTCCAAAGAAGGGCCAGAGGTATACAGAATGGTGTTGTCTGCGTAGAGGTGGATCAGAGACTCACCAGCAGCAAGAGCGACCTCATTGATGTATACAGAGAAGAGAGTCGGTCCAAGAATTTAACCCTGTGGCACCCCCATAGAGACTGCCAGAGGTCCGGACAGCAGAACCTCCGGTTTGACACACTGAACTCTATCAGAGAAGTAGTTGGTGAACCAGGCGAGGCGATCATTTGAGAAACCAAGGCTGTCGAGTCTGCCGATGAGGATGTGGTGATTGACAGAGTCGAAAGCCTTGGCCAGATCAATGAACACGGCTGCACAGTAATGTTTCTTATCGATGGCGGTTAAGATATCGTTTAGGACCTTGAGCGTGGCTGAGGTGCACCCATGACCAGCTCTGAAACCAGATTGCATAGCAGAGAAGGTATGGTGAGATTCGAAATGGTCGGTAATCTGTTTGTTGACTTGGCTTTCGAAGACCTTAAAAAGGCATGGTAGGATAGATATAGGTCTGTAGCAGTTTGGGTCAAGAGTGTCCCCCCCTTTGAAGAGGGGGATGACCGCAGCTGCTTTCCAATCTTTGGGGATCTCAGACGACACGAAAGAGAGGTTGAACAGGCTAGTAATAGGGGTGGCAACAATTTCGGCAGATAATTTTAGAAAGAAAGGGTCCAGATTGTCAAGCCGGCTGATTTGTAAGGGTCCAGATTTTGCAGCTCTTTCAGAACATCAGCTGAACGGATTTGGGAGAAGGAGAAATGGGGAAGGCTTGGGCGAGTTGCTGTGGGGGGTGCAGTGCTGTTGACCGGGGTAGGAGTAGCCAGGTGGAAAGCATGGCCAGTAGTAGAAAAATGCTTATTGAAATTCTCAATTATGGTGGATTTATCAGTGGTGACAGTGTTTCCTATCTTCAGTGCAGTGGGCAGCTGGGAGGAGGTGTTCTTATTCTCCATGGACTTTACAGTGTCCCACAACTTTTTTGAGTTAGTGTTGCAGGAAGCAAATTTCTGCTTGAAAAAGCTAGCCTTGGCTTTTCTAAATGCCTGTGTATAATGGTTTCTAGCTTCCCTGAACAGCTGCATATCACGGGGGCTGTTCGATGCTAATGCAGTCTCACACTTACCACGCTTCGTTTTGATCCTCCGATCCTTCTTGCTTCTCCTCCTCAGAAGAGGAGGACGAGGTTCGTTACACCAGCCTATTGTTAAAACCAAATATATATTTTGTATATAATGTTGAATTAATGACGTTGTTTCAAAAGTACAAATTCAACACATTTTATACAAGGTTTGTCTATGCTGAAAATTGGTTACAATGATGACATATTCCTGAGGTTGAAATTTTACCCTCAAAACAACAATTGATTACTTTTTTCAAATCCAATGTATTTTCCATGTAGATTCCACGTCAGAATACATTGACAAATTACATTGAAACAACTTTGATTCAACCAGTTTGTGCTCAGTGTTCTCCTATGTACAGTAGCTGTGTGTTTCCCTACTGACCTCCCCAGCAGTTGGTTCAGTCCATATTAAAGGAACTACATCTCAATCTGCAGTTGGTTGAAAATCCCCCCCTCAACTGACTTCCTCGTTAGCTTGGTGTCTCCCTAGCACTCTCTCTTCCCCTCGATTACACAACCTCTCCTTCATGAAGCAGGGTGTAAAATTTAAATGCAAAGGGAGCAGCCGCGGATCGAACACACAACACAACAATAATTAATCCTTAGAGCAGCACACTGCCTGCAAATCCTCCCCCTCCTTCTCTTCCTGTCTCTCGCCCTCCCTCACTCTCCCTCTTTTCCCAGAATGCACTGGTGTCTGAGCAGGCTGAGCTGCGCTATAAAAAGAAGGAGGAAGGAGAGGGAGGGCCACCGTGCATCAGGGACACTGCTCAGACACACACAGGATACAGGGACAGTGACACTGGTGGACAGATCTGCACCGTTACAGAGAGGTCAGTACAGTGCAGACACACAATGGCAGCAGTGCAGAAGAAGAGAGAGTGCAGGAAGTATGGCTTGAGGGCTTGTTGTGCTGCAGGAACACAGAGAGAGGCTTGTGAGGGAATAGTGAGCAGGGCTGTTGGACTGGCTGGAGAGAGAGAGAGAGAGAAGCATTTACAGTGGCGCCTGACCTTAGCTGTAACTGCTTCTCTGATGCAATTCATTTAGAGGCTATGGAAAGCTGACAGCCAAAGGAAGCGTGTGTCATTCTATGTGTCATCCAGCATGGCTGTGAATGGACTAGACCATCGCACAGTATTTATAAATCCCAGTGACTGACAAGAGCATGCCTAGGCTGCATGCACAGAAGGAGATAAAAAGAACAGGCTTGGCTGGATTTGGACTCGCTCATCTTTTATTGAGCTGTCATGAAGTTCAACTGGAATTTCCTACATGTTCCTGTGCCTGTCCTGTTGCTTCTCCCCTCATGTTATTTTTGCATTCAGACATCGGCCTACCTTATTTGCAATATGGCTCTATTCACAGCATTTTACATTCTGATTCTATTGATTCTTCTCAGTTAATGGTGCAGCTCCAAAACAGTGAAGCCCTACAGCCTGGAACACACACACACACACACACACACACACACACACACACACACACACACACACACACACACACACACACACACACACACACACACACACACACACACACACACACACACACACACACACACACACACACACACACACACAACAAGCTACAGTATACCTCTCTCTCTCTCTCTCGCCCTCTCAGACTACAGAATATCATAACTCAGACTGGGCTGATGATGTCAAAGAGTTTCACTGCTTTCCCTTAAAGGCATATCACCACTATTAAAGTAGCAGTACCACGGAGGACCACATGCAATACAGTACATCACCTGCTTTGCACAACAGCGAGCAGGGAACACTGCAGTGGTAATGACGGATTATGTGCTTATTGCAAAATACTCTATGCTACACTTTCATTGGCTTTCCCAGCTGCAAGTGCAATACAGCATTCCATGTGCTTTCTGGGAATAGTTGACATGGTATCTGGAAACAACTGCACGGGGGACTGACAGGGTATTTTTATAGCTGGGGAAAGAGAGGTGCACAAAAAATTAACAGTCAACGTAAAGGTCAATGTATGTGGTCAACATTGTGCAGCTTAACACAATATAACACACATGTTACGCCTCATGTCAAATCAATCATACTTCATAACGGTAACCCCAGCTGCCTGGGACATGTCTGCTCCTGGAGGCTGTGAGTGTTTGGCATTCCAAGTAGGCTGGAGACCCTGATGAGAGCACCATAATAGGCCAGGAAGGGATTCCCAAAAGGGCACAGCACAGACTCAGATGCCTGGGTGACATTTACAAAGACCACAGGGTCAACAGCCCCTACATAAAACCCTGGACTTGGACTACTGAGCCTTCAGAAAAAGGAAGATAGAGTAGGGTAGATCCTCTCAGCTCTGTCAGGTTGGATGGGTGTTGCTGCACAGCTATTTTCAGGTCTTTCCAGAGATGTTAGATCGGGTTCAACTCCAGGTTCTGGCTGGGCCACTCAAGGACATTCAGAAACTTGTCCCGAAGCCACTCCTGCTTTGTCTTGGCTGTGTGCTTAAGGTCATTGTCTTGTTGGAAGGTGAATGTTCGTCCCAGTCTGAGGTCCTGAGCGCTCTGGAGCAGGTTTTCATCAATGATCTCTGTACTTTGCTCCGTTCATCTTTCCCTTCATCCTGACTAATCTCCCAGTCCCTGCCGCTGAAAAACATCCCCACAGCAGGATGCTGCCACCACCATGCTTCACTGTAGGGATTCTGACAGGTTTTCTCCAGATGTGATGCTTGGCATTCAGGCCAAAGAGTTCAATCCTTGTTTCATCAGACCAGAGAATCTTATTTCTAATGGTCTGAGAATCTTTTAGGTGCCTTTAGAAAACTTCAAGCGGGCTGTCATGTGCCTTTTACTAAGGAGTGGCTTCCGTCTGAAGGCCTGATTTGTCGAGTGCTGCAGAGATGGTTGTTCTTCTGGAAGGTTCTCCCTTCTCCACAGAGGATCTCTGGAGCTCTGTCATAGTGACCATCGGGTTCTTGGTCACCTCCCTGACCAAGGTCCTTCTCTCACGATTGCTCAGGTGGCAAGCTTTAGGAAGAGTCTAGGTGGTTCCAAACTTCTCCCATTTAAGAATGATGGAGGCCACTCTGTTTTTGGGGACCTTCAATGCTGCATACATTTTTTGGTACCCTTCCCCAGATCTGTGCCTCGACACAATCCTGTCTCGGAACTCTACAGACAATTCCTTTGACCTCATGGCTTGGTTTTTGCTCTGACATGTACTGTCAACTGTGGGACCTTATATAGACAGGTGTGTGCCATTCCAAATCTTGTCCAGTTGATTTAATTTACCACAGGTGGAATCCAATCAAGTTGTAGAAATATCTCAAGGATGATCAATGTAAACAGGATGAACCTGAGCTTAATTTTGAGTCTCATAGAAAAGGGTCTGAATACTTATGTAAATAAGATATTTCTGTTTTTAATTTGTAATACATTTGCAAATATTTCCAAAAACCTGTTTTCGCTTGGTCATTATGGGGTGTTGTGTGTAGATTGATGAGGAAAAACATGTATTTAATACTTTTTAGAAAAGGCTGTAATGTAACAAAATGTGGAAGAGTCAAGGGGTATGAACACTTTCCGAATGGACTGTATATTATAAGAAAGTAGCAAGTTCAGGCGTAAGTGGTTATTCTCACTTACACATTTTCTCTTTTGCTTGGACATCAACTGTCTTAATGTCAAAACTGAGAAAGAGTATAGGCTTTACTACAATATAATGAATATGAATGTTTTCAGATTAGATTATGTAATTTGCAGTAATTAACTTTTGACAGAGATTCGTAAGTATACTAAGATAAACTACTGACCAAAATTACCATCTTTAGTTCTCTTTGAAATGATATGGGTGACTATTTTAAATAAGAAAGTTAGATTGTTTTACCAAAATATTTGCATAGTTGCAGTTGAAATGTGATACTAGCTCTGAATGTACAAGCTAACATCTGTATTCTCTGTTTTCTATTTCAGTTAAAAGGAACAACCCTTACATAACAGATCAAGATGGCAGGTAATTATGAGAAATAATTTTATGTTGGTCAGCCTTTTACATAAGACTGTTTTCATGGTGGAAGTGCATCCTTAGGCTAATGGTGACCTTTGCTAGTTATTTTTGATATTGCAACAGCTGACATACATACTGTACATTCACAGTTGACACAACACTCACATGGGAAAAAAGTTTATATGAGTATGTAGCTATACATTCTATTGTTGTTGATTAATCGATGAGGCAACATGGATTTCTTAGCAACTTCTTATAGCTACTACTTATCAGTGACTGATACGTTTTTTCCATTGAGAGATATATTTGCACTGCTTGTGCAAATCCAATCCAGATGTAATAAGACTTTACTAGAAAGTACTTTTGGATTCCCTAGTGACTTTAACGCGGCATTTCCTCACGTGGAATCATGTTAAATAATATTATGCATAAACATCCCAAATTGCTACCAAATGTGTGTGACTACAGTGAATTTGGGTGAACTTACCCCAGAATTCTAGTTAGTTCTTCTATGTGGTCACAAAGCATTGTGGTTGGTTATAGTTGCCAAGGTAACTCCATTGTAGTCTAATTAGGCAGAGTAGAGCATGGCACACTAGCTCCAGTGCAGTGCAGTGAGGTTCTGTGTCAAAATGGGTTGCTCAGCCAGCTGCTCTGGACGATTTGTCCATTCTGATGATGGTTTATTACACTGTCACGTTAAAAAACATTTTTATTACTTGGTTTACTCTTAGCAAGCTGCAGGGTTAATGAGTAACCTAAACATCTAAAGTTGTTTCTAGAACTACCAAGACTCACATGTTGCTCTGTTGTCTCTGTTCCTTCTAGACAAAATCAAGGACGCCAAGATCATCTTTGTTGTGGGTGAGTGAAATAGATTTTTCCTCTAATTTTATGAAACTCCACACAAAATCAGAATCAACACCATCAGGCAACACAACATCAGGGATTCCCCAACCACCAGTAAGGTTATGGCTAGATGGGATTCACCAACCGACCAACCGACCAAACACCACTAACCCCTCGCCTGTCCTCTTTGTATGTGTCCCCAAGGCGGGCCTGGCTCTGGTAAGGGCACCCAGTGTGAGAAGGTGGTGGCCAAGTATGGCTACACCCACCTGTCCTCCGGGGACCTGCTGCGTGCTGAGGTGGCCTCCGGCTCTGAGAGGGGCAAGACCCTCCAGGCCATCATGCAGAAGGGAGAGCTCGTACCCCTGGTGAGTGGCTGCATTGGACAGCTTTTAGAATCATATCCACAAAGCACTTACTGGGTAACAGCACGTCAATTAATTTCTGCTGAACTTCTTGCACCAATAAATCAGGTAAATACCAATTGTTATAGGGGTGTTATTGTGTTCATAGTTAATTATCAACACAGAAGTAAAACTGTTCAAACATCTTTCTATGAGGGTGAGTGTGTTTCATGTCAATAAATAGTACATGTGCTTTCCTCCTATAGGACACAGTCTTGGACATGATCAAGGATGCCATGATCGCTAAGGTTGACGTGTCGAAGGGCTTCCTTATTGATGGCTACCCCCGTGAGGTCAAACAGGGCGAGGAGTTCGAGAAGAAGGTAAGAGGAGACAGGAACATGGATTCACATTTAGAAAATCCTTACTGTTCCCAGGGGCGGACTTTGTGATTTGGAGGTCCCAGGCAGAGGCCAGTCTGAGGCCACCCCTCCTCCCCGTCCCTTCTCAAAAAGGTGTTATGGGATTTATAGTAAAGACATGTAATTTATCTTAGGATGTTCATCCAAAATAATTCCAGCATGCAAACAGTTTTTTATTTCACCTTTATTTAACTAGGTAGGCTAGTTGAGAACAAGTTCTCATTTGCAACTGCGACCTGGCCAAGATAAAGCATAGCAGTGTGAACAGACAACACAGAGTTACACATGGAGTAAACAATAAACAAGTCAATAACACAGTAGAAAAAAAGGGTCTATATACATTGTGTGCAAAAGGCATGAGGAGGTAGGCAAATAATTACAATTTTGCAGATTAACACTGGAGTGATAAATGATCAGATGGTCATGTACAGGTAGAGATATTGATGTGCAAAAGAGCAGAAAAGTAAATAAATAAAAACAGTATGGAGATGAGGTAGGTAAAATTGGGTGGGCTATTTACCGATAAGACTATGTACAGCTGCAGCGATCAGTTAGCTGCTCAGATATCAGATGTTTGAAGTTGGTGAGGGAGATAAAAGTCTCCAACTTCAGCGATTTCTGCAATTCGTTCCAGTCACAGGCAGCAGAAAACTGGAACGAAAGGCGGCCAAATGAGGTGTTGGCTTTAGGGATGATCAGTGAGATACACCTGCTGGAGCGCGTGCTTCGGGTGGGTGTTGCCATCGTGACCAGTGAACTGAGATAAGGCGGAGCTTTACCTAGCATGGACTTGAGATGACCTGGAACCAGTGGGTCTGGCAACGAATATGTAGCGAGGGCCAGCCGACAAGAGCATACAAGTCGCAATGGTGGGTGGTATAAGGTGCTTCAGTGACAAAACGATGGCACTGTGATAAACTGCATCCAGTTTGCTGAGTAAAGTGTTGGAAGCTATTTTGTAGATGATGTCGCCGAAGTCGAGGATCGGTAGGATAGTCAGTTTTACTAGGGTAAGTTTGGCGGCATGAGTGATGGAGGCACCATCCAGGGTGGTGATACTAGTCAGGCGTGCAGGTGCAGGCAGCGAACGGTTGAAAAGCATACATTTGGTTTTACTAGCGTTTAAGAGCAGTTGGAGGCCACGGAAGGAGTGTTGTATGGCATTGAAGCTTGTTTGGAGGTTAGATAGCACAGTGTCCAAGGACGGGCCGGAAGTATATAGAATGGTGTCGTCTGCATAGAGGTGGATCAGGGAATCGCCTGCAGCAAGAGCAACATCATTGATATGTACAGAGAAAAGAGTCAGCCTGAGAATTGAACCCTGTGGCACCCCCATAGAGACTGCCAGAGGACCGGACAGCATGCCCTCCGATTTGACACACTGCACTCTGTCTGCAAAGTAGTTGGTGAACCAGGCAAGGCAGTCATCAGAAAAACCAAGGCTACTGAGTCTGCCGATAAGAATATGGTGATTGACAGAGTCGAAAGCCTTGGCAACGTCGATGAAGATGGCTGCACAGTACTGTCTTTTATCGATGGCCGTTATGATATCATTTAGTACCTTGAGCGTGGTTGAGGTGCACCCGTGACCGGCTCGGAAACCAGATTGCACAGCGGAGAAGGTACGGTGTGATTCGAGATGGTCAGTGACCTGTTTGTTGACTTGGCTTTCGAAGACCTTAGATAGGCAGGGCAGGATGGATATAGGTCTGTAACAGTTTGGGTCCAGGGTGTCTCCCCCTTTGAAGAGGAGGATGACTGCGGCAGCTTTCCAATCCTTGGGGATCTCAGACGATATGGAAGAGAGGTTGAACAGGCTAGTAATAGGGGTTGCGACAATGGCGGCGGATAGTTTCAGAAATAGAGGGTCCAGATTGTCAAGCCCAGCTGATTTGTACGAGTCCAGGTTTTGCAGCTCTTTCAGAACATCTGCTATCTGGATTTGCGTAAAGGAGAACCTGTAGAGGCTTGGGCGAGTAGCTGCGGGGAGCGGAGCTGTTGGCCGAGGTTGGAGTAGCCAGGCGGAAGGCATGGCCAGCCGTTGAGAAATGCTTGTTGAAGTTTTCGATAATCATGGATTTATCGGTGGTGACCGTGTTACCTAGCCTCAGTGCAGTGGGCAGCTGGGAGGAGGTGCTCTTGTTCTCCATGGACTTCACAGTGTCCCAGAACTTTTTGGAGTTGGAGCTACAGGATGCAAATTTCTGCCTGAAGAAGCTGGCCTTAGCTTTCCTGACTGACTGAGTGTATTGGTTTCTGACTTCCCTGAACAGTTGCATATCACGGGGACTATTCGATGCTATTGCAGTCCGCCACAGGATGTTTTTGTGCTGGTCGAGGGCAGTCAGGTCTGGAGTGAACCAAGGGCTATATCTGTTCTTAGTTCTGCATTTTTTGAACGGAGCATGCTTATCTAAAATGGTGAGGAAGTTACTTTTAAAGAATAACCAGGCATCCTCAACTGACGGGATGAGGTCAATGTCCTTCCAGGATACCCGGGCCAGGTCGATTAGAAAGGCCTGCTCACAGAAGTGTTTTAGGGAGCGTTTGACAGTGATGAGGGGTGGTCGTTTGACTGCGGCTCCGTAGCGGATACAGGCAATGAGGCAGTGATCGCTGAGATCCTGGATGAAGACGGCGGAGGTGTATTTGGAGGGCCAGTTGGTCAGGATGACGTCTATGAGGGTGCCCTTGTTTAGAGATTTAGGGTTGTATCTGGTAGGTTCCTTGATGATTTGTGTGAGATTGAGGGCATCTAGCTTAGATTGTAGGACTGCCGGGGTGTGAAGCATATCCCAGTTTAGGTCACCTAACAGAACAAACTCTGAAGCTAGATGGGGGGCGATCAATTCACAAATGGTGTCCAGGGCACAGCTGGGAGCTGAGGGAGGTCGGTAGCAGGCGGCATCAGTGAGAGACTTATTTCTGGAGAGAGTAATTTTTAAGATTAGTAGTTCAAACTGTTTGGGTATGGACCTGGAAAGTATGACATTACTTTGCAGGCTCTCTCTGCAGTAGACTGCAACTCCTCCCCCTTTGGCAGTTCTATCTTGACGGAAAATGTTACAGTTGTGTATGGAAATCTCAGAATTTTTGGTGGCCTTCCTGAGCCAGGATTCAGACACGGCAAGGATATCAGGGTTAGCAGAGTGTGCTAAAGCAGTGAGTAAAACAAACTTAGGGAGGAGGCTTCTGATGTTGACATGCATGAAACCAAGGCTTTTTCCATCACAGAAGTCAACAAATGAGGGTGCCTGGGGACATGCAGGGCCTGGGTTTACCTCCACATCACCCGCGGAACAGAGGAGTAGTACTGTGCACCTGCCTACTTTCCTTAAATTTGCAAGTGGCTCACCAGAGAAAGCATTCGATCGAGCGAAATAGTGCCCCTCTGCCTTACAATATGTAGCCCATGTATCTGAAACTGTCTGGCCAAAAAGAGTATGACATGCCTTAATCTTGTTGGCCAGACACTATCCGATACATGAGCTACACATGCACATACATGTCCTCTGCATCGACAACGATGGCAGTATTATTAGCAGCACCTGTCTTTTTTTTTTACCAAAGAAATGCGTATTGTATCTCCCTAAGCTAACACAGAATCGTTTTAAGATGGTCATACTAAGGATAATTTAGCTATTTGATTTGGAATTTTAAGACCCCTTTAGGTATCAAAAAAATATATTACAAAATGATTTGATGAAACATTGAATTTGGCTTTACTGCTATTAGCCCACAAAAAAGTGTTTAATCACAGATTAATACATGGAAAAAAACTGCCAAAAATCAATCAAAAGGAAGTATGTTTTGAAGTGCCTGTCCTATATCTTAGAGAAATAAGCTACAAACATAATACGAATTTATCATGGAATTACCTGTATACCTTTGATGTTGAAATGCTGTAGAAAATTCACTCAAATAAAATGTTCAGCCCAGTACCAGGTTACTGTCACGACAGTCGATGCATCTCCTTGTTTGGGCGGTGCTCGGCGGTCGATGTCACCGGTCTTCTAGCCATCATTGATCTATGTTTCATTTTCCATTATCGGGATGTCTCCTGGTCTGACAAACAACTCTGTAGCTAGGGCCACTTTCCACCTCTGATGTTGAAGGCAAACATTGGCGGATGTGGTGGACGAGACGTAGCCCATGCAAAACAGATATCTCTATTTTAAACAGATGGATTTAGATTTTTTCAATTATTTATTTATTATGCCTCAAGCACAGAAAATGATTTGATCTATGCCTCAAACAAAAGAGATCTCAGAAGACCTAAGATTAAGAATTGTTGACTCGCATAAAGCTGGAAAGGGTTACAAAAGTATCTCTAAAAGCCTTGATGTTCATCAGTCCACAGTAAGACAAATAGTCTATAAATGGAGAAAGTTCAGCACTGTTGCTACTCTCCCTAGGAGTGGCTGTCCTGCAAAGATCAATGCAAGAGCACAGCGCAGAACGCTCAATGAGGTTAAGAAGAATCCTAGAGTGTCAGTTAAAGACTGACAGAAATCTCTGGAACATGCTAACATCTCTGTTGAAGAATCTATGATACATAAAACATTAAACTTGAATTGTGTTCATGGGAGGACATTGTGTTCAAGAAGCCACTGCTGTCCAAAACAACATTGCTGCACCTGGATGTTCCACAGCGCTACTGGAAAAATATTCTGTGGACAGATTCAACTACAGTTGAGTTGTTTATAAGGAACACACAACACTATGTGTGGAGAAAAAAAGGCACAGCACACCAATATCAAAACCTCATTCCAACTGTAAAGTATGGTGTAGGGAGCATCATGGTTTGGGTCTGCTTGCTACCTCAGGGCCTGGACAGCTTTCTGTCGACGGAAAGTTTTGCAGGAGAATGTTAGGCTATCTGTCCGCCAATTGAAGCTCAACAGAAATTGGGGGTTGCAACAGGGCAACGACCCAAAACATAGAAGTAAATCAACAACAGAATGGCTTCAACAGAAAATACATCTTCTGGAGTGGCCCAGTCAGAGTCCTGACCTCAAGCTGATTTGAGATGCTGTGGCATGACCTCAAGAGGGCAGTTCACACCAGACATCCCAAGAATATTGCTGAACTGAAACAGTTTTGTAAAGAGGAATGGTCCGAAATTCCTCCTGACCCCAGGTCTAATCCGCAAATACAGAAAACATTTGGTTTGAGGTTAATGCTGCCAATGGTCAACCAGTTATTAAATCCAAGGGTTCACATACTTTTCCCTCCCTGCACTGTGAATGTTTACATGGTGTGTTCAATAAAGACATGAACATGTTTAATTGTTCCTGTGTTTTTAGTTTAAGCAGCCTGTGTTTGTCTATTGTTGTGACCAAGATGGATATCAGATCAAATTTTATGACCAATTTATGCAGAAATATTTCCAAAGGGTTCACATACTTTTCTTTGCCACTGTATTTTTTTAATTAATATGTACAAGTCATTGTTCATACACCTATTTCTATTTGGAGGTGGCAGTCCCTAACCCTGATTCCTAAACGTAATGTTTGAAAATAAAGCAATTCATGATTTGTGTATATATTTTTTTACACCTATTTAAATAGAACATCTTGAGTTGTTCTATTATTAGATTCAAAGATACTGATCTAATTATTAGTTGTGTTTCTAAAAAAAAAAAAAATCTTTCTCTGAAAAATGCTGTCCTCACTTTTGACCTTAATTGGAGTTGTGCATAAAGGGTGTGACCATTGAGAAACGTTAAACTCTTAGGTATAACATTTGGTGGTCAATTATCATGGTCAATTCGTATTGACAAAGTTGTTGTGAAGATGGGGAGAGGTATATCTGTTATAAAAAGATGTTCTGTGGTTTTGACACAAACATCAATTGTACGAGTTGTTCAGGCTCTGATCTAGTCCCTTCTTGACCACTGTCCGGTAATATGGTCAAGTGCAGCAAAGAAAGACATAGCAAAGCGGCAGCTGTCTCAAAACAGAGCAACACGCCTTGACCTTAATTGCGCATACAGAACTAACATCAACAACATGCATGCCAGTCTTTCCTAGTTGAGGATGGACGAAATATGAACTGCTTCTCTTCTAGTTTTTATGAGAAGTATTACCGTGATGAAAAATCCAGATTGTCTGCAGAATCAAATCACTTTCAGCTCAGACACCAATACATACCCCACAAGGCATCCCAACGGGGGTCTCTTCACAGTCCCCAAGTCCAAAACGAATTCACAGCAACGGACAGTTTTATATAGAGCCTTGATCTCATGGAACTCCCTTCCAGCTCCAATCACTCAGGCAAACAGCAAAATTACCTTTAAAAAAATGGATTAAAAAACAACTCATGGAATGGTGGGGACTGTAAGGGGACACACACAGACACACACTCTAACACACACATTATTTTTTAGTTGTAATGTTTGTATAATTTTTGTTGTTGCGTTGTTTGTATATCATTGTATTTTAAATGTGTGTTTTGTTACTTGTCATGTTTTGTGTTTTTTTCATGGACCCCAGGAAGAGTAGCTGCTGCTTCTGAAAAAGTTCATGGGGATCCAAATAAACAAACTACCAAATCACACACTTTAAAAGACTGTAGAATGAATGTGCCTTAAGCCCCACCCCTACAAATATCACCTCTCCACTATGGCCACATGTTGAGTAGTCTGTCTGCAAATCTTAATGTATTTTGGAGAAGTGTCACTACCGAACATCCGAATACATCAAGAAAAATGTAAACTTATGGTTTTGGGACTAAAATATATGTTTGCTGGGATGCTGACATGAAAGACAGCCAGCCATATGTTAGCAATGGTGATTTTTTTAAAGACCAAAATTTGTCACAACTGAAACAATAGAGATCTCATCTTTGTCAGCATGGAGTCTGTGACAGCACCAGCAGCACCATTAAGGCTATCTCCAATCTAAAGTTGCATGCGCCATGCTCTACCAACTGAGCTACAGAGGACCACCATGTGGGTAGTGGACAAGTGCAAACTTCAGGAAAAAGTGTAAGTATTGAAATGCATAGCCAGCAGGGGGGGCTCCAATCCTCCAAGATCCCAAACATTGACATCTATTTGGCCAAAACATAGACGTCTATAATGTGCTTTACTTTACTGTACTAAACTATACTCTGTGCTCTATTATACTGTGCTGTACTGTAACCTACTCTACTGTACTCTACTGCGCTCTGCTATACTGTAATGTACCCTGCTGTATTGTACCCTACTTAAGTTTACTTTACTTGAGTTTCTAACAATTGAAGAAAGGGCCCTTGGACTCTTGATCTAGTGGTCTTGGTCTTGAGACCACTCAAGACCACATACAGACCTACCTATGACTAACACTTGACAGTAAAAGTAAATACAAGAAAGTCAAAATAAGACATAACAAAAAGTAAGTTTGAATGACACTGAGGGGCAGTGTTGTTACAGTTTGCTGGTTTGCCTGAGGCTGATGAGGTGCAGGTGTTTGTACACATACAATATACACACACTCTCATTCAAATGCACCCTGGGGTGCAGGGTAGCCTAGTGGTTAGAGTGCTGAACCAGAAGGTTGCAAGTTCAAACCCCCAAGCTGACAAAGTACAAATCTGTCATTCTGCCCCTGTACAGGCAGATCTGAGGCCATCATTGAAAATAAGAATTTGTTCTTAACAGACTTGCCTGGTTAAATAAAGGTAAAATAAAAAACACATATGGACACACAAACATGTAAATAGTGCCATACATGCACTCAAACAATTTTGATTGGACTTGCTGTTATGGTTTTTTGTTGTCCTTGATGTCTTTTGTTTTTTGCATTGTTTTCTGTTTTCCTTTGTCTTTGTCTTTGTCTTTTTTCTCTTTTTTTTCTCTTTTGTTGTTGGCACATTGGGAGGTGGGGGGGGGGGGTTTCTCAGTGGTGAGGAATGGATGGTTGAGGGTCCGCTCTTGGGGAACTGTGGGGGGATCTTGGAGGGCTGGTGGGAGATCTGTTGATGTGCCCTTGAGCAGGTCGTTGACCCTGGTTGCTTCTGTGTGTCACACTGGATGCGAGGCTGTTCGATGAAAAATGTAATGTAGTTGTTGAGCGGCTTCATTGCAAGTATATTGTTTGTTTTAATTGTTCAACATTCAATAAAGTAATAATAAACACTTGACACTGAAATGCCTGGTATTTGACCAAAATAAAGATAAAGTGATCATTGAAACATCTAACAACATAAAAATGTTTTATGCATAAGTAATTCAATCAACATTGAACATTTTACAGAGAACAATAGAGATGATATTTCTCTAAATAAAATGTAAAGGTTTTGAAAATCAGGCTAAAAATCATGTTTTTAATATTTTGTTAATTTAGTATTCGAATCGAAGATGAATCTGTAATAGAATGTTAATCAAAACGATCCCTGCTGTGCATGGTTCCTCCTTTATAGCAACTTTTCCCACTATGTTTCAGCAGTGACACATTTAGTGGGGTGGTAAGGAATTCAGGTACATATTTCAGATATGCAATACAAAGTGTGTGAGTAGTATATATGTCTACCTGACATGTGTGCTAAAAGTTTGGAGAAATAGGATTTAAATGGACATTTTTACACACTTCTGTAGAACGATCCATACATTTACATTTACATTTAAGTCATTTAGCAGACGCTCTTATCCAGAGCGACTTACAAATTGGTGAATTCACCTTCTGACATCATGAACTTATGAGGTGTCCTGTCCATTCATAAATCACCAATAGCTCAATATTCCTCTATTTCCCATTGATCTTCTCTCAATAAATATTTAGATTTTTCCCATCACCTCCCACTTAAGAGGACTTTATCATTTCAAAAATCTTTGTGTTCACCATTTTGTTTGTCTTCTCACAGATTGGAGCCCCCTGCCTGCTGCTGTACATTGACGCCAAGGGTGAGACCATGGTCAAGAGGCTGATGAAGCGCGGTGAGACCAGCGGCCGAGCTGACGACAATGAGGAGACCATTAAGAAGCGCCTGGACCTGTACTACAAAGCCACCGAGCCAGTCATCGCCTTCTACTCCAGCCGCGGCATCGTCAGGAAGGTGAGGCTGGAACTAATAGCTATAGGCTACTGTCATGAGATAAAAGACAGAGGAAGTGTGTCATGTATAGCACAGTGGAATAATTTTATTTGTATTTTTAAATGGCACGTAAAAAAAATATACAATGTGACAGTACACCCAAGTGTCTCATCTCACATCTCTCTGAAAAGTCTAACACTCTCGCTCAGAAAATACTCTTCACTTTGCAATGACGATGCCACCCCCTTTGTAATCTAATTTCATGCCTTTCTTTCTCTTGTTCTCCTCAGATCGACTCCGAACTGCCTGTGGATGAAGTCTTCGGACACGTTGCCAAAGCTATCGACGGCCTGAAGTAAAAAGCAAACATGACTGGATCGACATTTATTTTTGGTTATTTTTTTCTAAATGTCCATCTTATGCCGAAAAAAAGCAACAATCTGCTGAGACACCTTGGTTATAATGAAAGGCCATTAAAGAACAGCGATGCCTTAATTCAACACTGTACTTCTCCTCCAGCAATAATCTCTTGTTACAGTTCGCCAACCACAACCAACACCCATATTCGGCCATATTTACAAGAATGCCACAACTTCCTGAGAGTCTACTGTTCACTTCCTGTTTGCCTGCCATGTCTTGTCCACACTTACAGTACTGTAATTCTATGTGTGTGTGTGTGTGTGTGTAGGTATGTATGTGTGTGTGTGTGTGTGTGTGTGGTTTTTTAAAAACCCTACCTGTTCTTCTGTCTCATTAAAACATCACCTTCAGACCCTAACCAAACAACTGCATATTTATTTAATATCTGACAGAAGAGACCTTCTCAATTGGATAAATAATAGGTTGATACAAACTCACAGAATAGCACACACATATATACACATACACACACCCTTACCGTTAGTGCTGATCTCAGCTCTATGTAATTAAAAGAGGGGGCTGTCAACACTTCGCCTGACCTTACATGTACAATGCCTTCCTGGGTTGGGCTCGGCTGCACTCTCTACGCTCATGTGTCGCCATATGGGCACTGGAGTATATGGGAAAGCATGGAGATTCGACTCCTTTATGCTTGGTGCTAAATGTCATGCATTGACAGACATGGCAGCAGGCCATATCCATCATTCAGACATTCAGGATATAGTATAGTTCTCCCACAGCAGTACAATAGTAACCAAGAGTTGTAAAAGAAAATAGAGTATGTTCATATCTTATTCCACTCTCTAACACCTCACGATATGTCTCATCACATAACATATCTGCTGTGTCTTGAAGGAATCCTATTTGAATCCTATACGGATATTCATATGATAGGTAAGATATACAAAACCTTGCAGAGAGCCTATCCAACAGACAATCTCTTAGAAAAAAATTAACTATTGGAAACAAGACTAAAAAATAACTGATATCAGCACAAGATGGAGGAATGTTGGAACATAACTAACACATTTACAGCTAACATTGTACTTTTAATCCAGTATAAACAATTGTACAGAATATATTATACAAGACAAAATTCACAAATTCTACAGCACAACGGCAGAGGCATGTCTTAAGTGTAAAACTAACAACGACTCAATAATCCATGCCTTCTGGGAGTGCTATAAAGTCCAGAAGCTATGGGCGGAGTTATACATTTTGCTGTCAGAAGTATTATACTCTAAAAAGAAAAGGTTCCTGGAAGATCTTTTAGGGGTTCTTCAAATTGAAACTGGGGGAACCTCTAAGTTCTTAAAAAACCCCAACTTGAATGGTTCCATGAATAACCTTTTGGGGTTTCCCCCCATTATTTGTATTATGAATCAGCATAACAATAACACAATAGTTTAGTAGTCAATGTTTATTACGATTTTAGTGGCAAAGCAGAATTCAAAAATATAAATATTAGGTCAACTCCCAGCAGAGCTCCAAGTTCAGTCAATATTTTCTCTGGCGTGTTAATATGTTGATATCCTTCGTATCCATAGCAAGAATGATTTCGCAGTGCATGGTGATCGAACAGGTTTCCAGTTATATTCATCAGCGGTGTAGGGAGGATGAAATCTGTGAATAAAAAAATAATAATTATAAAGATGATTAACAAAGCGTGCACATGGCAGTATTCATACCTTGGTTTTTGTGGTAAATGTGAATGAAAAAACTGTTCACTTTTGACAACGGTGTTCATACACATACCTTGTCCATAACGTAGAGACGTCTGGAATCTACATTGAAGAGCTCAGGAAGGAAGAAGATGGCTGCTGTGACTGAGTGCTATAAGGTTTTAGAGAAACCATTAATACAAATTAGATGATAGCCTACATGTGATCTGTATAACATTATGTGACAAACCAATACCAATTGTACACAGTGGTGGAAAAAGTATCCAATTGGCATACTTGAGTAAAAGTATAGATACAGTACCTTATGTCACGTTGGTAACAATGATTCGGGAGACAGGCGCAGGAATGCGTAATAGTTTTTTTTGTTATACACCAAATTACGGCGTGCTGTAAAAAGGCACGGGGAAGAAGACCAAACAAAAACGTACAAAACACACAGGCTTGAAACCCAAACAAAAGAGTGAGGAGTACCTTGAATAAATACACACGCGCACAATGATTAACACACGGGACAAAACTTGTAATCTGAGGGCACGAAAGCCCAAAACACACAGCACAGGTACTCACACGCACCAACGGACATTGTAACACTAATCAACCCCCCCCCAATGGAAACCAAAGGGCACATATATTACAAATAGTAATCAGTGGGAATAGGGTACAGGTGTGCGTGAAGAAAGTTCCGGAGGGATCCGTGACAGTACCCTCCCCCTCACGTGCTGCACTGGCAGTGCAACGACACCGTTCTCGTGGGCGATCACAGGAACGAAGTGCGGGTCGATCAGGACCCGATGCAGCTGCCGAAGTTGCGTCGTTGTCAGACGGGCCAGAGTTGCCGCTGCCGAAGGAAGTTGCGGTGGTGTCGGACGGACCAGTAGCCTCGAATGGACCGGCTGTGGCGGCGTCGGAGGGGCCAGCTGTGGCTGCTGAAGTTGCGTCGTCGGACAGACCCGTTGTGACGACTTCAGACAACCCAGTTGCAGCTGCCGAAGTTGCGGCGGTGCCGGACGGACCAGTCACAGCGTCGTCGGATGGGCCATTCCTGCAGTCTTCCTCAATGGTCGATTATTCTGTCACGTTGGTAACAATGATGATTCGGGAGACAGGCGCAGGAATGCGGAATCGTTTTTTAAACTTATACCCCTAATTACAGTGTGCCGTGTAAAGGTACGGGGACAAAGACCAAACAAACACGTACACAACACACAAGGTAGAAACCCAAACAAAAGAGCGATGAATACCTCAAATAAATTCACACGCGCACAATGATTAACACACAGGATGAAACCCGTAATCATCTGATCAATCCACAAGGGCACGAAAGCCCAAAACACACAGCACAGGTACTCACACGCATCAACGAACATTGCAACACTTATCAACGCACCAAAGGACACATATATACAAATACTAATCAGTGGGACTCAAGTAAAAGTGAAAATCAGCCAGTAAAATACTACTTGAGTAAAAGTCTAAAAGTGTTTGGTTCTAAATATACTTAAGTATCAAAAGTAAATGTAATTGCTAAAATATACTTAAGTATCAAAAGTAAACATATAAATAATTTAAAATTCCTTATATTAAGCAAAGCAGATGACACCATTTTCCTGTTTTTACATTTTTCGGATAGCCAGGGTCACACTCCAACACTCAGACATTATTTACAAAAGATGCATTTGTGTTTAGTGAGTCTGCCAGAACAGAGGCAGTAGGGATGATGACATGTTCTATTGATAAGTGGTGAATTTGGCTATTTTCCTGTCCTGCTATGCATTCAAAATGTAACGAGTACTTTTGGATGTCAGGGAAAATGTATGGAGTAAGAAATACAATATTTTCTTTTGGAATGTACAAAAGGAAAAGTAAAAGTAGTCAAAAATATAAATATTCAAGTAATGTACAGATACCCCCAAAAGCTACTGTAGTAGTTTAAAGTATTTTTACTTCAGTACTTTACACCACTGATTGTACATACCTTGTTTGCCTCCCTGTCAGTATACCTGCAGACACAGAGACACACAAATAAGTGGGTAGTTCAGTCATCTGTGCCAAATGCAGATAACGCCTTCAACATATTATTTGTACATTTTAGTTGATTGACATCCACTGAATTGTGTACATTTTCTGTTTTAGAAAGAATTTTAAAAGGGAGAAAGTTTGAAACAACACAGCCATTTCCACAAATATGACAAAATACATGGTATCATCATACAACAATATCAATTGAGATCATACAAGGGAGAAACATTACCTTAAATAAAGGAGATCTTAAAATGTTTAAGAATGTCAAGACCGTACCTTGCTTGAAGGTAGGACAAATAATAAGGGAAACAACTTGTGTGTACCATCATGTATTAGGATACCAAAATGGGCCAGTACAATCAGCCTTTCACATTGTAGCCTACATCACATAAAACATTTAAGAGTAAAAATGTCAGATTGAGCCGTTATTGACATGGGGACTTACAATGCATTCCATCCACCAGCCATCATACAACTCCGTGGAGACTAGTGGAGGGACAAATGGGGAGTATCGACAAACGCTTGATAGGCCAACATGTACACCTACAACCTTAGGCCAACACGATATAACAAATGCACGGTATGACCTCCAGATCCCGTCTTGTCCATCTCCTACGTCATGCACCAAAGCTATTTGCTAACACACGGCCTTGCCCTAGTATTCAAAAGGAAACCTGTGAGCTGGCGCATGGACACTTTCACAAATTTCCCCCTCCGACTGACGTGCTGCTGACTGGCGACATGGAAACCAGTGGCACCGTGCTGAAAACATGCGTCAACCCGCCGAACTGGCGACAGAAGAGGATGACACAGAGCGCCGGATTGTTTCCTGTTATTCTCCCCCCCACAAGTTTATAGAGGAGACGCACCTTGAACGCCGATGTGTACGTGCAGTCTGTCTGTATCGTCTGGGACGCTGCTATGCAAGGCATGTGGGTGTTTATCTACCTAGCCGTCTTTGATGAATGGCCAATGTACTGTAGTCCTCCTCCTTTGTCTACTTACATGTAGAGGGGAGTCTACAACGAGCTGAGAGTTTGTGCTTGTTTTATTGAACAGGATCTGAGTTATGTGATACTTACAAGTCGCCTGTGTTTGTTCTTTCATGGAGTTCTGGAGGAAAGAATGTTATCTAGGGTATCCCCCCTCTAAGTCTGGTGTCAACAAGCTGAAATTGTATACATTTTCCTAATACAGGACATGAGTCTGGAGTCATGAGTCAAGTGTTTTTGTAGGCTTCATAGCATACACCAAATCCTATAGTCAAGTTCTTACACAGGACTGGTACTATAGCACATGTATAGGTTACAGAACATATTGAGCAATAATTATATATTCCAAACAAACACAAACTGCCTCTATTTTTTGTCGATTTTCATAAAAAAATATCCAATCTATTTGAAAAGGTTTCTTCCAACACTTTCACAAACATATTAACCTGCTTATTGGCCAACAGTAGGCAATGTAATACCACATACATTTCAATCCTTATTCCCGTTCTGTTCATAGCAACAACAACATTCAAATATCTGCCCTTGGTCCATATACGGCACAGGGTTATAAACATTGTGGCACCGCCAATGACTTCGCCTATTCTTGACCAGAATACGGCAAAAAAATATATATTCAAAGCTCAAACACGACAATGATAGTCTTGTACTGTAATATGTTATTTTAAATGAAAAGCCTGTCGTGTGTCTCCATGAAGGCTGCAGCCATTGTTACAGTATGAAATTATGAATGTGTAATTTATCCTTCACCGCAGTCACCTGTTATGTCCTCTCTGTTTCTCTGTTCCCAAATATACAATTTATTAATTTGTCTATCAAATAAGAGATTTGACAAGGGGACAATTGCCGGATATCATCATCACAACATCATAATATTCTATATTTGTCACGTTCGTCATAACGATGAGACCAAGGCGCAGCGTGAGATGAATACATACTTATTTTATTAAAATGAAGAACACTAAACAAACGAACAAACAACAAAAGGAATGTGAAGCTATAAGACACGAGTGCTGACATGCAACTACACATAGACAATAACCCACAAAACCAAAATGGAAAATGGCATCCTAAATAGGATCTCCAATCAGAGTCAACGATAAACAGCTGTCTCTGATTAGAAACCAATTCAGGCCACCATAGACCTACATATACCTAGACATACCAAAACCCCATAGAAATACAAAAAACCCTAGACAAGTAAAAACACATATACCACCCTCGTCACACCCTGACCTAACCAAAATAATAAAGAAAACAAAGATAACTAAGGTCAGGGCGTGACAGTACACCCCAAGGTGCGGACTCCCGGCCGCAAACCTAAACCTATATGGGAGGGTCTGGGTGGGCATCTAACCTCGGTGGCGGCTCTGGTTCTGGACGACGCCCCCTTCTTTACCCTGAGTCCGCTCTTGTAGCACTGACTCGTGGATCATCATCGGAGGTTCTGGACTGCGGATCCTCGCCGTAGGCCCCGGGCTTGGGACCCTCACTGCGTGAATCATCGCCGAATGTTCTGGTCTGGGAACCGTCGCTGGAGACTCCGGGCTGGTGACCGTCGCTGGAGGCCCCGGGCTGGGGAACGTCGCTGGAGGCCTCGGGCTGGGGAACGTCGCTGGAGGCCTCGGGCTGGGGAACGTCACTGGAGGCCCCGGGCTGGGGAACTTCGCTGGATGCCCCGGGCTGTGGCCCGTCGCCGGACGCTCTGGACTGGGTACTGTCGCCGGACGCTCTGGACTGCCGAGGCGCACTGTAGGCATGGTGTGTGGTGCCGGCACTGGTGGTACCGGGCTGGGGACACGCACCTCAGGGCGAGTGCGAGGAGCAGGAACAGGGCGTACTGGACCCTGGAGGTGCACTGTAGGTCTGGTGCATGGTGCTGGCACTGGTGGTACCGGGCCGTTGACACGCACCTCAGGGCGAGTGCGGGGAGGAGGAACAGGGCGTACTGGGCTCTGGTGGCGCTCAGGAAGCCTGGTGCGTAGTGCCGGCACTTGTGGTACCGGGCTGGGGACACGCACCTCAGGGCGAGTGCGGAGATAAGGAACAGGGCGTACTGGACCCTGTAGGCACACTGGAGGAAGAGTTTGAGGAGTAAGAACAAAACACACCGGGTTGTGAAGGTACACCGGAGACCTGGTGTGTATAGCCGGCATCAATTGTTCCGGAACTTTAACACATGTTTCTGGATGAGTACGAGGAACTGACACAGGTGGCATCGGACAGCTAACATGCTCCTCAGGGCGAATGCCGTGCATACTACGCCAAACCAACAGCTCGCTCTCTTCATTCTCCTCCAATTTCATCAACAACTCCTCGAATGTCTCATAATCTCCACTCCGTTCACTCACCTCCAATCTGTCCAATAACTCCTCGACAATCTCAGACTCACCCCTCAACTTCGCCGACTGCTCCATGTGCTCCCCCCCAAAAAATGATTGGGGTATCTGTGGCCTACCTCCCCGACGTCGTTGCTGTCCTCTCTTACTTCGCCGTTCCTCCTGCGCAGTTTCCACATGCCTCCATGGTAGGCGATCCTCTCTTGCCAAAATCTCCTCCCACGCCCAGGATCCTTTACCGTCCACTATTTCGTCCCATGTCCATTTTCCCACAAAGCGCCGTTCCTCCCTTTCACGCTGCTTGGTCCTGGTTTGGTGGGTTATTCTGTCATGGTCGTCATAATGACAAGACCAAGGCACAGAGCGAGTTGAATACATACTTCTTTTATTAAAATGAAGAACACTAAACAAACTAACAAAACAACAAAATGAACATGACGCTATAAGACACGAGTGCTGATATGCAACTACACGTAGACAATAACCCACAAAACCAAAATGGAAAATTGCAACCTAAATAGGATCCCCAATCAGAGACAACGATAAACAGCTGTCTCTGATTCGGAACCAATTCAGGCCACCATAGACCTACATATACCTAGACATACCAAAACCCCATAGAAGTATAAAAAACCCTAGACTAGACAAAACACACATACCACCCTGGTCACACCCTGATCTAACCAAAATAATAAAGAAAACAAAGATAACTAAGGTCAGGGCGTGACAATATTAGTAATATGTTTATACATTAGAATGTCTTATTTTAACTCTGGAATTACATCCCTGGTTACAAGATCTAAATGTGTTATAAACAAAACAGTCTCGAGGATTGAGAATGAGTGCACAAGTTACAACACCACAATAGAGGAATAAATAATGATTGTTGTAGCAATATTTTCCTCAAGAGGGCGGTGTGATACCCAGTTGGTTGTGAAAACTGAAGTGAGATTCTTCCAAAACCCAGGGATCATCATCATCATCATCATCATCATCATCATTCCATCTGAGATTATAAGGACACAGGCCCTTTACTTATGATAAATGGCTATGTAACATTGTGGGTTTCTACAATGATATTACGATGTAATAATGCTGAATGGATTATGGAAAGAACAAACTCATTCATACTTGTCTTTTTTAGACTTTTTTTTCATTCATTGGGTTGATACCTGTCGACCATACATGATTGCTGTCGATTCACCTGAGTTGCAAAGTCTCAAAGAAATCCCTGTGCTGTCTTTCACAATGTACTGTGCTGACCAGAAGTCCGGGCATTGACGTGAGTGAAGCGAGGCTCTGATCAGTGGGAGTGGTCCTAAAGTAAATCTGTGCTCGCCCGCCTTGCCACACATTTTCTGAAAGTTTACATGACTGACCGCTTCTCACGCGCTCGTGGATTAGCCTACACCCGGCCATTCTCCATTCATATGTGAGTTGTATCAATTATTTTTTTGTCAGCTTTAGTTGTTGTCACTGATACAATGTATTCCCTTGTTGTGTTGTTTATTTAAAGCCAATGGTAGGTGACAATTACGTAAAATAACTTGTTAATTAACAAGTGTTACAAAGTTGTCAACTGTGAGCTATTGTCAGGAAAAACGTATATTAGCCTGTAACTGTATATGCAGCCAAATATTAACGACGAGTTTCACGTTTTCATCCTATTTATATCAGTCAAATTAAAAAGTAACTGTTTTTTAAATTTTATTTCACGTCAATAGCCTGTCTTCAGCTTGCCTGAAATATTAAACTACGTTCTAATGTCCATTTTCTATAGTTATAGTGATTTGTTTATTTAAAAAAAATGTATGGACCACTATGGTTCTGATGTTCAACACAATGTCAGCGTTACTAGGCATCAATAATTCGGGTCTGTCTGGCTAAGGAAGTATCCAAAGTTTGTTTCGCTTTGGTTGCATATAAACAGTTGAAAGTATTTTCCCCTCACAGTATCTGAATAGCAAGAGAGCAGTCTCTCCCGTTTATCAGATCCCAGCATTGTAATATTATTTAAAGAAAGCGACGCCGTACCATTTCCTGACAGACTGGGCCAGCAGTTACTGGCAACTGGATTACCCATAGAGCTCTGCGCCCTAATGTGAATAAAACTGGGCTGTGCAAGAACAGATCGTCCCATTGGAAGTATAAACTTAATACGTTTGTAACCTATCATTACAATGTTTTTACATGATTAATAATCAAGAAGTTCCATGCTTGATATTGTACAAGACTATTCTAGCATGCATTGTTAATACAATACATTCCCTGTGTTTTACTTCAAATGGCAACACATAATAGTGGAGAAACAATACTTTTTGTTGTGTGAAACTGTAAAAGTAAAAGTTATTTCAACTCATTTTCTGCTGCATCCTTATAAATAGAGCAGTCTCTCCCCTCAGGATTCTCTGTATTCACATGCTGATTTAATATATAGTTATTCCATACCCTTAAAATGATAAACCACCCACTGCTTGTTGCACGTGCTGTAGTTGGTCATATTTGTCAAGAATTAAGTGATTATCATATTTTGAATCTTGATTAGGTATCATAGCAACAGTTGTAATCAAGCACTTTACTAGAAAATGGGGGTAGCTGAGTAGAGAGCAGCACAGTAGAGAGCAATACATTTATTAGAAATGGCCTTGTTAATCATCACTTTTAAAGATGTTAATCAGCGTGCTGCATCTCATCCTTCCCGTTTAGGAACAGGCCCTCAGGAGAGAAAATTAAATCCTATAATAAGCTCACATAGCATAGCACTGTCCTAGATAAAATACAGAAAAATAGATAAAAGATAAAGTGATGCAGTTTATCTTGGCAACACCATCTCACCATTTCATTTTCAATGGCAAAGGTTCCTTGAGGGGATTTGTAAAGCTTGCCAGCATTGACTGTAGAGAATGAGTATCACATTGATTAATTTGTATTTTTTAATTATGGCAAAGAAAAAGTATGTGCATTGAAATGATATTAATTCTACTGGGATGTGGTAATATACATGTTCAACATCAGTTATATTCTACTGTTATGTGATGATATAAATGTTCAACATCATATTTCTTATTGGTTGTACCGTGTCAGTATTATTTGAATCACCTCATCTATGGTAGAATCTCAATTGCATACTCCTCGCATCCTCTCTCCTCTTTCTCAAAACCCATTGGAGGAGAAGGTCAGAGGGGAGGGACCTCGCTTTTTCATCCAATGGGTTTTGAGAAGGAGGCAGGAGGAGAGTGGAGAAAGGACGCGAGGAGTATGCAATTAAGATTCTCCCTATGACTTTGCTTGGCAGTCGGCTATCTCCAACTGACACCCTGCCTCTTTTCTCTAAGCTAACCTTTGACCTATCAAGGCTGGATTTGTGTGGTCACCCTTCTGGAGCAGAACCACTGTCACCACAGTCACAGCCGTGCTGCCATTGGACACTGCTCTCACTGCCCAAGCACCTAGACACCGGCCAGTGCTTCTTTGAGACTCCCGCAGATAGCTGACTTTGAGATGGAGAGCAGCAACATGTCACGTTTACCTCTACTTCTACTCTGCCTTGCCATCGCCACTTCAGGTAAGACCAATGTTTGGTTCAACCTCCAACTTCCATCTCTTTTAAATTGTTGTGTTAGTGAAAATGTGCTTGGTTGACAGCTAGTGTGCTAGACTTGACTTGGAGACTGATATTGAATTGAAGCCTAGAGGTTCTTTCCTTCAGAGTAAGCAATGTAAAAAAAATGCCATTCATCTTCAATTTGACCTGTCAAGACTTTGTTATTCTAAACTCGTTTTGAAAAACCAACCGAGAGCTTTATTCTCTCTCTGTAAACCATTAGGATTTCCAGTTGATTGGATGAGTCTGTATAATAGGATATCGTTTAGGTACAGAGATTTTGTTTAATTTTGGGCCTAACTGACAATAATTCCTAAAGCCTAATTTATTTTAAACTTGTAAAGGATAAGGACTAAATGATGCATGTGTGCATCCATTTATTATTGTACTGGGATATGCTATAGGCAGGGTAGACTTGTTTTATTTGCGTTGCATGTATATTTTTAGGTATGATGGCTGTAGTTGCTAGTTGGCAGCTAGCTAGAGTGTCATGTAGGCAATGGAAAAGTATCTGCATGCTCTGACAGGTCTTGTATTATGCTTAGCCTGCTAACAGTTGTGGTGGATCCTTTGGGTGATGCTTATTGTCAGTTGGTTAAGTAGTCAGATAAAGCAGATGTGGTGCAGGCCATTCCAGAAGACCCTCAGGTTCATACACTTATATCCTCCCTGTGCTCAAGTGGTACTTTGTACTTAGTATGCACATTTGATGTATTTGGCTCACGATGAAAAAAGAAAGCAGCCAAAAACATAACCAACACACATTAAAAAAATAACTTTATTCATGCCAAAACATTTATTGGAGTATTTTATGAGCCCCTCAAGACTTCAACATGGGAATACTATGTAGTAATGCTGCTGAACACAGCATTTTGTTGACTCCAGTCACTTGTGAGAGCTTAAGGTTGTGACTGTACTGTCTGTTGACAGTGTAGCCCTCTGTTGTGGATTCTGGTTGGGGATCTGTGTCTTGTCTGGGTCTCACTGGTTTAAATCCCTGTTGATTTGCGCTCCAGTCCAGACGGTAGTTGGGCTCCAGACTTCTGTTCTGTAGTTCCATGGGGGCTGTCAGCTTTACAGTCTCTCTCTGGGGGTGTCCCAACGGGGGGCTGTGTCGACTGTAGAACTCATTGCAGGCCAGTCATTTCCAATGGGGGGCTGTGTTGACTCCTGCCTTCTTCTTTGCAGTAGCTCCATAGGAGACTCTTAATTGTTCTTCCCCTAAAGCGGCAATGTATTGATTATTGTCCCCTTCTGCTGTAGTTCTCCATAGGAGCCTGCAACAGTTGCTCCTTCCTTCTTCCAGGGGGGCTGTAGTGACTATATCGGCTCCCAGCTGCAATTAGTTCGCTGTGGGAGCCTGACGTGACGGTTGTCGACTCCCAGCCGGGTCCCTCTCCACGGACTGAAGGAAAAGTACAAAAGCGATTAGTCAACCGCCTGAAAGGGAGGGGAGCCTGAAGGGGACCTTGGGGGAAGCAGACATATGGAGGGAGATGGAAGGGAGGGATGGCGAGTAGCAGAACAGCAGGCAGGGGAGCCACTGGGACCACATCCTCAGGAAGCCATGCTGGAGGCTGAAGGGTGGGGAGGGTTGCAGATGATGGTGGTGGTGGTGGGAGGGGGTTATGTAACTCTCCAAGAGCATATCAGTGGCACAGTGGGGGGTGAATCGGGAAAGGGGTGCAGTGAAAGAGAGGGGGATGACAGGAGAGGGAAGGAGAGAGAGAGAAAGAGGATGCATTGAGGGATGAGGAAGAGAGATGGAGAGACTTAGATAGGAGATGATGCAAAGGAGAGGTAGATGCAGAAAGAGGGAGGGGACTAAAGAGAGTGAGAGAGATAGAGAAATACAATATGGCAAGATGCAGAGAGAAAGAGAAAACAGGGAGAGATGGACAGAGATGACAGACAGCTCCTTAGTAGGGCCTTAAAGAGGGAAATGACGAACCGAAAGAAAGCCCCGACTGCCTCTGTTAAAAATGGCGCTGGGAGTCTAAATAGCTCACTTCCCCACACTACAGCAGAGCCAGCCCTGTAGACTGCAGCCAGACTGGGTGGCAGGACCAGGGAGACATAGTGACGCAACTCCAGACCGATTTCTATCTCACTGTTGCAATTAGCAATTAATTTCTGACTGCCTCTCTTTTATTCTCTTTGACTCTAGCAGAGCTGAGTGGGACTAGCTATGCTACAGTATTTTGCTCTTCTCTTCTCTCTCGCTCTCTCTCTCTCCCAGTCATCCCTGGAAGGAAGAGAAAGCGTTTGATGAGTTATGATAATGTTTGCAGGTGGATAACTTTTCCTGTTTGTAGATTTTGATGTAGTCTCTGGAGTAAATATTGGCAGCAGTGTCATGTAAAACTATTAGAGAGCCAAAGGATTCTTTCCAGCTTGCAAGTTATGTTGTTCTTGAAGTAAGTTGTTAACAAGGCACTCCCCTCATGCGACAAGACATACAGCATTTCAAAGCACTGTAAAACACATCTAGCTCAGTCTAATATAGGCTATGCATAACCTAATGTTGATGTAGGCACATTTTCATCTAGGAAACCATTTAACTTAATCCTATTTAATATTTAATATCTAGGAAACATATTTTGCAGCTAACATTTACAATAGTTTGTTTCTCATCTGCAAGGAGATGCTTCAAATCACATCAAATGTATTCATCACATACACAGTTTACAGCAGGTACAAAAAGGTACAGCAAATGCTTATGTACTAGCTCCCTCAACAATGCAGTACATTAGTCAATAATCAATAAAAACAATGAAAAGAGTTGAGTAAAAAATAACAAGTAGTATAAGTAATAGAAGAGGTAATGGACTGTATTTACACTGTATTTACAAATATAAAATGGGTACTGGAATCAATAGTATATAATAGAACAGTAGCCATGTGTGTGTGTGTGTGTGTGTGTGTGTGTGTGTGTGTGTGTGTGTGTGTGTGTGTGTGTGTGTGTGTGTGTGTGTGTGTGTGTGTGTGTGTGTGTGTGTAAGGGTTGGATGTGTGGTTAGTCAGTGCAAA
Organism: Oncorhynchus masou masou; assembly: GCF_036934945.1. Taxonomy (NCBI): domain Eukaryota; kingdom Metazoa; phylum Chordata; class Actinopteri; order Salmoniformes; family Salmonidae; genus Oncorhynchus; species Oncorhynchus masou. The sequence continues at coordinate 56,608,864 of NC_088239.1, forward strand.
TCATTTATATGGTGCATATCACTAACAAATTGCTGTAGATCTACAGCAAAACATTTACATTTAGCTACTGTAATTCTCTATTACAGTATGGTACTGTAAAGAGCAAATGCATTATGAGGGCTCAATGGCATTCCGCTACACTGCTGTGAAATTACAGCGATTACTGTAATTTTACAATAAAATGTTACATAAAAGTACTGTGTTATCAGTTTGGCTGTGTATTTACAGCAGCATATTGTGAATTATGGTGCATTGTGGAATAATGTTGTGCTCAGGGAAGGAGTCTCTGGCTCATTAACATATTTTGAGGGTTTCCTTCTAAGAGGCTTTATTACTTTTTTTCTGTTTTGCCTTTGTGTAGGCCTCTCGAAGAGCAAGTAATATAAAACACCAAATATTAGTGAACATGCTGTAATATACAAATACCTAACAGCAAACCTACTTGCACCAATCCCATGTAATTACTGTAGCATTTTCTTTCTTACAGTCTAGTAGGCTAATTTTACAGTATTGTACTGTATCGTTACTCTGATATTACAGTAACGTACAGGAAGCTGGTGGCAAGTAAAATGTTTACGTTGCCGTTACCGAGAATATTGCTGTAGTTAAGCGGGCTACTTGCAAGTTTATTTTTGTATTAGAAAATAAAAAACACATGTATTCTAATTAAACTGTTACAAAATACATCAATTGCACTTCAGGCTAGTGAATACTGCCCATCGTTGGCACTAGGTGGCTGCACTGTGAATCTGCAACACTTTACTAACCATTGTGCTTCCAGTAATGCACTGTAAATTCTAGATATACAGAATGTTGCTGTAGTCAGGTGTTACAGCAATATGCTGTCAATTTGTAAAGGCAAGTAAATCTACAGTAATTTACTGGCTTCTGTGCTGACAGTATTTTACTGTACATTTACATTTACCTACTGGCTACTGTGCTCCTGGGTCCCCCAGGTCAGGCTGGTCAGTGGCTGTGGTGTGAGCCTTGAATGGCTCATTAGTAGCGGACACTGATATAAACTCTTCATCAAAATGGCGATCTCCTTGTGCCAATGCCAGCAGCGGGCGTCTGCACACTATGGACAGATAAGGCAGATTGCAGCTCTTATCTCTGGCCAGTCTGCCCTTGCTCAGCCAAATGTCTGCCCAATCAGAAGTGTTGAAGGGGGACTTGTACCTGTCCCTTAAAAAAAAAAAAAAACTCAGGCAAAGTGCTTGTTTGACTGTAAATTTTTTGTATTTTCCCCAAATCCCAGAGAGAGTAGTACTGGGTTGGTTGTTTGGTACCTATTCTGCATTTCCCACTATGCAAATTCAAGTATTTAGAATGCTCTGTTGGTGTGCTGCTTTGATCAAAGCAGTATGCATAAAGAGTTGTCAGCTAAACATTTAAAAGACAGGAAATGATTATTGAACAGTTGATGCTTTGAAGCTGTGATGGGTGTCATAGGTTTTAATTGAAACTTGTTCTGCTTTCTTTGGATTCATGTGTTAAAGCGCTGCAATTTCTCTTTGATTTATGACAAACTTGGTGTGTTCAGGGGCTTGTGTGTGTGTGTGGGTGCCTGTTGTTGTGTTTGTGTAGGGGCCATTTTTAGAGTTATAGAGAGTACCTCTGAATATGAACGTATGCTTTTGATTAGTTCTCCAGTAGGGCGGCCCTCGAAGTGACTCTTATAAACTCCATGCAAAAGGTTTTATTGTCTCCTTCTCTGTATTGCCAAATCCCACATTCTGTCACACCTCTGTGAAGCAGTAAGTGCTGTTGCCTTTACATTCTGTAGGTTGCATATCTGATTGGAGGTTAATTCAATGGTATTGTGATTGGTCAACAACTCAGATTTTGAATCCAAACAACTCAGATGTTATTAAAGAGACTTAGATTAATTGTCTCTTGCTCTTTGTTCCTGACCTGCCGTGGTGAGATGCACTCTCTGTGTTGCATGGTGTACTGAAACTTCTTGGATACTTGAACATGAAAAATGGTTCAGTACTAGAATTGTTGTTATTTTAGGTTCTTCTGTCAAATGTGTCTCACGTCATAAAGTCTGTTTATCAGCGCAGCCGATGTCCCCTTATAGCGCGAGCGCACTGTTCATGCCTCTTGCCTACTCCACTTACTCATTGCTAGAGCACTGGGAGTCTGGGCTGCAAACATGTTAGCACCCCACCAGAGGAAGCTGGTGGGAGGAGCTATAGGAGGACAGGCTCATTGTAATGGCTTGAATGGAATAAATGGAACTGTATCAAACACATTAAACATATGGAAACCACATAGTTGAGTCCGTTCCATAGATTCCATTCCAGTCATTACAATGAGCCGTCCTTCTGTAGCTCATCCCACCAGCCTCCACTGCTCCCCACTCATGCTGCACAGAAGTTAACACACTTGAATAATGCAACATGGCATGTAGAAATGTTCAAACGTAGTTACTGTTCACAAAACAATGTCATTACAGGCTAGAGCAAGAAGCTTACATCAATTCACTGCAAATCAAATCAAATGTTATTTGTCACATGCGCCGAATACAACAGGTGTAGACCACACAGTGAAATGCTTACTTACAAGCCCTTAACCAACAATGCAGTTTTAAGAAAATACCAAAAAAAGTAAGAGAAAAGAATAACAAATAATAAAAAATCAACAGTAAATAACAATAGTGGGGCTATATACAGGGGGTTCCGGTACAGAGTCAATGTACAGGGCAACGGTGTTGAGGTGATTGTGGTAATATGTACATGTAGGTAGAGTTATTAAAGTGACTATACATATATAATAACAGAGAGTAGCAGCAGCGTGGGGGGGGGGGGCAAATAGTCTGGGTAGCCATTTTAGTAGCTGCTCAGGAGTCTTATGGCTTGGGGGTAGAAGCTGTTTAGAAGCCTCTTGGACCTAGACTTGGCGCTCCGGTAGCAGAGAGAACAGTCTATGACTAGGGTGGCTGGAGTCGTTGACAATATTTAGGGTCTTCCTCTGACACCTCCTGGTTTAGAAGTCCTGGATGGCAGGAAGCTTGGCCTTGGTGATGTACTGGCTCGCACGCACTACCCTCTGTAGTGCCTTGCTCTCAACCTGCTCCACTACAGCCCCGTAGATGAGAAAGAGGGCATGCTCAGTCCTGCTTTTCCTGTAGTCCACAATCAATTCCTTTGTCTTGATCACGTTGAGGGAGAGGTTGTTGTCCTTGCACCACACGGTCAGGCCTCTGACCTCCTTCTTATAGGCTGTCTCATCATTGTCGGTGATCAGGCCTACCACTGTTGTGTCATCAGCAAACTTAATGATGGTAACCCATCATTAACCCTCGCTGGAGGCTCTGGACTGGGAACCCTCGCAGGAGGCTCTGGACTGTGGACCGTCGCAGGAAGTTCCGGACCGTGGACCATCTCAGGAGGTTCAGGACTATGGACCGTCTCAGGAGGTTCCAGACTGTGACTCGTCCCCGGAAGCTCTGGACTGGAGACACGCACTTCAGGGCGAGTGCAGGGAGCAGGCACAGGACGTACCTGACTGGGGACACGCACTTCAGGGAGGGTGCGAGGAGCAGGCACAGGACGTACCTGAGTGGGAAGGCGCACTTGAGGGAGAGTGCGAGGAGCAGGTACAGGATGTACTGGGCTGTGGAGGCGTACTGGAGACCTGGTGCGTAGAACTGGCACAGATGGTGCCGGAACGATGACACACTCCGCACGGTGAGCTAGCACAGGAAGTACTGGGCTGTGGAGGCACACTGGAGACCTGGTGCGTAGAACCGGCCCACGTGGTACCGGACAAATGATATGCTCCTCAGGATGAGAATGGGGAGCTGGCACAGGTGACATCGGACGGCTAACACGCTCTTCAGGGTGAATGCCGTGCATACTACGTCAAACCAATAGCTCTCTCGCTTCACTCTCCTCCAATTTGTCCAACAACTCCTCGAAGGTCTCTAACTCTCCCCTTCGTTCACTCTCCTCCAATTTGTTCAATAACTCCTCGATGGTCTTTGATTCACACCTCAACTTTGCCCACCACCCCGTGTGCCTCCCCCCCAAATGTTTTTTGAGGCTGCTCTCTGGGCTTCAGTCGTGGCCGCGTTGTCGCTGTCCTTCCCTCACCACTTGTATCTGCTTCCACGGAAGGCTTTCGTCTCCAGCCGTAATTTCCTCCCAAGTCCAGAATGTCTTCTACTCCTGGGCACGCTGCTTGGTCCTGTTTTGATGGGATATTCTGTCATGTTGTTCGAAATGAATGTCGGACCAAGTCGTTGTCCTTCCTTCACCGCTTGCGTCTGCTTCCATGGAAGGCTTTATCTCATTATCTCCTCCATTGTGCCATTATCTCCTCCCAAGTCCAGGATGTCTTTACCTCCTGGATATCCTCCCAAGCCCAGGATACCCTCTCCTCCTGTGCACGCTGCTTGGTCCGTGAGTGGTGAGATATTCTGTCACGGTCGTTTGTAGAATTAACGGACCAAGGTGCAGCGTGCGTAGAGTTCCACATGTTTAATCAAAGAAACTCACCAAAACAATACAGAACAAAAATGAAACGTGAAGTCAAATACAGTGCACACTGGCAACTACACACAAACAAACAAGATTTCAGTGTTTCAGTGTGTTTTGGGAGTCGAGCAACAATCCCGGAGTCGTGCACCACAAGTGGGTGTGTGCCTCGTCGTGAATGACGTCATTACTATGTTTAAAGAGACAGCACACAATTTTATAAAAGAAGAGATTGATACTTCCATGCAAATGTTATTGATCACTATAATAAAATAAATCACAAATGAGTCCCAGATTGTTTGTCATCTGTAGCCACATGAAATCACAGAAAATAAGCTCAATAACTCAATGTATGCGCACACTCATATTGCATATGAATTCACCTGTATTGTGGATAGGCCTAGGCTACATCTTGATTTACCCAGTTTATCAACAGAGATTTACCATTCAAATAAATAATTACCTTTATGTTGTTATGTATTGTAGTTACATTGCTAAAAATAATGTTAAATTAATTGCATGATTGTATAATTGATTCATGTATTCATATATGGCTGTCTCTGAAAAATGTTGGCATCAAATTTCTAATGTAATGATATTGAACTCAAAAGATGCCCAATGACTGAACAGAGCAATAGCTGAGCTTATATGTCTGGCTCAAGTGCCATGCTGTGACTTTGGCTAATACACCTTTCTTTCCCCCTTTCGTATTGTTTTGGTATGATTTTGGTATTGAGTATCGTGATACTGAACCTGGTATCAGTATCGAAGTCAAAAATCTGGTATTGTGACAACACTACTCTCTTTCTCTCTCCCTGGTTTCTTTGTCTATCTCTATCGCTTTCTGATCATTATTAGATACTTAATGTTTTGTTGATGTTAGTATTGTCTTGTAACTTAACCTTTATGCCTTGTATGGGAATAATTCATTAATAATGATTTTTTTCATAGTTTTGATGTCTTCACTAATTTAAAAAAATGTAGCAAATAGTAAAAATAAAGAAAACTTTTGACCCGTAGTGTATTAGAATAACAGTGAAGACATCAAAACTATTAAATAACATACAGTGGGGAGAACAAGTATTTGATACACTTTTCCTACTTACAAAGCATGCAAAGGTCTGTAATTTTTATCATAGGTATACTTCAACTGTGAGAGACGGAATCTAAAAAAAATCCAGAAAATCACATTGTATGATTTTTAAGTAATTCATTTGCATTTTATTGCATGACATAAGTATTTAATCACCTACCAACCAGTAAGAATGCCGGCTCTCCACTCATTACCTGTATCAACTGCACCTGTTTGAACTTGTTACCTGTATAAAAGACACCTGTCCACACACTCAACCAAACAGACTCCAACCTCTCCACAATGGCCAAGACCAGAGAGCTGTGTAAGGACATCAGGGATAAAATTGTAGACCTGCACAAGGCTGGGATGGGCTACAGGACAATAGGCAAGCAGCTTGGTGAGAAGGCAACAACTGTTGGCGCAATTATTAGAAAATTAAGAAGTTCAAGATGACGGTCAATCACCCTCAGTCTGGGGCTCCATGCAAGATCTCACCTCGTGGGGCATCAATGATCATGAGGAAGGTGAGGGATCAGCCCAGAACTACACGGCAGGACCTGGTCAATGACCTGAAGATAGCTGGGACCACAGTCTCAAGGAAAACCATTAGTAACACACTACGCCGTCATGGATTAAAATCCTGCAGCGCACGCAAGGTCCCCCAGCTCAAGCAGCGCATGTCCAGGCCTGTCTGAAGTTTGCCAATGACCATCTGGATGATCCAGTGGGAGAAGGTCATGGTCTGATGAGACTAAAATAGAGCTTTTTGGTCTAAACTCCAAAAGATTTAATAGGGAACAGACATAGAACACAACAGGAACAGTGTCAGCACACGGGTAAACAAGGACATATGACAAACATCAATCCTGAATTAGGGAACAGAGCAGTATGTTTTTATTTTACTAGGCAAGTCAGTTAAGAACAAATTCTTATTTTCAATGAGGACCTAGGAACAGTGGGTAAACTGCCTGTTCAGGGGCAGAATGACAGATTTGTACCTTGTCAGCTCGGGGATTCAAATTTGCAACCTTTCGGTTGCTAGTCCAATGCTTTAACCACTAGTCTATCCTGCCGCCCCGGGAAGGGAAGGCAATTGGGAAGGCAATAACACAAGTAATAGAGTTTAACTGAGTCTAATGAGCGCAGATACGCATTATGGGGAAAGGCAGGTGTGCGTACTGATGGTGGCTTGATTGCGTAATCCTGGAGAGCCTGGCGCCCTCGTGTGCAAGGGGGAGGAAGAGCGGGAACAGGCGTGACAGTACCCCCTCCCTCTAGGAGCGCCACCCGGCGTCCCACCTAGTTGAGCAGGCCGATGCATGGGCGCTGGGCAATCAGGCTTGGAGAGGGGGAGGAAAAGCGGGATCAGGCGTGACATGTGCAGATGATGATGTGCAAGTAGAGATACTGGGGTGCAAAAGAGCAAGAAGATAAATAACATTATGGGGATGAGGTAGTTGGGTGTGCGATTTACAAATTGGCTGTGTACAGGTACAGTGATCGGTAAACTGCTCTGACAGCTGATGCTTAAAGTTAGAAAGGGAGATATAAGTCTCCAGCTTCAGTGATTTTTGCAATTTGTTCCAGTCATTGGCAGCAGAGAACTGGAAGGAAAGGTGGCCAAAGAGGAGATGGCTTTTGGGGTGACCAGTGAAATATACCTACTGGAGCACGTGCCATGGGTGGGTGGTGCTATGGTGACCAGTGAGCTGCGATAAGGCGGGGCTTTACCGAGCAAAGACTTATAGATGACATGGAGCCAGTGGGTTTGGCTACAAATATGTAGGGAGGGCCAGCCAACGAGAGCATACAGGTTGCAGTGCTGGGTAGTATATGGGGCTTTGGTGACAAAACGGATGGCACTGTGATAGACTACATCCAGTTTGCTGAGTAGAGTGTTGGAGGCTATTTTGTAAATGACATCGCCGACGTCAAGGATCGGTAGGATAAGTCAGTTTTACGAGGGTATATTTGGCAGCATGAGTGAAGGATGCTGCGAAATAGGATGCCGATTCTAGATACATTTTTTTATTGGAGATGCTTAATGTGAGTCTGGAAAGAGAGTTTACAGTCTAACCAGACACCTAGGTATTTGTAGTTGTTCACATATTCTAAATCAGAACCGTCCAGAGTAGGGATGCTAGTCGGGTGGTCGGGTGCGGGCAGCAATCAGTTGAAGAGCATGCATTTAGTTTTACTTGTATTTAAGAGCAGTTGGAGGCCACGGAAGAAGTGTTGTATGGTATTGACGCTCGTTTGGAGGTTTGAAGGGCCAGAAGTATACAGAAGGGTGTCGTCTGCGTAGAGGTGGATTAGAGAATCACTAGCAGTATGAGCGACATCATTGATGTATACAGAGAAAAGAGTCGGCCCGAGAATTGAACCCTGTGGCACCCCCATAGAGACTACCAGAGATCCGGACAACAGGCTCTCCGATTTGACACACTGAACTCTATCTGAGAAGTAGTTGGTGAACCAGGCGAGGCAGTCATTTGAGAAACCAAGGCTATTGAGTCTGCCGATAAGAATGCAGTGATTGACAGAGTCGAAAGCCTTGGCCAGGTCAATGAAGATGGCTTCACAGTACTGTCTTTTATCGATGGCGGTTGTGATATTGTTTAGGACCTTGAGCGTGTCTGAGGTGCACCCGTGACCAGCTCAAAAACAGATTGCATAACGGAGAAGGTACTGTGGGATCCTAAATGGTTGGCGATCTGTTTATTAATTTGGCTTTCGAAGATTTTGGAAAGGCAGGGCAGGATGGCTATAGGTCTATAACAGTTTGAGTCTAGAGTGTCTCCCCCTTTGAGGAGGGGGATGACCGCGGCAGCTTTCCAATCTTTAGGGATCTCAGACGATACGAAAGAGAGGTTGAACAGGCTAGTAATAAGCGGATCATTTTAGGAAGAGAGGGTCCAGATTGTCTTGCCCAGCTGATTTGTAGGGATCCAGATTTTGCAGCTCTTTCAGAACATCAGCTTTCTGGATTTGGTGGGCTTGGGCAAGGTGCTGTAGAGTTGTTGGACGTGGCAGGAGTAGCCAGGTGGAAAGCATGGCCAGCCATAGAAAAATGCTTATTGAAATGATCGATTATCGTAGATTTATTGGTGTTGACAGTGTTTCTTAGCCTTAGTGCAGTGGGCAGGTGGGAGGAGGTGCTCTTATTCTCCATGGACTTTACAGTGTCACAAAACGTTTTGTAATTAGTGCTACAGGATGCAAAATTCTGTTTGAAAAAGCTATCCTGAGCTTTCCTAACTGACTGTGTATCTTGGTTCCTGACTTCTCTGAAAAGGTGCATATCGCGGGGGATATTCTATGCTAATGCAGAACGCCACAGGATGTTTTGTGTGCTTGTCATGGGCAGTCAGGTCTGGAGTGAACCAAGGGCTATATCTGTTTGTCACGCCCTGACCTTAGCGAGCCTTTTTTTAATCTATTTTTGATTTGGTCAGGGTGTGATTTGGGTGGGCATTCTATGTCCTTTATTTCTATGATTTGTGTTTCTATCTGTTGGCCGGGTATGGTTCTCAATCAGGGACAGCCGTCTATCGTTGTCTCTGATTGGGAATCATCATTTGGTAGCCTTTGTTAACTTTGTTTGTGGCACTTAGCCCTGTTAAGCTTCCTGGTTGTTTTGTTAGTTCTTGTTTTGTTGGCTACATTTTATATAAATAAAAGAAAATGTACGCTGACGACGCTGCACCTTGGTCCACTTCTTTTGACGGCCGTGACACTGTTCTTAGTTCATTTTTTTGAATGGGGCATGCTTATTTAAGATGAAGAGAAAAACACTTTTAAAGAGCAACCAGGTATCCTCTACTGACGGGATGAGGTCAATATCCTTCCAGGATACCCGGGCCAGGTCGATTAGAAAGGCCTGCTCGCTGAAGTGTATTCGGGAGCGTTTGACAGTAATGAGGGGTGGTCGTTTGACTGCGGACCCATTACGGACTCAGGCAATGAGGCAGTGATTGCTGAGATCCTGGTTGAAGACGGCAGAGGTGTATTTAGAGGGCAAGTTGCTCAGGATGATATCTAAGAGGGTGCCCATGGTTACGTATTTAGGGTTGTACCTGGTAGGTTCCTTGATAATTTGTGTGAGATTGAGGGCATCTAGCTTAGATTGTAGGACGGCCGGGATGTTAAGCATATCCCAGTTTAGGTCACCTAACAGTACAAACTGATAGATAGATGGGGGGCAATCAATTCACAAATGGTGTCTAGGGCACAGCTATGGGCTGAGGGGGGTCTATAACAAGTGGCAATGGTAAGAGACTTGTTTCTGGAAAGGTGGATTTTTAAAAGTAGAAGCTTGAATTGTTTGGGCACAGACCTGGATAGTATGACAGAACTCTGCAGGATATCTTTGCAGTAGATTGCAACTTCGCCCCCTTTGGCAGTTCTATCTTGTCAGAAAATGTTGTAGTTGGGGATGGACATGTCTGGATTTTTGGTGGCCTTCGTAAGCCAGGATTCAGACATGGCTAGGACATCAGGGTTGGCGGAGTGTGCTAAAGGAGCAAATAAAACAAACTTAGGGAAGAGGCTTCTGATGTTAACATGCATGAAACCAAGGCTTTTACGGTTACAGAAGTCAACACATGAGAGCGCCTGGGGAATGGGAGTGGTGCTGGGGGCTGCAGGGCCTGGGTTAACCTCTACATCACCAGAGGAACAGAGGAGGAGTAGGATAAGGGTACGGCTAAAGGCTATAAGACCTGGTCGTCGAGTGCATTCAGAACAGAGAGTAAAAGGAGCACATTTCTGTGCATGGAAGAATAGATTCCAGGCATAATGTACAGACAATGGTATGGTAGGATGTGAGTACAGTGGAGGTTAACCAAGGCATTGAGTGACGATGAGAGAGGTTTTGTCTCTAGAGGCACCAGTTACGCCAGGTGAGGTCACTGCATGTGTGGGACAAATGGTCTATCTAAGGCATATTTGGCAGGGCTGGGGGCTCTATAGTGAAATAAGACAATAATCACTAACCAAAACAGCAATAGACAAGGCATATTGACATCAGGGAGAGGCATGTGTAGCCAAGTGATCATAGGGTCCAATGAGTAGCAATAGGTGAGTCAGGGAGACCATTCAGTAGTAGCTACTACGCTAGGCGAGTTGGAGACACGGCGATTCAGACAGCTAGCGGGCCGGGTCTAGTAGATGGGCTTTCGGCGATGTCGCAATGGAAGAGCCTGTTGAAACCACCTCGGACGATTACGTCGGCAGACCAGCCGTGATGGATCGGCAGGGCTCTGTGTCGGCAGTAAAGGGTCCAGGCCAATTGGCAAAAGAGGTATTGTAGATCAAGAATTAGCTGGCGGGCCTCTTCGGCAAGCCTGGGAGATGGGCCTAGCTCGAGGCTAGCTCAAGGCTAACTGGTGCTTGCTTCTGGACAGAGACGTTAGCCAGGAGTAGCCACTCGGATTGCACTTAGCTAGCTGCGATGATCTGGTGTAAAGCTTCAGAACTTGCAGTAGGAATCTGGAAAAGTGGACGAGAAAAAGCAGTCCTATATGCTCTGGGTTGATATCGTGCTGTGCAGGCTGGCAGGTATTGACCTAGCTGAGGCTGGCTGTTGTCCGAGTTAACGGTGAAGACCGATAGCAGTGGCTAACTGACTACTAGCTAGTAGCTAGTTAGCTGGCTAGCATCTGATGGGGGGTCTGGTTCTAAAGTATAAAAATAGCAGATCCGTACCACATTGGTTGAGGTGGGTTGCAGGAGAGTATATTCAGTCCGTGAGATTAAAATATATACCAAATATATACGGGAAAAACAAGGAAAACGATATGTAAAATGATATTTACTTGGGACAGGACGGAACAAGACAAAACACACGTCCGACTGCTACGCCATCTTGGAATTAGAATGCATTTCAATTAACAGGTGTGCCTTGTTCATTTGTTGAATTTCTTTCCTTCTTAATGTGTTTGAGCCAATCAGTTATGTTGTGACAAGGTAAGGGTGGCATACAGAAGAAAGCCCTATTTGGTAAAAGACCAAGTCCATATTATGGCAAGAACAGATCAAATTAGCAAAGAGAAATGACAGTCCATCATTACTTTAAGACATGAAGCTCAGTCAATATGGAACATTTCAAAATCTTTGAAAGATTCTTCAAGTGCGGTCGCAACAACCATCAAGCCCTATGATGAAATGCATGGTTGTGAGAATGCCAAGAGTGTGCAAAGCTGTCATCAAGGTAAAGTGAGGCTACTTTGAAGAATCTCAAATATAAAAATTGGTTACTACATGATTCCATATGTGTTATTGCATAGTTTTGATGTATTCACTATTATTTTACAATGTAGAAAATAGTACAAATTAAGAAAAACCCTGGAATGAGTAGGTGTGACCAAACTTCTGACTGGCACTGTACATACATGATGAATATTACCCCACTACACTCCCATTATGAATTAATTGAAAAGCAGAAAGTAATACATGGATAGGCCTATTTACGGGACTTTTAGCGGTTCTGGACTGGTTCCGACCAACATTTTTGTGTACAGAACGCTTTGTGAATGGCGCAACATCAATTAGACAGGTATAGAGACAGAGTGGAGGAGCAATTCAGCAGGTCTGACGAAGGCATATGTGTCAGGGGCTCCTAAACGATCACAGATTACAAAAAGAAAGCCAACCACCTCACGGTCACCAATGCCACCCTACCAGAAGAGCTAAATCTTTTCATCAAGATTAGAGCATAATGACCATGGGCTGCCGAGAAGAGCCCCCGATGACAATGTGGGCTACATATTCACAGTCTCCACTGAGGACGTATGTAAGTCATTCAAACATGTTAACCCTCGCAAGGCTGCTGGCCCAGATGGTATTTCTAGCCGTCCCTCAGAGCATGTGCAGATCAGCTGGCTGCTGTGTTCTTTGACATTTTTAATCTCTCCCTAGCTCAGGCCTCTATACCCTCCTGCTTCAAGATGTCCGCTATCATCGCCGTGCCCAAGAAAGGGAATGTAACTGAACTGAATGACTACCGCACTCACTTCCTTCCATCATCATGAAGTGCTTCTCGAGGCTAGTCAAAGACTATATTACCTCCTCCCTCTCCTACACACTCAACCCTCTCCAATTCGCATACCGCCCTGACAGATCCACAGACGATGCAATCGCCATTGCACTGCACACTTCCCTTACCCTCCAGGAACAAAAGGAATGCATATATGAGGATGCTGTTCATTGACTACAGCGCGGCCTTCAGTACCATAGTGCACTCCCTATAATCTCATTACAAAGCTCACAGCCCTGGGTCAGAACTCCTCCTTATGCAACTGGGTCCTGGACTTCCTGACAGGCCGCCCCCAGGTGGTGAAGGTAGGCAACATTACCCCCTCGACACTGATCCTCAACACGGCAGCCCCACAAGAGTGCGTCCTCAGTCCCTCCCGTATTCTCTGTATACCCACGACTGCATGGCCTCACACAGTTCCAAAACCATCATCAAGTTTGCTGATGACACAAAAGTAGTAGGCCTGATCACCAGTAACGACGAGAAGGCCTACAGGGAGGAGCTAGGCACTCTGACGGCATGGTGCTGGGTAAACAACCTCTCCCTCAGCATTAACAAAACAAAGGTGCTAATTGTGGACTTCAAGAGGAACCAGGCTGGATACGCCCCCATCCTCATCAATGGGGCCGCTGTGGAGATGGTAAATAACTTCAAACTCCTTGGCGTACACATCTCAGAGAAGCTGAAATGGTCTAACCACACAGACACCGTAGTGGAGAAGGTACGACAGCAACTCTTCAACCTCAGGGTGCTGAACACTCTCACAGTGTTCTACAGGAGCACCATTGAGAGCATACTGGTGGGCTGCATCACAGCCTGGTATGGCAACTCCACCGCCACGGGCCGCAAGGCTCTTCAGAGCCATTCAGAAGCTCTTCAGAGCCATTCGGTGTACACTGCCTGCCTTACAGGACACCTACAACACCAGATGTCGCAGAAAGACCAAGGAGATCATCAGTGACCCCAGCCACCCAAACCATGCCCTGTTCTCCCTGCTTCAATCACTCAGACACGAGCAGTACAGGAGCATCATGGTAAAAACTGAGATACAGGCTGCTGAATATCCACCACTAGTCAGCTACCGGCTCCCCTTCCCACCTGCTACTCCCCCCTATGGACATTCCCCCCACACACCCTCAACTCTCACTTACCTTACCTGCTACTTCCCCTATGGACAGTCTTTCTCCTGCTGAATCCCCCCCCCCTTCTACTCCCTCTATTGTTTTCCCTTTAATCTAAATCTGAATTACTGTGCACCCTGGGAAAACTCTGGTTGTCCTGCTTCACATGCCGCTCTCCGCTATGATGCAGGGTGAGTTTCTTATGCTTAGACGTTGCTGACACCTGTCAGATCTTACAATGCCTGGATAAGTGTTTTAAGTATCAGCTAACTGTATCATATGTTATAGCAATTTGTCAGTCGATGACACAGTCTATGACATGGCACACCACCATTGGTTGTTGCGTCGCCTCGCCTTAGCTGTGAAATGCGCCCTCAGGATTGTGAAATCTGACACCTCCTTTGCATTTTCTGGCCTATCCAGACAAAGGATCGATTTCTCAACATGAAAAAGGCACATTTAAACACAGAGGGACGATGTTGTGAGATGTAATGAGTCAGCAGGTATTTAATGGTGTCTCTGTGTCGCTCAGAGGATGCCGGGCAGAACATTCAGCTAATAAAATGGTGCCAATTTTGTACTGTCACTAAGTATGATCATATTTATTTTACAGTTATAAGAAAGGTGAAATCTTATCATAAGTAATTTCTAATAATTAGATTGTTGCTATATTTAGAAAGCATTTCAATCATCTCAAGCCTTATTCCCCCACTTTTGTTGAATAGGAAAAAAATAATCTATGATTTTTCATATTTTCAATTTTTATAATCATATTCTCACTGTGTGCTTGACCTTGTGTCCTCAAAAGTGACTACACCTCAGAATTGTATAACTATTTAAAAAAAGTGTTTTTTTAGATGTTAATATTTCTGTCAGTATAATCATTACTAGGTATTGTTAATGGCCCTCTCATGATAAATAATTACTTTTGGGTATGTCTATTTAGGCGGAAATCTACATCGACATTACATTTAACAGGTTAATAGTCTGTACTTCCCTTTCTAAAGGAATATAGTCTAGCGTGTTGACAACTCTCCACACTCAGACAATGTCATTACTCTTAGAGGAAGATAAATAATTGTATTATTGACTGTATGTTTGTTTATTCCATGTGTAACTCTGTGTTGTTGTTTGTGTCGCACTGCTTTGCTTTATATTGGCAATGGCGCAATTCTAAATGAGAACTTGTCCTCACCTAGCCTACCTGGTTAAATAAGGTGAAATAAAAATAAAAATAAACAACACTGCAAATATGCGGAATCTCTTCATCTTTGGTTCTGACTCCACTTCTTCAACTTCTCAAACGTATCAAAAGTATAAAAATCTTAATTGCTATGCTATCCCCGATGTGACCAACCAAAAGTGGGCTCGTTAATATTTTCTGGGAAATCAGTGGAGAAAAACAGGTTAATGTCTTTTGGTCTATGAGAAACATATGCTGCGCAAAGCGATATCAATCTTGAATGATTGGAAGCACCCAGTATGCAATGCGTCGCTGCTGCTTCCATCTGCTCGGCGGAACAGTGTAAGCACAGCAACCGCTAAATTAGTCTTTCCCTCCAAAAGCCACGTTTGCTAATTAACTCCTGGAAGATTAATAGACTATCGCTATAGTGCAAATTCAAAATGTCTCGTAGATTTACAATGAATTAATTTCTTCACACTGGGACCAACCTGAGGACTGAGAGCTAATAAAGTGTTTATGGAACACCTTGTCAATTTGACAGAAGAGGCAACAGAACCAACAAAACAAAAAACATCGCCCTCTCTGATGCTGCCTCGAAAATTACAGATAGATGTTTCTGTATGTGTGTGTGTGAAAGGGAGAAACAGAGAGAGATATGGATAAAGTGGGAGAGCATATATCAACAGGGAACGGCAATGTACTTAACATTCACCATATCGAAAGTTTCTTGTATCACCGTTCTAGGAAAGAACTGCTAGTGTAGTGAATGACAACAGCACACACAGTTTGTCGACATCAAAGCGTCATATTGCTTTAGGAACAGCAGCACACAGACAGGCCATGAAGACTAACTGGGAGACAACTCTCAAGCCTCGAAGAGATAGGCGTGTGTTGTGTGTGTGAGTGAGCCATAGGCCCTCCATGCATCATTGGATTTGTTGTTACGTCTACTGTACTTCCGACAAAAGGAGACATCTGACAAACGGCTCCCAGAGGTATAAACAGAGCTACTGTATATGAAGAAAAGCTGTCTCCAGACCAGCTTTCACATCACCAATGTCCGTGCCACATAACATCCCCAAATAACACGCACACACCACACACAAAATACCCATCCCCCGTACTACCACATACAGTTGAAGTCGGAAGTTAACATTCACCTTAGCCAAATAAATTAAAAATACGTTTTTCACAATTCCTGACATTTAATTGTAGTAAATTAGTAGAGCGAATGATTTATTTCAGCTTTTATTTCATTCATCACATTTCCAGTGGGTCAGAAGTTTACATACACTCAATTAGTATTTGGTAGCATTGCCTCTAAATTGTTTAGCTTGGGTCAAATGTTTTGGGTAGCCTTCCAAAAGCTTCCCACAATAAGTTGGGTGAATTTTGGCCCATTCCTCCAGACAGAGCTGGTGTAACTGAGTCAGGTTTGTTGACCTTATAGCTCGCACACGCTTTTTCAGTTCTGCCCTCAAATATTTTATTGGATTGAGGTCAGGGCTTTGTGATGGCCACTCTAATACCTTGACTTTGTTGTCCTTAAGCCATTTTGGCACTACTTTGGAAGTATGCTTGGGGTCAATGTCCATTTGGAAGACCCATTTGCAACCAAGCTTTAACTTTCTAACTGATGTCTTGAGATGTTTCTTCAATATATCCTCATAATTGTCCTTCCTCAATAAGAAATCTATTTTGTGAAGTGCACCAGTCCCTTCTGCAGCAAAGCTACCCCACAACATGATGCTGCCACTGCAGTGCTTCATGGTTGGGATGGTGTTCTTCGGCTTGCAAGCCTCCCCACTTTTCCTCCAAACATAATGATGGTCATTATGGCCAAACTCTTCTATTTTTGTTTCATCAGACCAGAGGACATTTCTCCAAAAAGTGCGATCTTTGTCCTCATGTGCAGTTGCAAACTGTAGTCTGGCTTTTTTTTATGGCGGTTTTGGAGCAGTGGTTTCTTCCTGGCTGAGCAGCCTTTCAGGTTATGTCGATATAGGACTTGTTTTACTGTGGATATAGATACTTTTGTAGCTGTTTCTTCCAGCATCTTTACAAGGTCATTTGCTGTTGTTCTGGGATTTATTTGCACTTTTCGCACCAAAGTACATTCATCTCTAGGAGACAGAACGCGTCTCATTCCTGAGCGGTATGATGACTGCATGTTCCCATGGTGTTTGTACTTGCGTGTTATTGTTTGTACAGATGAACGTGGTACCTTCAGGCATTTGGAAATTGCTCCCAAGGATGAACCAGACTTGTGGAGGTCTACAATTTTTTTCTGAGGTCTTGGCTGATTTCTTTTGATTTTCCTATTATGTCAAGCAAAGAGGTACTGAGTTTGAAGGTAGGCCTTAAAATACATCCACAGGTACACCTCCAATTTACTCAAATTATGTCAATTATCCTATCAAAAGCTTCTAAAGCCATGACATACTTTTCTGGAATTTCCAAGCTGTTTAAAGGCACAGTCAATTTAGTGTATGTAAACTTCTGATCCACTGAAATTGTGATACACTGAATTATAAGTGAAATAATCTGTCTGTAAACAATTGTTGGAAAAATTACTTGTGTCATGCACAAAGTAGATGTCCTAACCGACTTGCCAAAACTGTAGTTTGTTAACAAGACATTTGTGGAGTGGTTGAAAAACGAGTTTTAATGACTCCAACCTATGTAAACTTCTGACTTCAATTGTACATACACAGTAGCAGTGAAAGTGACAGTGATAATCAGGGACTTATTGATAGACTGTGGAGATTTGTATGGCCTGAGGATATAAGGAGAGAGTTAAGGCACTGTGCAGTGCAGTATAGGGGTGAGAGGCCTGGGGACATCGTGGGCCCTTGCATAGCGCTGATAAGAATTTGTTTACCTTCCTGTAGATGGTCAGGCCTCAGTCTGCAGCCACGGAAACAGCGGGACAATAGGTGTGTAGAGCTGGAGATGCGGGAGCAGGCCATTTTTATTTAGTTAATTTTGCAGATGCTCACACCATAGTGTCATCAGACTTTTGATACCAATGCATGGTGAAAAGGGGGCACACAATGGTGAACCACTATAAAAAATGGCATAGAAAAGTATTTTGTATTTAGAAAATACAAATTACAGCTCTCCAAAGTATGTTGTTACAAAATACATTTGATTGTCATTCAGCCCAGTGTAATCCAAATGACAAAATACTGAAAAGTACTTTAAATACATATTTCAAGTACATGTAACATAAATACTGCCCATGCCTGAAATACATTTTATACAGCAAAATTACAGATTATTATTTTGTACTTTTTAACGTAGTAGTGGAATACTACTGCTAGACTAAAATAGAATATGTTTTCATCAATGTGTAAGATTTATTGTTCGGGTCCTGTAGTAAGGGGGCTACAAGTCTGTGGCTTTTGGCAGACTACTGTATTCATGAATAACAAAAAAATACAAAAAATACTCTTCCTCAGACTTTTTAAATAAAATTATTAGGTCTTGATGTACAATAATGAATATCCTATCTGAAATAAAGGGTGAATGTAGAATAGTACAATTCAAAACTGCCACATCTGCATTTTGCTCTTCCTCTCTGTCAAAGTGAATAGTGGTTTGATCCTTTGACTCTGTGAAGAGACTCAATAAAGGAAGTCACTGATTCCAGGATGTGGCTTGTTGCTGGCAGGGTCACAATCCCTCTCTTGAATATATTACCCTTAATGTCAGAGTTGTGTGGGTTTTTATTTCCAGCCAAGGTCCTCTTTCTGCTGAGTCGGGAGATCCATTCCACAGAATACTGACGTTGGACCTTTCACCTTTCAAACAAGAACTGATAGTCTGATCCAAGTCAGATTAGGCTGATGATAAAGTAATCGGTTTAGTATTTCTGCTTTTTGACAGTTTTTTAGAGGAAAGAGCCACACTGGCTTTATCCGCTACGTGATGTCATTGTTCTCAATACACCTACAGATGTAGGATCTTAATTTGAGCCAGTTTGCTACAGCAACAACAAGAAATATTAATAATTAAGTAACTTTATGAAAAAAATGCACACTGTTCAATCACCCTATTACAGGCACGGCCATTAAGATAAATGGCATCATTATGTGTTCCACCAAAAAGGTGGTATATCTGATCAAGTGTATAAGTGGTCTATGCTATGTAGTAAAAACAAAACGAGCTCTGAAAACAAGGATAGCAGAACACATGAGTAATACCAGTACTCTTACATGAATATGTCACATTGATTTGTCCTGCCATCCAGGTCTCCACTTGGTCATTTTGTACATACAGTATACACTATATGATATTTTCTGTAATTATTATGCCCATCTCGTTGATATACAATTATTAGAGGTACACAAGTTGTTTTTGAAATAGGTCACTGTAATTATATCTACGGCCACTGCCAATGGTCATATGGGTGGGTATTGCATGGAATCCTTTATGACCATATGTACACTACCGTTCAAAAGTTTGGGGTCACTTCGGAATGTCCTTGTTTTTGAACCATGAGTGTTTTATTTGTCCATTAAAATAACATAAAATTGATCAGAACTTCATTGCAGACATTGTTAATGTTGTAAATGACTATTGTAGCTGGAAAACGTAGATTTTTTATGAAATATCTACATAGGCGTACAGAGGTCCATTATCAGCAACCATCACTCCTGTGTTCCAATGGCATGTTGTGTTAGCTAATCCAAGTTTATAATTTTAAAAGGCAAATTCATCATTAGAAAACCCTTTTGAAATTATGTTAGTACAGCTGAAAACTGTGGTTCTGATTAAAGAATCAATAAAACTGGCCTTCTTTAGACTAGTTTTGTATCTGGAGCATCAGCATTTGTGGGTTCGATTACAGGTTCAAAATGTCCAGAAACAAAGAACTCTTCTGAAACTCAGTATATTCTTGTTCTGAGAAATGAAGGCTGTTCTATGCGAGAAATTGCCAAGAAACGGAAGATCTCGTACAACGCTGTGTTCTACTCCCTTCACAGAACAGCACAAACTGGCCCTAACCAGAATAGAAAGAGGAGTGGGAGGCCCCGGTGCACAACTGAGCAAGAGGAGAAGTACATTAGAGTGTCTAGTTTGAGAAACAGATGCCTCACAAGTCCTCAACTGACAGCTACATTAAATAGTACCCGCAAAACACCAGTCTCAACGTCAACAGTGAAGAGGCGACTCCGGGATGCTGGCCTTCTAGGCAGAGTTGCAAAGAAAAAGCCATATCTCAGACTGGCCAATAAAAAGAAAAGATTAAGATGGGCAAAATAACACAGACACTGGACAGAGGAAGATTGGAAAAAAAGTGTTACGTACAGACAAATCTAAGTTGAGGTGTTCGGATCACAAAGAACATTCGTGAGATGCAGAAAATATCATGACACAAGGTGAGACCCAGATGCAGACACAGGAGGCAGATGGTTGGAGTCTTAAAATGTTTATTAATCCATAGGGATAGGCAAGAGAATGGTCGTGGACAGGCAAAAAGGTCAAAACCAGATCAGAGTCCAGGAGGTACAGGCTCGTGGTCAAGTGGCAGACAGGCTCGTGGTCAAGGCAGGCAGAATGGTCAGGCAGGTGGGTACAAAGTCCAGAAACAGGCAAGGGTCAAAATCGTGAGGACTAGAAAAAAAGAGAATGCATAAAGCAGGAGAACGGGAAAACCGCTGGTTGACTTGGAAACATACAAGACGAAGTGGCACAGCGAAACAGGAAATACAGGGATAAATACACTGGGGAAAATCAGCGACACCGAGGGGGGGTGGAGAGAATCACAAGGACAGGTGAGACAGATCAGGCCGTGACAGAAAAAAATTAAAAGATGCTAGAGGAGTGCTTGATGCCATCTGTCAAGCATGGTGGAGGCAATGTGATGGTCTGGAAGTGCTTTGGTGGTGGTAAAGTGGGAGATTTGTACAGGGTAAAGGAGATTTTGAAGAAGGAAGGCTATCACTCCGTTTTGCAATGCAATGCCATACCCTGTGGACGATGCTTAATTGGATCCAATTTCCTCCTACAACAGGTCAATGACCCAAAGCACAGCTCCAACCCTAATGAGCTATTATGAGAACAGCTTGACCGTATGATACGTAAGAAGTGCCCATCAAGCCAATCCAATTTATGGGAGGTGCTTCAGGAAGCATGGGGTGAAATCTCTTCAGATTACCTCAACAAATTGACAACTAGGATGCCAAAGGTCTGCAAGGCTGTAATAGCTGCAAATGGAGGATTCTTTGACGAAAGCAAAGTTTGAAGGGACACAATTATTTCAATTAAAAATCATTATTACATCATTACGTCTTGACTATGTTTCCTATTCATTTTGCAACTCATTTAATGTATTTCTAAGTGAGCCCAAACTTTTGAATGGTAGTGTATAGCCTCTGTGATTAATTATGATTGACTATGCGCTTAAGTGAATCTAATTGCTTCCACACCCACCATGCGTCATGTGCCTAGTGGACATATGAAGTGAAATGTGTATATTTTGGGATTTAAGCACTCAGACTGTTTGACCTGATGAAGATCTGTTTCGGATTGAAACGTTGTCATTAAAGCTGTGAATTGGGAGCATAAACAGTGTGCAATACGTTAGTTGTGTGCAATACGCAATACGTTAGTTGTGTGCAATACGCAATACGTTAGTTGTGTAATACGTCAGGGTCATCTGTAGATATTAAACATTTCCCACAATGTTAGGTATATACGTTAATATTAAACAAACTATTTATGTACAAAAAACCCAAGAAGGCACAGATCGTAGACTTGGAATGTACCAGGCTGTGTCAGAGGGCTAACTTTGTGTACTTTACAGTATTGAGAAATCCCCCCTCCCCATACCTCGAGCCCCACTGTAGTCCGCCCCTCAGACAGGAGGCATTTGGGCATTTTCTTTGGCTCAGCATCAGGTCTGGGAGTTGACCAGAACAATGAGACTAGAAGGGGCAGTCAAGAGACAGATACAAGCAGGCAGAAAAAGATAAGGGAGGAGGAGAGGTATTAATGGCAGATTCAGCAAGATTGCCAGACGCGATACAAGCCAAAGACCTAAATACTCAGATGAACACTGTGTCACATCATCATTTCCTAAACATCCTCTACTATCCTATCATCCTATATCACATCATACATCTCATACACTGTAGGCTACATCCTCTGGCATCTAAAATCATGATGCATTCATTCAACCCTGACTCCGCCTCACATCTAACTCGCATCTAAATGGGAATCACCACCATCATTCCTAAACATCTCTTCTTCCAATGGAAAATAAAATGTAAGGCGCTGCTGATAAAAATAGATAAAGACAGGAGGAATGGAACAGCACTTCTCTATAGCTCATTTACCAGCAAACCGCTTAGTGAGGCCGTTGGCATTTCCGGGTCAGGCAGAGGGGTTAGTGTGACTATGGTTTATATTTTTAGTGACTGGTAAATAGGATAAGGAGAATATATGTGTGTGTGTGTGTGTGTGTGTGTGTGTGTGTGTGTGTGTGTGTGTGTATATGTGTGTGTGTGTGTGTGTGTGTGTGTGTGTGTGTGTGTGTGTGTGTGTGTGTGTGTGTGTGTGTGTGTGTGTGTGTGTGTGTGTGTGTGTGTGTGTGTGTGTGTGTGTGTGTGTATGTATGTATATGTGTGGTGTGTGTGTGCTTTGCCCGGTGGTGGCAGACACCAGGGGTTGATTTACGTAAAGCAGTCCGGCGCAGTCCCAGGCTGTTGACTCTGTCACGAGACAGCGTTTCTTTATGGCAGGTAATCTGGCTGTTAAGTGGACATTATGAAGCCAGGCCTTGACTAGGGCAGGAGAAGAGGGATGATGAGAAAAGAGAGTGAGGAGCTCGCTTGTGGAGCAGTGGGGAGAGAAAGAAAAAAGCCACAGTTCATTAACGAAAAGATGAGAGGCTGGAAAGAAAGAGCTGTTTGTGTGGTGGGCATTGGCTTGACTTTACTCATGACCCTTCTCTCTCTCCCTTCTCTCCCTCCATTCCTCCCCCTCGTATTGATGAAAATGTCCTCTGCCCGGGCTCTCTGTCATCATCAGGCCAGATGTCTAAACCGGGCATTTCCTGTTGCCCTCATGAATATTGTTGTTTCCTGTTCAACCCTCCTCTCTCTCTCCCTCCATCCTTCCATGGTGCTGATCAACCATAAACCCCCTCCCCCATAGGCCTTGCACCTTGTAGTTATAGTAAGGAAGGCCTTGGTCTGCAGGAGCGCTGATATAGGATCAGTTTAGCCTTTTAGATCATAATGAATAAGGTTATATGGACAGGGGTGACCTAATCCTAGATCAGCACTGGTACTCTCATATGCTTTGTGAATATGAACAGGCCAAGAAACTGGGAAGCTATGATTGTCTCTTAGAAGTTCATAGCAGTTTTGAACTCTCGTAATAAGTTATCAGAATAAATCATTATATGTGTCTAAATCTGGTCATTTAATTCTGCCACTGTGAAACATATCAGCTGAATGATAACTGATCTTTCTAGAAAATGGCAAGGTTTTGGATTCATCTTTACCACTGACTCATTCCAATTTAAAAAAAAAGATCCATCACATAGAACAAGCTGAAAATCCTCATACATTTTTCAATGGAGCATTGTCCTCTGTGCTCAATAATAGAATCCCTTTCCATAATGGGTGTCAGTGGTATCCTGTTTAGATGCATGTCTACTGATTGGGACTCAGAGACTCAGACCAGGGTCGTCTGTTGTATTTTTCCTGTGATCATATCTGGGTCAGGAGACAGACAGTCTGAGCTGTGGGGCATCAGGGCCCATCCCAGGCCCCAGCACAGCCAATCCAGATCTGAACGTGCCACAACCGTGACGCCTGCCACCCAATGACCCCGCAAGGTGCAGATAAAGCCCTAATCAGATCTCACTGTGATGGGCGGGACTTGGTCCTAGTGCTGACTGTTGATTGGGTAGGAAGCGACACCTGACCCTGCTCATCCTGAGGAAGGAGGCGGTTTAATGGTGGGGAATATTTATAAAGCACCAAAAGGACACTCCAACCAGGGGACAAAGTATAAGGAACAGATAAAGCAAATACATACTTAAAAAAAAGTAAATCAGCTGCCCTGTGTCTGTGTGACAGAGAGCAGAGGTTGGGGAGGAAACTCCCTGTGGTGCTGCATGGTGTAGTCAGGGAGTGAGGAATAGCAGAGGAATGGACTTGATTTAATGTTACCCATATGGCCGTGAGGTCCCAGATAAACTCGACTTATCAGCCGTGCCAGTCAGACCGGCAGCCCCTCCCACACATTTAGCATCCATACTCCTTACTTTATCTCCTGATTACAACACACGGCAGTGCTGCTTCCTAATGACCCACCATGCAACCCTTGTCCCCTCCTTCCCTTCCATAGACAGTCACTGAGTCACGAGTGATGGAGTGCATGTGGAGGAATCAGAGATGAATAGAACAGGAAAACAACACCCTCCATAGGCTAGGCTAATCTGTAACCAAGAAGGTGATTGAATATGTGTTTCAGATCATGTATTATAGTGCTAGTCTACCGAGCTCTTGCATGTTGCCTAACATATCTATTAATATATCTCGCTAATGATACTGTATCTTGGGCTTTACTGTATTAATGGTTTATGCATAAAACATTATGAGAAAATGCATAATGCATTATTCATATGGTCATAATAGAGGGTGTTAGCTCAATCAGCTCTCCTTGGTTTTCTCTTTTTATTGTTATATCTAGAACCTAACATGCGTTCTTCTGCTGTCCCCATAGGAGAACCCTTTGAATAACTATTTTTGGTTTCAGGTAGAACCCTTTTCGGTTCCATGCAGAACCCATTCCACATTATTGGCCATCATTGTAAAAAATAATTTGTTCTAGACTCGTTAAATAAAGGTTCAATAAAATGTATGGTCCTAGAAAATGTGAACTCTCTACTTTGTTTAACCAGGTTTCCCTCTGTCTCTCCCCCAGCATCCCAGCAGACCTGTGAGCCAGTGGCGGTCCCTGAAAACCAGAATGCCTGGATCAGGTTGAGAGAGATGCTTCCAGGCTGCTGGACCAACTACACCACTCAGGACGGCAAAGAAGTTCACATCCTCAGCATGCATTACACTACTGAGGTAAGGCAATCTACTGTATACGGTTCGCCTGTCCTAAACGACTGTGGAAGGCTTCCGCTGCATTTCAATCGACCAGTATGTCCAGTGTAAAGATGTCCAAGATTAAGACACAGGTTCCAATATGCAGTACACTGATATGTGAGGTAATATGATTTTACTGTAGTCATATTTGTTCAAATGACTGTAGTTTTTCAAATATTAGCATTAACTTTTCAAAATGTTCTGCATTGTTAGATTCAATTCAGTTTGTATAGCCCACATCATATCTGGAGTCCATATAGTAGATAGCGACGGTAGCTCCATATAGCTGGAATATTTGTCCCGTTCCTGGGGGAAAATGTTGTTCTGGGAGAGTGTCTGTGTGAAATTGATACCAGATGAGCGTCAGCACACCAGGCTAGCTTTCTCATGAGATTGATGCCAGATGACAGTTAGCACACTAGGCTAGCTTTCTCATGAGTTTGATGCCAGATGAGTGTTAGCGTGCTAGGTTAGATAGCTTTCCCATGTGGCTGAGAGTCAACAATAGTGACACCTCCTCTGGTTAGCCTGATAAGTGCAAACACATGCCAAACATAACATGGAGCTGGGGTCACCCCTTACAGGCTTACACTACATACACAGTAGTGTGAAAACACACTACCGCATCCAACAGCCTGCATGGGGAATGGGGCTGTGTGTGTGGATGTCAAAAAGTTGTACCGTAAATTGCAGTAGGACCAATTGGAAATCAATTGAGGAAATTGACCCTAGATCAGTGCTTAGGAGGACAAATGTAATCCTACACTGCTATTTCCTACGCAGACTTCCTTTTTCATTTTCTGACAGTGTCTGGTCAGCACATATTAGTAATTTCTTTATCAAGTGCTGTGCTCTCTCTCTCCCTCGTCCTTCACTCTCTGTTTCTCTCTCTCTCTCTCTCTGACACACGCAAGCATACACAGGCATACACACACACTGACTTTATCTCTCTCATTCCCTCTTTAATATACCCATTAGTGTGTGGTTGTGATTCGGATGAGACGTCATCACAGGATTATACAGTATCTGAGGATGGCTGCCTGGATTCCTCACCTTTAATGAAGGCTAAAGGAGGCCATCGGCCTGCCTGCAATAAATGTACAAATACTGGAAAATCTCTTCTTGTCTTCCTCTGCTTCTCCCTCTGGCGTCATAGAAAACAACTATAACATGTTAAATTGTTCTTAACTCGTGTTTTTATGTACACAGCTAAACAAAGACAGATTTCTTCCAAGAAAGGTCCTAGAGTGGTCCAAGAAAGAGAAATGTGGTGTAGAAGAAATGTTAGCTCTTTACTGCCAGGTTTTATGAAACACAAAAGATTGAAGAGGAGGAGGAACACAAAGGCTGTAGTTTGTCCGGAACTGGAGCCAGCCGTGTGATCCCGTGGACATTCCACAGAGCAAGCGTATCCTGTTCTCCTGTGGGACCAGGCTAAATGTTTGGAATTGGAGAGTGAGGGTTCATGCTATTTCTCAACACACACAGCCTTATCACTCTATTTACTGCATCAGTTTGGGGCAGCGCTGAAAATGTACGATTTGGAAGGCTTGGAGGCTTTGCTTATCCTCAGATACAAAGCAGGGGTATGTCCTTGGCTGAAGGCAAAATGACCAGTGGATGGAGAGAAGATATTTTCTGTCTGTCTGTCTGTCTGTCTGTCTGTCTGTCTGTCTGTCTGTCTGTCTGTCTGTCTGTCTGTCTGTCTGTCTGTCTGTCTGTCTGTCTGTCTGTCTGTCTGTCAAATTGGAAGAGTGGCTGCCTGGCGGTCTGTTCAATATGGCAGGGGGATGGAGGGACAAGAGGGAGAGAAGGGAGGAGAGAAGGCAGAAGGGGAGGGGCTTGTCCAGACCCCAATGATGTCACATTCTGGCACTGGACTTGGCTCACAGCCGAGACTGGACTGTCGGAG
Organism: Oncorhynchus masou masou; assembly: GCF_036934945.1. Classification (NCBI taxonomy): domain Eukaryota; kingdom Metazoa; phylum Chordata; class Actinopteri; order Salmoniformes; family Salmonidae; genus Oncorhynchus; species Oncorhynchus masou. The sequence goes on from NC_088239.1 coordinate 56,635,793, forward strand.
CCAGCTTAGGTTAGGGGAGAGAGACAAAGAATAACGGGAAGCTGTTATGCACCAGCAAAAGCCCCAGAGAAAAAAAAAGTCTGAGGAGGAAAACAATTGTATCTTGAAAGCACAGGAACAAAAATAGCAAGGGCGAGCGACCAGGGACGACAACGTGCATTGTTCCAACTTCTAGAGTAAATTGGAGATAGTGATGGAGAAAGTAAGAAGAAGAATTGAGGACAGTTCTTTTATAAAGACCTTAGAGTTTTGGTTAACCGTGAAAGTATTGTTATTTCCCAGCTGATTTGCATGCGTAAATCCTTTAGACTCATATAGTATATTAGTCACACACACATCCTTGACTCTATTGACTCAAACTGAGTGAATAGTGAAGTTGTCCATACCAGACTGGTACACTGTCAGATAACAGGAAAAATGAGTCATACATTTACTGTATACTGTGTGATTTGCTAGAACACTCATGGAATAACAATAGGATTCTCAACCCAAAACTATTTCCAACCATCTAAGACCCTACTGTGTTTCATTGAAAGGGAAGTGTAAAGTCTAGTTGTCAGCAAAGTACAAAGTCTAAACCATGGCCCCTTCACTTGTTGAGGCCAATTTATATCATGAACGGCAGAATAAGAAAACATGCATCTCTCAGCTGACTGGTAATTGAGTAATCCTGCTCCTTCAGGGTATTTCAGGAGGCATTCTCTGAGTTTCGATGATAAACATATACTGACACTACTTAAAAGACTAGGCAAGCGACGTACTTTAATGCTCTGTGATGATAGACAGTGGCAAGGGACACGGATAATGTAATCAGTTAGACTGTTTGCCTGCAGCTCGGTCTGACTCCTTGTCTGTAATTCGCGCACGTGAACACACACACACATACTCCCCACATACTCCCCCACCATCCTTGCGCACGCACGAACGCACACACGCACACGCGTACACCCACACACACACACACACACCATTCTTGCAAACACACACAGCACTTAAGTATTCTCTTTGTTCACTAATCCACGTGCCCCACTGCTCACTTCTGAAAATGTTCTTAAGTCTGCGCTAAAAATTAACGCCGGGACACAACAGGGATGCCTTTTCTTTTGGACTTCCTGCCAATGGGCCCTGACAACTTCCCTCCTGCGAGACTCATTAGACGAAGGCAGAGAGGAAGAGAAAGAGAGAGGCCCAACTCGGCTGAAATTTTGTCTCCCTCCAGCAGGTGGCGTTTTTTTGTATTGTTTCACCCACCAAGCAATGAGATTTTGTATGGAGTTTAATGAGTGTCAAATTTGGTCAACATAAAAATTAATGGCTTATTTGCTACGTGAGGTCTATTTGAGCAATTATAAGTTCCGCAATGCTTAGGTTTTTACGAGTGTCCTGATATAATTAGGACATGTGACATCCCGGCAACTTTGAGAAAAAAGTATATCCATAATCTTTGACGAAGCTTTGTCTGTGGATTGGAGACGATCACAGGTGTGTTCTGTGAAGATGACTGATAGAAAAGAGGAGTGATTCAATTAAGGTGGACAGAGAGGAGATGATATCAAACTGCCTATTGGGCACACTAAATGAGTGTGTGTGTTCATGGACACAGCATCCGTTGCTCTCTTACATCCACAACAAACTGGCCTGTTGACAGCAGCTATCGTGGTGTGTTGTCTGTCTGTTTGTGTGTGTGTGTATTGAACATGGCCCCTGCAGAGGCCTTGTATATTAGCACTGCAGTAGTCCTCAGACAATACATTGGGGGTCTACTCCCAACAGCGTCAAACATTAGGGGTCCAAATTTTCCACTTTGGCCCCTCGCCTCAGCTCAGCATGGCCCTCTCAGAATGCACGCTGTCAACAGCAGGCAGCAGACGATCAATTTAATAAGAGTGAGCATAAACGAACAGAAAGACACCGTGTTCCTCAACCCCCTCGCACAGTACTCTCCACACAAAGGCCAGCAGCCAAGAGAATCCAGCTCCAAAACAAGCAAGAGACTGGACTTTAAGTCTGGATAAAAGTAGCTTTTTGTTAATGTTAATAGTTAATTCCCCAAAAGCCCCTCTTCAGAACTGTATTTTGGAGGTATTTAAGTACTGTCATCCACTTCAGTATTTTAACAACAAAATTGATTAATTTAAGGTAATTCTTTGGCAAGTTCAAAACAGAATATAAAAATCCTTCTTCCTCTTTTTCTTTTGCTCTTTGTAAACGTCACATCTTACAACACATTCTTGACTTACCAGGTATATATTGTAAGAACATATTTGACTTACCTAAAGCTGAAGTCCAACACTGTTTACCTGTTGTCTACTGTGGTACGAACTGTGAACTAGAATATGCTTCTCTGACCCTCTGTACATTTTGCTACCAGCCTGCTGAATCCTGATGCAGCCTAGTGGAGCTGTGCTTTGTGAGCTAAGCATGTGTCGGGGCCACTGCCACTCAGATAGAGGCTGTCTAATCTCCTACAGGACCACTGAGGCAGATAGCGTACAGGAGGGCATTGATGCACATCCAGTCCTCTCTCTGTCAGGGCTGGAAGTCAACTGCAGGGGGCTGGCAAGGTGGACATGTTGACTCTGCTGTCACTGGAGAGGGGAGAAGAGATTAGTGGAGAGGATATGGCTAAGCCTCTCACCTCTGTTCCTACTGGTACTCCAAGCCTCTCACCTCTGTTCCTATTGGTACTCCAAGCCTCTCACCTCTGTTCCTATTGGTACTCCAAACCTCCCACATATGTTCCTACTGGTACTCCAAGCCTCTCACATCTGTTCCTATTGGTACTCCAAGCCTCTCACCTCTGTTCCTACTGGTACTCCAAGCCTCTCAAATCTGTTCCTATTGGTACTCCAAGCCTCTCACATCTGTTCCTACTGGTACTCCAAGCCTCTCACATCTGTTCCTACTGGTACTCCAAGCCTCTCACATCTGTTCCTATTGGTACTCCAAGCCTCTCACATCTGTTCCTATTGGTACTCCAAGCCTCTCACCTCTGTTCCTATTGGTACTCCAAGCCTCTCACATCTGTTCCTATTGGTACTCCAAGCCTCTCACATCTGTTCCTACTGGTACTCCAAGCCTCTCGTTCCTATTGGTACTCCAAGCCTCTCACATCTGTTCCTATTGGTACTCCAAGCCTCTCACCTCTGTTCCTATTGGTACTCCAAGCCTCTCACATCTGTTCCTACTGGTACTCCAAGCCTCTCACATCTGTTCCTATTGGTACTCCAAGCCTCTCACATCTGTTCCTATTGGTACTCCAAGCCTCTCACATATGTTCCTACTGGTACTCCAAGCCTCTCACATCTGTTCCTACTGGTATTCCAAGCTTCTCACATCTGTTCCTAATGGTACTCCAAGCCTCTCACCTCCACTCCAAGAATGCAGAATGCCGATAAATGCCTTGGTGAGGAAAATTATGTCACAAATGTAATCAAGTAATATTAGGTATACTAGTGTGTGCCCAGTGGGTATCTACTTGCTCATTGACAGCCTGCAAGCTACTGGACCTGCAGTTGCAGTTGCACCATTGGACATGAAACAACAATACAAATGTAGATACACTATTTTCTTTGCAGGTGCCTTTTCACTTTAAACACCAGTGGTGCAACTAGTGCTTTCTAACACCAATGAACCAAAACAGTGGCGTGCAGGAGCAAATAAATACTTTAGAGTGTTCAAAACCACCCATCTTGTGGTGACGGGGTGCAAAATGCAATCTGTGAATATTTTTTTTATATAGCCTATTCAACCTCTCTTTCGTATCGTCTGAGATCCCTAAAGATTGGAAAGCTGCCATGGTCATCCCCCTCTTCAAAGGGGGTGACACTCTAGCCCCAAACTGTTACAGACCTATATCTATCCTACCCTGCCTTTCTAAAGTTATTCGAAAGCCAAGTTAACAAACAGATCACCTACCATTTCGAATCCCACCGTACCTTCTCCGCTATGCAGTCTGGTTTCCGAGCTGGTCATGGGTGCACCTCAGCCACACTCAAGGTCCAAAACGATATCATAACCGCCATTGATAAAAGACAATACTGTGCAGCTGTATTTATCGACCTTGTCAAGGCCTCGCCTGGTTCACCAACTACTTCTCAGATAGAGTTCAATGTGTCAAATCGGAGGGCCTGTTGTCTGGACCTCTGGAAGTCTCTATGGGGGTGCCACAGGGTTCAATTCTCAGGCCGAATCTTTTCTCTTTATACTTCAATGATGTCGCTTTTGCTACGGGTGATTCTCTGATCCACCACTATGCAGACGACATCATTCTGTATACTTCTGGCCCCTCTTTGGACACTGTGTTAACAAACCTCCAGACGAGCTTCAATGCCATACAACACTCCTTCCGTGGCCTCCAACTGCTCATTAATGCAAGCAAAACTAAATGCATGCTCTTCAACCGATCGCTGCCTGCACCCGCCCGCCCGTCTAACAACACTACTCTGGATGGTTCTGACTTAGAATATGTGAACAACTACAAATACCTAGGTGTCTGGTTAGACTGTAAACTCTCCTTCCAGACTCACATTAAGCATCTCCAATAAAAAAATGTATCTAGAATCGGCATCCTATTTCGCAGCATCCTTCACTCATGCTGCCAAATATACCCTCGTAAAACTGACTTATCCTACCGATCCTTGACGTCGGCGATGTCATTTACAAAATAGCCTCCAACACTCTACTCAGCAAACTGGATGTAGTCTATCACAGTGACATCCGTTTTGTCACCAAAGCCCCATATACTACCCAGCACTGCAACCTGTATGCTCTCGTTGGCTGGCCCTCGCTTCATATTCGTCGCCAAACTCACTGGCTCCAGGTCATCTAAGTCTTTTCTAGGTAATGCCCCACCTTATCTCAGCTCACTGGTCACCATATCAGCAACCACCCGTTACACGCGCTCCAGCAGGTATATTTCACTGGTCACCCCCAAAGCCGACTCCTTCTTTGGCCGCCTTTCCTTCCAGTTCTCTGCTGCCAATGACTGGAACGAATTGCAAAAATCACTGAAGCTGGAGACTTATATCTCCCTCACCAACTTTAAGCATCAGCTGTCAGAGCAGCTTACCGATCATTGCACCTGTACATAGCCAATCTGTAAATAGCCTGCCTACCTGGTTAAATAAAGGTGAAATAAAAATAAAATAAAAAGTATCATTAAAAAATTTGACATATCTATTTTGCACCCCTATTTTCAAATTGGGGGTGCAGCAGCTCCGTTTGCTCCATTGCTCAGGCGCCTATGCTGGTACCCTAAGCCTCTCACCCCACCTCCTGCTGGTACCCCGGTACCCCAAGCCTCTCACCCACCTCCTCCTGGTACTCCAAGCCTCTCACCCTCCTCCTCCTGGTACCCCAAGCCTCTCACACCACCTCCACCTGGTACCTCAAGCCTCTCACCCACCTCCTCCCTGTACCCAAGCATCTCACCCCACCTCCCCCTGGTACCCCAAGCCTCTCACCCCACCTCTTCCTGGTACCCAAAGCCTCTCACCCACCTCCTCCTGGTACCACAAGCTTCTCACCCACCTCCTCCTGATACCCCAAGCCTCTCACCTCACCTCCTCCTGGTACCCCAAGCCTCTCACCCCACCTCCTCCTGGTACCCAAAGCCTCTCACCCACCTCCTCCTGGTACCACAAGCCTCTCACCCCACCTCCTCCTGGTACCCAAAGCCTTTCACCCACCTCCTCCTGGTACCACAAGCCTCTCACCCCACCTCCTCCTGGTACCACAAGCCTCTCACCCCACCTCCTCCTGGTACACCAAGCCTCTCAGCCCAACCGCTCCTGGTCCCCCAAGCCTCTCACCCCACCTCCTCCTGGTCCCCCAAGCCCCTCACCCCACCTCCTCCTGGTACTCCAAGCCTCTCACACCACTTCCTCCTGGTACCCAGAGCCTCTCAACCCACCTCCTCCTGGTACCCCAAGCCTCTCACCCCACCTCCTCCTGGTACCCCAAGCCTCTAACCCTCATCCTCCTGGTACCCCAAGCCTCTCACCCCGCCTCCTCCTGGTACCCCAAGCCTCTCACCCCACCTCCTCCTGGTGCCCCAAGCCTCTCAGCCCACCTCCTCCTGGTACCCCAAGCCTCTCAGCCCACCTCCTCCTGGTACCCCAAGCCTCTCACCCCACCTCCTCCTGGTACCCCAAGCCTCTCAGCCCACCTCCTCCTGGTACCCCAAGCCTCTCACCCCACCTCCTCCTGGTGCCCCAAGCCTCTCAGCCCACCTCCTCCTGGTACCCCAAGCCTCTCAGCCCACCTCCTCCTGGTACCCCAAGCCTCACAGCCCACCTCCTCCTGGTACCCTAAGCCTCACAGCAGGAACTGGTGCTGGACTTGGATCACTGCTGTTGGATTGGATTAATGAGCTGGTCCTGCTAGTGTTGTGCTGGTTTGACTGTAGCATTGGACAGGTTTTGCTGTAGCCTGTTCCTCTGCTGTAGCCTGTTCCTCAGCCCTAGCCATTAAAACTGTCAGCCAACACCTGCCACTGTTGATGAATGTCATATTTCCACATTACACAGTGATTTATAGTAGCTAACTTTGCCATTACTAGAGAGACTACATGATGTCTTGTTTCTCATATCAGCTGACGCTATCAAATCACACAAATTACATCTACCATCAACGGAATCTTTCTCATCTTGTCTTCTCTGGAATTGAAGAAGTGAAGAAAGCGGTACATAATTTAGCATGCGGGCCATCCTTGTAGTTTTCACATGTACTGTCCTGATGTGATGCCTCTGGAAGGGAACAGAAATGGGAATCTCTCAATGACTTTCTCTGTGGGAGAGAAAACACAGTAGAAACCCTTGTGTTGAGCTGTCAGACAACATTCCAAACCCAAGTTCGGTCCTTTCAAAATAAATTAAGGTGTTGTGTTGGATTAAATTTGTGTCACGAGAACAACAGGTGTTACCCCACCATATGATCATTACATTGTAGTGTGCAGTCATTGTATTTTGAATGATGCCATGCGCTGATTCTGTGAAATGGAATAACACTGTTGAAAGGGAAGTAGATTTTTAACATGGAGGTTTGGAGTCAATATATGAGATTTGGAACCTGGTTGTGTGCTTGTGTGTGTCTGTGAGTGTGTGTGTCTGTGAGTGTGTGTGTGTGTGTGTGTAGTATATTCTAGTCAGTCAGAAAAACAAAATAATTGCAAAGTGTCCCTTATGGAAGGTCTGTAGGGTGACCGAAATGAGAACAGATTAGGTCTCAGAATCCTAGAGTAAACATTGCCCTCTGTTTCACCCACCCCAATGTGACCCTGTCCCAAAAGCGGCAGAGGACAAAACAAATGTTTATGCCGCTTTATTTAATTTCTTCGTGATCACAGCAAAGTTCCTGTGGGAATTTACACCCCCACCACCAACTCCCCTGGCAACAATACGTGTTGTTTATGCTACAGCAACTGTACATATTATGCAGGCCACTGTTTTGAATGTACAGCCATTGTTGATGTGGTGATGATATTGATGTGTACTGTACACTCAGATGGTGGAGGGGATCAAACATATTTTTCTGAAGCTAACAAACTCGAATTGTGAATTATGACATTAAAACAATTGTGTTACAGTCATCACCACATTTTTCTTGAAGTTTAACTTGCTTCTTCTGTCCTTTTCTCTAGGCTCCCAACATGTTTACACTGAATATGACTGCTGCCCAGCCAATGCACCTCATCATCACCACAGACTCAAAGCAGATTATATACACTGAGGCCCATGCTAACACGGATGTCAGCATTTACGTAAGTACCACCTCTCCTTATGTAAGTGTTGCCTTTTGCCTCCTACTTGTTTCCTTAGGGGTTTGCATCTGTTAGTATAACAGCATCACATTAAGTCAGTGTATGAAGACTATCTATGCAAATTATTATTCCAGAAATATTACACTAGCTGGGAGGAAAGTAGGTGCTAACTTCAACATCTTAGGCTATTAGACTTACATCTAAATGCCCAATAGCCTCTGTTGCAATAGAGAAGGATCTCGGGAGGTATGACTGCATTGAAACTGATAGCTGGCTAATGGGAGCTTGGTGAGGGCTGGGAGTCTTGCCTGGCATTTCTCCTGTTCCTGCCAGCTGAGCTGCTCTGCTCTGTTTAGCGCTAGTGTTTGGAGCCTGGGGAGGGGGGCGGGGGGTAGAGCCTCACTGCCAGGCCTCCCTACTTCCATCGTTAACCAGGAGAGAAATGCTTTCCTGCAGGGCCAGATGGGCCAGCTGTATGACATAGCAACCAGCCGCAGCTGTGCAACCCCCCGGGCCAGTTTGGAGAAGCAATTACCCTTGTTAGTTTAGTTTTGTGGTCCCTAAGGACCTGTATGTATTTTATATATGGTTAACATCTTAAAAAGGGTCTCAGAGTGTGTTGGAGTAGGGAGCGATCAGAACAAGCTAATACCCACTGGGAACAAACGTGGTTTCAAAATAATTTGTCAATGTATTGGGACATGGAATCTATGTGGAAAATTCATTGGATTTGAAAAAAGTCATCAAGGTAAATTGTTGTTTTGAGGTGAAATGACAGGATTCTGTCACCATGGTAACACACTTTCAACATAGACAAACCTTGTGTAAAATATGTTGAATTTGTACCTTTGAAACAATGTCAGATCTTCAACATTGCATCCACTATCATAAAAAAAACAATAAGCTGGGCAGCACCTTCTACTGGAGTCTATCTACAACTATTAATTTGTTCTCTCACCCAAGGTTTTAGCTCAGCCGTGCTTAGCTTCGACCAAATTGTGCTTCGACCAAACATTGTCACTGACTCCTACCAATGTGCTATCGTGAGAATGATTATTGATAGATCTCTTAATACCTAATATATTCACTGTTGCTATCAAAACACATGCCAAAGGCTAGGTTTAACAGAACAAATGAAATGTGACCAAACTCATATGTCCTCAATGATGCTATTTAGGTCTATATATATTTTCAAAGTCAACAACAGCTTTTGTTTCAATTTAATCCAGGGTTCAACAAATTAATAATCCGATATGTTGGATTCAAGTCTCCATCTAAGGCAAATCAAACTTTAAATACACTTTAAATAATATATTCTTTAACTTCAATGTTTGGTTGAGATGTAGACATGAGTCCAACATATCAATGATTAATTTGTGGTAAAACTGGAATTAAAACCAGACTAAATATACATCTCATTCAAATGTTGATATGTTGTCAACCAAACACAATTCAAAAATACTTTTGTAGTATAGTAAATAGCCTGAGGCTATCTTAGAATCTAATGTGACAGTATTTATTCAACCTTAAAATCAGTAACACATCCATGGCCACATATTGAGGTTAGCCTACTGTAACTATAAATGTCTTCTTATGTCATCATAGAAAGTGGGCATGTTCAAGATGATAGCATGCAAAGGTTGCAGGTCTGTGGAGAGCTTCACAATTGCTATAATAGTCCGAATAGTCAGAATCTCAAACAGCATTGACCACTTGCACTATGTACTTTTAATATAATACCAACTGCAATCCAGGTCATCTGGTCATTAAATGAAGAACAGTGATAACACATTGGGAATTCAACAAACTTCTGCCTTCCATTTTGAGTAGGTGAATAAATATCTCAGCAAACTATTACTCACATTTCCACGTTAATGTGACATAGTTTGCTCAGTGGGTTGTCTCAGTCATACTGTGGATGTATAGTGTTATGGTGGAGACATTAACTTGAGTATTGTGTTGTTTCAATCATCCCAGAAAGAGATGACTCCAGAAGAGAGATTGTGCATCTCAAAGGGTTTCATCTTGTCAATAGAATATTGGAAATGAAGCAGAAGGGAAAGTGTGCATCTCTAGGACTGATAGGATGTTTTGTTTGGAAGTTTGAGTAAATGATAGTGTTAGTGATTTGGGATCCCTGCCTGGGAATTTAACCAACCCTTGTCTGCAGGCATACAGAACTCTTGCTTTTCATCACAATGAAAGCTGAGAGTTCAGACAAAGTCCACAGCACAGCACATCCTCCTCTTGAGCTCTGCTTCTCACACAAGGGGTAAAATAACTAACTTTATCTTTTATCTATGTCAACCCTCTAGTCTCTGTTTAAATTGGCCATATCAACTTCTCAATAACCTTCCACGATAAATAGGACTATTCAATGTTTACAACACTGTCAGCAATCTGTGGTATAGCCTTTAATATCCTGCAGATAGGGGGGACATTGCACATGAAGAGGGGATGTTTTTGTGGGATGGAATGACGGGATAGTGTGTAGTGGATCACTGGGGAGTGTTACCATTTTAAGGAAGAAGGAAACAGCATCTGGTGTGTGTCTGAGGAAGTGCGTCACGTGGCTGACAGATCTGCTGGTTACTTGCCTAGTGTTCTATTCAGCTGTGACCGAGACAGGCACAAGTCACCGCACACACTCAGATGGGACTGAGTACATTTGCTTACATTCACAAAAAGCCACCAACCTGTTGGTTCAACATCAAGGTTTAAGGTCTCTCAACCTCAATTGTCCCACAAATCCTAACTGTTTTAGAACTTGACGGTTGTTCCCCATCTAATATGGGGTAGTTTACCATTACACCAAGTCATAATACACTGTGGTCTCTCTCCGTACTATGTTACGTAAGAGTTAATTATCCCTCTGGAATTGTCCCCTGAACGCCCTCGTGGAGACAGTTCAGGATGCGTCTTCGGAGCCAAAGGGACAGAGACAGAGACGGATAGACAGGCGAGTGGCCTTGTCCTAAACCTAATCTCTGTTGGATGGGTGCCTGTTCGAAACAGCCCATCAGATAGCTCTCTCTGACAGAGACTTATATCCCCCCGACTCCAGGCTCATTCAGCCCCTCTGGATCAGGCAGAGGGAAGTCTAATCTGAAAAGTTTTTGGAAGCGCCACTGCTTGCTCGGACGACTTCCTGTCATGCAATATATCCCCGGGCTGTGCCATGTCGAACTCTGACCCCAAGGAGACAAATTCCTGTCTATATTGTTCTTTCTCTCATTCATCGATCGCTCTCACTCTTTTTCTCTCTTCCTGACTTACTCCTTTCTCTGCCTCTCCTCCTCTCCCTCCATTGTGATGTGTTTTATTTTTTTGTCCTCTTAGTTTCTTGTCTTTCTATTTCGATCCAATCTAAACCAAATATACACGCATGAGAAGGACCAATCAATCACACAGGTTTCCTTGGCTTTCAGCGGAGCCTTCTGACTGCAGCCGGCAGGCCTTCACACACACACACACACACACACACACACACACACACACACACACACACACACACACACACACACACACACCGCTAACATGAAGGTCCAGAAAGAAAACAATCAGTGGTCTTTTTTCCAGGCCTCAGTTTTCAGCCTAACATCTGGATCACCAGGAAATACATGGACTTTGTTCCTCCAACTCCAAACACAACGACTGCTGCTCTCTCCCCCTTTCCCTGGCCTCTTCTTGGCAAAAAACTGAGCACATACCTCCTGTGAGTTTGTGCAATGCAGCATAGCTAATTGTGTTTGTTGTTGTTTTCATGATATCCATTATCATGAAATTAATTGTAGTAACACAGCAGACCTATTTAAGTCCCCCCATTCCAGAACAAGATGTCCATCTGTGTGCTACAGTAGCTGGAATGCAACGGTAATAGCTATGAGAACATTGATTGGGGAGAAAATGAAGCCATTGTTGAGACAGGATCCAAAGGGAAATAGATATCTGCTGAATGCCATCCATCTGCTCTGTATAGTATATACATTGACTAGTCTAAAACTCTTGGACTAATGGTGGTATGTTTTTTTATATATGCTTTTAGAAGTATAGCTGTCTTTTACAGCTATTAGTTCCGAATGTCTTTTTTAAATTCCAATTCAATTCTTGAATTTGAATTGAATTTGAATTGTCCACACCCCACAGGAAGCAGCATTTGAATTGAATTGGAATTAAAGAAAGTATCATTTAATTCAATAAAATTCAAATGGCTAATGTAGTACTATACATATGTTTATTTTTGACATATGGATACCAATACTATCTAAAACATATGGATGGAACAGATTGTTTAAGACTCATTCTCCTTACATGTATTTAAAATAATTACAGTAGTCTGGAAATATTCTAAGATCCTTTTGTAGGTTTAGAATCATTCATAATTCACTTACATCTCATACAAAATTCCCAGAATGTAAAAAAAAACTACAGAATGGAAGGGATCAACCTAATCTAATGAGAAAAAATACAAAAAAAGACTTGTGACAAGAATATTTGAAATGGTATCCATATTCTTTGCAGTAATAAGTGGAAGATGTTTTTGGTAAAAGATTTGTCAAAGGAATAAGACTTTCATGCTTAATGTCTCAGTTGAATTTAATGTCTCAGTTGAAATTATACTTCTTTTCATTCAAATTCTGCTTCCTGTGGGGTGTGTTCAATTAAAATGTAAATTACAATGAATGGGTTGAATTGAATTAAGAAATTCAGAATTGATCCTAACCCTGGCACGACTCTTAGGTTACACTGAAACGTCACTTAACCGCCCCATTACAGTAGACCCCCTACTTGAGTGATTCATCTACAATCCATTATTCCTCTAGCCTGGCGGGGGAACAGGGGAATGTGTGCTGTGGTGTGTATGCGCTAGGCTGGATGTCTATATGTATACCCGTATGGAGCCAGATTCCAGCCGACTCCACTGACGCACAGAGTTAAAAAGGTCCCATTTCCCAGCCCCACTCAGGAAGCAAAGGAAAGACCTTGGCTCCAACTGGGTTGTGCAAACAGGCTCGTGGACACTTTACCATAATAAACATTCCTTTTCAAATGGCCCTGCTCTGCTCAGAAAATAAAGAGAGAGAGAGAGAGAGAGAGAGAGAGAGAGAGAGAGAGAGAGAGAAAAAGAGAGAGAAAAAGAGAGAGAAAAAGAGAGAGATCAATAGACAGGCAGAAAGAGGGAGAGAGGGAGGAGGGTGAGGAAGAGGGAGGGGGTGCATGCTTTAATGTCGCTGTTGTCAGACACATTGGGCAAACATGAGTTAGCAGGCTCTAAATAAGGCTCTGACAAGCAGAGCTGTCTGGCCCTCCTAGAGGTAGTGTCTTAATGACTTAGGGCTGTATATAGAAAATAATCCCTCCATGTACATAAAGGAAACAAAAAAGAATGTAGTGGATCATGTTAACAGACATATTCAGTCATCTTCAATTGCCTTGTACATGTAATGTATTTGTTGATAAACTACTGCCTAGGCACACATGTCTTCTCTAAGAAAACTGGGAAAAATATACTTGTGAGAGTAACCTGAGAATAGTAGGAAATTAGTAGTTTGGACATTTTTATAGCAGCCTCCTTACATTTACATTTAAGTCATTTAGCAGACGCTCTTATCCAGAGCGACTTACAAATTGTTTAATACTCTTCTATGATTTAGTTTGACCAGGGGTCAAAGAGATACTGGGTATCATTATTGCAATACAGGTTCAATTGATTTGAACCTATAGAATCATAACTTGACATGCAATAATAGATAGATGGTCAAAGTCTTGAAATTAAATGTCTAATGTATTTTCCTTTACTCACCAGGTGGCAAATGACTCCAATATGCAAATCATGGGTACAATTGTGAACGTCCAGAAAAAAGCCTTTCCCACAGACAATAAAGATATAGTGAGGTGGGCCGCCGAGAAGTTTGGTGGGGTGACGTCCTTCACCACCATCCAGAACCCAATGAGTATCGCTTCCACAGGGAGAGAGGGTGAGACAGATACATACAACGTTCCTCAAACTTACACAATTCTCAAGTCCTTTTTTTGCTTTGTTTGTTAAGATAAACTGTGGCGGAATATTGGCAGATAATGTAACACATCTGAATAATAAATGTTAATGATTTTACAGGAACAAGACTCCTTCCATCTGGCTCCAACAACTGTACTCTTGAAAACGAATGGCATGCGCTCAAGCACTATCTGAAGTTAGAATCAAACATGCGTTTGCTCAAATCCTGCTCGAACCAGCTTCCCCACAGCCACACTGAGAAAGAACTGTACATCGTCAACATCCCTGAGGATGTCAGCATTCGGTACGACACCAAAGAGTCTCTTGGCTGAAAACATTAGCAACACGTTCCATGATAGTGGCATTATATAGGTGATTGTAATGTGTGTTGGTGCTCTTGAACTGTAAAGTAACATACTATTTTGTTCTTCCAGCCTTGTCTCTGTGCACGTCATCAGTGAGAGGCAGATCAGTCTGTTCCTAAGAGGACCTCAGGGTACCGTGTGGAGCATCCATGACCCAAAGCACACCAGCTTCAGTGTAAGCACTGGACAACATCTACTGCTGGCTAAATTGTAGTATCAATGTCTGAAACTGAATCACCAATGACTCATATGTTACTTGCATTTTTCTGGTGTTCATTTCATGCCCAGTTATGCATGCATAACTTTAATTATTCTATGTGACTGACAAAGTTGTCCTATAGAAATGGAAAAATACTATATATGGTTCATTTGATCTCTCTTTCCCTCTCTCTCTTTCTCACTCAGTCCAACAACGTGATCCTGCTTGCTGCCACCAGCATGATGCATAAGATCCCTCCCACTATCACCATCTTCACAGACAGTGCTGATGCTGTACAGAAGAAGGCCTTGGACCATTTCAGAGCCAGTACCATCACCAGCTACTCTGAGATCCGAACCGAGGGCACCATGGTCACACTGGTCCTAGGGAATAAGGACCACACTTCAGGTAAGATACAGCTGGAGACACAGTGAGCATACAGTGCCTTGCAAAAGTATTCATCCACTTTGGCGTTTTTCCTATTTTGTTGCATTACAACCTGTAATTTAAATCGATTTTTAGTTGGATTTCATGTAATGGACATACACAAAATCATCCAAATTGGTGAAGTGAAATGAAAACAAGAACTTGTTTAAAACAACAAAAAAATATTTACGGAAAAGGGGTGCATGCATATGTACAGTAATCACCCCATTTGCTATAAAGCCCCTAAATAAGATCTGGTGCAACCAATTACCTTCAGAAGTCACATAATTAGTTAAATAAAATCCATTTGTGTGCAATCTAAGTGTCACATGATCTGTCACATGATGTCAGTGTGTACACCTGTTCTGAAAGGCCCCAGAGTCTGCAACACCACTAAGCAAGGGGCACCACCAAGAAAGGGACACCATGAAGACCAAGGAGCTCTCCAAACAGGTCAGGGACAAAGTTGTGGAGAAGTACAGATCAGGGTTGGGTTACAAAAAATATCAGAAACTTTGAACATCCCATGGAGCACCACTAAAGCTCCACAGCAGATATTTGAGTATCTGTCCATGGGACCACTTTAAGCCGTACACTCCACAGAGCTGGGCTTTACAGAAAAGTGGCCAGAAAAAAAGCCATTGCTTAAAGAAAAAAATAAGCAAACACTCGCCAAAAGGCATATGGGAGACTCACAAATATGGAAGAAGGTCAAATTGAGCTTTTTGGTCATCAAGGAAAACTCTATTTCTGGCGCAAACCCAACACCTCCATCACCCCAAGAACACCATCCTGCAGGGACTGGGAAACTGGTCAGAATTGAAGGAATGATGGATGGCGCTCAATACGGGGAAATTATTGATGGAAACCTTCAGTCTTTCAGAGATTTGAGACTGGGACAGAGGTTCACCTTCCAGCAGGACAATGACCCTAAGCGTGCACTCGAGTGGTTTAAGGGGAAACATTTAAATGTCTTGGAATTGCCTAGTCAAAGCCCAGACCTTAATCCAATTGAAAATCTGTGGTATGACTTAAAGATTGCTGTACACCAGCGGAACCCATCCAACTTGAAGGAGCTGGAGCAGTTTTACCCTGAAGAATAGGCAAAAATCCCAGTGGCTAGATGTGCCAAGCTTGCAGAGACATACCCCAAGAGACTTGCAGCTGTAATTGCTCCAAAAGATGGCTCTGCAAAGTATTGACTTTGGGGGGGGGGTTGTAAATTGGAAAAATGTCAAGGGGGTGAATACTTTCAGAAGCCACTGTAGTACTATTAGCCTCGAGCAAGGGTAGAATGACTAGGGAGTTGTGTTATGACACCGTTCCTGTCAATTGTCTGTAAACTTGCCCAAACAGTAAATCCAAAGTCAGAGTGACCCGTTCAACAAGAACATAAATGCTCATATTGTTGTTTGGTATAATGGTGCAAAACTGCAGTAAAAAATATGCTTTAGTAAGCTCTCAGTAATTGGTAGCTAACAGTATGACATTGTTGCCAGCTAGCTCCTGTAGTAGACTAGCTCCTGTAGTAGACTGGCTCCTGTAGTAGACTCGCTCCTGTACTAGATTGGCTCCTGTACTAGACTAGCTCTGTACCAGACTGGCTCCTGTAGTAGACTGGCTCCTGTACTAGACTGGCTCCTGTACTAGACTGGCTCTGTACTAGACTGGCTCTGTGCTAGACTAGCTCTGTACTAGACTGGCTCTGTGCTAGACTAGCTCTGTGCTAGACTAGCTCTGTGCTAGACTGGCTCTGTACTAGACTGGCTCTGTACTAGACTAGCTCTGTACTAGACTAGCTCATGTACTTGACTAGCTCATGTACTAGACTAACTCCTGTACTAGACTAGCTCCTGTACTAGACTAGCTCTGTGCTAGACTAGCTCTGTGCTAGACTAGCTCCTGTACTAGACTAGCCCTGTACTCGACTAGCTCCTGTACTAGACTAGCTCTGTGCTAGACTAGATCTGTACTAGACTAGCTCCTGTACGAGACTAGCTCATGTACTAGACTAGCTCTGTACTAGACTGGCTCCTGTATTAGACTAGCTCCTGTAGTAGACTGGCTCCTGTAGTAGACTGGCTCTGTACTAGACTAGCTCCTGTAATAGACTAGCTCTGTACTAGACTAGCTCTGTACTAGACTAGCTCCTGTAGTAGACTAGCTCCTGTACTAGACTAGCTCTGTACTAGACTAACCCTGTACTAGACTAGCTCCTGTATTAGACTGGCTCCTGTAGTAGACTGGCTCTGTACTAGACTAGCTCCTGTACTAGACTAGCTCTGTACTAGACTAGCTCTGTACTAGACTAGCTCTGTACTAGACTAGCTCCTGTAGTAGACTAGCTCCTGTACTACACTGGCTCCTGTACTACACTAGCTCCTGTACTAGACTAGCCCTGTACTAGACTAGCTCCTGTACTAGACTAGCTCTGTACTAGACTAGCTCTGTACTAGACTAGCTCTGTAGTAGACTTGCTCCTGTAGTAGACTTGCTCCTGTAGTAGACTAGCTCTGTACTAGACTAGCTCCTGTAGTAGACTAGCTCCTGTACTAGACTAGCTCTGTACTAGACTAGCCCTGTAGTTGACTAGCTCCTGTACTAGACTAGCTCTGTACTAGACTAACCCTGTACTAGACTAGCTCCTGTAGTAGACTGGCTCCTGTACTAGACTAGCTCCTGTACTAGACTAGCCCTGTACTAGACTAGCTCCTGTACTAGACTAGCTCTGTACTAGACTAGCTCCTGTGCTCGACTAGCTCTGTACTAGACTGGCTTGCTCTGCCAACATTATTATTATTATTATTATTTAGGGTTAGGGTGTTTATTAACTAATCAGTTCAACTAATCTATATGGTGCACCAATCCTGTAGTATCCTGTACAAATGGATTATTACTGTCGGGTGATTTTTGTGTCTTGCTGTCTCAGTCACAGAGGCTGCACCAACCGAGACAACTCCATCGCCCCCCAGCCCCCCTCAGATGCCTCTGCTCATGCAACTGTACACCTCTCCAGACTACCGCTCCCCTCTGGACCCCAACACCAAGGTGCAGAGCGACAAGAGGATCTACGCAGAGGTGAGAGCCCTTTTATTTATTTCACTCCAGCACCCTCCCGCTCTTAGTAATCCACTCCCAGTTCCTCAGCCGTGCCCACATTCTCACCCCCTAAGCCCTGCACACCTTCACAACTGCATGACTCCGAGCACAGAGAGCAGACAGGTATTCATGTTTGAGAGAGAACTTGTTTGAGAATAATTTTGATAGTATTGTGCTATTTATGTACAGTATATAACAACATGCATGATAGAGCATGACCATATACAGGTATGAGAGCAAATACATCCACCAGCAAATACATCCACCAACATCTCGCACCAGGCCTGCTCTACGCTACAAAACAACACCCATACTGTAGTGTATGCAAACATTTCCAGGACTCCAAACATCCCTCTCCTCTCCAGATCTCAGGGCGGACACTGGGGGAGATTGTGCTGACCATCAAGGTGATCAACTGCTCGGTGCGCTCCAAGGGTTCTTGCCCGGTGGTGAGGGACATGCCCTTCAGGCCAGAGGTATGCTCCTCCACCGTGTGCCCCAACAGTACCAGGGTTAGCTTCTCCTTAGAGCTGCTCCAAGACCTGGCCTCCACGAGCTGGGACCTGGAGTGCTCCGTCAAACTCTGCTTCAGCGAGGTATGTAGGTGGAGGAGATATGGGTGGTGGGGGGAAAGAGGGGTATTGCTTTATTCACTTATAGGACACGATATTTTGCTGTCATTTATTTTTGTATCTTTTCTTTAATAAAAAAATTGGTGTGCCGAAACATCCAAATAGATGTTTCCATTGAGCATTTATTCATTAAATCTGTTTTTCTCTGACAAATTTATTTCAACATCATAACAGTAGCTATGCTTCTAGTACGTGTACTTTCAGAGTTAGACTGAAATATCATAAGCAGAGTAGATTCTTAAAGTAATAGTGTGTGCCAGCGGGTTTAACTAAACTATATTAATTCTAAGCTGTAGCTTAGTCAACAAGCCAAATCTCCAGTGAACTTTCACTTCATCATCAAGGCATTTTTGGTGTTTCGAGTTTACTTTAGTAATTTTTAGTTTCTTTGTCAACAAAGTACACTTAATGATCGGTTTGTATCACTCTCTCTTTTGGTAATGTCTTGTAGAAATGTGGAGATGGAGGAAGAGTGAAGAGGAACTTGGAGGTCACCCAGACATACATCCCGCCACCAAGTGAGTTCAGTTTTAACTGCAAAGTTTTAAAGCCTTCCAGCTCTGTTGTTGTACTGTAGTTTGTCCTTCTGGCAACCCTGTCCTAACATTTACAGTACACATGATAATCTCATTGTTAGTCCTAATCAAGATTCATAAATTCATATTTGGGTGTATTTTAAAACAAGACTCTTCTCTGTCGTTGAGATGACCCTACCTTCCCCTATTCTGCGCAATCGTTTTTCCTTAAAAAAAAAGAAAAAAAGAAAGACAGTCAAATGAAATCACCACTAACACTGCTGTCAAATGCAACAGTAGGAGAGACACCGCATTGTCCTCCTCAACCCTCAATAATTCCTCTATCAGAACATTCCATCATCCATTTCATTCTGGCCACAGCAGAGGCTGGCTGGCTTTTCTGTCCATCTCGGTTGTACTGTCTACCATCGAGCTCCACTCCAACGTTGGGCCCGTCATCATGCCGATGATGAGGTCAGGATATACAGAGAGAGACGGGTCATGGAGGGGATGTGAGGTGGGGCCTCCTCCTTAGGAAGGCCTGCAGCCTGACCTTGTGGCCACAATCAGCCAGTAATGACCCTCGGGGGGGATCCATTGTGTCCGAGGTCTGGCTGCTGGGCCGTCTGTCCAAACATGGGCTCCGGGCCTGGCGCTATTGTCAGAGACAGAGGCCCTGAACACAAAAGGGGGAAGGTGTTACTCTTCAAAAGGGGAGGACAATCTCCGGGCAGATGAGTCAGGAACAAATATCGCATTCCACAACCGCTGTAAGCCCAGAAGGGAAACCCATCATTTTTTTGCAAAAAGGAAAAGAAAAGACAACAAACTTCAGGTTCATGTTTTGGCTTACCACACAGCTCCCCAAATTTGGCCAACAACTTATTTTTTCCTGCAATTTCCTCACACAGAAGAAGAGGATACAGGTTGGATCATCAGCCGATGTTGGTGTTTTAGGCTGATGCTGCCAGGCCCTCACTGCTCATATTTGTTATTGTGTCCCTGTTTTGTCAGCCAACCCATTATGGTCCCTATGTCAAGGAAAGGTCAAGTGAGTGCGTGGAGGGACTCAGGGACTTGCTGTGATGGTGGATGAAAGGGAATCCGTGGCAAGGGATCAACGTTTTTTCCCGTTAAACTTCAGGCAACTCCTCATTGACCTCAGCGCTCCTTTCATCCATGCCTGCCCACACAGTGCACACACCAAACAACTGGAGCCAACCAACTCTATGGGCTCTCCGAATTGGTCTCCTACGGTCATGTAGTCAGTTCCACTCAGTTCTTCTTCAGAATTCTGGCCAGAGAATTGGAGCTCAGTTGAGGCCGGCTGACTGCTGCCGGCTGCTGCTGGGAGCCTCGCCTGTTTTGATTGGCCAGGATATGGCTTCCCCTCGGCTGTCCTTCCTGTTTGGTAGCTGTCCCCCAGAGGACTCTTGGGAGTCGTAGTGTTGTAGTGCAGGCCTGCAGCTGTCCGTCCCCTCCACCCCACCTGCGACGCAGCTTCTACTTCCTGTCCCTGTTTGCTTTCCGGCCCATTCTGGAAAACAAATGTAAAAAATACTTTAAAACAAGCTTCTGTTTAGAAATGGACTGGGACAGGACCTTTGAGTCGGTAATGCTGGCTGGTAGTAGATAATTCCCTTCCTATAAAGATTACTTTAATCACTTACAATCTAATTCATGAGATTTAATCGAAGGATATAGCCCACATTAGATTCATTATGATGGTACACAAGCATTTCATTATGTTGTGACAGCAGAGCAGAGATGGATTTTAATAGGGTGAGGGGATGAATTATCTTAATTATTCTTATAGATGAATCCATGGAAACCATCAATAGCAATATTAATAGGCTTGCAGGATGATGGCAAGCGGTGCAGCCAAACAAACAGAATGCAGACCCTCATCCTTCCTGCATCCTGTCTTTCCTGTCCTTCAAGAAAAGAGAGAGCCTAGTGTAGTGCTGGGCCTAGTGTAAAGCACAGGGGAGAATGACTGCCATTGAAGCCATGGAATTTCAAGGCTGACCGCGGTACTGCAGGCGTTGTTAGAAAACAGGATCCCCCACCATAGTGAATGAAAAAATGGCAATCTGGTCAATCTTCGTGTAAATAAAATAGAATTAAGACAACCAATAATTGCTTCAAATACACCAAATGTATGTCCGCAAATACACCAAATGTATGTCCGCACGCAGAAGAACATAGATTATTTAGTTGTTAATGGCAGCCTGCAGTACCCCAGTCGGCATTCAACTTGAGTTACTCAATGAGAGGGGGCAGCACTGAGCCAGCCTGCAAAGTCACATTCTGGAGGGTCAGTGCTATCGGGGATCCTTGTGACGTCCCTACCCTCCTAACCCTTACACTAACCCTAACCTTAACTATAACATAATCTTAACCCTTAACTATTTTAAATGTCAACTTCAATGGGCGCATGTTATGTGAACATTTCATTATACTTAATTTTGCTTCAATTAGCTATTGAGTCTTCACATAGGAATGTATGGTGTCACGTGATTGATGGCTTTGTCCATTCATATATTCAGTCATTGTTAAGACACAGGATGGCTCCTGCCCAGAGGACGGATGATTAGCTTCCTCCCAAATTCTCAGCATCCATGTTGTAGATTTCCATTAGGGAAGTAGCAGAAGCGGGGGAACTTGTGTGTGTGTCTTCATGTGCATACATTTGTGCACGTATGCTCGTGTGCTTGGATGCACACGTGTGTGTGTGTGTGTGTGTGTGTGTGTGTGTGTGTGTGTGTGTTTGTGTGTGTGTATGTTTGTGTGTGTGTGTGTGTGTTTGTGTAAGTGTCAGTGCCAGAGCTAGCAGCACATGGTCAGAGCCTGTTTTCAACGAAGCTGATTTGAGAGCTCCGTCGAGGGAGAGCAATTTTGCCTCAGCCATTGGCTTAAGAGTTGTTTTGTTTGCTCCTACGTCTGTAATTGCTGGAACAGCTTGTGTGGGACAATGCCACACACAGGCTGCCCAGGGGGCACTGCCAGGGCCAAGCAGTGTGACCACAAACTTAAATTCACATGATGAGAGAGCCAAAACTTCATCACATCAGTGATAACCATTTGTTTCCACAAACAGATTTGGCCTCAATTGTGCAATGTGCTTGAGACAAAGAAAAATTCATGAGCTTGAAATGTTAACTGGTTGTGTGCTGGAAATTAGGAAATCATAGGAGGAATAATCTCTCAGTGATTCCACTGATATCCAACAATTCTACTAAACACCTCAATGTGAGACATGAATTCATGTGTTTCTCCTGTGTGTTCTAGTGGCGTGTATTGACTTTGGTCTGTCAGCCGTGCTGGGCATTGCCTTTGGAGGTTTCCTGATCGGAGTTCTGCTCATTGGAGCTCTCTGGGTCATCAAGATCCGCACAGGTGAGTCGGAGTCTGCCTATCTTTTTTGTGGTGTTACATTTACATACCATACAAAAGGTTTTTTCGAGGTCTATTTCCCTTTTCATTCAAACTTAATTTAAAACAGTATTATTTTGTTTTATGGGATCTAGGATACCCCACCGGACTGGATGTCGGGACGACTACTGCAAACCTCTCGAGTAAGATGCTGGTCACTGTTTCTGGTTGATGCCAGTCCCAGTTAAACATATAGAGTTCTATTTTCCCTGAAGGGGGAATAGTAAAGTAGGCAAACCATATCGATGAGGTAAACCTGTCTCCTCCTCCTTTTCTGATCTTTCTCATGATCACTATCCCTCAAACAACCAACGAACCAGTCAATCAGTCTTTATTATCCCAGAAGCAGTTGGTTTGCAAGCTGAAATTGAGTTTGACAAATTGGTTAACAAATCAAAAAATGGTCCTTTCTCTCCAGGATGTCCTTGCTCTCTGACCAGCAAACGGCAACCTGTCTCCAACAACCCCTCCCCCTCTGAGAACAGTAGTGCCAACGCCAGCATTGGCAGCACTCGGAGCACGCCAACAAGCAGCATGGCATGACACCATCATCACCACCGTCTCCCCTCTCCGTCACACTGAGGGGGCTCCATGCTATTTGGTTGCTCTTTCACAATGCTTAAGAAAGCATTACCCCCTCTCTTTAGTCACACCACATCACGCATCCTTTCTCACCAACCTGAGGGGGGTTAGGTCGGGGGGGGGGGGCAGCTGTAGTCTAGTCTAGGCTCCTAACACCCTCCTCTCCGGCCTACCAGCAAACGTTCCAGACTGGAAGTCAGAAAGGGTGGAAAAAAAAGGCCCTGGCTCCCAGCAACAGGAAAAACAAAGCATATCCCCAAGAACTAACAGGAAATTCACTGCATTCTTTTCAATGAATTGCGCCTCTCTGATGGCGGCACAATAAGAATCAGTCAAGGGGGGGGGGGGGGGGCAAAAGATTGACTTTAAAAACATTATTAGATAAACTGTTTTGGCTCTCAACATCCACAATTGTTGTGATAGGAAATGTCAAGGCCCCTTTTTCCAGGCAATTTAGAGATAGATTCTGGACTGACATCCGTTCTTTGACGTTGACTGTAGTTTGAATTAAATTTTGTATTACTGTATATGGGTGGCTGGAAGACACCATGTCAGATTTAAAGATTTCAGACAGTAAAAAGCTAGAATATCCCATGTTCTCTTCCAACAACAAGGGGAGTCTGTCTTAATGGGATTTAGGAAAGATTGGGAAAAGGCTACCTCTTAATTTATGTAGATATCAGATTGTTAAGCATAAGCTTGACAATGGCTTCTTCTGGTGAGCTAGTGAGATAAATAAAAACTATTTTCTCTTTCATTCCATTTCACTTGAGTTACATCATATTGTTTTCCTCAGAGCCATCTCTTACATACAAGCAGAATTCATAGCAAAACATTTCTTGCAAGTCAAATGTTGCACTATGTATACAAAAGTATGTGGACACCCTTTCAAATTAGTGGATTCGGCCATTTCAGGTGTATAAAATTGAGCACACAGCCATGCAATCTCCATAGACAAACATTGTCAGTGGAATAGCCTTACTGAAGAGCTCAGTGACTTTCAACATGGTACCGTCATAGGATGCCACCTTTCCAACAAGTCAGCTTGTCAAATTTCTGCCCTGGTCAACTAAGTGCTGTTATTGTGAAGTGAAAACGTCAAGGACCAACAACTGCTCAGCCGCGAAGTAGTGCACCACACAAGCTCACAGAACCAGATCGCCGAGTGCTGAAGCGCGTAGCATGTTACAATTGTCTGTCCTCGGTTGCAACACTCAATACAGAGTTCCAAACTGCCTCTGGAAGTAACGTCAGCACAATAACTGTTTGTCTGGAGCTTCATGAATAGTTTGTTGGGAGCTTCATGAAATGGCCGAGCAACCGCACACAAGCCTAACCTCACCATGCGCCATGTCAAGCGTCGGATTGAGTGGTGTACAGCTCGCCGCCATAGGACTCTGGAGCAGTGGAAATGCTCAGTGGAAACGATCAATTGGAACACCGACTGCGAGCCAGGCCTAAATCGCCCAACATCAGTGTCCGACCTCACGAACGCTTTTGTGGCTGAATGGAAATAAGTCCCCACAGCAATGTTCCAACATCTAGTGGAAAGCCTTCCCAGAAGAGTGGATTATGTTATAGCAGCAAAGGGGGGACCAACTCCATATTAATGCCCATAAATTTGGAATGAGATGTTAAACGAGCAGGTGTCCACATACTTTTGGTCATGTAGTGTACATGAGCCTGAGCAAATGAGTTGGTTTTATAGTAATTGTTAAAAATATAATATTTATCTGAAATTGTATTATATCTAGATAAACATTTCACTTTCTTCAATGCAGACCAAAGTCAACACCAAAGCAAAAGTTGTTACCAAATAAATTGCGCTACATTATCAAAGATGGAAAAAAATATTCAAAATCAAACTGATTGAACTCAGGAAAAACTGTGGCATTATTGTAATTTAGCGTGAAATTATTTATGTCAAGTGCCAAGGAAAATGGAAATCAGATTGAATTGTCAGTTGAAACCCGTTCTATGTGTAAGTGTACAAATGTAAATGTATTTTGATTGTATTGCCTTTTTTTAAAACCTATTTTAAATTGCTCTCACAATACAAAGTAAAGCCTTGTGGTTATGACCTGCTGGGTATAAAGACATTCCCTTCAAACATTCCATTCAGCCGTATCTCCTAAAGAAACAGCAATACTGTACCATAAGTATACAGTGTATCATTTAAAATGTTATTTAAATGATTGTACTAGTTATTTTATAGTTCAGTATGCCAATGTACAGCGACACAGAGTCTAATCTATATTTGTTAAGCAGTTAATAATTCATTCATAATTAATTTGTTTTGATACCATCACCAAAAGCAGCAATCTTAAAACCAAGTGAGCTTCCTCAACCCAGCACTGTGTTTTTAATGCCCCAACGTGTTTTTTACATTTTGATAAAACAAATGATGTAGCTAATTATGCGTTGTGTGTGTGTTTCTGTGCATATGCACGAGTGAGTGCATGCATGCAAGTGTGCGTGTGTGTGTGTGTGTGTGTGTGTGTGTGTTAGTGCATACAGGCGTGTGTGTGTGTGAATGTACTCTAAGATGTGTACACTCAGAGGAAAACATTATAAATTACCACTTGAGTATTTGTGTAATATGAGAAGTTAATTCTATATGTAATGTCCATGCAGTTTATTTTGTAGGAGTGTTGTTTCTTATATTCTTGTTTTATAAATTTCATAGCTTCTGTGTTATTCTCCATATGTTCCAAAGAACTTGGACTATTCCCTGTTACAAAATGCAGTTTTTTTAAAACGTGTAGTCATTTGTAACCAGATGGCCATAGATTTATACTTTCTATATTCCAGTTTAAATCGTATGATTTGTTTTGTTATTAATTTCTATAAACATCATTAAAACAACCATCAAGTCACTAAAGCCAAACTCCAGAGCCCACATTACTGGTGTTATGTAAACAGTTATTGTTGCTCTAACTTACTCCATTCAACTTTAATCTCACCCTAAACCCCCTGCCATACAATAACAAAAGCTAATCTTCTCTGATTCGAGATACTCTGTACTGGTGTGATAGGCTGATGCATTCCATTTGTAATACTGTCGACAAGCAGCACTTAATTATTTTGTTTGGGGGTACAAAACGAACCTCATCCACCACCGATATGCAGCACCCACCTGATGCACAGCAGCCATTATGTGCCAAAAACTTTAACACATGACAGTCAGTGTATGAGTGGCATCCCCTTGAGCTGAACCTCCAAACAGGCAAGCAACAGTGGATTGAGGGAGAGTTGTAGTATCAGACAGTCAGTGACAGCTAGGCTCTTTGTGAATACTGACAGAACACAGGGTAAATCAGATGAGCCGTCAATTAATCCAGTCGTTAACCCAGCAGATTCCTGCACGACCTCTGGCTCTGACTACTTCTGCTCAGAGATGCACACGCACCAAGCAATCTTCCACACTCTCATGTTTCCCTGTACTCACAATGATAGACAGATGGTGTATGTGTGTTTAAGACCATGTACGTGCATTTGAGAGTGTGTGTCTATTGGGAAGGTGTCTTTATTTCAATCCAGAAAGGAGAGGGAATCTTTGTTATTGAGTGATCAACTCAACGCAGTTCTCAAGATGGGATGCTCCCAAATAAACAAGGTCTACATGGTGGAGCAAAATGTCATCCAGTATTTCTGTGATCACATGCAATGGTAGTCACTCAAACAAGCTGATTACTTTTGTAGTTTTATGACATAATATGCTACTGCTCCCCACAGCATTTCTGCCCTGAATTTAGCAAGCACTATCGACAAAGATCAGTGGAAGAAAAGTTGTGATACACTACTTTCTGCAAATAGTCAGTGTGAGCCAGAGTGACTTGACACAACGCAAGCCAAACAAGCTGTACAAACAAAACGGAAATAAAGGGGTTTTAGTCTGCCATGAAGCGTTCATCCATGTGTATGGTTCAGAGTCTAGCTACATTTTCAGCTATTATACATTTCAAATTTTGTCAGCAATTAGTTTTCATTGCAAGTTAAAGCGTACTGTTAGCTAGCTAGTGAACGTTAGCTTGCTGGCAAACGTTGCGTATGTGAGCTGTGTAGTAATCTCAGAAACCATTTGCATTGCTAGTTATAGCCTAAAGTTAGCTAGCTAGCTAACATTGAACCTAGTTGGTTAGCTTTAGCTACCTGCAGATTCATACTACAGCATTTCAGGCATGGTTGCTGGCTATGACAATCAGTTTGTATTGCTAGTAGATCAAGTTTATTTTTACCTGGAGTGTTTTAGTTTAGGCTACTACCTTACTCACTCTGTTTAGCACAAGGCCTTACATGTGAATCCTTAAATTGATGGCTGGGTCTAAGGCTTAAGAGGGTGTGAATGATGCTAAATAGGTGTAATCAAAGAAGAGCTCTCCTGTAGGGTTATCAAAACATTCAAGAGCCATTTTCTCAAAAGTGTGGTTACTAGTTTATCAACTTGCAAATAATTACTTTCCCATTGTTCCTCAACCATGGTGTATGATTTTCAATTTTGTACATCTGAGTCTCTGCTTTTATCCAATGTAAAACACACAATTTCAAATGTCGCTACAAAAGATCGAATCGATTGGTCACATATTTTGTAACTAACAGAATACATACAACCTGAATAAATTAAAACTCCCCTGGAGAGAGAGGAAGAATAAAGTGGCCGAGTACTGTATCTAAACCCTAGTTAACCATTAAGTCACCCCCCCCCCACACACACACAGTTCCATCCACAGGAATTTTATTCACAGGAATACCTTTTTATGTTATCTATTTTTTTCCTGAAATGAAAGCAACAACATAAAGTCCTTTTCCTCATAGTGATCTGTACTGGGCTGCTGTGTTAGAAATAAGGCCTTAGATAACGGAGCTTGGATGCACCTGTGTTTAATGTGTCTCTCTACACAGAATGTCACCCCTCAGGATTGTTAACTTTGTTACAGTCTGTCATCTTAACAAAATGGCTGCTCCAAATTTTTTTTATTTTTTAAATGCGTTGTTCTCGTGGCACAGGGAATTCCATCTTTCCTTTTATGGCGCATTGACCAAACTAAAATTATACCATATGTATTTGTATGTTGTCTTTTGAAAAATGTATATTTTATTTGTGTATCAAACATCTTAATAAAATGAATAAACCAAAGGAATTGTTTGTGACTCTTATTGTGATATCTTCAGATCTACAGTATTATGATTCCCTTGCTGCATTACATATAAGAACAGGGTTGAAGACATAACATATGTAATGTAAATGTAAATGTATAACATAGCTGCTGTGTGACTCAAGCCACTGCTATATATTGGGTCTCCAAAAATGCTAGACACACAGTATCAGAGAGCAACTGTAATATAGGCTAGCAAGCTGGGCCGTGCACTTTCACAGGCAAGGCAGGGAGCATCACACATGAACCCAGCCAGCAGCAGCATGCTTTTAGTCTTCAATTAATCACTTCCGATCATGGGAAGAAAGGAACAATGTGTTTTTAAACTAGAGCTGTTGGATTTTGTGTGTTCTTAAGTACCACACAATGATTCATTTGGTTTTCAAGGATTCGTGCTGTCCGTAAATTGCAAAGTTGACTTTTCCACCCCCGTGCTGTTGAAGGTCAGCATTGCATGAGATACAGCACACCCTTATTACTGTCTGTCAAAGTATACATTCATACTGCTTGTTTGAGCATGTCTATGGACGCATTAACTGCCTACAATATGCAGTGCATTCGGAAAGTATTCAAACCCCTTCCCTTTTTCCACATTTTGTTACGTTACAGCCTTATTCTAAAATGTATTAAATAAAATAAAAATATAATAAATCTACACACAATACCCCATAATGACAAAGAGAAAACAGGTTTTTAGAAATATTTGCAAATGTTTTAATAATGAAAAACAGAAATACCTTATAAGCATTCAGACCCTTTGCTTTGAGACTCGAAAATAAGCCCAGGTGCATCCTATTTCCATTGATCATCCTTGAGATGTTTCAACAACTTTATTGGAGTCCACCTGTAGTAAATTCAATTGATTGGACATAATTTGGAAAGGCACACACCTACAGTTGAAGTCAGAAGTTTACATGCACTTAGGTTGGAGACATAAAAACTCGTTTTTCAACCACTCCACAAATTTCTTGTTAACAAACTATAGTTTTAGGAAAGTCGATAGGACATCTACTTTGTGCATGACACAAGTAATTTTTCCAACAATTGTTTACATACAGATTATTTCACTTATAATTCACTGTATCACAATTTCAGTGGGTCAGAAGTTTACATACACTAAGTTGACTGTGCCTTTAAAGAACTTGGAAAAAGAACCAGAAAAGTATGTCATGGCTTTAGAATCTTCTGATAGGCACATTTAAATTTTTTATTTATCCATTATTTTACCATGTAAGTTGACTGAGAACACGTTCTCATTTACAGCAATGACCTGGGGAATAGTTACAGGGGAACAGAGGAGGATGAATGAGCCAATTGCAAACTGGGGATTATTAGGTGACCGTGATGGTTTTTTGAGGGCCAGATTTAGAATTTAGCCAGGACACCAGGGTTAACACCCCTAATCTTACAATAAGTGCATTGGGATCTTTAATGACCTCAGGGAGTCAGGACACCCGTTTAAAGTTCCATCCGAAAGACGGCACCCTACACAGGGCAGAATCACTGCCCTGGGGCATTGGGATATTTTTTTTAGACCAGAGGAAAGAGTGCATCCTACTGGCCCCCCAACACTACTTCCATCAGCATCTGGTCTCCCATCCAGGGACTGACCAGGACCAACCCTGCTTAGCTTCAGAATCAAGCCAGCAGTGGTAGGCAAGGTGATTTGTGTCAATTGGAGGTGTACCTGTGGGTGTATTTCAAGGCCTACCTTCAAACTCAGTGCCTCTTTGCTTGACATCATGGGAAAATCAAAAGAAATCAGCCAAGACCTCAGAAAATAAATTGTAGACCTCCACAAGTCTGGTTCATCCTTGGGTGCAATTTCCAAACACCCGAAGGTACCACGTTCATCTGTACAAACAATAGTGCGCAACTATAAACACCATGGGACCACGCAGATGTCATAGCGCTCAGGAAGGAGACGCGTTCTGTCTCCTAGAGATGAACATAGTGCAAATCAATCCCAGAACAACAGCAAAGGACCTTGTGAAGATACTGGAGGAAACAGGTACAAAAGTATATATATCCACAGTAAAACAAGTCCTATATCGACATAACCTGAAAGGCCGCTCAGCAAGGAAGAAGCCACTGCTCCAAAACCGCTATAAAAAAGCCAGACTATGGTTTGCAACTACACATGGGGACAAAGATCATACTTTTTGGAGAAATGTCCTCTGGTCTGATGAAACAAAAATAGAACTGTTTGGCCATAATGACCATCGTTATGTTTGGAGGACAAAGGGGGAGGCTTGCAAGCCGAAGAACACCATCCCAACCGTGAAGCACGGGGGTGGCAGAATCATGTTGTGGGGGTGCTTTGCTCCAGCAGGGACTGGTGCACTTCACACAAGAGATGGCTTCATGAGGAAGGAAAATTATGAGGATATATTGAAGCAACATCTCAAGACATCAGTCAGGAAGTTAAAGCTTGGTCGCAAATGGGTTTTTCAAATGGACAATGACCCCAAGCATACTTCCAAAGTTGTGCCAAAATGGCTTAAGGACAACAAAGGCAAGGTAGTGGAGTGGCCATCACAAAGCCCTGACCTCAATCCCAAAGCAAATGTGTGGGCAGAACTGAAAAACCATGCGCGAGCAAGGAGGCCAAAAACCTGACTCAGTTACACCAGCTCTGTCAGGAGGAATGGGCCAAAATTCACCCAACTTATTGTGGGAAGCTTGTGGAAGGCTACCTGAAACATTTGAACCAAGTTAATCAATTGAAAGGCAATGCTACCAAATGCTGATTGAGTGTATAAAACTTCTTACCCACTGGGAATCTGATGAAAGAAATTAAAGCTGAAATAAATAAGTCTCTCTACTTTTATTCTGACATTGGACATTCTTAAAATAAAGTGGTGATCCTAACTGACCTACGACAGGACATTTTACTAAGATTAAATGTCAGGAATTGTGAAAAACTGATTTTAAATGTATTTGGCTAAGGTGTATGTAAACCTCCGACTTCAACTGTATATCAGATCCAATAGTTGATGGTCCAAGTCAGAGCAAAAACCAAGCCATGAGGTTGAAGGAATTGTCCGTATAGCTCCGAGAAAGGATTGTGTCGAGGTATAGATCTGTGAAAGGATACCAAAACATTTATGCTGCACTGAAGGTCCCCAAGAATACAGTGGCCTCCATCATTCTTAAATGGAAGACGTTTAGAACCATCACGAGTCTTTTGAGAACTGGCTGCCCAGCCAAACTGAACAATTGGGGGAGAAAGGCCTTGGTCAGGGAGGTGACCAAGAAACCGATGGTCACTCTGACAGAGCTCCAGAGTTCTGCTGTGGAGATGGGAGATCCTTCGAGAAGGACAACCATCTCTGCAGCACCCCACCAATCAGGCCTTTAATGTAGAGTGGCCAGACGGAAGCCACTTCTCAGTAAAAGGCACATGACAGCCCACTTGGAGTTTGCCAAAAGGCACCTAAAGGATTCTCAGACCATGAGAAACAAGATTCTCTGGTCTGATGAAACCAATATTTAACTCTTTGGCCTGAATGCAAAGTGTCATGTCTGGAGGAAACATGGCACCATCCCTATGGTGAAGCATGGTGGTGGCAGTATCATGCTGTGGGGATGTTTTTCAGCGGCAAGGACTGAGAGATGAGTCAGGATGTATGGAAAGACGAACGGAGCAAAGTACAGAGAGATCCTTGATGAAAACCTGCTCCAGAGCGCTCAGGACCTCAGACTGGGGCAAAGTTTAACATTCCAACAGGACAATGACCCTAATCACACAGCCAAAGACAACACAGGAGGGGTTCTGGACAAGTCTCTGAATGTACTTGAGTGGCCCAGTCAGAGTCCGGACTTGAACCTGATCAAACATTTCTGGAGAGACCTGAAAACAGCTGTGCAACAACTCTCTCCATCCAACCTGACAGAGCTTGTACAAAGTAAAGGGTCTGAATACTAATGAATGTTGACAAAAATGTAGTTAATGATCTAAACATCTGCCTTAAATTATTTTAAATTAATTGGTTTTATTTGTCATTGGGCACCTGCACTCAATGTTGAAAATGGTCTGTTAAGTTCATATGAGCCCATCGGGTATGAAATGTTTTAGGTCATATATCTGCTGTAACACTGTTTCAGCGCTTGCATGGAGTGCTTCAACAGGGCAAACCATATTAGAGGTTGCGTTATAACTGACCCCATCTAATTCATGAATTTAAATGAATTACATGAAAATAAGTTTGTTGAATTTTTGTGTAAATGACAACATAATTGCAGTTGGTACATTGAGTCACGTAGTAGTCCAAACTCAAAGAATATTAACAAAATAGAAATGTTTGGTTCTTGAAACAGAAGTTGTCGAGTGTTTAAGGTTCATCATTGTCACTCCTGGGATGTTTCTCTGGACTCCAATGTGTTTCTCAGTACTTCCACTGAAACATACAGTACCACTTACATTACAGTACATTCAACTAAAGACAGCTACTGTACTCTATTACTGGAAAATACTGACTGGTTCTCGCCCCAGGGAACATGCAGCAACCTACGGTCTAGTTCATGATTAGCCCATGGCAGTAGACCATAGAGAAACCCTTGGCTTTTCTAGAACGGTGTTGAGCTTAATGTATGTTCAGTCCCAGGAGACAGTTAATACTCATTTAAAATGTACCACAAGGCTTGGTATTTCCTTTGACTTGAAACTAGGAAATCTATATTAAATGTGCTGGAAATGTACTTTTCCCAGTTGCCTTTTGGAGCCTACTACCGCAATAGCATCATTCCAGGTATATTCACAACCCCGTTCCAATCCTTTATTAGAGGGTTCCATAGCAATAGTCATTTTCTGCCGCTCTATATATTACAGTCTTTCCATTATAATATTATTTCCAAGTCCATATGACATGGTTGATGCTATTCAATTTGAGTAGGGCAGACAAAGCAGGAAATTATATCAGAAGGTAATGTTGACCCTGTCCTTTATGGAAAAGGTCTGAGTACGTTCACTGTGTCTACTGACCTGTCATTTGTCTGAGTGCACCTGAATTATATGAAGATTGGCCCCGTCATTGGTCATCTGTCCTATGCTCTTAAATGTATAGGCCTACTTCATGGTTTACAGTTCCTTGTATGAATGCAGTTTCCCCTGACAACCACCA
Organism: Oncorhynchus masou masou; assembly: GCF_036934945.1. Classification (NCBI taxonomy): domain Eukaryota; kingdom Metazoa; phylum Chordata; class Actinopteri; order Salmoniformes; family Salmonidae; genus Oncorhynchus; species Oncorhynchus masou. Next base: position 56,669,085 of record NC_088239.1, read on the forward strand.
GATGCTGCCAGATTGTCCAATATGCCAGTATCTTCCAGTGGGTCTCTGAAGATGACAACATGGAGAGGAACGCATGAGAAAACAGAGTACAGGATGTTCATCAATGGATGTTGTTGTCAGGGGTTATCAGTGTTGGTCAGATGACTGTCTAAATGTAACAGTTGCTAGTTACCTGTCCAAAATGGTCATCAGTAACACCGTTTTGGATTAATGATTAATCTGATTAATTACTTTCAGTTACTTTAGGAATACTTCCCCCCAAAGAAGAAGACAAAAAGGATCTATCAAATACATTTGGTGTGTCATCACAGTTGTTATAGACTTGTGGTCGCTCGCTTGGGTGGAACAAACCAAAGGCTTTTGTGCCTTTTATCAATGCTGAATTGAACGTCGTTTAGAAAACAAAGGTTTCTTAATGTATTTTTTCACAAACAACCTTTCTGAATTTAAAAGTAATCTAAGAAGTAATCATCTAGTTTTTTCGAAAGTATTTCTAACCTTGTTACAATATTTTTGCTGCTAACATAACTGATTAAAGTTAGTTTTTTGTAATCAGATTACATCTAATTGACCGCCTACTGTTTAGTGAGAAAAACATGTACAGTTGACAAAGCCGTGTATAAAGGTTGGAAATTTCTCTTGAAATTCTCTGTTACCAATATCATATTGAGAAAATGCGAGTCTACAAGACTGTGTTGTTAGTACAGACTGGGATATATTCCGGGATTCATCCGATAGCATTTAGGAGTTTACCACATCAGTCACAAGCTTCATCAATAAGTACATAGACAACCTCATCTCCACAGTGACCATACAAATGTATCCAAACCAAAAACCATGGATTAAAGGCAGTATCCATACTTGGCTAAAAGCTAGAGTTACCTCTTACGAGAACGGACAGACTCATACAAGAAAGGCTGCCATGACCTCCGACGTGCCATCAAACATGAAAAAGGACAATATAGGAGGAAGGTGGAATCCTACACCGGCTCCGACGCTCGCCAGATGTGTCATGGATTGCAGACGATAACGAATTACAAAGGGAAACCCATCCGTGAGATTCCCAGTGACGCAGACCTCCCAAACGAGCTAAATGCCTTTTATGCTCGCTTCAAAGGAAAACACTGAGTGTTGCATGACAACCCCTGTTGTTCCGGATGACTATGTGTTCCGTGGCCGATGTGAGTAACACTTTTCAACAGGTTAACACTTGCAAGGCCACAGTACCAGATGTATTACCAGGACGCATACCCATAACATGCGCTGACAGGCTGGCAAGTGTCTTCAATGACATTTTCAACCTTTCCCTGACCTAGTTTGTAATACCTACATGTTTCGAGAAGCCTACCATAGTCCCTGTGCCCAAGAATGTCAAGGTAGCCTGTCTAAATGACTATTGCCCCGTAGCACTCATATCTGTAGCCATGAAATGCTTTGAAAGGTTGGCCAATGCTCACATCAACACCATCATCACAGACACCCTGGACCCACTCCAATTTGCATACCAACCCAACAGATCCACAGATGACGTAATATCTATTGTACTACACACTGCCCTTTACCACCTGGACATAAGGAAAACCTAAGTGAGAATGCTGTTCATTGATTCTAGCTCAGCATTCAACACCATAGTGCCCCCCAAGCTCATCACTAAGCTAAAGACCCTGGGATTAAATATCTCCCTCTGCAACTGGATTCTGGATTTCCTGACGGGCAGCGCACGACTCCAACACCATCAATAAGTTTGCCGACGACACAACAATGGTAAGCCTGATCACTATTGACAATGAGACAGCTTACAGGGAGGAGGTTAGAGACCTGGCAGTGTGGTGCCAGGACAACAACCTCTCCCTTAACATCAACAATAAAAAAGGAGCTGATTGTGGACTACAGGAAACAGAGGACCAAGCACACCCCTATCCACAGGGCTGTAGTGGAACAGGTCGAGAGCTTCAAGTTCCTTGGTGTGCACATCACTAAGGAACTATCATGGTCCACACACACCAACACAGTCATGAAGAGGGAATGACAATGCCTCTTCCCCCTCAGGAGGCTAAAAAGATTTGTCATGGGCCCTCAGATCCTCCAAAAAAGTTATACAGCTGCATCTTGACCAATCACTGCTTGCTATGGCAACTGCTTGGCATCTGACCGCAAGGCGCTACAGAGGGTAATGTGTATGGCCCAGTGCATCACTGGGGCTGATCTCCCTGCCATCCAGAACCACTATACCAGGCTGTGTGAAACTTACCCCTTTGCCTTACGTGTCTCCACTTGCTCCAGCAAATAGCTAGCTTTTCACTGTTGAGTAAGTTTGAGGGGTGAATGTAGCACATGGTAATGTGTGAAACGTATTCCGCAGTCTGAATTGTCCCCCACTTGCAACAGCAAATAGCTTTCACATTCACCATATGCTGCTTCTACCCTGTTTTTTTTAGCTCATTATTATATATCCTGATGCCTAGTCACTTTACCTATGCTTTTATGATCAAATACCTCGTAGCTGTGTACAGTGATATGATACTGATACTGTGTCACACCCTGACCATAGTTTGCTTTGTATGGTTTTATGTTTTGGTTGGTCAGGGTGTGATCTGAGTGGGCATTCTATGTTGGATGTCTTGTTTGTCTATTTCTATGTCTGGCCTTATATGGTTCTCAATCAGAGGCAGGTGTTAGTCATTGTCTCTGATTGGGAACCATATTTAGGTAGCCTGGGTTTCACTGTGTGTTTGTGGGTGATTGTTCCTGTCTCTGTGTTTTCACCAGATAGGACTGTTTAGGTTTTCACACATTTATTGTTTTGTTAGTTATTTCATGTCTTATTCCTTTTATTAATTAAAGAACATGAATAACTACCACGCTGCATTTTGGTCCGCTTCTCCTTCACCAGAGGAAAACCCTTACATACTGGTACTCCCTGTATATACACTGAACAAAAATATAAATGCAACATACATCAATTTCAACGATTTTACTGAGTTACAGTTTCAGAAAATTGAAATAAATTAACTAGGCCCTACCCTAATCTATGGATTTCACTGCTGAGAATATTGATTTGGATCTGTTGGTCACATATGCCATCAAAACAAAGTAGGGGCGTAGATCAGAAAACCAGTCAGTGTCTGGTGTGACCACCATTTGCTTCATGCATGCAGCGTGATACATCTCCTTTGCATAGATTTGATCAGGCTGTTGATTGTGTCCTGTGGAATGTTGTCCCACTCCTCTTCAATGCTGCTGGATATTGGCTGGAACTGGAACAGGCTGTCATGCACGCCGATCCAGATCATCCCAAACATGCTCAATGGGTGACATGTTTGGTGAGTATCCAGGTCATGGAAGAACTGGAACATTTTCAGCTCCAGAATTGTGTACAAATCCTTGAGACATGTGGCCGTGTATTATCATGCTGAAACATTAGGTGATGTCAGTGGACGAATGGCACAACAATGGGCCTCAGGATCTAGTCACAGTATTTCCGTGCATTCAAATCGCCATCGATAAAATGCAATTGTGTTCATTGTCCGTAGCTTATGCCTGCCCATACCATAACCCCACCATGGGGCACTCTGTTCAAAACGTTGACATCAGAAAACCGCTCGCCCACACAACGCCACCTGCCCGGTACAGATGAAACTGGGATTAATCCATGAAGAGCACTTCTCCACCATTGGCCATTGAAGGTGAACATTTGACCACTGAAGTCGGTAACAATGCTGTTGTGAGGCCGGTTGTACGTACTGCCAAATTCTCTAAAACGACATTGGAGGCGGCTTAGAAATTAACAGTAACTTCTCTGGCAACAGTTTTGGTGGACATTCCTGCAGTCAGCATGCCATTTCCATGCTCCCTTAAACTTGAGACAACTGTGGCTTTGTGTGACAAAACTGCACATTTTAGAGTTGCCTTTTATTGTGCCCAGCAGAAGGTGCACCTGTGTAATGATCATGTTGTTTAATCAGCTTCTTGTTTTGCCACACCTCTCAGGTGGATGGATAATCTTGGTAAAGGAGAAATGCTCACTAACAAGGATATAAACAAATGTGTTCACAGAATTTACATGTGGTGTTCATATTTTTTGTTCAGTGTAGCTTCATTCTTGTCTATTTTATTCCTCATGTTAATATTGGTAATTTTTGTATTTTTAACTCTGCGCTGTTGTGAAGGGCATACCTGGGGAAAAGTATATTGGGCTTCATGCATGATCCGGTGTTGTCTTTGAAACGTATAGGTTTTGATGGATATGTTGCTAAAATTATCAGGGGGAATTTATCTCACTGGCTAACTGTAAACTGCATGGAGTGGGCAGTTGGCTAGCTACAATGTTACGTTGCTTACTGTTGATTTCATTGCTTATGTTATTAAATAAAACCCCACAATTTAGGGAGACACAGCAATTCATGAGACTTCTCCATTCAACCAACATTTTGGGAAAATAATATTTTTTCTTGCTCTTACTCGCTCAAAGTTCCGGTCTGAAGACTCTGCTCCCTGAAAAGTAACGGTCCAGTTTTGGGCCTTTTCATATTTTTATTCTGTGATATACCTCACCTGCGATGAAGGAGAAGGGGTGGAGGGAAAGAGCAGTTTGACCTGTTTGCTTACGTTTGTTTCCTAATGAATACACCCCAGGAAGGGGATATTTCACCCGTAAATGTTTTTTATGTGAAGCTAGAAGTTGGATATAAAATTTGAATCTTCGAAGACAGACGTTTGGCTCATTTAATTTTTCAGTTTCCCTGAGGAAATGACAAACTTTGTGTGCTGTTTTGCATGATAGCTGTAAGCAGCTACCGGCTGCAATTAGCTAGCTAGCTATACAGGGGCGCCATGCACACCAAAAATCTGAGGGGGCACAAAGTATGTGAGGATGGCTAAGAGAATTTGGGGATGCCCAGAGAATTTTTCATTTTTCAAACACCCGAAACAGCTTTTTCCTGCAATCTAAAAAAAATCATGCTTCATCAGCCTTAATTATTAATTATCCTCCTGAATGATGTTTGTTTTTTGATTTATTATTAGTATGCTTCTCTGAATCTCCGCTAAACTCTGGGTAAATATTTTAAAGAATGTGAGTTATTCAGTAGCCTACCTTTAGTAATTGCGTGCTTTTCTAAAGTCTACCAACCTTGCCAGCCGGCATGCCAGCTAAGATACAATACCTTCAGAAGGTATTCACACCCCTCAACTTTTTCAATTTTTTTTGTGTAACAACTATAATTTTAAATTGATTCAATTAAGATTTTGTCAACGGCGTACACACAATACCCCATAATGTCAAAGTGGAATTATGTTAGACTTTCTTTACAAATTAATAAAAAATGAAAACGGAAATATGTTGAGTCAACCCTTTTGTTATGGCAAGCCTAAATAAGTTCAGGAGTAAAAATGTGCTTAACAAGTCAAATAATAAGTCGCATGCCATTGTGTGCAAAAATTGTGATTAACATGATTTTGACTACCTCATCTTTGTACCACACATACAATTATCTATAAGGTCCCTTAGTCGAGCAGTGAATTTCAAACACAGATTAAATCTCAAAGACCAGGGAGGTTGTCCAATGCCTCACAAAGAAGGGCGCCTATTGGTAGATGGGTACAAATAAAAAAGTAGACATTGAATATCCCTTTGAGCATGGTGAAGTTACTACACTTGCTCTCAGTTGCCGGAGAGGAAGGAAACTGCTCAGGGATTTCACCATGAGGCCAATGGTGACTTTAAAACAGTTACAGAGTTTAATGGCTGTGATAAGAGAAAACTGAGGAAGGATCAACATTGTAGTTCTGTTCTGCCTTATTATTATTCGACCATGCTGGTCATTTATGAACATTTGAACATCTTGGCCATGTTCTGTTATAATCTCCACCCCACATAGCCTGGTTCCTCTCTAGGATTCTTCCTAGGTTTTGGCGCTTTCTAGGGAGTTTTTCCTAGCCACCGTGCTTCTACACCTGCATTGCTTGCTGTTTGGGGTTTTAGGCTGGGTTTCTGTACAGCACTCTGAGATATCAGCTGATGTACGAAGGGCTATATAAATAAATTTGATTTTATTTGTAGTTATTCCACAATACTAACCGACATGATGGAGTGAAAAGAAGGAAGCCTGTACATAATACATATATTCCAAAACATGCATCCTGCTTGCAACAAGGCACTAATATGAAACCTCAAAAATGTGGCAAATAAATTAACTTTATGTCCTAAATACAAAACATTACATTTGTGGCAAAATCAGCACTTAACATCACTGAGTATCACTTCATATTTTCAAGCATGGTGGTGACTGTATCATGTTATGTGTATGCTTGTCATCGGCAAGGATTAAGAGTGTTTTTTAGGATACAATGAAACATAAAAGAGCTAAATACAAGTAAAATTCAAGAGGGAAACCTGGTGAGTCTGATTTCCAATGGACACTGGTAGAATTGAAGAGATATGGATATTTTATGAAGGCACTGTAGTTAGACAAGCTAGCTACTCTAACTTGATTGATAGCCTAAAATGGTTTCTTGGTAGCCAGTCATGGGGAGATTGAGAAACTATCTGGACTAGTTGAAGCAAACTTAATAAAATTACTAGGTTGCAAGTAGTATTACAGAGAAACAACAGCACAAAATAGTACAATCACATTGAAAAATATTTTTCAATGTAACAGTTGTATAGCTGATCCCCATAGAGGTCCCAAGGGCACGTGCTCCGCTATACAACTGAAAAGCTAATGACCAGTCTGGCATGAACGGTAGCTATCTAGTTAACACCAAATGCAAACAAACAAATGAGCTACACAGCTGAGTGAGTTGAATTAGCTCAAGTAAAAGTTGCTAGCCGATTCCAAATAAATCACATCACTTCTCCTCTCAACTGACGATGTCAGGGGATGTTTTTCTGCTGAGACGTACGAAGAGGAGAGATGATGTCAGAGATCCTGCTTCTGCTGGAGTCTCAGTGAGTAACTTACTGGGGTGCATATGAACACTAAGTGCAGTATAAGTGTCTGGAAATGCTGTAAACATCTGACTCAGTTTGTTATGAACAGGCTTTATAGAGATAACCAATCAAGATACGTCTTGTTGTTTTGGGACAGCACATCACAAATCAAAAGCAGTGGAGAGTACTGCAAGATCAAAGGTAGCAAACCAATTCTGTTCAAACTGTACAGTAGCTCTATATTTCCATGCAGTGGTCTGGGGAGGGGGTTACCAAATAAATATATGATTGATCCTGTCGTGTGTAGCCTGACGAGACTCCAGGCCAATTTAGATTCTATAAGCTAGATGTAAGCATGGCTGCAGCTACTTCCCCTGCTGGCTAAGCTGCCTCTCCACCAAGACTTTCACACCCTGAGGCACTCTAGTGCAGACAAGGTTGTTTACTCACTTTGAGCTTGTGTACAGCCAGTATAGAGACGAGTGTATGTGCAGGCACGTGTACAAACACAGATGCACGCATACCCACAAATACACAAGTGTGCGCACACAAACACACACAAGCACACCCATAACCGGGGTTGGGGTAATCCTTTAAAATCTCTTAAATGTAACTAAATGTAATCTACTTAATCCCCGAAAGTAATTATTTATCATGAGAGGGCCATAAACAACAACTAGAAAGGCTGCATACTCCAAGAAAGGTTCAAACTCACCTTTTTGGTAAAAATTATTACAAATTGCTGAGGTATAGTACACAGTATAAATATGATACAAATATGAGAATGAAATATTTTATATGATGTATTTCCTATTTAACAAAACTGTATGAATAAGGCTACATTTAGTATAATCGGTTCATAAAGTGACTAACTACTTCCTTATAACTGTAAAATACATATGTACTGTATATGTAGGGATAGAGAAAATGTGCATATTTTCTAAAGGGCTCTCTTTATCAAAACGTCCCCATCATGGTTAACATCACACAGAGCTCTAGCTTGGCTTCCTGAAATCACTAGGAACTCACCTTTCATCTCATATTAATTTTGTCCATATATGACAAACGGAAAGTGTTTTTTCTTTAAAATCTATTGATTAATTCAAATTTCTGGCTATACATCGATCTCGGAATGTGCTACAGTGACAAAAACACTCTCTCCTGCTGCATTACGATGTAAGGATTCTAGGCTTATTCATTGTAGGCGGCTGCAACATAGGGTTCAGCCAGGAGTTGATGGACAGTTGCAATAGTGAATGAAATGGTGGGAGGGACATCCTGCTTCACACAGAAAGAAGATACATACTGTACTCCTGTGTCCGTGAGAATCAGGAATACCACTCAATGCAAGCCATTTCAATTTATGGTGTCCACCAGGGTGCAAATTATGGAGAAGCCAGAGGTGGCTCAGCTCCCCTGATTGAGAGATTAGCTCCCCTAAATGCAAGTCTAACTTTGGGGGTGTCAAAAGGTGGGTGTAGGTGGTGCATGAAGTCAGGCGCAGGAGAGCAGAATGAGTGAGCCACGTACTTTACTCAGAAAGAAGGCACAAGGTAACAATACACTTGACCAATACAAATAACGGTAATCAAATTACGCACGTGTGAAACCAGGTGTGTAGAAAACCAAGACAAAACAAATGGAAAATGAAAAGTGGATCATCGATGGCTAGAAGACCGGTGACGTCGTCCCCTTGCCCGATGCCTCGAATCCAGTATGGTTCGAACTGCATACGCCGGGGCCCCCTCGATGTCCAGAGGGGGGCGGAGGAACCTCCCACACCTCAGACTCCTGGAGTGGACCAGCCACCACCGGCCTGAGGAGAGATACATGGAACGAGGGGTTAATACGGTAATCGGGGGGAAGCTGTAACCTGTAACAAACAGTCTCCTCAGGACTTTGAATGACCCCACAAACTGCAGGCCCAGCTTCCGGCAGGGCAGGCGGAGGGGCAGGTCTCGGGTCGAGAGCCAGACCCGGTACCCGGTGCAAACACAGGGGCCTCACTGCGGTGGCGATCTGCGCTGGTTTTTGATGCCTCATGGTCCGCTGAAGGTGTACATGAGCAGCGTCCCATGTCTCCTCAGCGCACCTAAACCAGTTGTCCACCGCAGGAGCCTTGATCTGGCTCTGATGTCAAGGCGCCAGAACTGGCTGGTACCCCAGTACGCACTGGAAGGGTGAGAGGTTAGTGGAGGAGTGTCGGAACGAGTTCTGGGCCATCTCTGCTCAGGGCACGAACGCCGCCCACTCCCCCGGACGGTCCTGGCAATAAGACCGCAGAAACCGACCCACATCCTGGTTCACTCTCTCCACCTGCCCATTACTCTCGGGGTGAAAACCCGAGGTAAGGCTGATCGAGACCCCCAGATGTTCCATGAACGCCCTCCAGACCCTTGACATGAACTGGGGATCTCAATCAGATAGTATGTACTCAGGTACCCCGTAGTGCTGGAAAACCTGTGTAAACAGGGCATCCGCAGTCTGTAGGGCCGTAGGGAAACCAGGCAAAGGGAGGGGACGGCAGGACTTAGAAAACCGATCTACAACAACCAGGATCGTGGTGTTACCCTGTGAAGGAGGAAGATCCGTTAGGAAATTCACCAACAGGTGCGACCGGGTAAGGGTTGTAACATCCCTCTGGGCAAGTGCCTAGGGGCCTTGCACTGGGCGGAGACCGAGCAGGAGGAAACATAAACCCTCATGTCCTTAGCTAAAGTGGACCACCAGAACTTCCCACTAAGACAGCACAGTGTTCGGCAGATGTCCAGATGACCAGAGGAGGGTGACGTGTGGACCCAATAGATCAATTGATCGCGGACAGCAGAAGGAACATACTGACGCCCAGCTGGACATTGGAGGGGAGTGGGCTCTGTAGGTAACGCCCGCTCGATGTCCGCGTCCAGCTCCCACACTACCGGTGCCACCAGGCAAGAGGCCGGGAGTATGGGGGCGTGATCCATGGGCCGCTCCTCTGTGTCATACATCCGGGACAGTGCATCTGCCTCCGCGTTCTGGGAACCTGTTCTGTAGGATAGGGTGAAAACAAAACAGGTAAAAAACATGGCCCACCTTGCCTGGCGAGGGTTCAGTCTCCTCGCTGCCCGGATGTACTCCAGATTGCGGTGGTCAGTCCAGATGAGAAAAGGGTGTTTAGCCCTTCAAGGCCTTGACGACATCCAACAGCTCCCAGTCGCCCATGTCATAATTTCGCACCCTGCCGGGCTGAGCTTCTTCGACACAAAGGCACAGGAGCGGAGCTTTGGTGGCGTACCCAAGCACTGAGAGAGCACGGCTCCTATCCCATCCTCGGACGCGTCCACCTCCACTATGAACGCCAAAGAGGGATCTGGATGAGCCTGCACGGGAGCCGAGGTAAACAGAGCTCTCAGCTGACCAAAAACCCTGTCCACCTCAGCTGATCATTGCAAACGCACCGGTCCCCCCTTCAGCAGTGAGGTAATGGGAGCCGCTACCTGACCAAAGCCCCGGAAAAACAATCCGGTAGTAGTTGGCAAACCCTAGAAACCTCTGCACTTCCTTTACCATGGTGGGAGTCGGCCAATTACGCACGGCTGAAATGTGGTCACTCTCCATCTCCCCCATGAAGTGGAAATGCGGTACCCTAGAACAGACATTTCTACGCCTTGACGTACAGGTCATGCTCCAACAGTCGACCAAGCACCCTGCACACCAGGGACACATGCTTGGCGTGTGTAGTGAAGTATATCAGGAGGTCATTCATATACACCACTACATCCTGCCCATGCAGGTCCCTGAAAATCTCATCTGCAAAGGCCTGGAAGACTGATGGAGCATTCATCAACCCATATGGCATGACAAGATACTCATAGTGCCCTGGAGGTGGTACTGAACGCCGTCTTCCACTCGTCTCCATCCCGGATACGCACCAGGTTGTAAGCGCTCCTGAGATCCAATTTGGTGAAGAAGCATGCCCTGTGCATTGACTCAATCGCACTGGCTATGAGAGGTAGAGGGTAACTGTACCTAACAGTGATCTGGTTGATACCTCGATAGTCCATACACGGGCGCAGAGCTCCATCGTTCTTCTTCACAAAAAAATAAAAATAAAATAAAATAAACAGTTGAAGTGAAGGGCTGAATGACCCCTGCCCCAGGGATTCCGAGACATATGTTTCCAAAATATCCACAAATCAAATATTGCATGTAACAATGAATTATAACAGTCGTGGCCAAAGGTTTTGAGAATGACACAAATATAAATTTTCGCAAAGTTTGCTGCTTCAGTGTCTTTAGATATTTTTGTCAGATGTTACTATGGAATACTGAAGTATAATTATAAACATTTCGTAAGTGTCAAAGGCTTTTATTGACAATTACACAAAGTTGATGCAAAGAGTCAATATTTGCAGTGTTGACCCTTCTTTTTCAAGACCTCTGCAATCTGACCTGCTGTCAATTAACTTCTGGGCCACATCCTGACTGATGGCAGCCCATTCTTGCATAATCAGTTTGTCAGAATTTGTGGGTTTTTATTTGTTCACCCGCCTCTTGACGACTGACCACAAGTTCTCAATGGGATTAAGGTCTGGGGAGTTTCCTGGCCATGAACCCAAAATATCTATGTTTTCTTCCCCGAGCCACTTAGTTATCACTTTTGCCTTATGGCAAGGTGCTCCATCATGCTGGAAAAGGCATTGTTCATCACCAAACTGTTCCTGGATGGTTGGGAGAAGTTGCTCTCGGAGGAAGTGTTGGTACCATTCTTTATTCATGACTGTGTTCTTAGGCAAAATTGTGAGTGAGCCCACTCCCTTGGCTGAGAAGCAACCCCACACATGAATGGTATCAGGATGCTTTACTGTTGGCATGACACAGGACTGATGGCAGTGCTCACCTTGACTTCTCCAGACAAGCTTTTTCCTGGATGCCCCAAACAATCGGAAAGGGGATTCAACAGAGAAAATGACTTTACCCTAGTCCTCAGCAGTCCAATCCCTGTAACTTTTGCAGAATATCAGTCTGTCCTTGATGTTTTCCCTGGAGAGAAGTGACTTCTCAGCTGCCCTTCTTGACACCAGGCCATCCTCCAAAAGTCTTCGCCTCACTGTGCGTGCAGATGCACTCACACCTGCTTGCTGCCATTTCTGAGCAAACTCTGTACTGGTGGTGCCCCGATCCTGCAGCTGAATCAACTTCAGCAGACGGTCCTGGTGCTTGCTGGACTTGCTGTACCCTGAAGCCTTCTTCACAACAATTTAATCACTATCCTTCAAGTTTTTGATGTTCCGATAAATGGTTGATTTAGGTGCAATCTTACTGGCAGCAATATCCTTGCCTGTGAAGCCCTTTTTGTGCAAAGCAATGATGACGGTACGTGTTTCCTTGCAGGTAAGACATAGGAAGAACAATGGCTGACAGACGAAGAACAATGATTCCAAGCACCTCCTTTTGAAGCTTCCAGTCTGTTATTTGAACTCAATCATCATGACAGAGTGATCTCCAGCCTTGTCCTCGTGTTAACGAGAGAGTCACTGACATGATGTCAGCTGGTACTTTTGTGGCAGGGCTGAAATGCAGTGGAAATGCTTTTGGGGGATTCAGTTCATTTGCATGGCAAAGAGGGACTTTGCAATTAATTGCAATTCATCTGATCACTCTTCATAACATTCTGGAGTATACGCAAATTGCCATCATACAAACTGAGGCAGCAGACTTTGTGAAAATTAATATTTGTGTCATTCTCAAAACTTTTGTCCACGACTGTAATATGACCTGCAAGGTCAAGCAAGTTCATATTTTCAACAGATTACTGCACAGTTACCGCAAGTCAGCACAAAGACAACAGGAGCACTGCCTCCGCTATTCTAGCACCATTTGAACTTAAACATTAAAACATCAAATCAACAAGGTTATATATGCTTTGTTTAATACACTGAAAACAAACTAAATTTAAAAACAAAATTTAGTCCAATCAATGTTGCTAAATATCATGCGACTTGTTCAGCCACAACAAACAGGATATTACTTGTCCAGTTTATTCTCCAGTGATTGCATGTTAAACTACTTCTACCCTCCATTCTATTGGATATCCCCTCACCGACATAATCTTGTAAGGTATCCAGCACGCCAGCCTCTATAACTCTGCTTCTTCCTTCTTTGAGTGTCAGGGATTTGGGCCTGGTCTGAGGATGAGCAGTATGTAATTCGCCTCCTATTCATTTAAAGTAGAAATCCTCACCCAAATTGAGGTTTGTAATCGCTGTTCTGATGTCCAGAAGCTCTTTTCGATTAAAAGAAATGGTGGACACATTATGTACAAAAAAAGTTAAGATCAGCGAGAAAAACCTACCCCACAATATCACAAATGGTCAGGAGACTATAAAATGGCTGCTATTCCCTCCAGCGCCATCTCATAAACCATCTCATGATGATCCCGGATTTACGGGCTGTGCTATACACAGGGAGCAAATCCCATCCCATCAAAACACATAGACCTCTTGTTTGATGTGACCTGACTGAATCCTTTTGGGACTGATATGGCTACTTCCCGGTCTCCTCCTCCTCTTTCCTCTTTGGCTCAGATAGCTTTTACAGTAATCTCTCTCTCTTACTGTACATGTCTATGGCGCTATTGTGCCCAGTCGGGCTTCAATTAATTTCCATCTGGACTTAAATTAGTGTCCAATTTCCACTGGTTCCTATTTTTGGTCACACTTTGGATTACATTAGTTAATACCAGATTAACTTCTAGTGAAATAATTTATGTAGGCCTAATTGCCCTGTAAGAAGCTGGTAAGTGCATTTGATTATGCTGTGCTTACCACTTTAGCTCTCAACTTTGTTTTTTCTTGGGTTAACAATGTTAAGAGATGTAACTTTCTGGGTTTACTAGCGACAAATTATACAATTATTCCCTTTTAAATTCCCTGTAATAGTAATTCCCAGTCAAATCAAATCAAATCTATATAGCCCTTCATACATCAGCTGATATCTCAAAGTACTGTACAGAAACCCAGCCTAAAACCCCAAACAGCAAGCAATGCAGGTGTAGAAGCATGGTGGCTAGGAAAAACTCCATAGAAAGGCCAAAACCTAGGAAGAAACCTAGAGAGGAACCAGGCTATGATGGGTGGCCAGTCCTCTTCTGGCTGTGCCGGGTGGAGATTATAAAAGAACATGGCCAAGATGTTCAAATGTTCATAAATGACCAGCATGGTCGAATAATTATAATCATAGTAGTTGTCGAGGGTGCAGCAAGTCAGCACCTCAGGAGCAAATGTCAGTTGGCTTTTCATAGCCGATCATTAAGAGTATCTCAACCGCTCCTGCTGTCTCTAGAGAGTTGAAAACAGCAGGTCTGGGACAGGTAGCACGTCCGGTGAACAGGTCAGGGTTCCATAGCCGCAGGCAGAACAGTTCAAACTGGAGCAGCAGCACGGCCAGGTGGACTGGGGCCAGCAAGGAGTCATCATGCCAGGTAGTCCTGAGGCATGGTCCTAGGGCTCAGGTCCTCTGAGAGAGAGAAAGAAAGAGAGAATTAGAGAGAGCATACTTAAATTCACACAGGACACCGGATAAGACAGGAGAAGTACTCCAGATATAACAGACTGACCCTAGCCCCCCAGACACATAAACTACTGCAGCATAAATACTGGAGGCTGAGAAAGTCAATATAATACTGCCTGTATTGTCACCCTGTGTTCTATTGTATTCCAGAGTAGTCTGGTCTTCTCATCTATTGTCCAGTTTCATCACGGGTTTCTCCTATCACAGATGTGACAGTCTAGCGGCAAACTCACTGGACCACTGATTGATGTCTGGAGAAGACAGAGCATCTGGGAGAAATAAATCTCACATCAAAGTGTCCAATTCATTCACCCTTGAGAGCTATTTACCAACAGACATTACTCTGGACATTTTGCAGAACGTTACAGAGCCATGATAGACAACAGAGCTGGAGAATTGTTTTGTTGCTGCTGTTGGATAGATAAAAAGTGAATACAATAGATTTCATAAACAGTTGATGGTTGAGGTTCAACCTTTCAAGTCAAACATTGTGCCTAATTGGATCAGAAAACTTTTGACAAAACGTAGGTAGCAAGATACTCACTCATACAACCTCAATCTCAGTTTGTTGGTTGGAGGTGAAGTGGAGATAAGGCCCCATAAGAATAGAAGTAGCTGCTGTTATGTATCCAATCCCTCAATTACATTACACAGATACTTTGACAGAGAGGAACATTGCTGAAGGAACTTTACTGCACACAGACAAGGTGTGGAGTGTGGATATACCAACGGGAGGAGAAAAGAGGAAAGAGTCTGATGTGTTCGTGGCCTACAGATTGTGTTCCTCAGTAAAGAGCGTCAGCTTCCTAGCGCTATCAGTAGCCAAGGTCAAGTTTAAAGTAGTGGGTGTTTCAACCAAGTCTGAATTCAGTTCTTCATTTCCTCTGTCAGCATCGAGCAATGAGAATCTGCTCTCCCCTACAGTCAAATACTATTTTCAACAATACAAGAGTTTATGCCCTAAAGCTGTATCAAATTTGAGTGCTAAAAAAATAGAGAGATATGGAGTATCATATATATTGAGGCTTTCCATTGTCTGTGGTGACTGCTGGATTCCAGAGGTGTGTGTAGGCGGGCAGTCTCACAAAGACTTGTGTGTGTGTGTGTGTGTCTTAGAGTTCCTGTTGAGGGTACTGCTTTAGGAGCCTTATTAGTGTGCAGAGACACAGGGAAGGCCCAGGGTAATACACCTCAATTTATGTGACACGTCACCTCGGTGATATATGGGAGCTTTGCTCCTGATGCTCATACACTACCTCATGAGGTGTCAAGTAGATAGAACCCTAACTGAGAAAACATGTGCATGGAAGTTATGTGGATGCATATTGACTTCAATCATCACATAATCTACTGGTATTGTAGATAAGTAAAAGCTTAGCATGTAATCATTTGCTGAAAATTCAAGCCAAAAAGTACAGTTCAAACTCACTCACCAGCCAAACACAAACTCACCAGCCAAGAAGTTTGCTGGACGTCAAGTCTTGATTTGAATGAGCCCATATTTGAATGTGAGATTCCTGCTGAAAAAATGGCTGTTCAGGTTTTGGGGCACTGCCATGCTATTACTCGATCAATCATATAGATGACGATGTATTCGCCTCTGTCACGGCTTTCGTTGTGGGAAGGAGGAGCGGACCAAAATGCAGCGTAGTTGTGATTCATTTTATTTGATAAGGAAACTATACACGATTAAACTAACAACCGTACGAAAACCGAAACCAGCCCAATCTGGTGCAAAACACAGAGACAGGATCAATCACCGACAAACACACAGTGAAACCCAGGCTACCTAAATATGGTTCCCAATCAGAGACAATGACTAACACCTGCCTCTGATTGAAAACCATATCAGGCCAGACATAGAAATAGACAAACAAGACATCCAACATAGAATGCCCACTCAGATCACACCCTGACCAACTAAAACATAGAAACATACAAAATAAACTATGGTCAGGGTGTGACAGCCTCAGAGTTTTCACCATTTTACATATTTTTTTGGGGGGTGGAGAATCAATGAGTCATTGTTCTAAGCAAAGCCCCTCTGCCTATGACTGACTCAACCTCTCTCTCCCAGAGTCCTGAGAATTTTCTGCACTAACCGAGAAACATCTGAGAGTTAAAGACAAATCCATATTTTGTTTTTGCTCTCAGCATGTTATATATATTTAAATTTGCCCGTAGGCTCAGATTAAAATTAAACAGCTCAAAGGAGAATTAACAAGGGGAACAAAGAGTACACCTCAGTAGAAATTCTCACTAAGAACATATCGGAGTGGAGGCTATATATTGAGAAATATATTTGAGTGCCACGATCTGTAGTATTTGGTCATGACTCTTTGCGAAATTGCAATATCAAGATTTTTGTTGTTGTTGCATAGCCTACTGTATTGTCTTGAGGTAAGGGTCTTAGCCTCTATAAAACATATAATGCATGTAATAAAAGCTATAAATGTTTCATTAGCAATAAGGAGCAAATCAAATAAAGATCAAATCAAAGTTTATTGGTCGAGTATAAAGATTTGCAGATGTTATCACAGGTGCAGCACAATGCTTGTATTTCTCGCTTCAACAGTGCAATAAAATCTAGCAATACACACATATTCCAAAAAGTTAAAATAAATTAAGAAATATCAGAACAAATACAATTTCCAACCAAATTAGCGTTGTAACAGTAATCCAAATCTAAACATATATACATCACAAGAATTTACACAAGATATACTAGGAATGATATGTACAGCAGTAGCTATATTTGACTGTGCTACAGTGCCTTCAGAAAGTATTCAGACCCCTTGACTTTTTCCCAAATGTTGTACCGTTATATCCTTATTCTAAAATGGATTAAATTTATTTTTATTTTTAAAACAAACATTGGGCCTCCCGAGGGGCGCAGTGGCATAAGGTACTGCATCACAGTGCTAGCTGTGGGGGGGGTGCACAATTGGCCCAGCGTTGTCCAGGTTAGGGGAGGGTTTAGCCGGCAAGGATGTTCTTGTCCCATCTCGAACTAGCAACTCATGTGGCAGGCGCAATGCACGCTGACAAGATTGCTAGGTGTATGGTGTTTCCTTGACACAATGGTGCGGCTGGCTTCCGGGTTAAGCTGGCATTGTGTCAAGAAGCAGTGCGGCTTGGCTGGGTTGTGTTTTGGAAGACGCACAACACTCAACCTTCGCCTCTCCCGAGTCCATACGGGAGTTGCAACTATGGGACAAGACTGTAACTACCAATTTGATACCACAAAATTGGTGAGTAAAAAGGCGTTAAAAAAAATAAAAAAAATACTCAGCAATCTACACACAATAACCCATAATTAACAGGTTTGGTGGTGGTGGCAGCATCATGCTGTGGGGAAGTGTTTCAGAGGCAGGGACTGTGAGACTAGTCAACATTGAGGGAAAGATGAACGGAGCAAAGTACAAAGAGATCCTTGAGGAAAACCTGTTCCAGATCGCTCAGGACCTCAGACTGGAGCGAAGGTTCACCTTCCAAGAGAACAACAACCCTAAGCACAAAACCAAGACAACACAGGAGTGGCTTCTGGACAAGTCTCTGAATGTCCTTGAGTGGCCCGGCCAGAACCAAGACTTGAACCCAATCAAACATCTCTGGAGAGACTTGAAAATAGCTGTGCAGCTACGCTCCCCATCCAACCTGATAGAGATTTAGGAAAATAACCTCTACCCAGGGAACTGGGCGAAGGCCGTCTAGCAATGACTATTTAACATTGCTAGGTCTGGTGGCCTGGAGATAAGCTATTTTTCAGTCTCTTGATCCCAGCTTAGATGCACCTGTACTGTCTAAGCCTTCTAGATGAGAGCAGGGTGATCAGGCTGTGGTTTGGGTGGCTGAGTTCCTTGATGATCTTCTTGGCCTCCCTGTTACACCGGGTGCTGTAGATGTCCTGGAGTGCAGCAGTGTGCCCACGATGATGTGTTGGGCTGACCGCACCGCCCTCTGGAGAGCCCTGCAGTTGCGGATGGTGCAATTGCCATACCAGGCGGTGATACAGTTCGACAGGAAGCTCTCAGTGGTGCATCTGTAGAAATTCGTGAGGATCTTAGGGGCCATGCCAAATTTCTCCTTAGTTTGTTTTGTTGTCTTTTGCGGGAGAGGTTATTTTCCTAGAACCACTCCAATAGGCACTTACCTCCCTGTAGGCTGTTTCGTCGTTGATGGTAATTAGGCCTACCACTGTTGTGTCGACAGCAAAGTTGATGATTGAGTTGGAGACATGCGTGGGCACTGTAATATTAGTATTTTGTCAAAACACATGGGCTTAGCTTAAACTTATTTCGAACAATATTTTATCCCACTTTGTTAGTCATGGCTAAAACATGATTGATATATTTCCCTGTTCGCAGATATGGAAATAACTAAGAGAAACATACATGTAAATTAGGTGGAGAGTGGCTATAGGTAAACCTTTGCCTGTCTGTGAAGACAACGGACCTTACTCTAGGAATGCTAAGCAGCCTTGCCCCTTGTAAACAAGCTGCTTCTCTTTAATTTCAATTGGCTTAATTAGAATGGATGAGGGGGCCGGAGTGCAGAGCAAAGCGTTTCGAAAGAGGGAGAGAGGGAGAGATGCAGTGGCAGATGGGGAAGCTGGACACAGAGAAAAAGTTGCTCACAAGCCAGTGTAAACCAATCGGATGACAACAAACCCCAGGCCGGTGGGTGACAATGCTGCCAGAATTACTTTAAGTAACAGCACACATGTTAACCACTTAATGTGCATCCAAATTGAATTATGATTTCATGCAATATCTATCCCAAGTAGGGGTGGGGAATTGAATAACTCAGTGTGTGTCTGTGTGAATTTATGCATGTGTGAAGCACTTTGTAGTTTGACAGCAGCATTTGCAGGAGCTTACTGTAGCTTGCAGACTGTTACATGTGCTTAGTTTTTAGTCATGCATGTTCAATCATTTTGCCCATGCTTGCGTGCTATAGGAAAATCTTGCTATACATACAGTGCATTCGGAAAGTATTCAGAACCCTTCCCCTTTTACACATGTTGTTATGTTACGGCCATATTCTAAGATGGATTAAATAAAACATTTTCCTCATCAAACTACACACAATACCCCGTAATGACAAAACATAAACAGGTTTTTAGATATATTTTCAAATGTGTTAAAATTAAAAAACAGAAATACCTTATTTACATAATTATTCAGACCCTTTGTTATAAGACTTGAAATTGAGCTCAGGTGCGTCCTGTTTTCATTGATCATCCTTGAGATGTTTCAACAACTTGATTGGAGTCCACCTGTGGTAAATTTAATTGATTGGACATGATTTGGAAGGCACAGACCTGTCTATATGAGGTCCCACGGTTGACAGTGCATGTCAGAGCAAAAACAAAACCATGCGGTTGAAGGAAATGTCCGTAGAGCTCTGAGACAGGATTGTGTCGAGGCACAGTACCTGAGGAAGGGTAACAAAAAATGTCTGCAGCATTGAAGGTCCCCCAAAACACAGTGGCCTCCATCATTCTTAACTGGAAGAAGTTTGGAACCACCAAAACTCTTCCTAGAGCTGGCCACCTGGCCAAACTGAACAATCAGGGAAGAAGGGCCTTGGTCAAGGAGGTGCCCAAGAACCCCATGGTCACTTTAACAGAGTTCCAGAGTTCCTCTGTGGAGATGGGAGTACCTTCCAGAAGGACAACCATCTCTGCAGTACACTAAATCAGGTATTTATGGTAGAGTGGCCAGACGGAAGCCACTTGTCAGTGAAAGCACATGACAGCCCTCTTGGAGCCAAAAGGCACCTAAAGGACTCTCAGACCATAAGAAACAATATTCTCTGGTCTGATGAAATCAAGATTGAACCTTTTGGCCTGAATGCCAAGTGTCAAGTCTGGAGGAAACCTGGCACCATCCCTACGGTAAAGCTTGGTGGCAGCATCATGCTGTGTGGATGTTTTTCAGCAGCAGAGACCACTATTGTTTTCACTATATATTTTACCTCTTGGGGATGTCATTGCAAAACATAATGTTAACTTTCACTTGCGGATGACACACAGCTGTACATTTCAATGTAACATGGTGAAGCCCCAAAATTGCCCTCGCTAGAAGCCTGTGTTTCAGACATAAGGAAGTGGATGGCTGCAAACTTTCTACTTTTAAACTCGGACAAAACAGAGATGCTTGTTCTAGGTCCCAAGAAACAAATAGATCTTCTGTTGAATCTGACAATTAATCTTAAGGGTTGTACAGTCGTCTCAAATAAATCTGTGAAGGACCTCGGCGTTACACTGGACCCTGATCTCTCTTTTGACAAACATATCAAGACTGTTTCAAGGACAGCTTTTTTTCCATCTACGTAACATTGCAAAAATAAGAAACTTTCTGTCCAAAAATGATGCAGAACAATTAATCCATGCTTTTGTTACTTCTAGGTTAGACTACTGCAATGCTCTACTTTCCAGCTACCTGGATAAAGCACTAAATAAACTTCCGTTAGTGCTAAATACAGCTGCTAGAATCCTGACTAGAACAAAACATTTGATCATATTACTCCAGTGCTAGCCTCCCTACACTGGCTTCCTGTCAAGGCAAGGGCTGATTTCAAGGTTTTACTGCTAACCTACAAAGCATTACATGGACTTGCTCCTACCTATCTCTCTGATTTGGTCCTGCCGTACATACCTACACGTACGCTACGGTCACAAGAAGCAGGCCTCCTAATTGTCCCTAGAATTTCTAAGCAAACAGCTGGAGGCAGGGCTTTCTCCTAAAGAGCTCCATTTTTATGGAATGGTCTGCCTACCCATGTGAGAGACGCAAACTCGGTCTCAACCTTCAAGTCTTTACTGAAGACTCATCTCTTCAGTGGGTCATATGATTGAGTGTAGTCTGGCCCAGGAGTGTGAAGGTGAACGGAAATGTTCTGGAGCAACGAACCGCCCTTGCTGTCTCTGCCTGGCCAGACCCCTCTTTCCACTGGGATTCTCTGCCTCTAACCCTATTACAGGGGCTGAGTCACTGGCTTACTGGTGCTCTTTCATGCCGTCCCTAGGAGGGGTGTGTCACTTGAGTGGGTTGAGTCACTGATGTGATCATCCTGTCTGGGTTGGCGCCCCCCCTTGGGTTGTGCCGTGGCGGAGATCTTTGTGGGCTATACTCGGCATTGTCTCAGGATGGTAAGTTGGTGGTTGAAGATATCCCTCTAGTGGTGTGGGGACTGTGCTTTGGCAAAGTGGGTGGGGTTATATCCTTCCTGCTTGGCCCTGTCCGGGGGTATCATCGGATGGGGCCACAGTGTCTCCTGACCCCTCCTGTCTCAGCCTCCATTATTTATGCTGCATTAGTTTATGTGTCGGGGGGCTAGGGTCAGTTTGTTATATCTGGAGTACTTCTCCTGTCTTATCAGGTGTCCTGTGTGAATTTAAGTATGCTCTCTCTAATTCTCTCTTTCTCTCTTTCTTTCTCTCTCTCGGAGGACCTGAGCCTTAGGTCCATGCCTCAGAAGTACCTGGCATGATGACTCCTTGCTGTCCCCAGTCCACCTGGCCGTGCTGCTGCTCCAGTTTCAACTGTTCTGCCTGTGGCTATGGAATCCTGACATGTTCACCGGACGTGCTACCTGTCCCAGACCTAGTTATTTGACCATGCTGGTCATTTATGCTGTCCGGTCCTCTGGCAGTCTCTATGGGGGTGCCACAGGGTTCAATTATCGGGCCGACTCTTTTCTCTGTATATATCAATGATGATCTTGGCCAGGTCGCAGTTGCAAATGAGAACTTGTTCTCAACTAGCCTATCTGGTTAAATAAAGGTGAAAAAAAACAACAACAAAAAACATTTGAACATCTTGGCCATGTTCTGTTATAATCTCTACCCGGCACAGCCAGAAGAGGACTGGCCACCCCTCATAGCCTGGTTCCTCTCTAGGTTTCTTCCTAGGTTTTGGCCTTTCTAGGGAGTTTTTCCTAGCCAAAGTGCTTCAACACCTGCATTGCTTGCTGTTTGGGGTTTTAGGCTGGGTTTCTGTACAGCACTTTGAGATATCAGCTGATGTACGAAGTGCTATATAAATAAATTTGATTTGATTTGATTTGATCAAGGGAAATATCAAAGATCCAGAGTGCTCAGGACCTCAGACTGGGGCAAAAGTTCACCTTCCAACAGGACAACTACCCTAAGCACACATCCAAGACAATGCAGGAGTGGATTCGGGACAAGTCTCTGAATGTCCTTGAGTGGCTCAGCCAGAGCCCGGACTTGAACCCGATCGAACATCTCTGGAGAGACCTGAAAAAAGCTTTTCAACAACACTCCCCATGCATCCTGATAGAGCCTGAGAGGATCTGCAGAAAATAATGGGAGAAACTCCCCAAATACAGGTGTGCCAAGCTTGTATTGTCATACCCAAGAAGACTCAAGGCTGAAATCGCTGCCAAAGGTGCTTCAACAAAGTACTGAGTAAAAGGTCTGAATACTTTTGTAAATGTCATATTTCAGTTATTTTGTAATTTTTTTTGCCAAATCTTCTTTAACCTGGTTTAGCTTTATCTTTATATGGTGTTGTGTGTAGATTGATGAGGGGGAAAAAACACTTTAATCAGTTTTAGAACATGGCTTTAACGTAACAGAATGTGGAAAAAGTCAAAGGGTCTGAATACTTTCAGAATGCATTGTACATTATTTAGATTCTGTGCCGATACAGTTTACATTCAAGAGCTTATCTCACCCTTTTACAAAACAATGCCCAAAGGCTGCCAATGTTGGGAAAATATAGGACTTCACATACTCTAGTACTACAACAATCTCGTGGTGATTATGTGAAAAGTAAATCTTACATCTTTCAATAGACAATGAAAAGGCATTTTCCACGAATGTATATTTTGGAAAAACACGAGTAGCCTCTAACCTGTTGTAGTTAATGTCAAACATTAATTGTAATGAATATGAGGTGATGAGGGTTTCAATGACCAATTCATCCCATGTTAGCTGTGGGGAACATAACTGTTACATATCTCCCCCTGGTGGTCAGTATCTGTTTGATCACCATTACTATTGGAAACTGGAGCCAAGCAATCCTTCAGATTGTTTGTCCTCATTTTACTTTCATCAAAAATCCCAATAAAACAGTAGATTCATTATTATTTCGGTCACACACAAACATGCATGCAAACACATATGCATGCATGACACACGCACACACACACACACACACATCACCTCCTGGCTCTGAGACTATTTAAGAGTTAAAGATCCTCATTAGTTATTGCCTAGAAGGTACACACAGAAATAGCATCCAGAATGAATGCCTTCGGTTGTTCTAATTGTGTTGGGACCACTTTGTTTTTAGGCTGAGAAATGCACGCATGTTCTTATTTATTGACCAAATAAAGCAGAACCCCTGTGGAAGACAGAGAAAGCATGGCTCCAGGCAAGGCAAGGAAGAGCTAGACTGTGTTGTAATGCTTCTGCTCCACTTTAACGTCTGGGGCCACCAAAGAGTGGCCTTTCGTTAGCAGGATGCTAAGAGCTGTGTCTGTCTGTCTGTCTCTCTCTGTGTGTGTGTCAAATCAAATGTTATTTGTCACATGCCGAATACAAAGGATGTAAACTTTACAGTGAAATGCTTGCTTATGAGCCCTTCCCAACGATGCAGAGTTTAAAAGTAAATAATGATACATAGAAATATATATACAAATAGTAACACAAACAGTAACACAAGAGGAATAAAATACACAAAGATGAAGCTATATACAGGGAGTATCCTACCAGTTCCATATCACTGTGCAGGTATGTGAGGTTGATATGTACATAAAGGCAGGGTAAAGTGAATAGGCATCAGGATAGATAATAAGTGTAAAATAAATAACAGAACAGCAGCAGCATATGATGAGTGTGAAAGTGTGTGTATATGTATGTGTGCTTGCCATCTGAACTGCCTCAATTCGTCGAGACATGGACTCTACAAGGTGTCGAAAGCGTTCCACAGGGATGCTGGCCCATGTTGATGCCAATGCTTCCCACAGTTGTGTGCCAAATTATCTAGATGTCCTTTAGGTGATGGACCATTCTTGATACACACAGGAAATTGTTCGTGTCACAAAACGGTGCGCCTGGCACCTACTACCATACTTAAATCTTTTGTCTTGCCCATTCACCCTCTATATGCACACATTCACAATCCATGTCTCAATTGTCTCAAGGCTTAAAACTCTTTAACCTGTCTCTTCCCCTTCGTCTACACTCATTGATGAGTCGGTGTCGGTGTTGTCTCACAAACAGCTTTATTTTGAATAGCTATAAAAGTCAACAACAATCCTATAAAACAAATTATTATTTATCCTTTAACATTCTTAATAACACTTGGATGAACATTAGCTTAGGCTAAAAACAAAGAGGCCTATCACTAGGCCATGCCTTTTGCCTATCGAACTACGCATATACAATCATATAAAACACATGATAATTTTTCACGTTCTTTATAACATTCTTTATAACAAGGAATACCCGCATAATCACCCCCTGAGTATCAAACTCAACAGGAAGACTCAAGTTTAGTCTGTCCATCCTTTGCCCTGATAATCTTTTTGCATCTTCTGCAAGACTTGGTCTGCTGGCTCATCTTTGTCATTTGGCCTAAAACCAAAGTTTGCTTTTTTCCCCCACCAAGTCAGCCATAATTGTTTTTCTGATTTAGCCAAGACAGGCTAAACAAACTATAGTTATTCAGTTAAATACTGTCACTTATTTTTTTTACAGTCAAACTGCCGGAAAGTAGCCAAACAGAAGAATGACGCAAATACGCTTATCCAGATGATTAAGATGAAATAACAATAGTCTACACTTAAAAGTTAGGCTAATGCAACTAATATCAGAGTATTTTTACGGACAAGAGAAACATAGCTCTACCATTTTGAAAATCATTCTTCAGGCTAGATTAGATTTAAAAAATAACTAGATCCTCCCGAGTGACGCAGTGGTCTAAGGCACTGCATCGCAGTGCTCGAGGATTCACTACAGACCGGGTTCGATCCCAATCTGGGTCACTACCAGTCGTGACCAGGAGTCCCATTGGGACGGCACACAATTGGCCAAGCATCGTCCGGGTTAGGGGAGGGTTTGGCCAGGGGGCAAACATGCATGCAATTGCACTCTAGCGACTCCTTGTAGTGGGCCGGGCACCTGCAGGCTGACTTCGGTTGTCAGTTGGACGGTGTTCCCTCTGACACATTGGTGCGGCTGGCTTCCGGGTTAAGCAGGCGGGCGTTAAGAAGCGCAGATGGGGACTTGCAGCGATGAGATTGGATCGCAATTGGAAATCACGAAATTGGGGAGAAAAAAGGGGTAAACAAAAAAATCATAATAACTAGGCCTAACACTGTTTTGTTCTGAACAATGATTTAATGAGATTGTGTGTGGTGGTGTGGTCAAGGGCAGTGCGTTTGCCATGTCAAACCGTAATGCAGTCAGTCAAGATGCTCTCGATGGTGCAGCTGTAGAACTTTGAGGATCCAAGGGTCCATGCCAAATCTTTTCAGACTCCTGAGGGAGAAGAGGCATTGCCATGCCCTCTTCACGACTGTGCTGGTGTATGTGGACCATGTTAAGTCCTTAGTGATGTGGACGCCAAGGAACATGAAGCTCTCAACTTGCTCCACTACAGCCCAGTGAATGTGGATGGGGTGTGCTATCCTCTTCCTGTTGTCAACAATCAGATCCATGGTCTTACTGATGGTTGAGGGAGAGGCTGTTAACCTGGTACAACACTGCCAAGTATCTTATCTCCTCCCTGTAGGCTGTCTAATCGCCATCGGTAATCAGGCCTAAAACTGTCATGTCGTCAGCAAATTTGATGATGGTGTTGGAGGTGTGCATGGCCACACAGTTGTGGATGAACAGGGAGCACAGCAAGGGGCTACGCACACACCCCTGAGGGGCCCCCTTGTTGAGGGGATCCCATGTTGAGGGTCAGCGTGGCAGAGGTGTTGTTGCATATCCTCAACACCTGGTGCCGGCCCGTCAGGAAGTCCAGGATACAGTTGCAGAGGGAGTTGCTCAGTCCCAGGGTTCCAAGCTTGGCGAACTGAGGTCTATGAATAGTATTCTCACATAGTTATTTCCCCTCAGATGGGACAGAGCATTGTGAAGTGCAATTCAAATGGGGATCAATTTGGGCAGTATGCGAATTGGAGTAGGTCCAGGGTTTCTGGGATGATGGTGTTGTGTGTCATGAACAGCCTTTCAAAGCACTTCATAATTGCTATGAGATAATAGACATTTAGGCAGGTTACCTTGGAGTTCTTGGGAACAGGGACAATGATGGTCAGCTTGAAACACGTGGGGATTGCAGACTGGGAAAAGAGAGATTGATAATGTCAGTGAAGACACTTGCCAGCTGGTTTGTGCATGCCCTGAGAAAGAGCCCTGGAGGCCCTGCGAGTGTTAACCAGTTTACTCACATCAGCCATAGAGAGGGAGATCAGACATCCAGAACAACAGGGGCTTTCATCCAAGTCTGTTGTTTTCCTCGAAGCGAGCATAAAAGGTATTTAGCTCGTTTGGGAGTTCTGTGTCACTGGGCATCTCACGGCTGGGTTTCCCTTTGTAATCCATTATCGACTGCAACCCCTGCCACATCTGACGAGTGTCGGAGCTGGTGTAATATAATTCCACCTTCCTCCTGTATTGACCTTCAATGTCTCTTCAGAGGTCTTAGCGGGCTTTCTTGTATGTGTCCGTGTTCACATCCCGTTCCTTGTCAGCGGTAGCTCTAGCCTTTATCCCAGTGTAGATACTGCCTGTAGTCTATGGTTTTTGGTTTGGATACGTTCGTATGGTCTCTGTGGGGATGTCATCTATGCTCTTATCATTGAAGCCTGTGACTGATGTGGTAAACTTTTAGTGCCCCTCATAAAGCATGAGACATGTTGGTAGAACAGTTTTAAGTCTCTGACCACAAGAAACGCCACCTCTGGGTGTGCGGTTTCTTGTTTGTTTGTGGCCCCATACAGTTCGTTGAGTGCCAGACTGGCTGTTGGCTTGTGGTTGGATGTAGACAGTCATGAAAATTAGGATGAGAACTTGGTAGATAAAATGGTCTGCAGTTTACCATGAGGTATTCCATATCAGGTGAAAGAAAGCCTAGCTAGTTATTTATGAAAAGGCATACCCCTATCCCTTTAAACCTGCCCAAGCGGCCGTAGTCTGATCTTGTCGCTGCATGGAGAAAATGTGTGTGCGTGTGTCTTGGATAAATGGTGATGCTCTCATTGCAAGAGGCTCCTGATCCCATCCCATCCCATTACCCCTGCCCCCTACAAACACACACACACATACAAAAACACACACAGCGAAAATGAAAAGAATGACAGGATGGCATCTCTTTCACACAGCTGTGACACCTGCAGAGGTGAGAGGTCATATCCACACGGAGAGAAAGTGATCATGGCTAGCGTATGGTTTTAAAGACTTGAAGGACTCAAATCAGCCCGTGTCATACCAAGTCACAGTCACCTGACAGCTGAGGAACGGGGAGCCATATGCTTTCAACACCACGGTCACAAAAATGTCCTTGGGCAAATGGTCAAGTTAATAAAATAGGCCTATTCTTCTGACTTTCTAGTTCATAACCTCTTACAAAAGTGTCAGTACAACGTAGTTAGCCAACAACACTATGTTTCTAAAGCACATAACAGGTAAATGAAAGACAAGTTAGCAGAATCCTACCCTACCTTTGTCTGTCTGTTTAGGGGTACGTCCTCCAGCTAAGGTTCCTTACGGCAAACAAAGAGGTTAGCGCACAATGTGCCCAAACACAAACAAGTCTTCCATATTGACTTTGTGTCAACTTGCCACTTGGCCTTTTGTTTCCAGGGATGGCCTGTCATTCCATCGGAGGAGAGGAGGAGAGATTTCAACCAGGAAGGAGGCAGAGAAAGGTCATTGTGAATAAAATGCTTTTAATCGGACCACTTTAACACACACCCAGGGAATATCAAAGTCACCCCATCGCTATGGAGGTCAGGCCAACCTTCCCCCTCTCCCCTGCTCTCCTGGACTCGCTTTGTTGATGCTTGGCTGCTCAGGGTTGGGGAACTTAAAGAAAAGGTTAGAAGCAGTTGGTGTATGTGTGTGTGGGTACGTCAGGCACTTTGTAGTGGTGAGGTGATGTGAGATGAGACTAGCCTGCTTTAAAGCTTTGTCATCTTTGAAAATGCCTTCGGTTCGACCGCAAAGAGAGAAAATCCAGGAGTTATTGGATATAATTGAGAGTGCAACACTTAATAACCAATGCATTATTTTTCATATTCGAAAAGAACAAGAAGTACTGTATAGTCTACAGTAGGTCTTTCAAAGTACCTGTCCTATTAATATCATATACAATTAGCTTCTAAGTATATCTTGAAATATGACTGTCCCATAATATCTAGAAATGTTACAAAGCATTTTGAATTATTATTATACACTTGAATGATTCATCTTGCCGTCGAGCCATATAACACTGTACACGTTTGCGGCAACATCCCATCCCAATGTTGGGCAATCAGTGCCAGTGAGAACTGATGATATAGGCGTTGTGTTTGGATGTCAGAAGTGTTGGATAGGCACCTCGGCTGGGCGCCCTAGCGCTCTTCTCTTCACCACTCTCAGGAGAGGCTTGCAAGTCCATTAAATGTGAAGTGGAATCATGTTTTCCAATATGATGCCTCTTAACATCCATCTTGTCTCACATTCACAACAATCCTCCCACAAACAGACAGAACTAAAACAAATCCCAAAGCTCCCAATTGCTGTTTTAGAAATTGCCAGGGGAAAAAAAACTAAACAAAAGCATGATTCGTTGGAGGAGAAATCTAGAGGAAGTTGGTGATTCGTTTTGGACATTGCCATTCCTATGATATATAGCACAGTAGGCACATATGGAGTCTAGATCATAGATTATGTGATGGCTTCATCATTCAAATAGTCTTGTATTGTTGTAAAGCTACTAATGGAGCATTCTGTAAAATTACCTCACTGACAGTGTGTGTTTTTGTCTGGAGCTCTGCATCTCT
This sequence comes from Oncorhynchus masou masou, assembly GCF_036934945.1. Classification (NCBI taxonomy): domain Eukaryota; kingdom Metazoa; phylum Chordata; class Actinopteri; order Salmoniformes; family Salmonidae; genus Oncorhynchus; species Oncorhynchus masou. The sequence continues at coordinate 56,698,597 of NC_088239.1, forward strand.
CAGATTTCTATCTTAGTGTGTGTAAAGTACTTCAATAACATTCCAGAGCCTCCGTTACTATATTTCCAATGCAGGAGACTTCAGGCCTCTAACTATTCATCTACCAGGAAATCAGTTCTCCAAAACAGGATGTAATTGCACACAGGCCCTCTAGTGACCATCGGGGACAGTGTTGCATTGGATCGAATTCAAATCTATTATTTTTGCAGCAGCGGCTAGCCCATAGAGAAAGATAGAGGATTCTAGTTGCCAAAAGTCAGTTTTAGCATGGGCAGCACCATTGAGGGCTTCCAAAATGCTTCAGCCATTTTAAAGTAGTCAACGTAGTCAACTGGGTGGGGGATTCCTATGGGTTGTAGCCTCAATGGTGCTGCCCATGCTGTCACAGACACTAATGGCACAGATATAAAGACGGATGACCCCTAGTACTCTGATTGTTGTTGTTTGCTCTCTCTCCAGCTCTCTCACTCACTCACTCACTCACTCACTCACTCACTCACTCACCCACTCACCCACTCACCCACTCACTCACTCACCACCACCACCACACCACCACCACCACCACCACTCACTCACTCACTCACTCACTCACTCACTCTCTTCTCTGAGACATGAAAAGCGGCTTGCGTAGTCCTGATACAACACCCTTGACAGGCAGATCAGCGGCGAGTAGTGGGCACCCAGACAGCTTCGCTCACAGGGACAGCAGATATCTTTGTGTACACTGCCGGCTTCAGGGGGCTGCCAAGCCGCACGTCTGTCTGTCACTCTATCTGTGGACCCACTCTCAGGCACGTCCTCCATCATGGTGGGTGCCAACAGTCACATCCCAGGGATAACAACGTCAGATTAATCTGACGGCGGAAAGGAGAAAACCCCTCGACACGAGAGCTGCATCACTACTGTACAGTACATCTCCTCTACAATGGCTCTCTGGCTGAACCTGGGACCCTCCTCACCCTGTCACCTCAATGTCTTTCTATGTTCCTCATGCCTACTCTCTTTTTCCTCAACTCACAAACACACCTTTCTAATTCCTTTACTTCCCCTCTTACCTCCCTCTTCTTAGCCAATTATTTTCATCTTCAGGCCCTACTCCTCTTCTCTTCCCCTCTAGCCCCTTCTACTCTCACTCTCTATCAGATGGGCCTTCAGCGACCCCCTCTCTCCCAGCGAGGTGTGAGGAGAAAGCAGAGCCTGTCATTAGGGAGAGGCCTCCAGCCACCAGTCTCCTTCCTTCCCTCCCTCCCTCTATCTATCCCTCCCTGCCTGCCTGTCTGCCTCCCACCACCCCTCCTGCCAGAAGAAGCTCTTATCAGCCTTAGACACAGAATGGACCTCTTCAGATCCCACACTAATGGGTGCTAATGGATCCAGCTCTACCCCCCCCCAGCCTGGGAAAACCATGCTCTGTAAGGCCAGTTTACACAAACACACAGGACATAATAAAGGTCTGCCAGAAGATATGTAGCCAAACATACATTAACACTACACATGCAATAATAGGATGACAGATTCAGTTTGATAAAGTATTTGGGTTGAGCGGGCTATTGATTGGGTTTCCTGCCTCATGATCTCATATTTGTTTATTTGTTTTAAAGGGCTTTTTGGAGTAGTAAACAAGTACAGAATGTTTTTCTTTTCATCTGACATGCACATGAGACTGTATGTATGTACTGTAAAGCGAAAACAAAAACATAGGGTGAAAGAAGCCACTAATTTAGTCGTTCAACTAAAGTAAGTATCCTTGTCCATTACATCCATGAATTTGTTTTTGTTTTTCTTGACTCATTTTATTATCCGTGCATAATTACAGGTGGTGGAGAAAAACAACAACTTAAATATCTTTTAGAGAAGGTGATTTGATGAGTTAATCCACTGTTCCTAGGTCGTCATTGAAAATAAGAATTTGTTCTTAACTGACTTGCCTAGTTAAATAAAGGTAAAAATAAATAAAAAAAAAGGTCTGAAAAAAGGTTAAAAAAAGGTAAAAAAGGTTTAAAAAAAATCAGAGACAACGATAGACAGCTGTTGTCTCTGTCTTGAAAACCATATCCGGCCAAAACATAGAAAAAATGACATAGAATGCCCACCCAAATCACACCCTGACCAAACCAAACCAAAATAGAGACATAAAAAAATAAAAATAAAAAGCTCTCTAAGGTCAGGGTGTGACACAGGCTGACATTATTTTAGCCATGCAGGTCCCGATTTGTATGAGCGTAAAAAGCCTTCCATAGTCTGTGTTGTTTTAATTGTACTGTATATGCCCAAGGGAGGAAATTACGGTGACTGGAATTTACGGTGACTGTAAGTGTGACATAGGCTATTTAAAACAAGTTGTTTCATTTTGTTTAGAATTTGATTACAATTATTCTCTCTTTTTAAGTCTTATTGACAATGTTTGGCATGTTCATGCTCAGCCATAATGTAATTTACAGTAGGTCTAGCCTCTTTTTCAGTTTGAATGCTATTGAAGCCATGCATTACTAAGAACAATGTGGACTGCAAATGGGTCGAAGGCAATGCATAGAAGACTGTAAATACACAACTTGAAGCAACCACATATTTGAAAAATTGCACCAGAGAAGAAGGCTGTAAAGTGTGCGTGACTGGCTGCAGGGAAGTCAGGCGCGAAGTCAGGCGCAGGAGAGCAGAACTGGGTAATATCCGGAGCAGTTTAATAAGCAAAACCAACGGCACCCAGAACAACCAAAATAACCCGTCGCGAACCAGTCAGAGTGTATTAGCACTATACAACAAACAATTTCACACACAGACATTGGGGGAACAGAGGGTTAAATACACAACAAGTAATGAGGGAATGTAAACCAGGTGTGTGGGAAAACAAGACAAAATAAATGGAAAATGAAAGGTGGATCGGTGATGGCTAGAAGACCGGTGACGTCGACCTCTGTACGCCGCCTGAACAAGGAGAGGAACCGACTTCAGCGGAAGTCATGACAGTACCCCCCCCCCCCCCCTTGACGCGTGGCTCCAGCAGCATGCCGACACCGGCCTCGGGGACGACCCGGAGGGCGAGGTGCAGAGCGATCCGGATGGAGAAGGTGAAACTCCCCCAGCATTGAAGGCTCCAACAATTCCTCCACCGGGAACCCAGCGTCTCTCCTCCGGACCGTACCCCTCCCACTCCACGAGGTACTGAAGGCCCCTCGCCCGACGCCTCAAATCCAGTATGGAGCGAACGGAATACGCTGGAGCCCGCACAATGTCCAGAGGGGGCGGAGGAACCTCCCGCCCCTCAGACTCCTGGAGCAGGCCAGCCACCACCGGCCTGAGGAGAGACATTTGGAACAAGGCGTTATTACGGTAATCGGGGGGAAGCTGTAACCTGTAACTAACCTCATTCAGTCTCCTCAGGACTTTAAATGGCCCCACAAACCGCGGCCCCAGCTTCTGGCAGGGTAGGTGGAGGGGCAGGTTTTGGGTCGAGAGCAGTGACGGTCTGCGCTGGCTTTCTGGCGTAGCAGGGCCGCTGAAGGTGAACAAGAGCGGAATCCAATATCTCCTCTGTGCGCCTGAACCAGTTGTCCACCGCAGGAGCCTCGATCTGACTCTTATGCTAAGGTGCCAGAACCGGCTGGTACCCCAGTATGCACGGGAAGGGTGAGAGGTTAGTGGAGGAGTGGCGGAGCGAGTTCTGGGCCATCTCTGCCCAGGGAGCGAACGCCGCCCATTCCCCCGGCCAGTACTGGCAATAAGACCTCAGAAACCTACCCACATCCTGGTTAACTCTCTCCACCTTCCCGTTACTCTCGGGGTGAAAAACTGAGGTAAGGCTGATCGAGACCCCCAGATGTTCCATGAATGCCTTCCAGACCCTCAAAGTGAACTGGGGCCCCGATCAGACACTATATCCTCAGGCACCCCATAGTGCCGGAAGACACGTGTAAACAAGGTCTCCACAGTCTGTAGGGCCATAGGGAGACCGGGCAGAGGGAGGAGATGACAAGCCTTGGAAAAACGGTCCACAACGACCAGGATCGTGGTGTTACCGTGTGAGGGCGGAAGATCGGTATGTAAATTCACCGACAGGTGCAATCAAGGCCGTTGTGGAACGGGTAAGGGGTGTAGCTTACCTCTGGGAAGGTGCCTAGGAGCCTTACACTGGGCGCACACCGAGCAGGAGGAAACATAAACCCTCGCGTCCTTAGTCAAAATGGGCCACCAGTACTTCCCACTCAGACAGCACACCGTCTGACCGATGCCTGGATGACCAGAGGAGGGTGACGTGTGGGACCAATAGATCAGCCGGTCACGGACAGCAGACGGAATGTACAAATGCCCAGAGGGACACTGGAGGGGAGTGGGCTCTGCACGTAACGCCTGCTCAATGTCCGCGTCCAGCTCCCACACTCCCGGCACCACCAGGTAGGAGGACGTGAGGAGGACGAGTATGGGGGCGTGATCCATGGGTCGCTCGTCTGTGTCATACAGCCGGGACAGTGCGTCTGCCTTCACGTTCTGGGAACCTGGTCTGTAAGAAATGATGAAAACAAAACGGGTGAAAAACATGGCCCAACTTGACTGGCGAGGGTTCAGTCTCCTTGCTTCCTGGATGTACTCCAGATTGAGGTGGTGTGTGGGAAAACAAGACAAACAAATGGAAAATGAACAGTGGATCGGCGATGGCTAGAAGACCGGTGACGTCGACCGCCCGAACAAGGAGAGGTACCGACTTCGGAGGAAGTCGTGACAAAGGCAAACGTTTCATGTGTCCCCAACCGATTGTGTTTTTTGTTTGTTTATTTTTTGTAACTTGTTTTTTAAAACTTATTTTGCACATAATGTTGCCGCTACCGTCTCTCATGACCGGAAAGAACTTTTGGACGTCAGGACTGTGATTACTCACCACGGACTGGCAGAATCCTTTTTTTCCTTTAACGAGTCTGATGAGTCTGACGCGAACAATATACTGTTTTCTCAGGAACAGGCCCAGAGCCCCGTGATTTGCATTAAGAGGAGGCGAAGAAAAAGGGGCCAAAGACTATTTGAATTGCCCCCTCCCCTCTCTTACACCGCTGCTACTCTGTTGTTATCATCTATTCCTAGTCACTTTAATAACTCTACCCTCATGTACATATTACTTCAACTAACCGGTGCCCCGCACATTGACTCTGTACCGGTACCCCCCTGTATATTGTCTCGCTATTGTTATTTTACTGCTGCTCTTTAATTACTTGTTACTTTTATTTCTTATTCTTATCCATATATTTTTTAACTGCATTGTTGGTTAGGGGCTCGTAGGTAAGCTTTTCACTGTATGGTCTACCTACACCTGTTGTATTCGGCACATGTGACTAATACAATTGGATTCAATTTTTCGCCATGGAGCACATTCTGATTGGCCAGGTTTGTAAAACTCATTCAGTCACGTACTGTACTTTAGAGTTATGTGTGTGTTTTGAAAGTTATGGTTGTGGTATTCTTCTTGGTAAAATGCATTTGTGCAAATACGTGTACAACCTTGTTGTGGTGGCAACAAACTCCCTCCCTTAGAGTGTCACATCAACACAGAAACACAGTTGAGAGATTCCAAACAGAAAAGCCATTCTTTCTGAAGTGCCATACGGTCTAAATCACAACAAGGAAGAAGTCAGGTATCAGCCGGCGAGAACTATAAATTCTGATTAGCTCGCTGCAGCAAGGAGAAGCATGACTTTTCAGCCCAGATTGCACTTCAAAGAGGAGCATTCTAAACAAGGCAATGAGGTACTCTCTCTTCACTCCCCCTGAAAGCCATTTTTTCAGCATTATTGATTCATTCCTCTGGCGAACTGAATTACATTCGATCCAATTTGGTTTCCCACATATTCTCCCTGTAGGAGTGGAGGCTTATTTGCATGCGGGCCCTCTGTGGTATTACACCATGCAGGTGTGTCAGAGAGAAGGAGAGAGAGAAAGAGACACGGGGAGAAAGAGGAAGATAAGGAGCAGTGTGGAGTTTAAAAGGACAGTATGGACATAGAGATAAGGTGGCTCTGTCAGTGTTATTCATATATATATATGTATATGGAATACGAGCCTATGCTTAAAATCTGAGGCCCGGATCAGGTGTATACAAAAAGGGGGCTTACACCACAGGATATGTGATGCAGGTTACAAGTGGGTGCCTATTTGATGGATGGACAGCCAGGCTGTGATGGTGAATCATGCTATTAGACACTACACCAGCACAGCTGGGTTAGACTATTACACAGAGCTTAGGCCCAATATACTTCAGGCCTATCTGTGTTGCGAGCAACTTTGTTACGGATATAGTTATTCTGTGTGTATATCCTGTGTGTGTGTGTGTTTCTTTTCTCTCCTTCTCCCCTCCTCACAGGTGGCATTCATCATTCCCCAATCCGTCGCTAATCAGAAGACACACCTCCTCCTGTTTCCATTACCCAATCACATCCCCTTTCCCTTGGTTTAAAAACCCATTCAGTTGTTTCCTCTGGAGCTCCATCTCTCTGTAAATCTCTCAGTAGTTCTCTGGTTTTGTTTTCGCAACTACATTTGGTTTTGTTTTCGCAAGTCACTTTGTCCCCACCTATGAGTATTGTTTTTGTTATGTTGTTTGGTGTTGGGAAAGGGGGTGCTAAGAGAAGTTGCCCATGAGCATACACTACCCGTAGGTAAACTTAGTTTAAAAACACTAGTTAGAACTGGGCGGACCACCCACTGTATGTTTGGTTAGTTAGCTGTATTGAAGTAGCTTAGGGGTATTTTTGGATATTTGTTTCTTTCCTTGGGTCCAGCTCAGCCCCTTTTCCTTCCCCCACTTTACCGTGTGTTTGCAAATAAACCCTGAGTGTTTGATGGTAATTTAGTTGTCTGTGTTTTTTTTTCGTTCTCACTGTTACTTTATCACTATTATACTTTGCATGAGTTATGTTACGGGTCTCGTTACCATCCACTCTAGAATGCCGGGCAAAAGAGATTCGTAGCAAACTGGTTTAGACATTCATCTCCTTTCAGGCTTGCCTGGCCTTGGGAGTCATCCTTGTGTGATGGTTGTCTTGGTAACCTGACACAGGCCCTCTATCCAAGGCAGAAGAAGCCAAGCAGCTCACAATCACTTACACAAGAAGCATTGTCAAGATGGCAGCAACGAATACAGTAGCCATGCCCTCCTACAACACTTTTCTAGTGTTTCTTGCTAATGTTCTTACTCTGTTTGTTTTGTGCATTATTTCATACACCCAGGTAGAAGTACTGGAATATAAATAGCTGTGTACTCACTGTCCAACCGACCTTCCCGAATTCCCATAGATAGTGGAACAATGGTCTAGCTTCTTCGGTGAAACGTTGGGTAGCCTGGGAGTCCTACCAGAGAGAAGGAAATGAAGACGCCGGCGGAAAGGCAGATGTGTGTGGGGGGGATTGAAACAGCGGGCAACCAGCACTCCATTACCGAGCATACTACTCGCCAATGTTCAGTCATTAGTGAATAAACTTGACCATCTCAGAGCGAGCATATCATTCCAGAAGGACATCAGATTCTGCAACACACTCTGTCTTTCCTGAGACTTGGCTTTCCTCCGACATCCAAAGGATTATATACAACCAGCGGGTTTTCCAGTTCATCGAGCGAATAGAAAGCAGGTTTTCTCTGGCAAGAACAAAGGTAGTGGGGGTCTGCTTTATGACCAACAACAAGCAATGGGGGAAACGTACAGGAACTTGCAAGGTTCTGCTCTCCCGACTTGGAATACTTGGTCAAATGTTGCCCTTTTTACTTTCCGAGAGAGTTCTTAGGGATTATCGCCAGGGCTGTGTACATCCCGTTCCTCCCCGCCTACAAATAAATACTCAGGAGGATAGTTCCGATGGTCAGGTCTGTATAATGCTGGTCTGGCATCCTTGTCAGGAAACTGAAAGATAAATACGAACAGGTGATCAGGGATATGACCTATGCAGATCAATCGAGGTGGCGAGACACGAGTATAGGGACAAATTGGAGGAGCAATTCAGCGGGTCGGACATGAGGCGCATGTGGCAGACACTTCTTACGATCACAGATTACAAAAAGAAAGCCAAGCACATTCCGGACACCAATGCTGCCCTATCGGATGAGCTAAACACCTTTTTTTCACACTTCAAGCATAAAAGCCTGACTACCAACAGCGACAAGACAGCCTACAGAGAGGAGATAGGCACTCTGACAACAACGTGGTGCTGGGTAAACAACCTCTCCTTCAATGCTGATTGTGGACTTCTGGAAGAACCAGGCTGGGCACACCCCCATCGTCATCGTCATCAACTGGGATCTGGTCAAAAACATCAAGTTCCTCAGGATACACATGTCCGAGGAGCTGAAATGGTCAAACCAGACGGACACCTTGGTGAAGGCAGGACAGTGAATCTTTAACCTCAGGAGGGGGTGGGGGGGCTCAGCCAAATGCACCATTGGGTGCACACTTCCTGCCACTACTAGTCAGCTACCTGCTCCCATATCCACCTTCTGCCCCCCGCCGCCCTACCCCTGGACATTTAACCCCCCCCATGGACATTTACCCTGCCCCCATCCCCCAATAGACATTTAGCATTGTTACAGTTGTAAATATGTACAGTGCCTTCAGAAAGTATTAATACCCTTGACTTAGTTCACATTTTGTTGTGTTTCTGCCTGATTTCAAAATTGATTCAATATTTTTTTCGCCCATCTACACTCAATATCTCATAAAAACATAGTGAAAACTAGTTTTTAGAAATTTTTGACAATTTATTGAAAATGAAATACAGAAATATCTAATTTACATAGGTTTTCATAGATTTTCAAGTACAGTTAAGTCAAAACTGTAACTCGGCCACTGTCTTCTCGGTAAGCATCTCCAGTGTCGATTTGGCCTTGTGTTTAAGGTTATTGTCCTGCTGAAAGGTGAATTCATCTCAGTGTCTGGTGGAAAGCAGACCCAACTAGGTTTTCCTCTACCATTTTGCCTGTGCGTAGCTCCATTCAGTTTCTTTTTAATCCTGACAAACTGCCCAGTCCTTAACGATTACAAGCATACCCATAACATGATGCGGCCACCACTATGCTTGAAAATATGGAGAGCGGTACTCAGTAATGTCTTGTATTGGATTTGCCACAAACATAACACTTTGAATTCAGGACAAAAGTTAATTGCTTTGACACATTTTTTTGCGATATTACTTTAGTACCTTGTTGCAAACAGGATACATGTTTTGGAATATTTTTTTACTTATTTTCACTCTGTCAATTAGGTTAGTATTGTGGAGTAACTACATTGTTGTTGATCCATCCTCAGTGCTCTCCTATCACAGCCATTAAACTCTGTAACTGTATTAATTTCACCATTGGCCTCATGGTGAAATCCAGCAGCGGTTTCCTTCCTCTCCAGCAACTGAGTTAGGAAGGACACCTATATCTTTGTAGTGACTCTGTGAATTAATACACCATCCAAAGTGTAATTAATGAATTCACCATTCTCAAAGGGATATTCAATGCCTGCTTTACCCATCTACCAATCGGTGACCTTCTTTGGGAGAAATTGGAAAACCTCCCCGGTCTTTGCGGTTGAACCTGTATTTGCAATTCTGAGGGACTGTACAGATAATTGTATGTGGGGTCCATGCAACTTATATATGACATGATAAGCACATTTTTACTCCTGAACTTATTTAGGTTTGCCATAACAAAGGGGTTGAATACTTATTGACTCAAGACATTTCAGCTTTTCAATTTTAAATAATTAGGTATTATTGTCCTATTAATTTATCTTAACCTGCATGCTTGGAACTTAATAATTTCACCATACCCTGCAATTACATCTGTGACCCTTTGCATTTGACTAATGAACTCTAAAATAAAAACTAAACTAAAACTAACTGAACCAACACGACTGACAAACCACACCTGCTTCATATATATCTGCCCAACTATGCCAAACTTTATTTCCACATCAAAAGATGCAACCTCTCCGCTCTGCATCAACACCAACGACGCAACACATCTGCTCAGGACGCTCATCAGAATAATAATGCACAACGGATGCACTCATCCACCCAAATCCTTCCCTCCTTCCCATTTGATATGGCACATCTGTTAAAAGCCAAGTACTGACAGGGCAGCGGGCTGCTTATTAATGATCACCTCCAGCAGGTGTTCCCTGGCTTCCTATCCTTTGACCTTTCCCTCTGAAGGAGACAGTCGATGGACTGCCACAGGGCTCAGTTGGATGAGCTCCTTCTGGTTCCGGACGTGTCAGAAGGCCACACGGACGCACACCACGCGTTATGGATTGCTACCATGATGTCATCATCATTACTGGCTTCAAAGATTTCAAAGGACTGTTGAAGTATTTCTTGTGTGATGTGAATAATAAAGTGGAAGAGAGACAAAGTGTTGTCTCAACTTTATTGAGCCCTTTTTGCATAGTGCATTAGTCATCTCTTCTATAGCCTCTTGATCCTACTGCATCCTTCCTTCATCCTGACTTCCGTTTGAGCCACACTACAAATCATACATACATGTAGGTAGACATGTCCCAAGGACAGGCATTCTCATTACAAATCACACATTCGGCTATAAGCATGTCATCATAAAGCATGACCTGGAATCCTGAAGCAATGCATTAGCTGGTACGTCAATAAAGTTTTCCAAATCACAACTTTCTCTTCCAAGACAAGTGACAGTGTTTGACTTTACCCATCACACTGGGGAAAACAAAAGCACCAACCTGACTAAGGATGGCGGGGCTCTGCAGTGTTATACCTGAAAGAAAGGTATTTTTATCTCAGTCTCCAGGTACTATTGAGCAGTACAGACTCCTCCAATCATCCCAAGAATCCTTATTCATTTTAAGCAATGTGTGTGTTAAGGAGATAGAATGGGGTGCTGCTGCTAGCGCCTTGTCTCGTCTACTCCAGTTGAAAGCCTGCTTACAGGAAGCCTACATCTGCGTTCCGCAAAAAACAGCAGGGCCGTTTCTCAGAATGGACCCTTTCGAAGGGGTCTTCCAGTGACCACATCTCAGAGGGAAAGATACCGGTCCTATTAGTGCTGTCTCACACTGAGACCATCTGAGCTGTCTGGGGCCAATAGATGGCTTTCATGGTGCCAGCAAAAAAAAAAGAGAAAAGGCATTCCTGCATGGTTACCTTATTAAGAAATATTTCATATTTGCTTGATGTTATTGTCCATAGTGATATAACCTCACTAATTAAGCATTTTGTACTGGATTATTCTGCTGCCTGCCTCCCTGGTTTTTCAACTACAAACACACCATTTGTTTTCTAGGTCCTCAGTTTTTCTTGATCCGTTTATCATTTGCCCATACAGGATGTTGTGACTATAGCATTATCTGTGTATCTACCCTACTGTCTAAGTCGGTTCCAACTGACTGATTTGTTCAGTCTAATTCAACCAAACAGGAACATGTCAGGGGATATGCTTAAGAGCTGAGCAGGAATGTGCAAATTGCCATAAAGATGAATGCAAGCGCTCCCTCCACTGTAATGTATCTCAATGGCTGCTTGCTAAAAGACCCTTTAAATGAAGCCTTTTAGTCAAATCAGATTTGGACCCAATTACGCGTATGACGGGCTTGGATCAGACTCCCTAAGGACAGCAATAAATACAGACAGCTTGCACAGCTCAGACCAACTATTATGGGACAACCATTTAAGACACATTGCATCATTTCCCTACTGGATTCCAAATGTAATTTCACGCAATCACATGTCAGGCTTGCCCGGAACTGAATAAGAAGGATGCATGCTAAAAGGCCTCGATCGAGCCTATGGTCTGACAGCAGGAAGGTTTTTCAGCCTAATTCATGGCATCACTTGCATTCTATATCTGAACTCATGAGCAGTAACAACAATGGATCTAAACTGAAATTAGATAATGACAAATATGTTTGCATTGTTCATGGTGCAGGGATGGTTGTTTGATGGTTAGTATGATAGATTGATTACCTCTGCACAATGCACACAACATTGATGTTATAAATGGCATTAGAGTAATATCAGTTCTAATGGTCAAAACGCTATACACAGTATCCATTTTCAGAAATGTTGGTAAATTAGCTCTTTATTAAAGAACTTGTGAAAGAGATTGGCGTGTATCCCCCACCCCAAATCACATCATGACATGACATGTTTAGTGACAGAAATGCATTTGTTTAACCCTTGTGTAGTCTTAACATTCTGTATACCCCCTTGTCCTAATGGTAAAAAATGACCTGCCTTTACTAAACCCCTAAAACAAAGCATCTTAATTGAATTGTAAACCCCAAATCTATTTTGCATGAAGAAACAACCTGTCATTCATCACAAACGTTGTGAATATCTGGGTTTTCCCTCTACACAACGCAGAAAGACTGCATTTAATCGACACCACTTGTTTTTTTGCAACACACCTGTCAAAACTGTTTGCTAAAGTAGAAGTTTATTATTATTATTATTATTATTATTGCTAAAACAACTGTATAGGTGTAAACATTCATTTTCGATAGCACTTGTATAGCCTAAGAAAGTAGCAGAAATGTGCAGAAAGTAGTTTTGAATGCATTTTATTGAAGAGAAACAATAATAACAGTCTTGAACTTTTTTGGCATCATAGTGATATATTTTTATATACTGAACAATGAGGAATTACACTACAAAATACTAGTATTTTCCCATTTTCTTATTAACCATTGCCCCACCCACAAAGTATATAAACAACAACAATACATAAGAATAAAATAAGATAATAGATTCAAAACAGAAACGTGAAGAACAGAAATCAATCAACTAATTACCACATGTAGGACATTATGCAAGTGTGTGTGCATGGACTTTGCAGATTAATTTCTCACATGTGCAGCACATAGTATTTGTTTTTCAGTCCTTCGTTGGGGGGCAGAATTGGCATCTCCTCCTCTTGGCTGCCCCTGCTGCAGCCTCAGGTGGATCAGGACAAGATTCAGCCCCAGAACAGCTTTCACAAGTGCTGCAAAGGCTGCTGTGCAGGGGAGGCGCTCCCTTCTTTGAATGTGTGGGGTTATAAGTGCCTTTCCCAGCTGCTCCAGGAACACCTTCCTTTTGTTCCGCTTATCAGGCATCCAGGTAGGGTTGATCAAATCAAATCAAATTTATTTATATAGCCCTTCTTACATCAGATGATATATCAAAGTGCTGTACAGAAACCCAGCCTAAAACCCCAAACAGCAAGCAATGCAGGTGTAGAAGCACGGTGGTTCGGAAAAACTCTCTAGAAAGGCCAAAACCTAGGAAGAAATCTAGAGAGGAACCAGGCTATGAGGGGTGGCCAGTCCTCTTCTGGCTGTGCCGGGTGGAGATTATAACAGAACATGTTCAAGATGTTCAAATATTCATAAAGGACCAGCATGGTCAAATAATAATAATCACAGTAGTTGTCGAGAGTGCAACAAGTCAGCAGCTCAGGAGTAAATGTCAGTAGGTTTTTCAAAGCCGATCATTGAGAGTATCTCTACTGCTCCTGCTGTCTCTAGAGAGTTGAAAACAGCAGGCCTGGGACAGGTAGCACGTCCAGTGAACAGGTCAGGGTTCCATAGCCGCAGTCAGAACAGTTGAAACTGGAGCAGCAGCACGGCTAGGTGGACTCGGGACAGCAAGGAGTCATCATGCCAGGCATGGTCCTAGGGCTCAGGTCCTCCGAGAGAGAGAAAGAAAGAAAGAGAGAAAGAGAGAATTAGAGAGAGCATACTTAAATTCACACAGGACACCGGATAAGAAATACTCCAGATATATACAGACTGACCCTAGCCCCCCGACACATAAACTACTGCAGCATAAATACTGGAGGCTGAGACAGGAGGGGTCAGGAGACACTGTGGCCCCATCCGATGATACCCCCGGACGGGGCCAAACAGACAGGATATAACCCCACCCACTTTGCCAAAGCACAGCCCCCACACCACTAGAGGGATAACTTCAACCACCAACTTACCATCCAGAGACAAGGCCAAGTATAGCCCACAAAGATCTCCGCCATGGCACAACCCAAGGGGGGGGGGCGCCAACCCAGACAGGATGACCACATCAGTGACTAAACCCACTCAAGTGATGCACTGCTCTTAGGGATGGCATGGAAAAGCACCCGTAAGCCAGTGACTCAGCCCCTGACATAGGGTTAGAGGCAGAGAATCCCAGTGGAGAGAGGGGAACCGGCCAGGCAGAGACAGCAAGGGTGGTTTGTTGCTCCAGAGCCTTTCCGTTCACCTTCACACTCCTTGGCCAGACTACACTCAATCATATGACCTACTGAAGAGATGAGTCTTCAGTAAAGACTTAAAGGTTGAGACCGAGTCTGCGTCTCTCACATGGGTAGGCAGACTATTCCATAACAATGGAGCTCTATAGGAGAAAGCCCTGGCCCCAGCTGTTTGCTTAGAAATTCTAGAGACAATTAGGAGGCTGTGTACATGTAGGTCACAAGACACAGGTCTCCTAATTGTTGATCTTGTTCCATATCACGAAGGCAATGTATGAGGACACTTCAATGATGTTATGGAAGATGACCAGGGGCCAGCGGGCAGTCATCCTCCTGCAGCTGTAAGTTCCAATCACCTTGTCCAGGTCGTCCAGGTCATCCATGCCTCCTTTGTTGTTGTTGTAGTCCAGGATGATGACTGGCTTCCTGGCTTCCTGTCCTCACGATCCTGTCCTCTTTGGGAGGAAACTAGAGTGGTGGTGGGGGTGAAGGCAAACTTTGATGAGAAGGCCTCTCCCCCCTTTGTTGCGAGGAGTGCAGGGTGGAGCTCAGGCTTGTTCTTTCTAACTGTGCAAACCATGGTGATCTTCCTCTTCAGGAGCTGCTCGCTGAGTTCAATCAGTAGCACACATAATCTCAATTTCTCATATTGTGTGTGTGTGTGTGTGTGTGTGTGTGTGTGTGTGTGTGTGTGTGTGTGTGTTTTGTGGTGTGTAAATTATTTTATAACTGCCAGGTCAGAAATGACCCTAAGACAATCTTTGAACCCTGGTGGTGTACAGCGTTCATAGAAATATGAACAAAGGCAATGTTTCACTTTTTCTATTGTTGGGGTCACACTCATCAAATTTCAAGTTGAAAAAATATAATTTAGGGGGTTCTCTGCTGTTAAATATAGTGGCTGTTCATGTTTTACCCTTAAAACAACACAAGGATTAAATCGTATCCCTAGATTGTTTTATTTCAGAGAGACAATCACATTTTGTTACAAAATAAGTTATATCCGCCTCTCTCATGCCAGCAGCATACCACCCTGCATCCCACTGCTGGCTTGCTTCTGAAGCTAAGCAGGGTTGGTCCTGGTCAGTCCTTAGATGGGAGACCAGATGCTGCTGGAAGTGGTGTTAGAGGGCCAGTAGGAGGCACTCTTTCCTCAGGTCTAAAAAAATATCCCAATTCCCCAGGCCAGTGATTGGGGACAATGCCCTGTGTAGGGTGCTGTCTTTCAGATGGGATGTTAAATGCATGTCCTGACTCTCTGTGGTCATTAAAGATCCCATGGCACTTATTGTAAGAGTAGGGGTGTTAATCCTGGTGTCCTGGCTAAATTCACAAGCTGTCCCTCATACCACCACGGTCACCTAATCATAGCCAGCTTACAATTGGCCCATTCCTCTCCCCTGTAACTATTCCCCAGGTTGTTGCTGAAAATGAGAGTGTGTTCTTTGTCAACTTGAATGAACTCAGAAAAAATTAGCACTGCAATGCTTTCCACAGTCAAATGTAACACACATACATTCGTGACAATGTTTAAAATATATATGTCTGAAAAGTGTAATGAATAAAATATCAGTTCTGGTCAAAAGTAGTGCACTATCTAGGACAGGGGTAGATAACTATGTCGCAGGTACATCAGGATTTTGTTCCAACTTGGTACCATACCCAACCGAGCTGATTGATCAGTTTAGGAATTGTATAAATTCAACACACCTGGTCTTCCAAGTCGGTTAAATCAAAAACCTGAAGTGCTGCGTCACTCCAGGACCAGGGTTGCCTACCCCTGATATAGATAATAGGGTGTCATTTGGGACGAGACCTGGCCTGCGCAGGGTTGGGCAATTCCAGTCCTCGGGGGCCTGATTGGTGTCACAGTTTTTTGCCAGCCCCAGTTAACACACCTGACTCCAATAATCACCTAATCAAGATCTTCAGTTTAGAATGCAATTTGATTAATCAGCTGTGTTTGCTAGGGATGGAGAAAAAGTGTGACACCAATCAGGCCCCAGAGGACTGGAGTTCCCCACCCCTGTGAGTCTATCCAAACACCATAGCATGATGCTAGATTTGTGATGTGTGGAATTTCTATACAGGATACAAACATTCCATTGTAGCAAAAAAATATATATATAACGTTTTGCAACAAAACAATTCTAATACACATCTTAAATCTATTAACAAAAAATCTGATGACAGTAATATTTAACACATAAATGTAACCATTAGCATTTACTTCTTATGAAATAACACACATTGGTGGATATACAGTGAGATACAAAATAATTGGGACAGTGACAATTTTGTTGTTTTAATTCTGTAATCCAGCACTTTGGATTTCACTATGGAGGTTGAAGTGCAGACTATTGAAGATATTTTCATCCATATCAGGTGAACCGTTTAGAAAGTTCAGTACTTTTTGTGGATGGTCCACCCCATTTTAGTCCCCCCCCACTTATATGGGTAGTCGGGCAGGCGCCAGGATAGCTTAGTGGTTAGAGTGTTGAACTAGTAACCAGAAGGTTGCAAGTTCAAATCCCCAAGCTGACAAGGTACACATCTGTTGTTCTGCCCCTGAACAGGCAGTTAACCCACTGTTCCTAGGCCATCATTGAAAATAAGAATTTGTTCTCAACTGACTTACCTAGCTAAATAAAGGTTTAAAAAAAGTCAAATGATTAGTATTTGGTCCCATATTCCTAACACAAAATGATTACTTCAAGCTTGTGACTCTTCATACTTGCTGGATGCATTATCTGTTTATTTTGGATGTCTTTCAGATATTTTGTGCCCAATAGAATTGAATGGAAAATAATGTATTGACATTTCTATTGTAAACAAGAATAGACTGTCTCGTGAATGATGGGTGAGAAAGTTAGATGCACAAATATCGTACCCCCAAGGCCCCCCCGTACCCCCAAGGCATGCTAACAGTCCTGTGTGGCTCAGTCGTTAGAGCATGGCGCTTGCAACGCCAAGCGTCGTGGGTTCGTTTCCCACTGGGGCCACCCATATGCAAAAGTAGTGGCCCCAGCCGACTTGTAAGTCGCTTTGGACAAAAGCGTCTGCTAAATGGGATATATTACTAACCTCTCACTATTACAATAACAGGGGAGGATAGCATTTTTGGGGCAGTAATGCCTCTAACTTTCTCACTCATCATCATTCACGATTCATTCAGGATTATCCGTAATCATGGTAGCATCCACATTAATGTGGAGGTGTTTAGAAACATGGTCTATTCTTATTTCCAATAAAAGTGACTCCAAAAATTATGCAACACATTATTTTCCATTCATTTCTATTGCCATCACAAAACAATCTGAAAAAACGATAACAAACAGTAAACACAGCCAACAAATTTGTAGTCACAAGCTTGATATAGTATGAATATGGGACCAAATACCTAACTTTTTACTACTAATACACCGACAGTGCATTGAGAAAGTATTTTGTTACATTACAGCCTTCTAAAATTAATAATTTTTTTCCCCTCACTCATCAATTTACACATAATACCTTGTAATGTCAAGCAAAAACAGGTTTACATTTTCTTGCAAATGTATTAACAATAACGGAAATATCACATTTATTTAGGTATTCAGATCTTTTACTTAGTACTTTGTTGAAGCACCTTTGGCAGCGATTACAACCTGGAGTCTTCGTGGGTATGACGCTACAAGCTTGGCACACCCGTATTTGGGGAGTTTATCCCATTCTTCTCTGTAGATCATCTCAAGCTCTATCAGGATGGAAGGGGAGTGTCGCTTCACAGCTGTTTTCAGGTTTCTCCAGAGATCTTTGATCGGGTTCCTGGCTCATGCTTGGCCACTCAAGGACATTGAGACTTGTCCCGAAGCCACTCCTGTGTTGTCTTAGCTGTATGCTTAGGGTCATTGTCCTGTTGGAAGGTGAACTCCGTCTGCGGTCCTGAGCACCTTGAAGCAGGTCCGTTCATCTTTCCCTCGATCCTGACTAGTCTCCCAGTCCCTGCCGCTGAAAAACATCCCACAGCATGATGCTGCCACCACCACGCTTCACCGTAGGGATGGTACCAGGTTTCCTCCAGACGTGAAGCTTGGCATTTAAATCTTTGTTTCATCAGACCAGAGAATCTTGTTTCTCATGGTCCGAGATTCCTTTAGGTGGGCTGTCATATGCCTTTTACTGAGGAGTGGCTTCTGTCTGGCCACTCTACCATAAAGGCCAGATTGGTGCTGCAGAGATATGTTTTGGTACCCTTGCTCAAATCTGTGCCTCGACACAATCCTGTCTCGGAGCTCTACTGACAATTCCTTTGACCTCATGGCTTGGTTTTTGCTATGACATGCAAATGTCAACTGTGGGACCTTATATAGACAGGTTTGTGCATTTCCAAATCATGTCCAATCAATTGAATTTACCACAGGTGGACCCCAAACAAGTTGTAAAAACATCAAGGATGACCAATGGAAACAGGATGCACCAGAACTCAATCGAGTCTCATAGCAAAGGGTCTCAATACTTGGTATCTTAAAAAACATTTTGCAAACTAAACATTTAAAAAAACTGTTTTTTCATTGTCATCATGAGGTATTGTGTGTAGATTGATGAAGGAAAAAAACTATTTAATACTTTTTATAATAAGGTTTTAACATAACAAAATGTGGAAGAGAAGGGATCTGAAAACGTACAGAATGCACTGTAAGTGAATTTCTTCCATTACTTGGTCTCCTAAAATGTGGTGACTATGTAGAAAAAGTGCTGTAATTTCTGAACGGTTCACGCGATATTGATGAAAATACCCTTAAATTAAAGATGACAGTCTTCACTTTAACCACATAATCATTGTATAATTTCAAGTCCAAAGTGCAAAGGCTAAATAATAAGTGTCAGTGTCCCGATACTTTGAGCTCACTGTTCTTCATATGAACTCTGCTTTCAATGGTTGTCATGGTTTGTCGATGGTTGTCATGGTTTTGCTAAGGATGCTTTGACACATACAGCTCAAGTACAGTTTCAAGGGGAGCGCTTTAAAACATGCTAGGAGTATTTGGTATTCCTTCATAGATGCACAAACACACACCCCGACAAATGACCTGCTGTTGTGGGTGGCCCGGCTCATTGCTCTCATTCTGTCTTGCTTCAGCAGGTCGGTTTAACAGCAGCAAAATCTGCCACAAGCTTCAATTGAAATACAGAGGGAGAGGGTTTTGCCTGGCCATTGTGCCCAGGCTAATGAGGCCACATTGTTGACAAAAAAGTCCTCCGTAAAAGTGTATTAATCCATACAGCCGAATAGTAATTCATAATAGATCAATAATTTATTTACAGACATGTACATCATTTTCATATCAATATGATTTTTCATAATAGTGGAAAGAAGTGTCATTAATGACCAACGGACTGGTTCCTAGTAATGGAATCGACATTGTTCCCATGCATTGTTTCACACGATATGACTTGTCATGACGTTGGCCTCTTTGGGTATAGCAACCCCATCCCCCTCTCCCTGCCTTCCCCTTGCCTCCTTCAACTAGGCTGCTGTGGTCAGAGGTGGTAAATTCCTGAGAAGACTCTGCCACATAGTATAGAGAGAGTACATTTTTTTCATAGAGGACAAAGGAAATCCTTCCACCTCACAGAACTTGAGGTACGAACAAATTTCATGTTCCGGAGAAAGTATAAAAGATTGGTGAAGAATCCAGCTACGAACTGGTCCGTTTGTCACAACTTGGGAAAGCTCATGGGAGACGGAGTGGCCACATTACCATAACACTGTTTATATAATAGCCCCAGATATAAGGTTTACATCTAATTGTTGCATAAGATGAATGAGTGAGTATGATACTGTTTACACAATTTTACAATGTGATTTTGGACTGTTTAATGAAGGAAAACTCAAAAAGGAAATTGGATTTGAACTAAATCAGAGGACCGCCCTTGAGCCCAGTTGGGGTCAGACATCCTGGGACAGCCTTTTCTGCCATTCCAAATAAGACACCCACTTGTGTTTTCGATCAGCAGATCGAGCTTACCTCAATTATGAGATGGCTAAAGGTTGCAGACCATGTTTTTCTCCATTAGGAGGACACAGGTTGTAGACCATTGCTGAATCTTTTAACCATACCACGTGGTTAAAGTCTTAGACTATCGATACCGACAAAATAAGAACAAGTCTTTGATATTGATTACTAGTCTGTAGCTAGAAATTCGGCATCATTGAATGCGAAGAACGACAACCGCCGAAACACCCATTCTATAACGAATGTCACTCTGAACCTTTAACCCCAATTGAGAGAGAGAGGGAGAGAGAGACGGACAATTCTCAGTGTGTCGTCTTGATCACCAGTGATCAAGACGACACACTGAGCGTAAATACATATAGTGATCGCAATTGTTCCCGAATGAGTGTGCAAAGGATTAGCATTTCAATTGTTATATTTATCACTTTGTAGTGACTTCTTCGTCGACCCCCACTTCCCCTTTTGTCTAACAAGCCGCCATGCCGGTTTAGCACACTCGGCACATTCTCCTATTCATTACATTTACCTTGTTTGTTGGTTTGTTTATGCATTTCTGTGAATTACTTAGCTAGTAATAAATAAATTATTTAAGACAATTGAGGTATGGATGACTCATAGTGAAGACTGAGTTTGTGCAGATAACCAACAATTTACGATGTTTGGAATAAGACTAATGAGAGGTAAAGTAAATAATTATTTAATTCAAAGACTAATTGATCAGATAAAATATCTGAAAAGTTATTTTAGGAAATGCTAACTTTGTAATCTGAATATTTTTCCTTGGTGCCCCGACTTCCTAGTTAATTAGTTACATGATTATTCAGTTGATCACGTAGTAACTAATTACAGAAAATCTTTGATAAAAACTATCAGTCTTCAGTTAATGATAGTAAAGACACGACCGATTGCAAACGTGGCTTTCATTGAAACAAAGCTGCTGCAATGAGGCGCTTCAGAGTGGGGCAGAGAAGAGAAAAAGAAAGATGACATTTTACCAGAAAAATGACCTGAGTCAATGCATTTCTTTAGTAAAAAGACATGCTGCTGACAATACTGCCATTGTAGTCGATGCAGAGGACATCCATGTGTAGCCCATGGATCTGATGCTGTCTGGACAAAAAGATTAAGGCATGTCATACTCTTTTTGTCCAGACGACATCAGATACATGGGCTACATATCGTAAGACAGAGGTGCTTTGCTCGCTCAGATGCTTTCTCCAGTGAGATATTGTCAGCCACTTATTCATGACTAGTTGTGTTCATGGCACATTAAATACATTTGTACAGCTAAATTACCTCAGACTGGCCTCTTCCTGGGGCCTCCAAATCACTAAGTCTGCAGCTGCACACACACACACACACGCCCGCACGCACGCACACACACACAGCTAATTTGTCAGAGCAGTAGCTACCTTTTGATCATCTTTTCTTACCTTCGGCTGCCAAGGAAATGGTTAGAGAACCATCCATGCCCTAGTACAGTTAAACAATGACTGATTATAGATGCCACCATCACATATCTGAAACTGCATGCCAACTTGTGCAAATTATGGCCAGCAAAACAAAACCTCGATTTGAAACTTGTGATGGGGTGAAAAAAAAAAGATAGTTACATAATCGCAATATTATTTTGGACGATATCAAATCAGACATTGAGTGAGCAATATTTGGGGTATCAAATCGATTCGCAATACGTATAGAATGGTAAGAGTCATGAGAATTGCAATACATATCATATCATGGCACCTAAATATCATTCCCTATTTGAAACGTGACATCACAACATCAGAAATAGGAAGAACAAATATGGAGAAAACTTCAGGAAAATGTATTGAATGAGTCTGCTGATTGCCAACACATATCCCTACTCACCTTTATCTTGTCTCCACGAGTGAGCACCCCAGCGCTCCGTTGAACTCATCTGTGAGGTATTCCTGTATTCCGCATCAAGGTTTCCTGTTGTTTTTGGTTTGCTGATGTGCTTTATTAATTTGATTCTTCCTCCTCTCCATATTTTTTATTCCCTTCTCTCTGGCCTGGTCATATGGTGGTGATGGATAGTTGGAGAGATACTCCAGCTATTTTAGCTAAGCCCACAGGTAGATTTGGATGGAGACTGACACGCCGCAGTTGCTACAGGCAATTTTCAAATGGACTCGCGGGTTAGCCCAAAGAAAGGTCAATACACATTAAATATTTATTTATTGAACATGGAAAATCAAGCAAACATTGTCTGGTTCTGAGGCAATAAGTCAATGGGAGCCCACTAATGTGGGGTAAAAACATTGACTGCTGCTTTCTCTGTTTCTCATTGATGAAGGGTGAACATTGAGACCAGGTGATAAAGGGAAACCAGTCACGCAAATCATATTCAGTATAGCCTGTCATCAAGGCTTGTAGATAGGCTTGTCAGTGGAGAAGCCTGGGCTATTACTGTTACTGACCCCCTTGCGCTCATGAATGGTTTTTATTATCTTTATTTACTTTACATGACTTATGAAATGAGTTGTGTGTTGAGATTGTAGGTATACACATATCAGAATAGGAAGAAAAAAAAGGACAAAATATTGGAATGCCCTGCTGTGTGATGGTTTGGCAAATACTTTTTCATACAGGGGAATTGGATGTTGCATAACTTTGTTTATGAAATCAATTAAATAAGTATATAATTGTGTTATTTGTTCACTCAGGTTCCCTTTATCTAATATTATGTTTTGGTTGATTATCAAATAGTATTCAGTATAAAAAAATATGCAAAAGATAAGACAATTGGAATAGGGGAAAATACTTTCACGGCACTGTATGCTCTCTTCACGTAGTTTTGGGCTGAACTGCCTTGGAGAAGTCTGCGTGTGATAACAAGACCTGAACACCTGCCAAAAATAGGATGAGGCCTGACTTATGCTCTCATATTTTATTACCTCTAGATGAGGAAGCCCGTGACGCCATTAATCAAATGCCGTGTGGCAGAAATGGAGCTCCCTTGCACCAGCCCCAGGCTCACTCCATCGTCTGTCCCTCTGAGGCAGTAGCCTTCCAACCCCTTTTAAAATTACTTTACAATTTGGCTTAATGTGATGAGCTTGCAAGGTGAAGCTTGGTAATCAATGACTAGGCATAGCACTTGACATTGCTAGCTGTCGAAAGCCAATTCAGAGAAATCACTTGGAGTAGACATGTGAAGCAAGTCTACTGTGTGTAGAATCTGTATATGGCTAGACAGGCTTTGTGATTACAATCGGTTAATGGTCCAAAACTTATAATTTGTTCAAATTCTGAAGTCAATGAAGAATTCCTTTTGAAACAAATCTGGTTTTGCTACAGTGGCTTGCGAAAAGTATTCACCCCCCTTGGCATTTTTCTTATTTTGTTGCCTTACAACCAGGAATTAAAATGGATTTTTGAGGGGTTTATATCATTTGATTTAGACAACACTTTGAAGATGCAAAATATTTTTTATTGTGAAACAAAAAATAAATAAGACAAAACAACTGAAAACCTGAGTGTGCATAACTATTCACCCCCCTAAAGCCAATACTTTGTAAAGCCACCTGTTGTAGCAATTACAGCTGTAGGTCTCTTGGGGTATATCTCTATAAGCTTAGCACATCTAGCCACTGGGATTTTTGCCCATTCTTCAAGGCAAAACTGCTCCAGCTCTTTCAAGTTGGATGGGTTTCGCTGGTGTACAGCAATCTTTAAGTCATACCACAGATTCTCAATTGGATTGAGGTCTGGGCTTTGACTAGGTCATTCCACAACATTTAAATGTTTCCCCTTAAACCAATCGAGTGTTGTTTTAGCAGTATGCTTAGGGTCATTATCCTGCTGGAAGGTGAACCTCCGTCCTAGTATTAAATCTCTGGATGACTGAAACAGGTTTCCCTCAAGAGTTTCCCTGTATTTAGCGCCATCCTTCATTCCATAAATTCTGACCAGTTTCCCAGTCCCTGCCGAGGAAAAACATTCCCACAGCATGATGCTGCCACCACCATGCTTCACTGTGGGGATGGTGTTCTCAAGGTGATGAGAGGTGTTGGGTTTGCGCCAGACAGCATTTTCCTTGATGGCCAAAAAGCTAAATTTTAGTCTCATCTGACCAGAGTACATTCTTCCATATGTTTGGGGAGTCTCCCACATGCCTTTTGGCAAACAACAAACATGTTTGCTTATTTTTTTCTGGCCACTCTTCTGTAAGCCCAGCTCTGTGGAGTGTACGGCTTAAAGTGGTCCTGTGGACAGATACTCCAATCTCCGCTGTGGAGCTTTGCAGCTTCTTCAGGGTTATCTTTTGTCTCTTTGTTCTCTCTCTGATTAAATCCCTCTTTGCCTGGTCCATGAGTTTTGGTGAGCGGCCCTCTCTTGGTAGGTTTGTTTTGGTGCCATATTCTTTCCATTTTTTCATAATGGATTTAATGGTGCTCCATGGGATGTTCAAAGTTTCGGATATTTTTTTACAACCCAACCCTGATCTGTACTTGTCCACAACTTTGTCCTTGACCTGTTTGGAGAACTCCTTGGTCTTCATAGTGCCACTTGCTTGGTGGTGCTCCTTACTTAGTGGTGTTGCTGACTCTGGGGCCTTTCAGAACAGGTGTACATATACTGTGACACTTATATTGTACACAGTTGGACTTTATTTAACTAATTATGTGACTTCTGAAGTGAATTGGTTGCACCAGATCTCATTTAGGGGCTTTCATAGCAAAGGGGATGAATTCATATGCACGCACCACTTTTAAGTTTTTATTTTTTATAATTTTTTGAAAAAAGTTATTCTTTTCATTTCACTTCACCAATTTGGACTATTTTGTGTATGTCCATTACATGAAATCCAAATAAAATTCTATTTAAATTAGAGGTTGTAATACAACAAAATAGGAAAAACACCAACGTGGGTGAATACTTTTGCAAGGCAGTGTAAGCATGAGAAAGAGTATAAGCATTGTTTCATACAGTAAGTATGCCTGGTGTTTTTATGTGCCCTCAAAAAGGGTTCTGACACCATCCTTGGAATATGTAAGTGCTATCACTTTCTTACTGCTGCATGCTGAAGTATGACAATCTAGTTTTAAGAGTGAAAATAGATTCACGGGAAAGGATTCTGAAGGTGGCCATTGTGATAAGTGACTGTGTCAAAACAGGATGCATCAAGAGGTCTGGCTTTTAAATAATTATATTATTCAGATTTACACTTCCATCATTCATCTATTTGTTTATGACGGACATACTGACAGAAACGTTTAATTACGATTATAT
The DNA here is from genome assembly GCF_036934945.1 of Oncorhynchus masou masou. Classification (NCBI taxonomy): domain Eukaryota; kingdom Metazoa; phylum Chordata; class Actinopteri; order Salmoniformes; family Salmonidae; genus Oncorhynchus; species Oncorhynchus masou. The sequence goes on from NC_088239.1 coordinate 56,724,067, forward strand.
GATTTATGCATGTTTTATGCAAAATAGCTTCCTATAATGAGTCCCTAAAGAGTGTAAAATATTTTTTTCCAGACTTCATAGAAAAAGTACTAAATTGTGTGCATAAGGTCTGATCATTATTCTCGCTCAACTCTCCCCTGGTAATAAACCATACGCTAAACAAATACTACTGCACTGTACTCTGCAGCACAACTCTTATATCCAAATATATCTCAGCATTTATCTTTAACTCCTTTTTCTATTCCTGTAGGAATCCTTCCTTTATTCCCCTTTTGGGAGATGGTAATCGCCACAGTATTTTGGGGCGGAACGTTGATTCCACAACAATGCTGAATTGTCTCAATGTGATCAGTAGCTGTGGGTGGGTAAAATCACCAGGGAAGCCAAGCCCACCCCCACCCCACGCCCCCAAAAAAATCCATATTACAACCTGTCTTGTGATAATTGCGTTGTTTGCTCTATAAGCTGTTAAGTCATATGCCTTCCGACCGGAGAGCAACATCTGTCCTGTGAAGACCACAAAATATATTGCATGTAATAAACATTTACATGACCTACAGCATGGTCATGCAAGGTAAATGTTTCCGAAATGTTCAGACTACTAAACAACTATGATTTAGAACCACGGAGAGTTACTGCAAGTCGCAAAAAAAACAGAAGCTGCTTTCACTATTCCAGGACCATTTCAACAATCTAATCACTTATGCTTTGTCTAATACAAGGACAACTAAAAGATACCAAAAACATGATTTAGTCCAATCAGTGTAAGATAAATATGATGTGGCTGTCCATGGTACTGATTTTCTGTGTGTGGTGTGTGCATGTGCGTGCAAGTAGAAAAAACATGACTCAGCCTAAATGTAGAGAAATGCTAATGCCAGCCTTGTCTTTCATGTTGCCTAAATAGTCTATGACTGTCAAAGTACACACTTTTTGTTTTTATTGTCCTAGGCTACCTGGCTAAAAAGCTGGCTCGCTAGCCTAACTTCCTTTCATGGGCAACGATACACCAGACCAGCTAGTTAACATTAGCATACTACATCTAGCTACAGGTTGAACTTCCATCCTCTCAGGCCAGGGGCACAATGTATGAATTTATGGTTGGATCAGAATCGCTGTTATATTCATTGGCCAGTATGGAGAATAAAGTAAAACCACAGGTCCTAATCCCCATCTCTCATCCCCATTTAGGAAAAGGATGATTTTAGCTAGCTAGCCATCGGAGGAAAATGTCACAACAAAACACATTTTCTGTCAATGACGTTCGGCTTCTTACAGTATGTGATGTGATTGATCTGAAGCATTTTTTTTGTGCCAGGACAATTCACAGCTGAGCTAGCTCAGATTATCTCAACACTGATTGGGTATTATTTTTTATCAAGGGAGGCCAAATGCTCACTGGCTTCCCTTGCATTCAATGCTCTGGGTGGCATCAATGTCACTCTATTTTACTTGCGAATTGAATGATATGTATGAAACAGAGATTATACATTATTTTGTATGTTTCTCTTGTAAAATTTTCTGGGGAAGCAAGCCTTGGTATCCATTAATACACACCACTGAATGATTGATTCCGGTTGCCAAACCTGAACAGTGTGTCATTGTTTATCATTCATGCCAGATCCTGCATCTACAGTAAACCATTCAAAACAGCAAAATGTACCAATCTGAAACACTATTAAATGTGCAACATATGAGTTATTTTGTGCAACCTACATTCTAAAACTTGAACACTGAGCTCTGCATGTACAGTATACACACTGTTTCAAGCACTATGAAGACATACCTTTAATAACTACCACTGACCACAGACTAAGTGGTCACTGACCAGACTAAGTGATCAGTTGACAATGCACTGTCTTCACAAATATAACTTGATAGATGTTTACGGATCTTTTAGGGGCCCATTCAAGTGGTGTCTTATGTAATCCTCTATGCTGCAAAATTACAGCCCATATCTGCCTAGTGAATAATACTTTGGTAATAAAACCCGGGCCACTGCGTACCAGACATTAATATCACATTATCTCAGAGCTGGACGGCCTCCAACGAACTCCTGGATTTGTGCAACCCTACCCTTAAGTGATAGCTTCATTGTCTTGAGAAGCTAATTAGAGCCATATAGGTCATTTTAAAGAGATTTGCAGCCTCAGTTTAAAATTGTGAAGGCTCATTTTAATATTATATAATAACATACCAGGCAACCAGGGGAGCAATTATGATACCACCATGGTTTGGTGCAACACTCCTCTCTAACTAAGACAATGAATATGTTATGACAATGGAAACATTCTAATATATAGTAGTCTACTGTACCAACAATCTGTTTTCATCTTTTAACTTCATGTTAAAACACAGTTCTTGGTTACTCAATAAATCATGCAAAATCTAGATATTTTTTTCTTCCTTGAAACCCGAGATTGGCCTACACCAAACTGCATTTCGCATTTCCATTACATTTCCTCTCATGTGCTGTGCAGAACCAATACCGTAGGACCCCAAAATGTTCACTAATTTAAAAGTAGCGCATTTTCAAGTTCCTATTTCATGAAGTAATGACGTAAAAACTCACTAATAGTTGGCAATAAATTGAATTGTAATGTGGTCAAAGTTATACTATACTGAACAAAAATATAAACGTAACATACAACAATTTCAAACTTTTTACTGTAAAATGTTTAACCTTTTTTTTAAAGGTAAAATGTTGATCAGAAAACCAGTCGGTATATGGTGTGGCCACCATTTGCCTCGTGCAGCACGACATCTCCTTCGCATAGAGTAGATCAGGCTGTGGAATGTTGCCCCACTACTCTTCAATGGCTGTGTGAAGTTGCTGGATATTGTTGGGAACTGGAACACGCTGTCATACATGTCAATCCAGAACATTCCAAACATGCTCAATGAGTGACATGTCTTGTGAGTATGCATGCCGGGGAAGAACTGGGACATTTTCAGCTCCCAGGAATTATGTACAGATCCTTGCGACACGGGACCATTCATTTCTCTGGCAACAGCTCTGGTGGACATTCCTACAAAACTGTGTAACAAAACTGCACATTTTAGAAAGGCCTTTTAACAATCATGCTTTTTAAATCAGCTTCTTGATATGCCACACCTGTCAGGTGGATTATCTTGGCGAAGGACAAATGCTCAGTAACAGGGATGTTAACAAACGTGGACAACGTTTGAGAGAAATTACCTTTTTGTGCACAATTTCAGGGATTTTCTTTCAGCTCATGAAATATGGGACCAGCACTTTACATGTTGCACTTCTATTTTTGTTCAATGTAGTTACCAATAAATTATATTACTGTGAGTGGGTGTTGTACCCAATATGTACTATATCATTCTATTTTACATTTCTGGTAATTATGATATTAATAAATCAGTGGCTGCAAGATAAAAAGAAAATTGCAAATCAATGTTAAATAATTTAATGTTTGCCATTGCTTATTGTCCTTAGGGAGCAAAGGTTGCATGCAAAATACTTCAGCAACAACTGTACACCACTGAACTGGTGACCTATAACTGTTTTCTATCCGGACTACAAAACAAAAATGAACTGGTATTGGATTCAAGTACCATCCAAAATGCAGCTATCTTCCGCAATCTAGACGGTCCTAAAATTGTATCCTAAAGTAGTTTCTGTTTTTACCCAATAAAGGGTTTAGGACATCCATCATGCCACATCCTCCATTTCTCTGAGGTGAAACGCTCCCTTCTCCTTAAGTGTTGGGGTGTGAAGCCAACGCCGCCAGAGACTGATTACGCTAATCTGGTGTGTTGATCTGGGACCGGAGGCAGCCTCAGTAGGAGGAGTGTGTTGTCAAGATGAATAGTCTTGAGGCACAAGGACTAGTCTAGCAGTAATTGACAAGTCCTCACCTCTATGCCTTCCCTGACTTCTATCATTTTGTTCAATTCTGCTGAGGACGATAAGCCCTTTTGATCCCCTCACTAAAGGGCCTGGTTAAAGTAAAGGGAAAGATGAATGCTTTACGACCAACTGATCCCTCATCTGATCTGGGCTGCTGCGAGTCCCTGCACCACAGCTTTACAGACAAAGCATATTAGTATTATGGTGCTTGGCTGTGTTTTTCATTAATTGGTCTTATGTCCAATGTGTGATTGGTCAAAAGACCAATTTGTTGAAAAAATATCAGAATTGGGCTTCCTTTGTAAACACAGCCATAAACTCAGATAATGAACATGTTTCACCACTGAGGGAATTACAGTAGGACACTTTTCAGCCTTATCGGGTCATTCAGTAGCAGGCCATGTGCCATTACGTCCTTGTGGTCATGCTAATATACAGACTAGATGGTCTTTCTCAGCTGAGGGTCTTCCCTTGAAATGTGTAGTCATGTATTAGAAGTTATGGTAACAAACTATTAAGACTCCAGGATATAGATAACAGAATAGCTACACAATTAACAATATCTATAGCTTCTATGCAACAACCATACAATTTATGAAAGGTTATTTGATATTTATCGATCACTATGCCAATCCGGATGTTTCCATACGCGCACCCATAAATAATTTAAGAGAACATGTAGATTGCCCATTTAGGTTTTCTTCCTTCAATTTAGAATTCTTTATAAGATATTGCACTTAGTTGTGTTTGAGGTTTATGCAAGTACTGTGAAAATTGCATAAAACTTTAAAGGAAATACCCATGTTTAAATATACAGAGTTTATGAGTTTGAGACATTTAAAATGGATTCATAATTCACACAAATACTTGTGCATAGATGATTAATGGGTTTCTGGCACAACATCCACCTGCGTGATGAACATTTGGCAGAGACGTGTAAAGAATCTCAAGACACAACGGGCTACATATTTCACCAGATGGTTCTTTATCGAAACCCTGCCAACAAATATTGGAGCATCTGCTATAACCTTTCAATGGTACGGTGATCACAGAGAGAGATTATGGAAAGAAAAGAGCACTGTCTGATCAAACACTTCAGTCAAGCTCCCGAGAACTCTGACAAGAGGGCTGAACTCTCCGTATTGGTCAATACAATTACAAGATGACTCGTTTTAATCAATTCACAAAAGGAATGCCTATGATTTTGGGCCGAATACCAATTCATTTTCAACACATTTCATGTTGAAATCATTTATTCAGTGAGGTATCTACTCACCTAAAGGATTTTAACAATAGAAGCGCTAAAGATTTTTAAATGTTATTTAATTTGAAAATCTACCATCATTCACTTTTCCTAAATAAGTCCATTTACCACACGTATGTTGTTAGAATTTCGATATCAGAAACAGAATGTGATATAAGCACTAAAGAGGACAAATCATCCCCCCTGGCCCCTCATACGCCGTCAGTCAGCCTGCACAGCTGATGGGCATCGAAACACCTAAATTACACTGAATAAAAATGTAAAGTGTTTTGTTCCCAGGTTTCATGAGCTGAAATAAAAGATCCCAGAAACACACACAAAACGTTTTTTTCCCTCAAGTTGTTAACACATTTGTGATTAAACAGCATGATCATTTCACAGGTGCACCTTGTGCTGGTGAACATAAAAGGCCACTCTAAAATGTTCTGTTTTGTCACACGTTACAATGCCACAGATGTCTGAGGTTGAGGGAGCTGTTGCAGATAACGGAATGTTCATTTCTGTACCATAAGCCGTCTCTAATGTCATAAGAGAATTTGACCAGTATGACCAACTGGCCGAACAACCGTAGACCATCTATATGGCATCAGCGGTTTGCTGATGTTAACGTTGTGAACAGAGTGCCCCATGGTGGCGGTGGGGTTATGGTATGGGCAGGCATAAGCTACAGACTATGAACACAACTGCATTTTATTGATGGCAACTTGAGCTCCTGAGGCCCATTGTCATGCCATTCCTCCACCGCCATCAGCTAATGTTTCAACATGATAATGTATGGCCACATGTCATAAGGATCTTTTCACAATTTCTGGAAGCTGAAAATCCCCCAGTGCTTCCACTGAGCATGTTTGGGGTGCTCTGGATTGACATGTACGCTGCGTGTTCCAGTTCCCACCAGTATCCAGCAACTTCACACAGCCATTGAAGAGGAGTGGGACAACATTCCACATCTCACAATAAATAGCCTGGTCAACTCTATGCAAAGGAGGTATGTTGAGCTGCATGAGGCAAATGGTCACACCAGATACTACCTGGTTTTCTGATTCATTCCCCTACCTTTTTTAAGGTATCTGCGAACAACATATGCATATCTGTATTCCCAGTCATGTGATATCCATAGATTAGGGCCTCATTTTTTATTTTTTATTGATTGATTTCCATAAGAACTGTAACTCAGTAAAATCTTTTAAATTGTTACATGTTGCGTTTGCATTTCTGTTCAGTATATATTGAAACTAATTTCACCATTTTAAAACTAAAGTTATCTTCAAGACAAGATTAATGACTTAAATGTAAATGTAATGTAAATGTAATTAAATTGATAATAGTCTGATGTGTAACAATATCAAATTATATATGAAGATATGGGCCAGCAAGACTTGAATTGACAGAGACAGGGAAATGGAATGCCAAAAAGTGACTTTTTCAAATCCTTCTACCGAGTCACATGCCGGGTAAGACGTTTTGATTTCTATGTAGTATCAGAAAGAGCCGATTGAGATTTCCAAAATACTTAACTTTGCCAAATAATTCAAAATGAAAGATACTTTTTCCAAGGATAACAGCCATTGCCTGCGCTCCACATGTGCGCACGTGGCAGGATAGCCCAAAGGCTAGTAAAATATTTAATTACGTTATTTTGAAATAGATTCCCAGTTCCATAATTTTTAAGACCTGACAAAACACATTTATAATGGATTTTTTTGTGATCATTCAAAGATGCACTATGCAGATTTCGCTCTGCCATTTCCTGGTGGCTAAAATTAGTTTTTTGAATGAAAATTTCTGACATTACAAGGATAGAGTCGAAAATCATTGTACCATCTAAGCCGCTGTGAAATATATTTTCCATAATCAAAAAATATTGTAATTTCATGTTTGTTTCAATTATAATGACGTATCTATAACATTTATACAGTATATGAATTTGGTCAATCACCCAAAAATAAACATATGGTAGCTTTAACACTTGACTTGTGGGGTTTGTGAAATTTTATTTTATTATATATATTTTTTACAGATAGCTGGGTCATTCCACTTCAAAAGCACAAGAAAGAACTATCCCTTTAACATTGAGTGGGATCTTTAAAAATGAATCACCTAATCATAGGAACAGTACCCTCTAGTGTTCAGAATCTGGTAACATCAGGATGTAGGATAGGACATAAACCTAACAACTTCAAAGACTAATTTCTATGAACAGGGGAGGGGGGAAACATCACCAAATTCACAAAGAACACATTACATAGGATGAAGAAACAAAACTCAGAGCTGCAGCGTCATACTACTTATCAGACAGAGAGCTCGTTGTTGGGGTGAAAGTGGTGGATATTATTGAATTTTATATGAATTATATAAATGAAAATGGCCAAGTTGGGTGCAATTAATTAGCTTAAGTTCACCTAATATCTCAACAAAATAATGTTGCAGGAATGCAAAATCTTATCTGGTTCTAACTACAGAAATTATTTCAGAACAATCTGAGATGGTGGGTGTCAAAGCTTGCTGAAATGACATGGAGTGACCAGTAGCGGCCGAGACAATAAGGCAGAATAAATTCAGCCACACCTGTTTTATCTCAAAACCGGATTGCAACCTCAGTCCAATGAAGCCCACAAAGCATGTACAGTAACATGACCTACAGCATGGTCAAGCAAGTTAATGTTTCCCACATTTTTGGACCACTATTGATTTAGAACCGCAACTCCCAAAGAAAACAGGAGATCCACCACTATACAGTGACAACCTAAAAGATACCAAAAACAATTTAGTCCAATCAACATCAGCTAAATATGATGTAGCTGTCCATGGTTCTGATTTGAGTGCATGCTCACATGTTGTGCATGTAGAAAACTTGACTCATCCTACTTGTAGAGAAACACCAATGCCATGCTTTTTAATGTTGATAAAACGGTCTGACTCATACAGTACACACACTTATTCGTTGTCCTAGGCTACCAAGCTAAAATGCTTGCTCGCTAGCCTAACTTCCATTCATGCACAATGTTAGCTAGTTAACATTAGCCTTTTATGGCAACAATGGCATCCTTGTTTGGACCAGACAGCATCAGATAGATGGCCTACACGTAGAGAGACCGAGGGGCGCTGTTTCACTTGCTCTGATGCTTTCTCCTGTGAGATACATCCAGCCTCTTGCGAATTGAATGAAAATTATGAAACAGATGAAAAATATATATGTCTTTACTGGTCCATTGTTTGGGGAAGCCTGGCTTCCCTTGGTATCCATGAATACACACCACACTGGGAACAACCCAGCCTACAGTAACAAACTAATGAAAATGCCATTGTGTTTAGATTTTTTTCTCTTCATATTCTAATGTTATCGAAAACCTTCATAAACACAACCAAAATGTTTTTCCCCGATCGCATTTGACATGTATTTATTAGACTTTTAGAATGTTGCAGTCAAATTGACTGGATTATTGGCTCAGAACGGGATGTCTTGAGGCCAGGCTTTTCTGTTAAGCACAAATTGGCAGTATTTCTATTGGAGATGGACCTGGGGATGGTAATGAGCTGTGTTAGCAGGTTCCTCTGGCCCAGTATGGGCTAATTCACAGGACTAGGACCTGCCCTCACAACTCACAGGCTGACAGGTTTCAAATGCTGAAGCCAGAAGTGTGGAACACCTGAAATGAAATAAGACGGTTTGAGTGCTCTTTCGCTCCCTGTCAGTGTGATACTGTTGACCTGGTCACTTCCTGTCAGGCAGCTGCGTCTCTGCTCGGTCACTCACAGACTTCTTTGGAAGACTGTCGGAGGCCGAGGACTCTGTGGTTAGTGCTGTGGCAGGTGTTCATAAATACTTAATGACTTGCACAATCTGTTAATTGATTCAGGGTCCCCCCAAGGTTTGTAGACATGGAGCATTCACACCCAATGATTAATCTAGTGACACTTATTTTTGGTGACATACAAGGTGTGTTTCCCATTGTACAATGAAAGAACAGAAGAGAGCTAGGGTACGTTTTCGCGACCAAAAGAGTGCTGCCACAGAAGTGCATTAAACTTTAATTCTGTGTTGAAATATAGCCACTGAATGGATCCCATGACGTAACAGTGATTCAAACATATATGTCAAAGAACAGAGAACAGCCAGATGGTGAATAGCTAAGTTGACGGCCTGGGAGAGAAGTCTTCCTTTCTCCCAATTCGTTCATGTTGGGGGTTACAGGTATGAAAAAAATAACAAAGAAATGCATACAAAGATAACCTCAACCCATTCCCTCAGTCACCATCCAACCGCAGGCATCCTCCCTCCCCACTCAGAAACCATGCCTCCCACCCCGCCTAGCCACCCAGCTCATTGTAAAACACTTCCTTGGTGTGTAATACAGTCTGAACAAAATGTCTAAATTAATAGTTTGGATTACATGATGCCAAGGTAATATTTATTTCCATACTCTGTTCCAGTTAAGGGGATTGTTCAGATTCAGTTAGTTATGTGGCCCATGCTTGCTCAGAATGAGCTTTCCAAAAGTTTAGACTGAACAAAAATAATAACATGTGAAGTGTTGGTCCCATGTTTCATGAGCTGAAATAAAAGGCAGCATAAATTGTCCATGATTCCCAGTTACATTGTTTTTCAATTTTGCACCAAATAGAAGTTGTGTGAGCAACAGTAAGCAAAAGCATAGTTTACATTGTTTAAGGGATATATCAGTGAAGACCACCTCCAGGGCAATAGGAGACACCTTTCTCTATACTCAGCCAGGGGGCAGAAGCAAATGTTGAAACCAATTTAGGATGAGGTGAAATGTTAATGCCTGGAAATACAATTTAAAGTCTAAGCTGACAAATTAAATTGTTTTAAGGTGGTCATACTATGGACAATGTAGCTAATTCATTTAGAATGTTAGGACCCCTTTAGATAAAGAGATAAATAAATAAATACATATTTATTTATTTAGCTTTTATATAAAATATTGAATTTGTCCTTTACTACTATAGCCCAGAGAAACATATTAAATAACTCATAAATGGAAAAAAAAAATAGATTTTGAATTGTTTGACCTATATTGAGCATTTATAAAGGAATCTCAGGAAATATTTTGTTTTTACACATTTAACCCCTTTTTGGTATGAACAACTTTAAAAAAAAGCGGTACTGGTTACCTTCAGAAGATTCCCCTGACACTTGTGGTGGTCGTAGATCAAAACTAAGACCACCATCATAGTTTGTAGATCAAACCATTCGGAAGTTGCAGATGTTTGAGATAATATTGATTTTCAGAATGTCTCATGGTCTGATGAACACCGCTCTAACGCTGCCACCTTTCACAGAGTGCTGTTTGTCAGACCATGAGACATCCTGAAAATCAGTCTTCTCACTAAATCGTCTGTAGTGTCCGTACGGTTTGGCCTACCCCTCAATGGCATTCTGTTTTTTAAAATCTGACACAGCGGTTGCATTCAGGAGAAGTATCTCTCTAATTCCATGTATAACACTTGTATTTTCATCAACATTTATGAGTATTTCTGGGATCTGCCAACTTCTGTCTGTAGCGTACAAACAGTTTGGGCTACACACTTAAACAAGAGACTCACACGTACATGTCGGTTTTGCCCTAGGACGACCCACAAGCCTCGTCTGAAGGTCTCCCGGTACCAGTATTACAACATATATGAAATTCTATATATTTGGAGATAGATTAGAGCCAAAAATGAGTTAAATACATGTAAAAAAAAATGTAAAAAAAGTTCTGATTTTTTCTTATATTGCTCAGATATCGAAACAACACTTGTTGGATTGTTTGGGGGACCATCTGTTGTTCCACGTAGTGAGTCTGTTATTCAGTGCGTTTCTATGGGCTTATAACAGGTTTTGTTTTATACTTCAAGGGGACTTAAAATTCAAAATCAAAGTTAAATTATCCTTGGTGTGACCTTAGACGTCCATATGTTAGCTTGGCTTTCTGCATTTCATTTTCAATACACTTGGAAAAATGTCTAAAAACTGTGTGTAGATGGGTGAGAAAAAAATCTATTTAATACATTATCAATTCTAGCTGTAACAATGTGGAATAAGTCATGAATACTTTCTAAAGGCACTGCACCTGCTCTATACTATGTACAACAATAAGAAAAAAGAACAGGGTATGTGGAAGAAATCCAGTCTATAAACTAGATTTTTACAATAATGAACATTGGCCTGTAGTACAAATCTCACTTTAGAGATAAATTCAGCAGCGTAAATGGAGGGACACACACACGCACCCACACACGCACACACATTCACACACGCACACACGCACACAAATAAAACATGTGTGGTAGCCCATATGGGACTGGCCATCTATCCTAGTTTATTCCATAGTGATGCAATGCGCTGTATGTATGACTCTTCAGTATATTGTCCATCATTGTCTAAATGTCCTGGACCATAGGTGATATAATAATAATAAAGTCCAACGTTCAGCAATAAGTATTCCTTTTATCCAATTAAGGGGGTGTCCTCATAATTGACTTATGTTGAGGGGAGCATCACAGCTATTGCCATTGTATTCAGCCATTGTATTCAGACCCTTTCACTTTTTCCACAACCTTATTCTAAAATGCATTATATCGTCGTCGTCCACATCAATCTAAACAAAACACCCCAAGACATCAAAAACAGATTTTTTGAAATTGTATTGTATAAAATAAAATAAATCATTATTAAGCCCCTTTTCTATGAGACTCAAAATTGAGCTCAGGTGGATCCTGTTTCCATTGATCATCCTTGAGATGTTTCTGCAACTTGATTGGAGTCCATCTGTAATAAATTCAATTAATTGGACATGATTTGGAAAGGCACAAAGACTCTTCCTAGAGCTGGCCGACCGACCAATCTGAGCAATCCAGGGTGAAGGGCCTTGGTCAGGGAGGAGACCAAGAACAGCTTGAAGTTTGCCAAAAGCCACCTAAAGACTCAGACAATGAGAAACTAGATTATCTGGTCTGATGAGAGGAAACCTGGCACTATCCCTATTGAAACATGTATATATCCATATACCTGTACATATACGTACATACACACATGCATACATATACACATACAGACATACACATACCTATATAGATATACATACTTTTTATAGAATATACCTTTATTATTCCCCGCAAACCCTACCACCCTTCCCCCAATTGGCATAAACTAATAAATAATAACACTTAGGCTTCTACCTTCAGTTTATACACACATTTTACAGACACAATCAATTGTAACTGTGCTATTTCACAAAACTTCTGAACCTATATACATTTTACAGACCCCGTATGTTTTACAATGGTTATTTTGTTATTACTCCCACCCTTCAGCTCCATTCAACCACTCCCATCTATCGCTTAACACCATCCATTTTGGATTTCTATTTGCCATATATTTTTTAACTATGGTGTGAAAAGTACAGAACCTTTCTATTCTCATAGCTTCTACAGATTGTAAATTAAAAATAATTTTTTTTGCTAAAACAATTATTCTATTATTGATTGATTGACTATGGCTTTTCAAATCACGCAGTATTGCTATCTGCAGCGTTAGTTCTAGGCAAATGTTGCAATTCTTCAGCCATTGTCACGATTTACCAAGGTGGGTGGAATCAGACGCAAAGAGCAGGATTCAGTGATTAGGCAGTTTATTCTCCAGTGCACAAAAACGACGCAGGACCAAAATAGTCCGGAGAATAAAACACATGAACCCCAACCAAATAACAGGAATACAAAAACAATCCTGCACAAAACACGGTTGGACAACCTACTACATATAAGGACGCTAATTAAACTAAAATACACACAGGTGAAACTAATAAGACAAAACCAACAGACAAACGAAAAAGGGATCGGTAGTGGCTAGTAGGACGGTGACGACAACTTCGGCGGAAGTCGTGACAGTACCCCCCCCCCGACGCGTGGCCCCCGCAGCGCGCCGCCACCGTCCTCGAGGACGATCCGGAGGACGAGGTGCTGGGCGATCCGGGTGGAGGCGGTGGAAATCTCTCAGGAGAGTAGGGTCCAAAATGTCCCCCATCGGAACCCAGCATCTCTCCTCCGGACCGTACCCCTCCCAGTCCACGAGGTACTGTAGGCCCCCCACCCGGCGTCTCGAATCCAGAATGCCCGAACTGTGTACGCCGGGGACCCGTCGATGTCCAGAGGGGGCTAAGGGACCTTAGGCACCTCACCTTCTTGCAGGGGACCAGCCACCACCGGCCTGAGGAGAGACACATGAAACGAGGGGTTAATACGGTAATACCTAGGAAGTTGTAACCTGTAACACACCTCGTTTATTCTCCTCAGGACTTTGAACGGCCCCACACACTGCGGCCCCAGCTTCCGACAGGGCAGGCGGAGGGGCAGGCGGAGGGGCAGGTTTCGGGTCGAGAGCCAGACCCTGTCCCCCGGTGCAAACACGGGGGCCTCACTGCGGTGCTGGTCAGCGCTCCTCTTCTGCCGTTCTCCCGCTAACTGTTGTGAGTCCTGAACAGTTTTCCAGGTGTCCTTGGAGCGCTGTACCCATTCCTCCACCGCAGGAACCTCGGTCTGGCTCTGATGCCATGGGGCCAGGACCGGCTGGTAACCTAACACACACTCAAAAGGGGACAAGTTAGTTGAGGAGTGGCGTAGGGAGTTCTGAGCTAGTTCAGCCCAGGGAACATACCTTGCCCACTCACCAGGCCGGTCCCGGCAATAGGACCGCAGAAACCTGCCCACATCCTGGTTTACGCGCTCCACCTGCCCATTACTCTCGGGGTGAAAACCTGAGGTTAAGCTGACCGAGACCCCCAGTCTCTCCATAAATGCCCTCCACACTCTGGACGTGAATTGGGGTCCCCGATCAGAAACGATGTCCTCAGGCACCCCATAGTGCCGGAAGACATGTGTAAACAAGGCTTCAGCAGTCTGCAGGGCCGTATGGAGACCGGGCAACGGGATGAGACGACAGGACTTAGAAAACGGATCCACAACGACCAGGATCGTAGTACTTCCCTGGGACGGGGGAAGGTCGGTAAGAAAGTCCACCGATAAATGTGTCCACGGCCGTTGTGGAACGGGGAGGGGTTGTAATTTCCCTCTAGGCAGGTGCCGAGGAGCCTTGCTCTGAGCACACACTGAGCAGGAGGAGACATAAAATCTCACGTCTTTAGCCAGCATGGGCCACCAGTATCTCCCTCTCAGACTCCGCACTGTCCTCTCGATGCCAGGATTACCCGAGGAGGGGAGAGTATGAGCCCATCGGATCAGCTTGTCTCGGACCCCCCTCGGTACGTACTGAGTCCCCACTGGACAGATAGGGGGGGCCGGCTCTGACCGTGAGGCCTCCTCTATCTCCGCGTCCACCTCCCATACCACCGGTGCCACGAGACATGACGGTGAAATGATGGGAGTTGGCTCAACGGACCGCTCCTCGGTATCATAGAGGCGGGACAGCGCATCGGCTTTGGTGTTTTGGGAGCCTGGCCGGTATGAGATGGTAAACCGAAACCTGGTAAAAAACATGGCCCATCTAGCCTGACGTGGATTTAGTCTCCTCGCTGCCCGGATATACTCGAGATTACGATGGTCAGTCCAGATGAGAAAAGGGTGTTTAGCCCCCTCAAGCCAATGTCTCCACACCTTCAGAGCCTTGACTACAGCTAACAACTTCCGGTCCCCCACATCATGGTTTCGCTCCCCTGAGCTGAGCTTGCTTGAAAAGAAAGCACACGGGCGGAGCTTGGGTGGCACGCTCGAGCGCTGATACAGCACGGCTCCGATCCCAGCCTCGGATGCATCCACCTCCACTATGAACGCTAAAGAGGGGTCCAGATGCGCCAACACGGGCGCATTGGTGAACAGCTCTTTCAAACGACTGAAAGCTCTGCCCGCCTCTGCTGACCAACGCAAGCGCACCGGTCCTTCTTTCAGCAGTGATGTGATGGGAGCAGCCACCTGACCAAAACCCCGGATAAACCTCCGGTAGTAATTGGCAAACCCTAAAAACCGCTGCACTTCTTTCACCGTGGTCGGAGTCGGCAAATTACGCACGGCTGTAACGCGGTCATCCTCCATCACCACCCCGGAGGTGGAAATACGATACCCCAGGAAGGAAACGGACTGTTTGCAAAACTCAAATTTCTCCGCCTTGCAATACAGGTCATGCTCCAGCAGTCGCCCAAGTACCTTACGCACCAGAGACACATGCGCCGCGCGTGTGGCAGAATAGATCAAGATGTCATCTATGTACACTACCACTCCCTGCCCGAGCAGGTCTCGGAGATTCTCATCTACGAAGGATTGGAAGACGGCTGGAGCATTCTTCAACCCGAATGGCATGACGCGGTACTCATAATGACCAGATGTATTACTAAATGCGGTTTTCCACTCATCTCCTCCCCGGATACGCACCAGATTATACACGCTCCTCAGGTCCAGTTTTGTGAAGAAGCGCGCCCCGTGAAATGATTCCACCGCCGTAGCGATGAGAGGTAGTGGGTAACTAAACCCCACTGTGATGGAATTTAGACCTCTATAATCAATGCACGGACGCAGACCTCCATCCTTCTTCTTCACAAAAAAGAAGCTCGAGGAGACGTGTGATGCGGAGGGCCGAATGTACCCCTGTCCCAGCGATTCAGCAACATATGTCTCCATCGCTACCGTCTCCTCCTGGGACAATGGATAGACGTGACTCCTAGGAAGTGCAGCGTTCTCCAGAAGGTTTATCGCGCAGTCTTCTTGACGATGGGGTGGTAATTGGGTCTCCCTCTTTTTACTGAAGGCGATAGCCAAATCGGCATATTCAGAGGGAATGCGCACGGTGGAAACATGGTCTGGACTCTCCACCGTAGTCGCACCAACGGCAACTCCTATACACCTACCTGAACACTCCTCTGACCACCCCTTAAGAGCCCCCTGTCGCCAGGAAATCACCGGGTTGTGTTGAGCTAACCAGGGAACCCCCAACACCACTGGAAACGCAGGTGAATCTATAAGGAACAGACTAATCTGCTCCTTATGATCCCCCTGCGTTACCATGTCCAGCGGCACCGTAGCCTCCCTAATTACTCCTGACCCTAATGGTCAGCTATCTAAGGAGTGCACGGGGAAAGGTAGGTCTAACGACACCAGGGGAATCTCTAGCCTTAACGCAAGCCCACGATCCATGAAATTCCCAGCTGCGCCTGAATCGACTAGCGCCTTATGCTGTAGAGAGGGAAAAAACCCAGGGAAAGAAGTCAACACATACACATGACCGACAGGAAGCTTACTCACCTGGGGTGATCGAGCAGTGCTCGCCTGCCCTCCCGACTCCCAGACGAGTTCCTCCAGCTCTGGTCGGACGTGTGCCCTCGTCGACCACAACTGGTGCAGGAGGACACTCCTCCTCCGGTCCCCCTCGAAGCCGCCCCTCCTATTTCCATAGGGATAGGGGCAGGAGGGCTGGGAAGTGGAAACGACAGGGCCTGATCCGAACGCCCGCGGGCAGCCAGCAGGTTGTCTAGACGGATTGCCAAGTCAATGAGTTCATCCAGTGTGAATGTGGTGTCCCGACATGCCAGCTCCCTGCGGACGTCCTCCCTGAGACTGCATCTGAAATGATCGATCAAGGCCCTGTCATTCCACCCTGCTCCTGCGGCCAAGGTCCTGAACTCCAGAGCAAAGTCCTGCATGCTCCTCGTCTCCTGACGCAGGTGGAACAGCCGTTCACCCGCCGCCCGACCCTCTGGTGGATGGTCAAACACAGCTCGGAATCGGCGGGTGAAGTCTGGGTAATTATCCCTTGCCGAGTCCGGGCCATTCCACACTTCGTTGGCCCACTCGAGGGCTCGCCCAGTCAAGCAGGAGACGAGGGCGCTCACGCTCTCCTCTCCGGAGGGAGCAGGATGCATGGTAGCCAGGTATAGTTCCAGTTGAAGAAGGAAACCCTGGCACCCAGCCGCCGTTCCGTCATGCTCCCGTGGGAGCCTCAGCCGAAGTGCCCCGGAGCCAGATGTATTCGCAGGAACAGGAGGTGCTGGAGAAGGGGGTGCTGGAGATGAGGTGGGAAGGCCACTCCTCTCCCATCGATCCATCCTCTCCATCATTTGGTCCATGGCCGAACCAATCCGGTGAAGCATGCTGGTGTGATGGAGGACCCTCTCTTCCATCGATGGGAGAGGAAACGCAGCTGCTCCTGCTGATTCCATTGTGGTGCGGGATTCTGTCACGATTTACCAAGGTGGGTGGAATCAGGCGCAGAGAGCAGGTTTCAGTGATTAGACAGTTTATTCTCCGGCGCACAAAAACGACGGTCAACCCAACACACAGGGTGAATAATCCAACGCAGGACCAAAATAGTCCGGAGAATAAAACACATGAACCCCAACCAAATAACAGGAATACAAAAACAATCCCGCACAAAACAAGGGTGGGACAACCTACTACATATTAGGACGCCAATTAAACTAAAATACACACAGGTGAAACTAATAAGACAAAACCAACAGACAAACGAAAAAGGGATCGGTAGTGGCTAGTACGACGGTGACAACGACCGCCGAGCACTGCCCGAACAGGCAAGAGAGCCAACTTCGGCGGAAGTCGTGACAGCCATTCCTGGACCTGTGACCATAAACAAGCTACATATGGACAATACCAAAATAAGTGATCTAATGACTCTTGTTGGGGAATAATCAGAATTAGTTGGGTAACATAGATAGGATGTTTTATTTTCATGATATGCCTATGAGTTATTTCTCATAAAAATGTATTTTGTTGTACTATAGTTGTGGCCATTGTCACTTATCTGTTCTCTGTCAGGACTAAGTTGCTTGGGCCGCAGAGAGGGGAGAGATCAAGGTGTCATCATGTGTAAACATATCTTTTGCTCCACTGTGTCTGTGTGCCAGTCACTCCCTACTTTTCCCATCGCGGAGAGGAGGATGGCAGTGTCTGGAATCATTCTATGCTCCCTCTCTGTTGCCCCTATCTTAACCTATAGCCTCACTCTCCTCTCCGTGAGCTTGTCCAGGATTGGTTGTATTTAGAATTGGTTGTATCTAAATAACAAGTTGATATAGATCATAGGGTGGGGGAAATGTCTTGGTACCATTTTGTACCAAGGACGAAATAAGGGCTTTGTTTCGGAGACCAAACTGAACGATAATTTATAGCCAACTCTGTCTGGCTAGGGGATACTCCTCTCTGAAGTAAAGTCTTTCTTTGTGTAAGTTCCTAAGACCTGTGGTTTGTCATGTCGTCTAGGGGGGGGGGGGGGTTTGCTATTAAAGGATCTCAGTTTCAATGTAGAAGGGACTCTCAGAGAATTCATTAATAGACACTGAATTGATCTGAGAGTCACAGGGTTTGTGATCGAGCTCATATTGTCAGGACCCGGTTACGAACCTGGGTCTCCGGAGTGAGAAACAGTCACTTAACCAACTGAGCCACGAATAGTCAGCAGAACCCAGAAGATGAGGCAGACACAGCAGTACTTAAGACGGTGAATTTAATAAAGTAAAAAAGGAGAAGTCCTTCAATACAAAATGGCAAATCCAAAAGGTGGTAAGTATAGCACAAAAAAGCCTCAAGAGATACTCAAAAAACAAAAACAGAATTCCACAAGAGCGTCCACCGGAATCAACAAGAATACACAGAACACTAGGGCTGGGTGCTAACATACAAACACAGAGCACAGAACTGAGGGAAACTAAGGGTTTAAATACAATCAGGGGAAAACGAGGCACAGGTGCAAATAATAATGGGAATCAAGGGAAAAAACATAAGGTCAAAAAGCACAATGGGGGCATCTAGTGACCAAAACCCGGAACAACCCTGGCCAAATCCTGACAGAATCCCCCCCCTAGGAACGGCTCCTGACGTTCCTACCAGCTCTCTCAGGGTGGAGGGCCATGAACTGAAAAATGAGGTCAGGGTCCAGGATGTCTTTGGCAGGAACCCAGGAGCGCTCCTCGGGACCGTAGCCTTCCCAGTCCACCAGATACTGCCAGGACCGCTGCACCCGGCAGGAATCCAGTATCCGATGGACGGTATAAGCCGGCTGGCCTCCAATGACACGAGGCGGAGGGGGAGGTCTGTCTGCCGGGACAAGGGGAGAAAAAACAACAGGTTTTAACAATGAAATGTGAAATGTGGGATTAATCTTAAGGGATCTGGGTAAGTGTAGGCGATAAGAAACTGGGTTAACTCTCCTGGCAACCTTGAAGGGACCGATGTATTTCTGGGACAGCTTTAGTGGTAAGTCTCTTGTGGAGAGCCAGACTCTCTGGCCGGGCGCAGGGTAGGCCCGGGACGGCGACGTCTGTTGGCTTGTTGTTGGTACCTCTGTGAGGAACGCATAAGATTAAGACGGGTCTTCCTCCACATAAGCCGACAGCGTCTGACGAACTTCAAGGCTGAAGGCACTCTGACTTCTGCCTCCTGGTCCGGGAACAATGGAGGAGCATAGCCAAACTGACACTCGTGCGGGGACATACCAGTGGAGGAGGAGCGCAAGGTGTTGTGCGCGTATTCGGCCCAAACAATAAAGGATGACCATGTGGACGGGTTGTCACGAGTCATACATCGGAGGGTGGTTTCCAGCTCTTGATTCATCCTCTCTGTTTGGCCGTTGGACTCCGGATGGTACCCTGAAGATAGACTGGCAGAAGCCCCCATGAGTTGGCAGAAGGCCTTCCAAAACCTTGAGGCGAACTGGGGACCTCTGTCAGAAACCATATCTTGAGGAATGCCGAAGACTCGGAACACATGATTAATAACCAACTCAGCCATTTCTTTGGCAGAAGGTAACTTAGTCAGAGGGACGAACCTGGCCGCCTTTGAAAACCTGTCGATTATGACTAGGATAGTAGTATTGCCATGGGATGGAGGAAGTCCAGTAATAAAGTCCAATGAGATATGGGACCAGGGTCTGTGGGGAACAGGTAAAGGGTAAAGGAGTCCTTGAGGGCGGAGGTGAGAAGATTTGCCCTGGCAGCACACGGGGCAGGCATTGACGAAAGTGGCAACGTCTTCTCTTATGGTAGGCCACCAGAACTTACGCTGGATGAACTCCAAGGTGCGACCTACGCCCGGATGACAGGTGAGGCGAGAGGAGTGCCCCCACAGAAGGACCTGAGTCCTCACTGCCTTGGGGACAAACAACCGATTGGCAGGGCCTCCTTTCGGGTCCGGTTCGCTAGCTTGAGCACGTCTCACGGTATCCTCAACTTGCCACGAGATCGGAGCCACAATCTTAGCAGCAGGAAGGACAGGCATGTCCGTGTCATCTCGAATGGCAGGAGCGTAGACTCGGGACAGGGCATACGGTTTGAGATTCTTCGACCCGGGCCGATAGGTGAGGATAAACTGGAATCGATTGAAGAAAAGAGACCATCTAGCTTGTCTAGAGTTCAACCGCTTCGCCTGCTGGATATACTCCAGATTTTTGTGGTCCGTAAGCACTTGAAACGGGTGAGAAGCCCCCTCGAGCCAGTGTCTCCATTCCTTCAATGCCATCTTAACCGCTAGGAGTTCACGATCGCCCACATCGTAGTTCCTCTCAGTCGGGGTAAGCCGGTGTGAGAAGAAAGCGCACGGATGAAGCTTCTTGTCTTCACCCCTCTGAGACAGGACAGCTCCAACACCAACCTCTGATGCGTCTACCTCCACCACAAATGGTTCATCCGTAGTCGGTAGTATCAGGATGGGAGCAGAGAGAACGCGCTGCTTGAGTCCTTGGAAGGCCGTCTCAGCTTCTCTTCCCCACAAAAACCTTGCATTGCCACCCGTGGTTAAAGCTGAGAGAAGGGCTGCCACCAAGCTGAAGTTCTTGATGAACTTGCGGTAAAAGTTTGTGAATCCCAGGAAACGCTGAACTTCCTTAACGGATTTGGGGTTGGGCCAATCCGCTCTTTTCCTGGGGTCCATTTGGACTCGACCGGGTTCCACTACAAATCCCAGGAATTGTACTCGGGATGAATGGAATTCACATTTTTCCGGCTTAACGTACAGATGGCTGTCCAGGAGGCGTTTGAGTACTTGTCTGACATGCTTAGTGTGTTCTTGAAGGGAGCTCGAAAAGATGAGGATGTCATCCAAGTAAACGAACACAAATATGTTAAGCATATCCCTAAGCACATCGTTTATGAGCGCTCACCGCTGGGGCGTTGGTCAGGCCGAAGGGCATCACCAAGTATTCATAGTGACCAGTAGGCGTGTTGAAAGCGGTCTTCCACTGTCACCAGGTCTGATCCGCACAAGATGGTATGCGTTCCGCAGGTCAAGCAAAAACAACTGCTTCCTGGAGCAGCTCGAAGGCTGTGGCCATAAGGGGTAGCGGGTAACGGTTACGGACGGTTATGGCATTGAGTCCCCGGTTCGATGCAAGGACGTAATCCACCGTCTTTCTTGGCCACAAAGAAAAACCCTGCTCCCGCCGGGGAGGTGGATGGACGCATGAGGCCTGCTTCCAGAGCGTCCTTGATGTAGGTATCCATAGCAGCTCGTTCGGGTGGAGATAGGGAAAAGATCCGACCCCTGGGGGCAAGTGCCCGGAAACAGGTCGATGGGGCAATTAAGGTCTATGGGGTGGTAGCATGGTGGCCCTCTGTTTGCTAAACACCAGTTTGAGGTCATGGTAACACTAACTCGGGTCAGGTCGATGGATTCTAAAGACTCGGGAGTAGAACTCAGGGAATTCTGGAAAATACAAGTAGCTTGGCACGTAGGACCCCACTGCTTGATAGTGCCCACAGACCAGTCGATGTGAGGGTTATGGCTGTGAAGCCAGGGGTATCCAAGGACGAGAGGGAACTCGGAACAGGAGATCAAATGAAAGTTCATCAATTCCTGGTGTTGTGAAACTGAAAGTCGCAAGGAGGTAGTGACATGAGTGACAAGTCCAGATCCCAAAGGGCTTCCATCCAATGTAGTGACCCTCATGGGTTCACTTAGAGGTTCAGAGGGAACGCCATTCTCCTTCGCCCAGACACCATCCATGAAGTTACCTGCGGCTCCAGAGTCTACCAAGGCTTGAAGGTGAAGCTTGTGGTTGTCCCAGGAGAGGGTGACTGGAATGAGCAGACGGGAGTTGGACGGATGGGAGGAGGTTATGTTTCCCGTTACAGTTCCCCCGGTCTGTACGGGACAGAGCGTTTCCCTGGAGCCCGGGACACGTGGAACGGAAATGGCCCGGTTTGCCGCAATATAGACAGCGTCTCATCCGGCGGTCTCTCTCAGCCTGGGAGATGCGTCCAATCTGCATGGGTTCCGGTGGAGCCAGCGAGGATAAAGGTGGGGACTCGGAGCTGGGACTGATAGGGGCTAGAGGTCTACGGTTGAGTTCTCTCTCTCTCAGACGCTGGTCAATGCGTGAGGCCAACTTGATCAGGGACTCGAGATTGTCCGGTGGTTCCCGAGTGGCCAGTTCATCTTGGATAGTGTCGGAAAGGCCTTTCAGAAAGCACACCGTGAGCGCCTCGTTGTTCCAACCACTCGCTGCTGCCACCGTGCGGAACTGGATGGCATAGTCCGTCACGCTGCGCCAACCTTGGTGGAGAGTCAGGAGCTGTTTGGCTGAGTCAGAACCACTGCTTGGGCCTTGAAACACTCGTTTGAATTCCTCAGCAAAGGCAGAGTAGCTGGCACAGCAGGAACTATGGGCATCCCACACAGCAGTAGCCCAGGCCAGGGCTTTTTCCGACAGCAGGGTGATGATATAAGCGATCTTAGACCGGTCGGTGGGAAACGACGAGGGTTGTAGCTCAAAGGAGAGAGAACATTGGGTGAGAAACCCTTTACAAGCACTTGGATCACCTGAGAACCGTTGGGGAGGTGGAAGACGAGGTTCAGCCAGGGGGTTAACTGCCATGGGTACGTGAATCTGAGGTACTGGGACGGGAACTGTTGCCGGGGTAAGACGATCAGATATTTGCATAATGGAAGTCAGCATCTCCGACAGAAGATGAGAATGTCTAGCCATTAAGGCCTCTTGCTGAACCAGGGCGGCTTCGTGGCGTTGGACAGTCTCCTGGTGGTGGGACAGCATGGCAAAAAGGTCCCGTGAACTGGCTGCCTCTGGGTTCATTTTTGGCTCTGTGTTTCTGTCAGGACCCGGTCACGAACCTGGGTCTCCGGAGTGAGAAACAGTCACTTAACCAACTGAGTCAGCAGAACCCAGAAGATGAGGCAGACACAGCAGTACTTAAGACGGTGAATTTAATAAAGTAAAAAAGGAGAAGTCCTTCAATACAAAATGGCAAATCCAAAAGGTGGTAGGTATAGCACAAAAAAGCCTCAAGAGATACTCAAAAAACAAAAACAGAATTCCACAAGAGCGTCCACCGGAATCGACAAGAATACACAGAACACTAGGGCTGGGTGCTAACATACAAACACAGAGCACAGAACTGAGGGAAACTAAGGGTTTAAATACAATCAGGGGAAACGAGGCACAGGTGCAAATAATAATGGGAATCAAGGGAAAAAACATAAGGTCAAAAAGCACAATGGGGGCATCTAGTGACCAAAACCCGGAACAACCCTGGCCAAATCCTGACACATATAATTAAAGATGGACTTTGATAACTAACTCTGACTTGTGTGTGTGGTTTGCTCCCATGATTTGGTAAATAGAGGAAATTTCCACGACACTCTTCCTCCTCACAGCAAAATCTGCAGAGCTGGGAATATTGTATCCCCCATAAATATAACATTCTATTGCTTGCAAGAATTTTGTATAGTAATTTAAATGGAAAAATTTGAAGTTTTGAATAGGCTGTTGTTTTGGTTATTATTCATAAACCATGTACCATGGAAAAGGTACATCGAAAATCTATTCCCAACTATTTTGCAATTTATATGGCACAGCTGTGAGTTTTTTGGTCCTGAAATGAAATTATTTATCACACTTTTCTTTAACTATTTATGTTCTTTAATACAGGGCCGACATACAAGTTCCTTACTTCGTACCACTTCTACTTGCCTCTACCATTTTTGTGGTAACGCTGCAATTAGTTGGTTGCAATTTTGGGTAGAGCATTAATTTCTATATGGCTGTGTTAGCTGCATGTGGACATAACTCCACCAGTCCTATTTATGATATAATTCACTAAAAGTATACCTGTTTTAAACATCTCTTCGAAAAATATTTTTTTAATCAATTAGTATATTTGAGTTTAACCGCAATATTTGTTGTATTGTTTGTTCTGTCTTTTCAGGTGGATTAATCTGAAATTGTAACCAACTTTCTAAAGTTTGTTTAAAAAGTAACAATATTTTGGAGATTATGTCCTTTTCAAACAACCGAAAGTGAGCAGTTGTAATCTGAATAAAGGGACAAATGCCCTTCTTGAACATAAGTATAACTTTTGAATGACTGATACCTTTGGTGAGAGGTCTAATGCTTCAATATTTAATAATTTATGCCCTCTGAATTCATATTCATTATGTAAATAGGCCCTTATAATTTTGTCTGCCTTGCCATTCCAAATAAAATCAAATATCTTTTGTTTATATCATTTTAAATGCAGGTCACTAGGTGTAGGCAAACCCATAAGCTAATAGCTAAACTAAAGAGTTAATCAGGGTGATATTTCCATGGTCGCAATATCTTATCTATTTTTGCTAACTTTCTATAAACATTTATTGGAGTGAGATCATTTTTTTTTTAGATTTGTATACCGAGTATGTCCACTTCTCCATCAGACCATTTAATTGGTCAACTACACAGTAATGTAAAATGTGAATTTTTTTGTGATCCAATACGTAATATTTATCATAATTTGGTTTTAATCCAGAGAGGATAGCAAAGTATCTAGATCCTCTATGACGCTGTGGAGAGATTCTAATTGTGGTTTTAAAAGAAAACATGAATCATCAGAGTACAATGACACCTTACTTTTTAAGCCACGGATTTCTAATATTATTGTTCGATCTAATTTTAACAGTTAACATTTCGATGGAAATAATAAATAGATATGCGGATAGTGGACAACCTTGTTTTACTCCTCCAGATAGTTTTAAACTTTCTGAGATGTGGAAATAATTTACTATTTTACACCTAGTGTTACTATACATAACTTTAACCCATTTTATAAAAGATTCCCCAAAATTGAAATATTCTAGGCATTTATATATAAACTCCAGTCGTACTTTATCAAAAGCCTTTTCAAAATCAGCTATGAAAACAAGGCCTGGTGTCCCATATTTCATAGTATTCTATTGTTTCCAGTACTTGTCTTATATTATCTCCAATGTATCATCCATGTAAAAAAAACCTGTCTGATTGGGATTAATAATAACTGACAATACTTTTTAAATTCCATGCGCCAAACATTTTGCTAGGATTTGTGCATCACAACACTGAAGTGTAGCCTGGGGCGGCAGTGTAGCCTAGTGGTTAGAGAGTTGGACTAGTAACTGGAAAGTTGCAAGTTCAAACCCCCAAGCTGACAAGGTACAAATCTGTCATTCTGCCCCTGAACAGGCAGCTAACCCACTGTTCCTAGGCCGTCATTGAAAATAAGAATTTGTTCTTAACTGACTTGCCTAGTAAAATAAATAACTAAATAAGAGGCCTCCACTTTTAATGGACTGGATCTTTATATATCCCACTTGCGTCCTGTTTCAATAATAATGATATCAGACCTTCTTGCTGCGTGTCCGATAATCTAACATTTATATAGGGGTGGTTAAAACATGCTAATAATGGTCCTCTGAGTATATCAACAAAAATGTTGGTATACTTCCACTGGTATGCCATCCAGCCCTTTAGTTTTCACAGCCTTAAATGCTTTAATTGCATCAAGATGTTCCTCCTCTGTAATTTGGCCTTCACATGAGTCTTTCTGTACAGACATTAATTTTACATTATCCATACAATTAGCTTCGGTTAGTGGAGATGGAGGAGACTAAAATGAAAACATATTCTTAAAGTACTTTACTTCATCTTTCAAAATATAATTTGGTGAATCATGCGTGACTCCATCATTTGTAACAAGTTTCAATAAAACATTTTTGGTAGCATTTCTATATTGAAGATTGAAAAATAATTTGGTGCATTTTTCCTCATATTCCATCCAGTTTGCTTTATTTTTTATAATATTACACTGGATCTTTCTTGAATAGGTTCCTCCATTTCCTTTTGTTTTTCCTCTAACTTATTCTGTGCCTCTATGGTACAGTTTTTATTGCTATCTAACTGTACTGTTAGTCCTTCAATTTCCTTTGTTAATATGGACTATTTTGATCTAAATTGCGTTTGTTTTATAGATGAGTACTGTATTACATGGCCTCTAAAAGCACATTTAAAAGTGTCCCATACAATAAGGGGATCTGCTGTACCTATGTTATCTCTGAAAAAGTCAGGTATAAATTCTTCTGTCCGAGTTCTAAACAATTTATCATCTAGTAGGTCAGTTTGTTATATCTGGAGTACTTCCCCTGTCCTATCCGGTGTCCTGTGTGAATTTAAGTATGCTCTCTCTAATTCTCTCATTCTCTCTTTCTTTCTCTCTCTCGTAGGACCTGAGCCCTAGGACCATGCCTCGAAACTACCTGGCATGATGACTCCATGCTGTCCCCAGTCCACCTGGCCGTGCTGCTGCTCCAGTTTCAACTGTTCTGCCTGTGATTATTATTATTTGACCATGCTGGACATTTATGAACATTTGAACATCTTGGCCATGTTCTGTTATAATCTCCACCCGGCACAGCCAGAAGAGAACTGGCCACCTCACATAGCCTGGTTCCTCTCTAGGTTTCTTCCTAGGTTTTGGCCTTTCTAGGGAGTTTTTCCTAGCCACCGTGCTTCTACACCTGCATTGCTTGCTGTTTGGGGTTTTAGGCTGGGTTTCTGTACAGCACTTTGAGATATCAGCTGATGTACGAAGGTCTATATAAATACATTTGATTTGATTTGAAGAGTGTGCAAAGCTGTCATCAAGGCAGAGGGTGGCTACTTTGAAGAATCTGACATTAAAAAAAATGTATTTAACACTTTTGATTACTACATAATTCCATGTGTTTTTTCATAGTTTTGAGGTCTTCACTATTATTCTACAATTTAGAAAATAGTAAAAATAAAGAAAAACCCTTGAATGAGTAGGTGTACAAACCTTTGACTGGTACTGTAGCATTAAAAATAGTTTTCCAGATTGTATTTTGAGGATTATTTTGTGCAATGCAAGTATTTGGTTACGAGACAACCTGGTTCAATTTGGGTCCCAAGGCAAAACCAGCTGCGAACAACTGGTCTAAATTTGTCGACTCGTCCCCCTGTGTGTTTGGCTTGATGTGCATCGCAAAGAAGTTGTGAACTCCTTGGCAGTGGAAGACGTGTGTGTTGTATTCTGGAAGGTCAAGATTAGTTTTACCGGGTGGATGAAGCAGCATCTCAGGTGTAGCTGAGATCTCACCCTCTGTTTTAGCAGTTCCACACTCAGATCTGGATAGATGCTGATCTTCCTCTCCGCATAGCCCCCAATTCCGATTAACCAAACAATTTGCCATTTGACTTGTTACGTTCCCCAGCAAGAAAACCAAATATATCACTCAAATAGAAGGGGAAACTAACAAAGAGTCACTGACCAACAACCAAAACATGTGGGGTTTTAGGAAGGGTTATGAAAAACACTCATGTGGGTGTCCACTGAAAGTCGACGAGCAACAACAACTGGAATGTAAGACTCCCAATACGAGCACCCACTAAATTTACCCAAGAAGAGGCAATGGGATCAGTGGCATGGGATCCAGTTTTTCCTGCCCAAGCGGTTCATAGAAAAGATTGCTCATGAAGGAAGTTGGGTTGCCCACTTCCACACCAGTTTCAAGTCCTGGGACCCAGACAGTGTATTTACAGGAATGATTTTTATTCTTTAGGAGATTGAATTCCCCTTCTATCTTAGTTTGCATTGTTCCCCTCTGTCATGTTGCCCGCAGTCTCTTTCCACTTTAGTCAAGTAGGTATTCACTTTAGAAGTGAGCAGTGCAAGAGATTCCTTTATTGGTTTTAATTGCAAGTCGAGAGCAGACGTTAATTCCTCACAACCAATCTCTCGGATAGTAGTGGCCAACTCTCTGTTGTCGGGTGTTGAGAGCCACCGTGTTCCCACAGGTGACTTGTGAATGGACATAAAATGCCAGCTGCTGAAGCGAAATAGACTTGCTATTTTTCCTTGTAATACAGTGAATGTCACACACCTTAATGTGATGTTATATGTTGACAATTATTAGAAACTAAGTCTCTTAATTCATAGTTATTTTGCAAAAGAAAGCCACCGTTTCAATGCATACCACTGGAACCAGAGCATCAGAACATTTTCAAGGAGATTGTTGTCTTGGAAAGTAAATATTGGGGAGGTACATGCAAAAACTATGAAATTGCAACATACTTCACTTCAAAGAATCAAGAAACAACATGTGACCTGGTTGTGGGTAGTTCACCAATAACAACATTTTGAAGACACAGACTATTAGGTAATTCCATTTGAACCTTTATTTAACTAAGCTAAGAACAAATTCTTATTTACAATGACAGTCTACCACGGCCAAACCCAGACAACACTGGGCCAATTGTGTGCCGCCCGATGGGACTCCCAATCACGGGCGGATGTGATACAACCTGGAATCGAACGAGGGACTGTAGTGACGCCTCTTGCACTGAGATGCAGTGCCTTAGACACTGCGCTACTCGGGAGCTCAAAATAATTGTATCCTGAGGGGAGCAAGGGGTCCTTGAAGGGAGCGGTTACAGCATTCACTCCTACTGGGCCTCTGAATTCCCTTTCTTTGAAACCTGAAAGCTGGGTCCCTTTTTGGTTGTGTCCATTTTACAATAATTGTATCTTCTCTTGAAGCAACTCTCCCCTTTTGTAAGGACTTCTGAGGGATCCATAGCCAAAATATAATTACTGTATGTACATCATGATATAATGGCATCAGGAATAGAGACAGATCAACCACAGGCAGCAGTGGCAGTTTGACATTATATAAACCTCCCACACATGATATTCTTCTTTATCCAGTCACAGTCAGCCAGCCCAGCCTCAGTCCAGTACTGTTACTGTATAATCACAGCACTCAGATCTCTGCTACCGTTGCTCTGAAATGATGGGATACCTTGGTTAGCTATGCCTGCATCTGACATATTTATGATTTAACCATGCTATCTTTGGTAATTGCTGCAGGCATAGGATACATCTAAATGGAATCAGAGCTACGGGACAATACAAGTCCTTGAAATTAAGATAATAACAACGGAATTGGCACACAATCAAAAAAGTAGAGAGAATGTTCGATGGAGATTACCTGGAGTATGTACAGTACTCGGTTTTGAAAATTCTTCCAAAAACGGTGGTACAGTAGGTGGCTTGCAATACAGTAGAGGCAGCTGTAAAGGTCATCACACTGCTTGTTTAGCGAGTATCACTTCGTCCTGATTAGGCTCACATCGAGACTCGACACCAAGACTTCTGCCTTGCTAGCACGCGTGACCACTGTGGTGGAGTTTTTATTGATTAAATACTATACTGTTTAATTAGATGTACTATGCTGTTTTTACCCCTAGAATTGTCCATTGTTATATGTCAGCATTTTTGCTGATACAGCCTTGTCCTGGCTGTTTGGGTACGTGACCTCCTGCGTTTACGATTGGCAGGAATTTAGCCATGTGGGAAGCGCAGGGAGGAATATAGAAATGGTGGCGATATCAGCTACCTTGATCTACACTGATGAGTTAAATTACTTTTTACAACTCTGTTCACCAGGGCCTGTTTCTGCACATCTGCTAACTGTCACAGATAAAAGGCTGTAACTTTCTGTTTGAGAAGTTTTTCAACTCAGACTATTCTTAGCGATGATTGAGTGCTTCATTTTTGCAAATCTTATCATAAATACGTTGTCTGTAAGAATCTGCAGTCTCTCTTCCTATAGAAATTCTCTGACACCACCCTTCTGAAGTGTTTTACCAGTCAGCGACACGAAAATAATAGCTAATCACTGGAGACACTTCAGGCTGAAGAGAAAGTTACTTATATCCCCATGTGATACATTCACCCCTCAAACCTATTCAACAGCAACCCCAGCGTTGAGCACAACTGTAGGTCCAGGTCATGGCACCACTGTAAAGGCGTCACGCTGCTTGCTTAGCGAGTACTGCTTCCTCCTGGTTCGGCTCACACCAAGGCTGGAACCTACAACCTCTGCTTTGTTAGCACATGCGACCACACTCCTGATGCAACTTACTAGTCGGAACCTAGTGAAAAGCTTGCTAATCCCTGGCGCAAGTGGGGACATTTCATGCTGAGGAGTAAGTTTCCCACATCCCCACGTTTCCCACATCCCCACAGGCACAGGTAGGATAACCCCTTATTGCCCTTGATGTGCACACACCACCCGTGGGATCTTCTGCTGGGGCCTGTTTCAAAATATCCAAGGCAATCATTTAAAGCAAGCTGTGTGTATGACGCATGTGAGTGTCCGTGTAGGTGTGTGTGTCAACAGTATTTATGTGATAGGTGTGAGTGTGTTTGTGTGTGGTGTGTGTTTGTGTGTGTTGTTTGTCACTGTGTGTCAAAAGAGGTATGTGCTTGTGGTATTAGAGTGGGGGCCCAGCCCAGACTCCACAGCAGTAGGGATGAATCATACTCAGCCATTGTCTCACTCCTCACCCTTGGGAGCGAGTCCTCACGGTGGAGGGGCAGGCAGGTGGAGAGATGGGCTGAAAGGGTGGGTGGGATCTTGAATCCGCTGTCCTCTGCGCTCTGTTGTTCGGGGGTATCGATCAGAGGAAAACCACTCAATCATACCTCCTGCCCCTCTGCCTTCTGCAGGGCCAGCATAAAATCCCCAGTAGAAACCAGAGAGAGGGGTTGGGGGGGAGTATATGTACACTGTAACTGGTTCCACAGCCTATACTAATATACATGTGCATACAGTGCACAATTGTTTGCACGTGTGTGTGTGTGTGTGTGTGTGTGTGTGTGTGTGTGTGTGTGTGTGTGTGTGTGTGTGTGACAAATTAATTCCTGATTATTTTAACAGATACTTTGGGGTATATATTTCATGCAACCCAGGTTTATTTTCTACATCCCCAGAGGATTGGCATTTGAACCCACAGTGAGAAACCTCTGCCTCAGTCTTTATTTATTGATAGTTCATCAGCACATTGGGGGTTGGCTGTCATGACGTGGCCCTTTCAGGGTGTAGATCGTGGCTTCCCCCTCTCTCACTCTCTCCTACACCCAGGTTCTATTATCTCAGGTCATAAATTCCTGGCGGAGACTCTCTCCCCCTTTTCATGCAGTGAGAGTGACCACAGAGTGAACAAAGGATTTCACGTGGCCGAACTCCTAAATCCTCAAAATGGGAGAATGAAACAATATGTCCACTTGTGAGAATGTGGGAAAGGTCCGTGGACACTTAAGGGACAGTTATGTTGAGTGTGTTTCATTTGGTGACCTCATGAAGGACAGGAAACACACATAACTATATCTCTGAATGTGCACATTTCTCAATTATGGGGTTTGCATCTAATTATTGTATAAAATGAATGAGTAAAGATGAAGCTGTTTGTGAAATGATGTAATGTGATGTTAACTTTTCATGTTCAATGAATTGTATTCCCTGTAAAGTTTAATTAGTCAGCGGCCAGTCCCCAGTGAGCACAGACATGACCAGGCGTCATGGAACCACCCTACTTTTATTGTTATGAATAAAAAACCCTCCTGAGGAACTCTTCTTCAGACTAAGCAAACCCACAGTGGGAGCTGTGGTTGAGTACCAAGACTAGAAAACCACACCACGTGGCACATTGGCTACACAGCTGGAAATAGTTCAACTCTGAGACTATTGATCACTACAGAATAAGAGCAAATCTTAGATACTAATTACTAGTCTGCAGCTAGAAATGATGTAAACCTGGGATGCGAATATCAACAACTGCCAAAACATCTACTCTAAGAACAATGGACGCCTGACGTACCCATTACAACAGACACCATAAGTAACCAGAGACTCTATGATGAACTAACTCTCCAGCAGACGGACCGACGATTCCAACAGAGAAGACAACAATGACATATGGGCGTAAATATATTGATTGCAATTATTCCCGAATGAGCGAGCGTTCATGTGCAAAGGGATTAGCATTTAAATTATTATAATTAGCCACTGTGTGTCGTGATCCATTTGGTCTTTCCCGCTCCTTTATCGGTCCACACACCCTTTTCTTGGTATACCAAGCCGTCATATCAGTTTAGCCCACTAGGGGATCTTCCCTATCATTGTTAGTAACCAATATCTATTGTTTGTTTGTTAGGCATTTCTGTGATTATTTAGTCAGTTAGTAAATAAATGATTTAGCCAATTGGTGTATGGATGATTCATAGTAAAGGTTGGGTTCGTGCAGATAACCAACAATTTACGACATTCAGATGAGACTGACGGAAGCTAATAATTATCACTAATTGATCAGCTATTAAAATATCTGAAGAGTTAAAAGGGGCTGGGCTTTGATGAATAAACAAGTTGTAGGTGCGTTGAGGCTTGACCCCTCACTGGCCAATCAGAACATGCTCCATGGCTAAATATGCAGTCACTTCAAGTTGTGCATTTACAGTCCTTTGTGTATTGCGTTGTTATTCACTCCAGCTAGAATGTTAGTCCATTAGAGCCAAGTTTGTTGAAATAGTCTACAGAAACAAAATAACAAAATGCAGGCCTATCCCATATTTGCTAAATAGATTACTGTGTCTAAATACAGGCACCATCGTTTCTTCCCGTGGGTAAGTAATATGAAGACATAAAAAACTTTCACAGTAGCTGGAAAAAGATCCAATATAAAGACAAATGGGAATGTCCACTTACCATTATACTTCTCCCAAAGATATAGTTACTGTATAGCCTACCACCACCATTGACATGGCCAGCAGTGACTTTGCCACGTGAAAAGTAAACAAACAAATGGTTGTTTTATGGAAAAGAGTAAGGTTCTTAGGCAACTGATTAAGTGATAGCATAGCATTTGATTGCCCGAGGACAGCGCCTCATCCACTTCCTGCATTAACATGAATTCATAACCTGCACAGGTGTTACAAAACTCAAAAATAGTGATACAATAAGTCACTTACCTTTGAAGATCTTCATCTTTTAGCAATCCAAAGGGTTCCAGTTACGGTGGTCGTTTTGTTCGATAAAGTCCTTATTTATATCCCCAAAATCCCCAAAAAGTCAGTTTAGTTGGGGAGCTTCATTCAATAATCCACCGGTTTCCCCTCGTTCAAAATGCATACAAAATGGAATCCCAAACGTTACCAATATACTTCAAGTCAAACAATGTTCCTAATCAATCCTCAGGTACCCTAATATGTAAATAAATTATACAATTTAAGAGGGAAAAGAGTATGTTCATTCCCGGAGATAAATAACCAAGTGTGTGCCCTCACCGGAGCGCGCCACAAACATTTTCCAACCAAGCAGAGGCATAACGAAAGTCAGAAATAGAGATGAAATGAATCACTTACCTTTGAAGATCTTCATCTTTTTGCAATCCAAAGGGTCCCAGTTACACAGTGAATGGTTGTTTTGTTCGTTAATAAAAGTCCTTCTTTATATCCCAAAAATGTATGTTTATTTGGCGCATTTGATTCAGAAATCCACCTGTTCCAACTCGCCCAACATGCCTACAAAGGAATCTAATAAGTTACCTGTAAACTTTGTCCAAACAATTCAAACAACATTTCTAATCAAACCTCAGGTACCCTAATATGTAAATAATCGACCAAATTTAAGACGGAATAAACTGTGTTCAATAACTGAGAAAAAGAAAGAGGAGCGTGCACTCATTCACGCGTGCCAAAAGACAAGAGTTCTTCTGAGGGATACTTCGAAAGAATATGAATACTTCTTAATTTTTCAAAAAACAAGCATGAAACAATTTCTAAAGACTGTTGACATCTAGTGGAAGCCATAGGAACTGCAATCTGGGTCCTAATTATTAGACTTTCTCATAGAAAAGCATTGAAATGTCCAATGGATTGTCTTCAGGGTTTCGACCTGCCAACTGAGTTCTGTTATACTCACAGACATTATATTAACAGTTTTAGAGACTTTATAATGTTTTCTATCCAATATTACCATGCATATGCATATCCTAGCTTCTGGGCCTGAGTAACAGGCAGTTTACTTTGGGCACCTCAGTCATCCAAACTTCCGAATACCCCTAGCCTTAAAAAGATAACCAACTGAGTTACCGCAGTTGTGCTGAATGAAATGAGAATTTTGGCACACATTTTTAAGGACACACCTCAAATATGTCCACCCCTCCTACCTCAGTGCAAGCGAGCTTATGTCAGACAGGTAAATTGCTGAACCTGACGTTAGTGGTGGATAATGTCAGCGCGACAGTTTTTACATGACAAAATTGCACGCACACACTATACTTCTGTTGGAGCATGCCTGCCCACTGGGCACATACTAATTGAAGCAACATTGTTTCCAAGTCATTTCAATGAAATTATTTTGAAACAACATGGAATAGATGTTGAATTGACGTCTGTGCCCAGTGGGTGGTTATTTTTGTTTCTACCAGGAGAGAACGGAAATGGGTCAGTAACCCCTTTTCCTTTCAATGTGTAACGTTTCATAGCAATGAGTGTGTAAATATGTTGGATGCCAAAACTATATATAATATATTTTTATTCTTTGAGATATTTCTCGATGTTGCTACACAGAAAAAAAGACTAAAACAGCATGACACTACTTGAAATCATTTTATTTTGAGAAATGACAGAATAGACTAAATGTGGGTTGAATCAGAACGTGATTACATGTTTGTTACAGTGTAACAGTATAAAGACAGCTTACATTAGATATCCCAACCCTGCCTATGAGTTCAATTCTGTATGTCAGCTGCCGTGAGATGATCGTTAGAGCTGTTGCAGGGGAACACTGAGGCATGGCATTAAGGTCTCCTTTACCCACAAAGCCTCTAGTTATGAGCTATATCATCTTCCCACTCTGCTTTTCAATTGCGTGCATGTGACATTGATGCTTGTAAGCTGTGATTATATCTATAAGGATATCCAGATGCCTCCAATAGTAATTCTGGAGCTGAAACACCTGACAACACTTCTGAAGAGAGAAGCACAAAGAAAGATTGGTGCAATGACAGTGTATCTGAAAATAGATATGCCAATGATATAATCATCGCCACAAGTGCTTGATCGACACGTGTATGCTTATACATATACATATGTGATAAACCTGGATCAGTGTATGCTTTGAGACTTTGGGGAGGTGAGAATAGCTTTCAAATTAGACAGATACCTTGAGCCATAACCATAGAAAGTTTTTTAAAGTGTACAGTATCTTGCCACTCTTTTCAGTGAGATCATAAGACTGCATAATATCAAGAAGTACTATGTAATTGTGGGTAGAATATATACCAATATTGCACACACTGTATATACCAATACTGCAAACACTGTATATAACAATATTCCACACACTGTATATACCAATACTGCACACACTAAGCACTGGCACCATTGTTGTCACTAGAACAAAGACTTTGGAATTCTTTGGCCTTATGAGGATTTTGAATCAACTCCTTTGAAAGTGAAGGCATCAATTACATTCTCTATGGGTGTAAAATATACACCAAGCATCATGATACTGTCACTCTAAAAAAGTTTTTATTTACGGCTCTACCCTATGGAGACCTAAGGCTATATCTGTTTCACGCTGTATGAAGCTGACATTTTGAGTAAACTTCATGTATATCCCAGGAGATTGTACCATAAAAAAAATATGTTTAGAGGAGTGGGAGAACTCCCCTAGTTCCCTGTCTCTCTTATCAAGTAAGCCTCAAGTAATGACATGGGTTCATTGGAATGCAGAAAACAAGTCTCCCAGTCTTACATAGAGAATACCATTTCCATTGGCATTTCAATAAAAATGGTGAACAGAATATGTGACGATGGCAAATAAATCTGCATTTGTATTTTGAGCTTTCATATTTTAAGTTAAGAAATACTCCCACAAAGACATTGCAAAGTTAACGATGAATTCAGATGTCCTTGTATCTTGCGAAGAATAAACAAGCTTGAAAGCAAATGGGGAATAATTAGTGGTAGACTATAAATGCAGGGATTCAGTTAACAGCCACACATCTGACTACAATTAGACTGTTTGATGTTATTGGGTTTGGCACACTACCAACATTATGTTATTTAGGGACAATTAGAGATAATTAAAGGTGCTATACAAAGGATATTCTAGATTTTTTTGCACAGTAATTTCAGAAAATGTCCATAATAATATCTGCAGTAATAGTGGAATGATAGTGTTTCACAGTATTACTTACCCGCCAGTGTTGTGATTAGTTGTGATATTTGCCTATTGATTTCTCCCGCCAGAGCGGAATCGGTTGTCACAATGTGAAAGCTGTTCAGACTTTGTGGCTGTGTTATCTAGAGGAAATCACTGTCATTCTCTGGTTGCTAAAAGTTCACTCTGTTTGCTCAATTTCCGTTTCTTTGAGAAAACAACCCCTGCATAATGAAGTGGTCTGAGACCCACTTTGCTATCGATGGCTGTCACAGATGGCTGGACTAATAACTAGGAACAATTGCAAGATAAAATGGTTGTTAGAAATTATTCAAACCAGTATCAGGAATATAGGATGCAGATATTAGAAATGCAAATATCTCTGTTCGCTCACAGTAGAACACATTTGTTCACAAAAGAGGTCAAACTTACTGTGCCCATGTTATTGAATGCTTTTTAGTGTGATTCAGTGAAATTGGCAGCCACATTAGACGTTCACGTCTACCTGTTTTAATAGTTGTTATTCCTAATTAGACATAATGCACATGTTAGAATTGTGTAATTCGACGCTTGACATTACTGTAGACATCGTTATTTTGAAGTATGATATGTTTATGGGGCAAAACTATGTCGTGCTTCATGAGAATCCAGTGATTAATGTGGATAATTTACCATTGGTGATTGCGACAGCGATATTTGCATTCCGAATATCTCTGTCTTATATACACATGATACTGGATGGAATGATTTTGAACAATCATTTTATCTTGCAATTGTTCATAGTTGTTC
This sequence comes from Oncorhynchus masou masou, assembly GCF_036934945.1. Lineage (NCBI taxonomy): Eukaryota > Metazoa > Chordata > Actinopteri > Salmoniformes > Salmonidae > Oncorhynchus > Oncorhynchus masou. The sequence continues at coordinate 56,761,284 of NC_088239.1, forward strand.
GTCCATCCAACTGTGACAGCCATCGATAGCAAAGTTGGTCTCAGACCCCTTCATTCCAGTAAAAGAGCACTGAGATGTAATGCAGCGTTGCACAATTTCCCAATACTGTAATACAGATACTGTAAACCGTTGCCCGATCCCAAGCACAAAAGTGCACTCAATAACTGTCCTCTGTCTCGACAAGGTAAACCCTCATCGCAATCCCTTAAATCCCTAAACCCTGAAATAGTGGAATAGAGTATTTGAAGGATACTTCTTTTGGAGATTCAATTAAAAGTCTCTCCCACTCAACTCTTGATTCATTGGAGGGGTTTTTATCAGGTGGTAATCTGTGATTGTTGTGTATTGTCCTCCAGCAGCGCTAAACGATAACATCAGTGATTGGCGACGAGACGTGATGCTGCACTAGATCAGGAATTCTGTATGATAATGAAAGGAAAAGATAGAATGACTGAGCCTTATGTAGAGATAATGACCATTCTCCCTGATGACCTTTTCTTCAGATGTGTATCTCCAAGATGACTGCAGCTTGGGTGTATTAGTTATCACAATCGCTTCCTTAGATTGTTCCATCATAACGCCTTTAAAGGGTTGTTATACAGGAAATATGACTTGTAGCATTATTACATCTGATGGAATTTGTTTGTCATTTATCTATCAAGATATTGTTTTCTTCCTCGTAATTTTTTTTACTCGATTAAGTTTTGAAAGCTGCATGCCATTTAGAAATGCTATTGTTGACAGGAATTCAGAGACAGCATTGTACAACCATTGATAAATGTGTCAACCTACTCTCTTAACCCAACTGAATGTCTATTTATTTGCTAGATTCCACTTATCAATTACATCTTGTATCCAATGCAAGTTCACATCTTATATGCCTTATTTTCTTGGAAAATGTTTCTGAGGTGTGCCATACTTAATCTTTTGTTTGGATAAAGTTTTGCCTGATCCTCTGTTTTCTCTGATCATCTGTATAACTTCTGTCAGGTGTTTCAGTAGCTTGCCTTGGAAATAATACAAATGATGTTGTGTTCACTTCTCAAACAGACAGACTGACTTGTTCTAGCTTAGAAAGCCCTAGCCTTGCTTGTTAGGTTCATACGTCGACTTGTGCCAGAGCTCTAAAATAATCCTGAATGAAATATACTTATTAAAGTTACAGCTTGCTGTGACAGAAGTGCCTTGAACTGTGAGTCTTAAAAGGCTTTATGTGCCTTGTACTGTGAGTCCCTGTGCACTGTTCTTCTCTTTCCCTAATGCATTTGTAACAAACTCCTCCTGTCATTAGCTGACTTCTCAAGACATTCTTTCTCTGGTCTGGTGGCTATTTTAATTGTTGTTTCTCTTTCTCCAGCTAGTGCCAGGGTAGAAGTGCCTGTGTGAACCATGAAGGGGAGAGGCAATTAAAAAGCACCCACTGGAGTCCATTCACGCCTGGCTGAGACTTGTTTGGCCTGAGATTTTTGAGAAGTGAAACTCTATTACAGACAAGGTCGCTAGCAAAGACACCTACACACACCCTGCTCATCACTCAAGTCCCCTTAACCCCCCTGTTTTACGCTGGAAGAAAATGGCTTTGACAAAAGTCTTATAACAGCTGAAGGGACTGACGTTATCTTTGGCCCTCCTTTCTTTAGTTAATGGAATGTGTGCTCTTATGATTTTCCATTTATTCTGCCGTTTACATTTTCATTGAAATAGCAACTGTCAGAACATTTGTATGTCTCGTTGACAGAAAATACTATATAGATTTGTATAAAGCCCTGAACAGTCTCAAAGTATGAAAGGAAGTAAGACATACCTTGTGCAAATGACTATACTACTGTGTGCACCCTTAATATTGCATGTATATGTCAGCTATAATACAGGAAGACACTTTTGGTTCTCAGACGAGCTTGACAAACACGTTAAGCACTAATATTAATCACTAAATATGTGATTGATGAACTTACAAGTAGTTCAAACACAAATGTATTTACCCGGGGCAAAAATGTACATACTTGTGTACTGGAATGTACTGTAGTTCACAGTCTTATCCCTTGGGGCAACCAAAAGGTTAAAAACACAATTTATTGAGATGGCGTTAAATAGAAACTTTGAGCATGGGAGGGAAAGGGTGGTCTTTTGTAATGTTCTCTCGAGCTAGCTCTTGCCCTTCTCAATTCTGATCACACCACTGTATTTGCACAACACTGTCACATATAGCATTATAACTTCACAGGATCTCTAGAAGTAATTGAATCCATGGGATAACTGACCTTTAACACTCATATTGACTGTATTTTTTGCCTAAAATTGGCCCTTCACTTTTTGAAATATCTGTAATTGAGCTTTCAATAACATTCTCACCTTGTGTGTTCATGGGCACAACACATTTCAAAATGCTATGGTTGGGTTTATTAATATTCTAAAATGAGATATGAGCTTTGATACTGTTGTAACCTGTTTTCTGTTTCCATTTCACACAACAAATACAAAGTCAGGGAAGCAGTTGGCTATTGTTTTCAAAATACTTGGTTTTCATAGTTATTTGCTGTGATTAATATGATACAAACTCAGCATTGTAGATGCTCAGAGCAGATAAAGGCTAGTGTTTGATGAGCATGTCCACTTCTGTAAAACTTATTGAGCACCATTTTTGGAAACTGTACTCTGGAAAGAGAGTTCTGCAAGACCAACTTATAATGGAAACTATATGAAAAATGCTTCAAACTATTTAATGAATCCATGATCCCAGACGTGACCCTCTAATCTGTTTTCCTTGACAGCACTCTTAGGCAGACTGAAGCCCATAAACCAGTGTTTTAGATGTAGAATTTATATTATTTAAGTAAAAAGTAGCTCTCATCCAGGCGAGGCAGGTAACCTAGTAGTTAGAGCATTGGGCCAGTAACCGAAAGGTTGCTGGATTGATTCCCTGAGCTGACAAGGTAAACATCTGTTGTTCTGCCCCTGAACAAGGCAGTTAACCTGTTGTTCCCGGTAGGCTGTCATGGTAAGTAAGAATTTGTTCTTAACTGACTTGCTAGTTGAATAAAGGTTACATTTAAAAAAAGAAGAATTTTTTATCCCAAGCAGAGGACTTCACACTCACACAGAGGCAGAGCCCGTATGATATCTCACCTTGCAGCTTCTGCCTGAGAGAACCGATGGAGCCAGACACATACTGATTGTATTGTGTCAATGAGAAAAAAGGTCATTTGTTCACCCTTCACACAAATCAAGAATGACATTGCAATAAAATAGGACATCTGTGTACTTAGCATTTATAAGATTTTGCCAAACAGGCAGGGGCCATACGTGCAAACATTAGAATAAGTTTATGTTACTCGATACCTTTAGTGTGTTTCCCTGAATAAGCAAATCTCTGCTATCCCTCCTCTGCATGAAAATCCAATTAATTTCTTTGACCCTGTAATCGCTGGATAAGTCCTGCAGGCATGGTTGTGAATCAGGGCAGGTTCATCACATAATAAGTGGCATATTTTCGTGATAAACCAGTTATCGGCCTATTGTGTCCGTGGCACTGTAATGTGGTTGTGTATCTGGGTAAGGCGATTCTGATGGCAGTTTTAATCCACACTCACAAAATAAGGCATTGTTCCCTCTAATGTTCCCTGAGTGATGATTAATTATACTCCAAACAATTTACTTTTGACAAGGTTTACTGTCGGGGAAGAAACGTGCACTGTTGAATGCAATTAAATGTCTTCACATCAAAATGTAAATGAATCCATGGTAGACAGATGCAGCACATAGACCATTTGTTCCCAAAGAGTATGACTTATTTAGTCTTGTAAATTAATAGCTTCCATTCCCCAAAATGTATAATAACTTAATTCATGTTTGACAATAATTTGCTTCTTCACATTTTGAATTGATTCAAGTTGTTACTATAGGCCATTTGCAAAATGTATTTTAAAGAACTCACATCGACATTGAACTCTAGATACACTAAAGAACATTTTAATTATACCCAAACCAATAACAAGCAAATATACCCAAACAGACGTCAACGTTTTGAGTGATTGACAGATTATTAATTATTTGGAAGAAAATGATTTTGTGGTAATTAAAAAAAGACCCACTAAAATTGTTAGCATAAAATATTGTCATCATTAGGTCAAAATCTGGTAGCTAGAAGGAATAGTAATTATGATAATTCCATAGGGTTTTATGTTTTATGAGAGTGGAGAGCTGTAATAAACTAAAGATTGGCTTCAACTAAACATTCTCTTCAGTAAGCTGTAATATCTAACAGTTTTACATGATGTTCTGATGGCAAACCAGCTGCTTTGAAATGTCTGTCACCTTGAATATGTAGAAAAAAAGCATTTACATTTGATCTGTTTATGTTTGATTAATATGCCTCTGGGAGAAGAGATATAACATGCTCATGGAGATGAGAAAAGTCAACATGCCACGATATATGGAGCTAAAGATCCTCTCATCCAAAGCCAAACTGACTGAGAAGCCAACTTTCGTGAGTTAGTAGCTGTCACTTTAGCAGTATTTTCCCAAGGTGTCAGTGTCAAGGAGGCATCAATGTCAAGAAGTCCCAAAGCAATGAGGAAGAAATTAATCATCTCAAGTACTTACTTGAACCCTTTGCTAAAACCTGACAAAGTTACAGAGCATCATTTTATCAGAAAAATATATATTTAACACACTAGTGATAGAAAACTCAAAAATGTAAAGCACAGTTATCTGACTCTCCTGTCCCAGTGCTTCGACTTGAACCTCATCACCAGCATGTAGCAGTTTTCATGTTATTTTTCAGGAAATGATTTGCAGATGATTGATCATGCTGTGGGCCTTGCTCTTGCTCAGTGGCCATGAGCAGGGTGGGTTAGAGGGAGCTGGGATCTGACAGCCACATCAAGGACCCACAGTGATGAACGCTTGACCGCAACCCCATTGATCCCCTCAGGAAGTCCTTGACTTGGAACTAAAGAAAGAACAATAGTTAGGTGGAGGAATCAGGGTATGGGGATGTGGGGGGGGGGGGGGGGGGGGGTATACATCGTTATGTAATACCCCCCTTCAATACCTTAAAGTGTATCCGTCATAATGCTAATAAATTAAATTATAACTTATTTCCTAACTACTTGAAACACATCAAAATTACCTTAATCACATGCGATGTGATTAACTAATTAGCGCGTACAAGAAAACCTAATTGAGAATGAATGAAGACTAATCATTTCTAATTTTCAGGCAGACACAGACAGCTTAAGGTTGCTATAGAAACTCCTTACAATGTTTGTTTCATATTTCTGTCCATGCAATTTGCAGCAGTATGATTGGTATGCAGAAACTGTCTGTTGCTTACTAATATTTTAGAAAGATACAATAATTGCACACTATGTATTAATCCTTACATATTTCATTAATTTTAGTTATTTTATAATTATGTAAATACTGTACTTTTAGATTGCCTCAATGTCAATGTCTCTCTCCTCCTCTTCACCACCTCTCATTCTGTTTTTCCCTCGGATGCCTCATTTACTTCAGAGAGACAGTGGTATCCTAAATTGCATCACAATTCAAGAACTGGCACCTTTTGTCAGGCTCAGATGTGCAGTGGACCCTGAAATCAGGACAGCAATGTGAGTGCAGCCGGCCTCAGTAATAAGTTATTTAGGTGCAAGAGTATGCAAATCCTCTACGCCTGAGCGATTTCCCACAGATCTATAGACTTGGCTGCAAACTCACTTAATTCTCTCAGTCAAAGGTGATTTTTAAAGTACATGGGTGTGGGCTGTCTACAGTGCACAACTAACTGTTTGCTGTGCTGGAGTTTGTGATTCTTGTAAAAAAGAAAGGAGCAAGGCAAACTGTGCACTTAGAAAAAAAACATTCCAAAAAGTTTCTTTGGCTGTCCCCATAGGGGAACCCTTTTTGGTTCCGGGTAGAACCCTTTTTGGTTCTATGTAGAATCCTCTTTGGAAAGGGTCCTACATGGAACCAAAAAGGGAAATTCAAAGGGTTCTACTACCTCACAACGGCAGTCAAGCACCAAGCTAACTGGCTAACATTGGCTAGCTTGCTAGCAATTTCCAGACACATAATCAGAGAACACTCCACTCTGACCATATTACTTGCCCTAGCAGTGCTGGCTAGGCTGTTTTCATGTTATCCAGAGCGTTGGTGACTGTAACTGTGCAGCTGGCAACAATTTAAATACACCTTTCTGTCGACGTTTACTGACACTGGCTGTATTCAACAGGTGTTTAGCGTTGTTAAATTCATCAGTTATTCTGCACTCTGGCACACTCAGAAGAGACTGCTCTGAAATCAGAGTAGATAGCCAGACTGAATTTACGAATGCACCAGAAATGGCTACTTGCATGGTGGAGTCTTTTGTTAAGACATGTAACATTAGCTAGCTAGCTAGGTAAACAATGAACCATAATCCCAACTCATGACATTACTACCCTGTATGAATCTTTAATAATGGGAATTGATGGGAAATGATGTAAAATATATCACTAGCCACTTTAAACAATGCTACCTAATATAATGTTTACATACCCTACATTATTCATCTCATATGTATACGTATATACTGTACTCTATATCATCTACTGCATCCTTATGTAATACATGTATCACTAGCCACTTTAACTATGCCACTTTGTTTACATACTCATCTCATATGTATATACGGTACTCGATACCATCTACTGTATCTTGCCTATGCTGCTCTGTACCATCACTCATTCATATATCTTTATGTACATATTCTTTATCCCCTTACACTGTGTATAAGACAGTAGTTTTGGAATTGTTAGTTAGATTACTTGTTGGTTATTACTGCATTGTCGGAACTAGAAGCACAAGCATTTCGCTACACTCGCATTAACATCTGCTAACCATTTGTATGTGACAAATAAAATTTGATTTGATTTAGATAGCTAACCAACCAGGTTCAATGTTAGCTTGCTAAAATTAGGCTGTAGCTAACTAAGCAAATGGCTCTGAGATACGAATAATAAGGTCATTCACGTAATGTTAGCTAGCGAGCCAGCCAGCTATAGTTATCTAGCTAGGTAAACAATGAACCATAATCACAGCTCATGACGTTACTACCCTGCATGAATCTGCAGGTAGCTAACAAACTAGATTCAATGTTAGCTAGCTAACATTAGGCTGTAGCTATCCAAGCAAATGGCTATTTCTGTAAAAATGTGAAATGTGTAATATCTGAAAATGTAGCTAGCTAGACTATTTTACACGTATACATCATTCATTGATGAATGCTTATCCTGTTGGATGCCATAGTTGCCCTTAGTCTGAAGATGTAATCCGGAGACAGGGGTTTTCTCCATCTCCTTAGCTATCATTTTCGAATTCCACCGATTTCAAAACTTGGTTCTCCAGAAAGTGGAAAGCAACACTTATGCAGTTTTGATATACATTACATAAAAGTAAAATAAAACGCTGGTTAAAACAGGATTACATAGACACACTGAACAGGTCAAACAGACAAAAGCGTGCTATATGGCAGACCAATCCAAACTCATCTCTCGGCATTTCCAGCTAACTCATTATCTCTATCAGTCATGGCTAGTGGGAAGGTTATTGTTTTTTTTCTGTGGCTAAACCTACTAGGCTTGGAATTTAACAATTGTATCCTGTATTTACAATGGCACACATGTTTGTTATTAAGGCACATGAAAGTTCACATGTTGAAGAAGAAATTTCTGCCAAAAAAACACATAAGCAAAGAGAAATGACAGTCCATCATTACTTTAAGACAAAAAACGTTGAAAGTTTCATCATGTGCAGTCGCAAAAACCATCAAATGCTATGATGAAACTGGCTCTCATGAGGATCGCCACAGGAAAAGAAGACCTAGAGGTACCTCTGCTGTAGAGGACAAGTTCCTTAGAGTTAATTGCGTCTCAGATTGCAGCCCAAATACCTGCTTCACAGAGTTCAAGTAACAGACACATCTAAACATCAACTGTTTAGAGGAGACGACGTGAATCAGGCCTTCATGGTCGAATTAATGCAAAGAAACCACTACTAAAGGACACCAAATAAGAAGAAGACTTGCTTGGACCAAGAAACATGAACATTGGACATTAGACCGGTGGAAATCTGTCCTTTGGTCTGATGAGTCCAAAATTGAGATTTTTGGTTCCAACCACCCTGTCTTTGTGAGATGCAGAGTAGGTGAACAGATGATTTTCGCATATGTGGTTCCCACCATGAAGCATGGAGGAGGAGGTGTGATGGACTGTGGGTGCTTTGCTGGTGACACTGTCAATGATTTATTTAGAATTCAAAGCAGAGTTAATCAGCATGGCTACCACAGCATTCTGCAGTGATACGCCGTCTCATCTGGTTTGCGCTTAGTGGGAAAATCGTTTGTTTTTCAACAGGACAATGACCCAACAGACCTCCAGGTGTGTAAGGGCTAATTGACCAAGAAGGAGAGTGATGGAGTGCTGCATCAGATGACCTGGCCTCTACAATCACCTGACCTCAACCCAATTGAGATGGTTTGGGATGATTTGGAACGCAGAGTTAAGGAAAAGCAGCCAACAAGTGCTCAGCTTATGTGGGAATTCCTTTAAGACTGTTGGAAACGTATTCCAGATGAAGCTGGTTGAGAGAATGCCAAGATTTTGCAATGCTGGCATCAAGGCAAAGGGTGGCTAATTTAAAGAATCTAAAATCTAAAATATGTTTTGATTTGTTTAACACTTTTTTGGTTACTACATTATTCGATTTGTGTTATTTCATAGTTTTGATGTCTTCACTATTATTCTACAATATAGAAAATAGTCTAAATAAATACATTTCCTTAAATGAGTAGGTGTGTCCAAAGTTTTGACTGGTAATGTAAGTATACAGACGCTTTACTCAGTGCTTTGTTGAGGCATCTTTGGCAGCGATCACAGCCTCAAGTCTTCTTGGGTATGGTGCTACAAGCTTGGCACACCTGCATTTGGGTAGCTTCTCCCATTCTTCTCTGCAGATCCTCTCAAGCTCTGTCAGGATGGGGAGCGTTGCAGCACAGGTTTTTTCAGGTCTCTCCAGAGATGTTCAATCGGGTTCAAGTCCGGGCCCTAGCTGGGCCACTCAAGGGCATTCCAAGACTTGTCCCGAAGCCACTCCAGTGTTGTCTTGGCTGTGTGCTTAAGGTCATTGTCTTGTTGGAAGGTGAACCTTCGCCCTAGTCTGAGGTCCTGAGCACTCTAGAGCAGGTTCTCTCTGTACTTTGCTCTGTTCCATACTTCTTCCATTTCAGAATGATGGATGCCACTGTGTCCTTGGGGACTTTCAATGCTGCAGAATTTGTTTGGTAACCTTCCTCAGATTTGTGCCTCGACACAATCATGTCTTGGAGCTCTACGGACAATTCCTTCGACCTCATTGCTTGGTTTTTGCTTTGACATGCACTGCCTAGTGTGGGACCTTAAATAGACAGGTGCGTGCCTTTCCAAATCATGTCCAATCAATTAATTTCACCAAGTTGTAGAAACATCACCATAGGTCAATGGAAACAGGATGCATCTGAGCTCAATTTCAAGTATGATAATCTGAATATTTCAAAAACCTGGTTTCAAAAAACCTGTTTTTTTGCTTTGTCATTATGGGGTATTGTGTGTATATTGATGAGGAAGAAAATGTATTCAATACATTTTTTAATAAGGCTGTAACGTATCAAGATGTGGAAAAAGTCAAGGGGTCTGAATACCTTCTGAATGCACTGTACATACATTTTTCTACTGTTCTCCACAAGAGTTTCAAAATATAAATTAAACACAAAAAACAAAGAAATGCAAACATGTTGCTGACAAGAAGCAATTCAGGCCTCTAGGACTTTCTGTTTGTAGGACATGGATATAATATGCCTCTCTCTGCAACATCGATTGTGCTCTATCAGCTCCTCTCTTTGGTGGCTGTACAACTTCCATGCCCTGGAACCTGTTAGCACACATCATGTCTTACTCCCTTTAACAGTCCCTCCAGGATTTCACTAGATTTTTTTTGTAATATTTGCAGGCAAAAATGCTTGATGAGGGATAAAGGTTTTTGATGTGTGGCTTGATAGAACCATTTTCATGGGGTAAATGTGCAGTGATTGGTTGAAATTCATATTCCTTTTTTTGTACTGTTGGGATTCAGTTTTATGCAATAATATTGCAATGATTTTAATGTTTTATGCTGAAATAGTGCAGTGATTGGACATTTGCAAGCCCTCGTATAACTTGCGGGGAATTGTTGATTTTGCAAAAAATATCATTGCGATTGCTGAATCCTGGAGGGAATGATTAAAGTGTCTGGCTACAGGGGACTTCTCGTCACTAGTTTTTATGTTGCTCTTGTGCTTTAATACAAATGTTAAATTCTCTTAGACTTTCCAACATAATAATTACATGGACACTTCAGTAAATAGACCACAAATGTGGTTTTACAAGATATTCTACCCCTGACATACATTTTCTTTCCCGTACGAGAGTGAAGAAAGAAATCTCCCTTCATTATTGCATTACAGTTTACAAACTTATGACAGGGGAAATTGCCTAAGGGGAGGGTAGGTAGGAAATGCTGAGGGGGTACATGTTAATAATGTATTGCATAATGAATGTAAATAATGATTGCTGAAAAAGAAAGAAGCAGCACTACAATGTGACGTCATTTGTAAATATGGGTGAATGCCTATTTTTTTCCAAACACTGATAAAGGCTGTCTCCGAAACGTGTCCGTTTACTCTGAACTCTTCTACAAAAAATACATTTAGACTTCAGGAATATTTAAGTGAGTGCGGGTTTTTCACTTTTTCATCTGTAAATGCAAATAAAATTGTACAATTACTAGCCTAGTTGGTTTAGCCACAGAAAAAGTCAACAACCTTCCCACTAGTGATGATCGGCTGTGATAATGAGTGGGCTGGACATGCCGAGACATGAGTTTGGATTGGTCTGCCATATAGCACGCGTCTGTCTCTTGGAGTTGGTCAGTATGTCAAGGTAATCGTTTCTAACGTAGCTTTAAAAAAAAGTATTGTGTAGTACAACTGCATAAGTGTCGCACCCCACTTTCTGGAGGACCGAGTTTTGAAATCAGTGGAATTCAAGTATGAAAGCTAAGGAGATGGAGAAAACACCTGCCTCTGGATTTCATCTTCAAACTAAGGGCAACCTTGGCATCTGACAGGAGACACGTCCTTCCATGGATAATGTAGACGGGAAAAATAGTCTAGCTAGATACATTTTCAGATATTATACATTTCTAATTTTGACAGAAAGTTGTTTACAGTTTTCCACAATTGTATGCACACGTTTGCTGAATCTTTGGCCCATTTTCCCAAAACCACAAAACTCTACAAATCTCAAGCAAAAGCAAACACTGCATTCAAAACTGTTCTCTCTTTCCAAATGCTTTTTTTGCATCAAAATGACACACACGTCATGAATAGGTCTGTCTACCAACCAACACACGGATGTGCTCAACACGAAACACTTCCATGAATATAGTCATGCCCTGACCTTAGAGAGCCCTTTTATGTCTCTATTTTGTTTGGTCAGGGTGTGATTTGGGGTGGGCATTCTGTTTTTGTTTTCTATGATTTTGTATTTCTATGTTTTGGCCGGGTATGGTTCACAATCAGGGACAGCTACCAATCTCTGATTGGGAACCATACTTAGGTAGCCCTTTTCCTTCCTTTCAGTGTGGGAAGTTAACTTTCTTTGTGGCACACAGCCCTTAAGCTTCACAGTTGTTTTTGCATTGTTTATTGTTTTTGTCGGCGTCATCCTAATAAAAAGAAATATATCTGCTCACCAAGCTGCGCTTTGGTCTGCTTCATTCGACGGCCGTGATGAATATCCCATCAGTAGGTGTATGCCTTTTGCATTTTCAGTGTTACACTGTAGCCGGTTGTAAAATATTGTTACAGTAATACCTACTCAAATATACATACACACAAATGCAATACAGTAACAAAAACATTGTAATTTATTTCCAAAATGCAGTATTTTTGAACACTTGTGTTTTGTATACAACACTTTCCATACCCAACAGGAGAAAACTAGGAAAAACTTTCATTAAGATTAAGGTTTTTTTGTACAAAAATGAAAGTGGCTCATTCTTTCTAAACACAAAAAGACAAACCCATGCAAAATGTAAGAAAACATACTATTTTAATTTGTCTGGCCACAGCACCCATTCTACATCACAAGAGATGTTCTCCCTGGCTAAACAGCGGGGCAAGAATGGAGTGACGGATCCAGCCGCCAAAAGCCCCTACATAAATTTCACCATCATCATCCTCCATTGCCTGTAGAAGAGGCCTGCGTGCGAGGGGATGGCGGTCATACACCTTCCATCTCCATGCTGCAAAAAACTTGGGTTTAAGAAAATTTGGGTTTAAGAATGGGGAATATAGTGAATATACTGTATATAGACCTGTTTCATCCAGATTTGGTTGCGCTGTAATACACTGTCCAATGTAGACAAGCCCACCTGGTGAATGTAATTGAATATTGTGTTTGTCTGTAATTTTGTGGTGCTGAATTTCTCATAGTCTAATGGTATTGTTTGCCACCACTATGTTCACAATAGCGGTCTTCTGTTGTGGTGTGAACAGCCGGTGTCCTTCACTATGGCCTGGCCGTCTCTCAGTTCTGCAGAAGTTCCCCAAATATGATATGACTGATTACAGTAAGCTAAAATAATACATTTTCTTTCAATATGACATTACATTACTGTAACATTGGCTAACAATTACTGAGTAACATAGCACTACTGATATATCGGACTGCAGTATAATACAGTATACTGTAAATACATAAAGTGCATAGGGTAGGTAGGTTCATGTAGAGGCTCAGCTTGGGCTGAACTCTGCCCAGCCTCCCTCATACTAAATCCATGGTTGAGCACATGGCCAACCAATGTGGCCCTTAGTTCATCTGAGACAACTGTCCTCCCTCGTCCTCATCATCTTCCTCTTCCTCCTCTTCCTCTCACTCCTTCACCTCTAGTTCTTGCTTCACCATTGACTTCCATTTTCCTCCAAAAACAGGAGCGCTCATCTGTGGTCTTTTATAGTGCCAAAGCTCTGATTTCTAAGTGAACAATTCAGCAACTATTGTTTACACCTCCGAGGAGTGGGTGTTGCTAATTCGTGTATAGAGATTGGCATTGTGATTGGCGTTGCTTTCCGAAGGGACTAAAGAGATGTTGAATGTTGTGCCTAATGTAGAGAATTGTGTGTGGTGTTTGCAAAAAATGTGATATAGAATTGAAAACTGAGTGTTAAGAAAGAATTGTGCTTGCAATTTTGCAGACTTGTTTTAGGGATTTGGTACATGAGTTTCAGGTTTCGGTGATTGTGTTTCAAGTTCCAATTTTACTGTGTAAACAATTGGGAAGATCTGTAATATCAAGTTAAAGTGTACTGTTAGCGAGCTAGCTAATGTTAGCTGTCTGGCTCGCTAGCTAACGTTACGTGTATGATCTTTGTATTTGTATCTCAGCCATTTGCTTGGATAGCTATAGCCTAATGTTAGCTAGCTAACATTGAACCTGGTTGGTTAGTTACCTGCAGATTCATGAAGGGTAATAACATCATGAGTTGGGATTATGGTTAATTGTTTACCTAACTAGCTAGCTACATGTCTTAACAAAAGGCTCCATTATGCAAGTAATTATTTTGAGTGTGTTCGTCAATTCAGTCTGGCCATCTACTTCGATTTCAAAGCACTCTAGTCTGAGTGTGCCAGAGCGCAGAATAACTGACGAATTTACGAACGCACAACACCCACTGAATATGGCCGGTGTCAGTAAACATCGGCAATAGAGCTAAATTAACATGTTGCCAGCAGCACAGTTACAGTCACCAACACTCTGGATAAAGTGAAAACAGCCTAACCAGCTCTGCTAGGGCGAGTAAAATTGTCAGAGTGGGGTGTTCTCTCATTTGTGTCTGGAAGTAGCTTGCAATCTAGCTAATGTTAGCCAGTTAGCTTGGGTGCTTGACTGCCATTGTGAGGTCAGAACATTCAGATCAATCCTACTCATCGGCCAGAGCGGCCAGTATGCGCTCTGAACACTCAGAGAGCGAAACGCTCTGAATTTACGAACTGACATTCTGACACCACAGTTGCAGTCACCAATGCTCGGGATAACATAACAACTGAACCAACTCTGCTAGGGTGAATAATGTTCAGTGAGCTGTTCTCTCATTTTTGTCTGGAAGTAGCTAGAAAGTTAGCTTAGGTGCTTGACTGCTGTTGTTAGTATGGAACCTTCGGATCAACCCTTAAAGAGATAGGTGGGGCTAAAGCTTAAGAGGGTGTGAACAATGCTGAATGGGTGTAGACAAAGAAGAGCTCTTCAGTAGGCAGTAGTACTGTATATATACCCCAATTTTGGGTGGAATCTCCTCCTTCTCTCTAAAAACTACATCTCTGTTGCGAGGCAGGACATTAATTGACGTGGGTAATAAACTGTTCCTTCTCCCTTAACGTGACCTAACCTCGGCCCCCTTCCTCACTAACCCAAGACTCCCCACCCTTATCAGTGCCTGCCAACATGTGATCGTTTTCCCTGCACTAAACACATTCCAAGCTTAATTGCACCCACCATATACATTCCTCCTACAGATAACCATTAGCGTCTGGTGTAGACCCTAGGCTATGGCACCCCTCATGTCTCTATTATACCTAATGATGAATCATTTTTAAAGTTTAGAAATCCGAACCCATCAAAATATATTCATTTTCAAAGCAGAATTACTTTCCCATTGTTCCTTAGCTGTAGTGTATGATATAACATTTTGCAGCTCCGAGTCTCTAGTCTCTCTTTTATCCAATGTTAAAAACACAATTTCAAATGTTGCTACATAAGACGGATTTCAACCCGTCGGTCACATATGTCAACAGTCAGTACATGGTAATCACAGGAACAGATAACACACAGACAGGGGGTCAGCTTCAAAAGGGAAGTCGATACCTGCCAGCAGTAACCATCAGTTACCTGGTGCTCTGGCCTCAACCCCTATGGCAGTGCTGTCAATATGCCCCGGGCACTGTGCCACCTCAAAAAGCCCATGTTATGAGTCAGTCAACTTGATTCAGTTCTTCAGTTCTCTTTACATGTGGCATGCATAACTATAGATGGCACAACAAAGGTTAATAGGAAAAACATGCTTAGTAAGTTGCCAAAGGTGCTTAGATATAGTCGACAATGTGACTGTCCTTTCAAATACATCACCAGCCCAGTGAAGTATATAGGGTACCGTGAACTTTGCAGAATCATTGTAATTGCACAGACTGGCAGCAGCAGTGCACAAACTGTCAGACATTGTAGAAAGGCATTCTGGTTCTCATGCCTCTCACATTCTCTGACTGTACAGGCTACAGCTTGGTGATTTAGTAGCACTCTTAAATGTTTCAAGAATGTATCCATTAATAAGAAATGCTTCTTTGACTTACTCAGCAGACAGTTAAAAGGTAGACCTTTTGAACAGTTAAAAAACTAAGGCCCTTGTAACCGATGGAGAAGTTGATGCAACATTCCTTACTGTATCAACAGAAACCAGGGATTTCTAGGTTCAAAACATTCCATATTGTTAATCAACTGAAAAAGAGCTCACAGTTGTCTCATAGACTGATGTACACTACATGACCATGTGGACACCTGCTCATCGAACATTCCAAAATAAAGAAAAACCCTTGAATGAGTAGTTGTGTCCAAACTTTTGACTGGTGCTGTAAATAAATATTTTTTAAATACCTAATTTACATAAGTATTCAGACCCTTTGTTATGAGACTCGAAATGGAGCTCTGGTATAACCTTTATCCATTGATCATCCTTGAGATGTTTCAACAACTTGATTGGAATCCACTTGTGGTAAATTCAATTGATTGGACATGATTTGGAAAGGCATACACCTGTCTATATAAGGTCCAAAAGTTAACAGTGCATGTCAGACGAAAACCAAGCCATGAGCTCCGATACAGGATTGTGTCAAGGCACAGATCTGGGGAATGTACCAAAATATTTCTGCAGCATTGAAGGTCCCCAAGAACACAGTGGCCTCCATCATTCTTAAATGGAAGAAGTTTGGAACCACCAAGACTCTTCCTAGAGCTGGCCACCCAGGCAAACTGAGCAATCAGGGGAGAAGGGCCTTGGTCAGGGAGGTGACCAAAAACCAGATGGTCACTCTAACAGAGTTCCAGAGTTCCTCTGCGGAGATGGGATAACCTTCCAGAAGGACAACCATCTATGTAGCACCCCACCGATCAGGCCTTTATGGTAGTGGACAGATGGAAGCCACTCCTCAGTAAAAAGCACATGACAGCCACCTTGGAGTTTGCCCAAAGGCACCTAAAGGACTCTCAGACCATGAGAAACAAGATTCTCTGGTCTGATGAAACCAAAATTGAACTCTTTGACCTGAATGCCAAGCATCACGTCTGGAGGAAGCCTAGCACCATCCCTACGGTGAAGGAGACTAGTCAGGATGGGGGAAAGATGAACGGAGAAAAGTACAGAGAGATCCATGATGAAAACCTGCTCCAGAGTGCTCAGGACCTCAGACTGAGGCAAATTTTCACCTTCCAACAGGACAACAACATTAAGCACACAGCCAGGACAATGCAGGAATGGCTTCGGGACAAGTCTCTGAATGTCCTTGAATCAATGTTCTTAAATCAATTTTATAATAAGGCTGTAACGTAACAAAATGTGGAAAAAGTCAAGGGGTCTGAGTGCTTTCTAAATACACCGTATAGTGGACATTTTACTGCATTATCTGAAGAATATCTTTCCTCAGTTAGAACCTTAGTCTGAACCTTTCTCTTTGCAGCATGGGAGAACTCAGAGGCTACATCAATTTAAATTTAAATTTCCAAATAGAGAGGAAACAAAAGTCTCCCACAAGCAAACTGTGTCTAACCGAGATGTAACACCTACTTTTTAAAGAGTTATGAAATGTGGTTAATACTCATGAAACTATAAAAATACCACACGGTTGAGAGAAATATGGAGAGACTAACTTGCTTAGTCTTCAGCTTTTCTTAGTTTAGAAAAATAGGGAAAGTATAACCCAAGGCCATGGGCTTTAGTAAATTTAATATTTGTAATTGCAATGTTATTAGTCATTAGCCCCATCGATCTCTGTCTTGGAGGCTCTGACTATATGCTTTGACTTCACCTTACCTTGGCAGCCATCTTTAATTACATTGGCCCCGTAATGGATGCTTTTTCCCAGAGGACCATAAGTTAGTGTAGAGTGGGAAGGCATGGGACAGCGTGAAAGACAGATAGAGAGAGATGGATAATGGAGACGGTGATTCCGACAAACAGTGAGTAAAGACCTGTCGGAGAGTGACAGGTCCCTGTTTCAAAAGCTATAATGGAACGACTCCAGCAAGTTGTGCTTCGTCAAAGCCTGGCTCCCCTTTGTTCTCAAGGTAGAGAATCCCTTACATCCCTTCTATTGTAGTAGGTGACACATTTCCCTGACCTGTTCACTGGACGTGCTAACTTGTCCCGGACCTGCTGTTTTGGACCCTCTCTCTGCCGCACCTGCTGTCTCTAACTTTGAATGATCGGCTATGAAAAGCCAACTGACATTTACTCCTGAGTTGCTGACCTGTTGCACCCTCTACAACCACTGTGATTATTATTATCTAGACCCTGCAGGTCATCTATGAACGTTTGAACATCTTGGCCATGTTTTGTTATAATCTCCACCCGGCACAGCCAGAAGAGGACTGGCCACCCCTCCTAGTTCGTCTCTAGGTTTCTTACTAGGTTCTGGTTTTTCTAGAGAGTTTTTCCTAGCCACCGTGCTTCGAAATCTACGTTGCTTGCAGTTTGGGGTTTTAGGCTGAGTTTCTGTACAGCACTTTGTGACATCGGCTGATGTAAAAAGGGCTTTATAAATACATTTGATTGAATTTGATTGATTTCATTATACAAGGCCAGGAGATCTTTGTGTGTGCTGAGCGATGAACCAAAATGTCTTAATTTTTTTAGTTGGTAGACAACTAATTTACCAATGACTTGAATTCCATTTAGTGTTTTTTTATGTGAGATTTACAGAGAAATCAAATCATTCTCAAGAGAACTTGAGTCAAGAACTATGTATGATGCTGGGCTTGAGGGAGTTGTAGTGTTCATTAGGCAAATATTCAACCAGTTCAGCGCAGAAATGTGGTAATTAACTACAATGACCATAGTCCATTGTGCCTGTTCTTCCCTCTTGGACAGTGATGGATTGCCTACACACAGACTGCGTGATAGAGGAATGTACACAACACAAGGGACACGAGGGATAGAGACATTTCAAGAGTTAGCTAAACCCGATTGATAGTTGTCGTAGTTGGTAATTAGCAGTCTTGAAAGTATGCCTTATGTGCTTTGAAGAAATAGTACAATTGCGTTGTCAGACTATTCTGCAGCATACTTTGGCATCTCCCAGCTAACTAGCTACTAGTCTAGCTAAAATAGTACAGTATGTGGAGCACAGAGATAATGTTTATTGTCTGTCTGGCTGGCTGGCTGGCTGGCTGGCTGCTAATGCCTGAAAACAAATGAGTTGATGACATAATAATAATAAAGTGATCAAATAAAAACAAAGTAATGTACACAACTGAAATATTGCATTATTTCATATTAATTTAATATTTTTCTATTGTTGTCTACACTTTTGGACCTGACAGAGACAATGGAATATTTTCAATGTTTTTAGCAATTGAATGTTCATTATTTTTGGCTTTACAATCATGTTCATGTCATTATGTCATAATACATTTCATGTTACTTTTATTTTATTGAAACCGAAATCTAAAATAACCAACCCGAAGCCGAACTGACATCAAAAAGCCCTTACTGCTCAGCATTAGTATGTGTGTATATGTGTTTGTGCATTTATATGTGTGCGCAAGTGCATATCTGTGTGCAAAGTCCATATACATGGAACTCACGGAACAGCAAGCTTATCTTTAATGTGAGGGAAGCACAACAAAGACCTGTGCCCAATTAATCTCAATGTAGCCTCTGTTGGTCATTGCTTGAGTTAAGTCCTTCTTGGTCCTTCATGGCGCATCTTCGTGTAACAAGAAATGACTGCCTCAGACCCTCACTTTGATATAGAGGAACAAAAGCGAAGAATATAACTGACTAGAAAAAACGGAGTCTCTACACTTTCATATGTGATTGTTTTTATATTTCCAATGCTTATAGAAATGTACAGAAGAGTATTGGGACTTGGATTCAACATTTTAGTAAGATAGTACTTTAAAAAAAAAGAGGCAATATTTTGAAAATAAAGTGGCAGTATTTTGAGAATAAAGTGGCAATATTTTGAGATTAGAGTCAAAATGTGATTTAGAGAATAAAGTAAAAAACACACTCTTTTCAAACAGGCGTAACACACACACACACACACTTTGGGTATCCCCAAAGCAATACCATTCTAACGGCCATGGTGTGTTGTCAGACTGCAAAGAGACATGGAGTTGTGTGCATCAGTCCCTCTCATTGTGCCCTTCGAATTCACTACAATGTTATTCTCAATTACCTGTGTAGGGGAGACTGGGATTGGGTTGTAACACGGGATAGTTGTAACACTGTGCCCATACTCAGTTTAGGTCTGAACCGTCATGTGACAAAAAAGTCCCTGTGATGAACTCTGTAGATTCTATTGACATAAATAAGATTTTGAGGTAAGAAAGTCAAAACCAAAATGTTACATCTAACCCAGAGTAAAACTTCATGTTTTTTGTACATGTTTTATTTTACTTTCAGCATGACTAGATCATGGAAAAGAAAGACAAGGGAGTATTCTCCACACTTTAGAAAGAGCATTAAATTATGTAGCAGAGCAGGGGAAGTCAATCAGATTGGTAGTAAAGTTGTATGGCATATGTCATGTGACGCTGTACAGATTCGGCAAAGAGAGAAAGAAGAAAATAGAAAAGGGGCCGAGAGAGCTTCCTCATGTAGGCTACCATTGTAGAAACAGGGCCTTCATGGTTGAGCGGTAGCAAAAATGTGACCTGTTTCAGAAAACCAGGCGCATGTCACTACTTCAGAGGAGAGTCATTTGAACATAAACTCAAACTGCGTTTTTTGACAGAAATGCCTTCTCGAACATGTGAACTTTCATGTACCTTAATAGCAAACTTCTATGCCATCTGTTAATACAAATAAAATTGTTAAATTACGAGCCTAGTTGGTTTAGCCACAGAAAAAGTCATCAACCTTCCCGCTAGCAATGATTGGCTGAGATAATGAGTGGGCTGGACATGCCGAGAGATGAGTTTGGATTGGTCTTCCATATAGCACGCTTCTGTCTGTTTGAGCTAGTCACCATGTCTAGGTAATCCTGTCTAACGCAGCTTTTACATTTTTTTTATTGCATAGTAAAACTGCGTTAGTGTTGTTATCCACTTTCTGGAGGACCGAGTTTTGAAATCAGTGGAATTCGAGTATGATAGCTAAGGAGATGGAGAAAACACCTGTCTCCGGATTACATCTTCAAACTAAGGGCAACCATGGCATCCGACAGGAGATGCGTCCATCCATGATGTATACGGGTAAGACTTTCAGATATTAAACGTTTCTAACTTTGACAGAAAGTGGTTCCATTTAAAGTTAAAGAGTAATGTTTACTAGCGAGCTAAAGTTGCGTGTGTGATCTTATTATTCATATCTCAGAGCCATTTGCTTTGCTAGTTATAGCCCAATGTTAGCTAGCTAACATTGAACCTGGTTGGTTAGCTACCTGCAGATTCATGCAGGGTAGTAATGTCATGACTCTGGATTATGGTTCATCATTTACTTAGCTAGCTAGCTACATGTCTTAACAAAAAACTCCACTATGCAAGTATCCATTTCAATAGAATGTCACAGCAAACAACTGTTGATAGAGGTACTAGCTTGTAAATTCACTCTGGCTATCTACTCCAATTTCAGACCACGGGTAAGATAGTCTAGCTAGCTACATTTTCAGATATTAAATGTTTCACATTTTGACAAAGTATTTTCATTTCAAGTTAAAGTGTACTGCTTGCTAGCCATCTAACGTTAGCTGCTGGCTCGCAAGCTAACGTTACGTGTATGATCTTATTATTCGTATCTCAGAGCCATTTGTTTGGCTAATTATTGCCTAATGTTAGCTAGCTAACATTGAACCTGGTTGATTAGTTACCTGCTGATTCATGCAGGGTAGTAATGTCATGAGTTGGGATTATGGTTCATTGTTTACCTAGTAAACTAGCTACATGTCTTATTTCAGAGTGTGCCAGGGCACAGAATAACTGATGAATTTAAGAACGCACAACACCTTTTGAATATGGCTAGTGTCAGTAAACATTGGCAAAACAGCGTAGTTAAATTGTTGCCAGTAGCACAGTTACAGTCACCAACGCTCTGGATAACATGAAAACAGCCTACTACGGCGAGTAAAAATGGTCAGAGTGGGGTGTTCTCTCATTTGTGTCTGGAAGTAGCGAGCAGTTAGCCAATGATAGCCAGTTAGCTTGGGTGCTTGACTGCTGTTGTGAGGTCAAAACATTCAGATCAACACTACTCATCGACCAGAGCATTCAATGTGCGCTCTGAACGCTCCGAGAGTGAAACACTCTGAATTTATGAACGGACAATCTCACAGCACAGTTGCAGTCACCAACGTTCTGGATAACATACCAGCCTAACCAGTTCTGCTAGGGCGAGTAATGTTCAGTGAGCTGTTCTCTCATTTGTGTCTGGAAGTAGCTAGCAAGTTAGCTTGGGTCATTGACTGCTGTTGTTAGTAAGGAATGCTCAAATCAACCCTTAAAGAGATGGGTGGGGCTAAAGCTTAAGAGGGTGTGAACGATGCTGAATGGGTGTTTCGGTACTACTACTCTCCAGTAGGTTTACCAAAACATTCAAGGAACATTTTCTCTATGTGAGTTACAAGTTTATTAACTTTTAATGCAGAATTACTTTCCCAGTGTTCCTCAACTGTAGTTGAGCGGGCAGCAGGTAGCCTAGTGGTTAGAGTGTTGGACTTGTAACCGAACGGTTGCAAGATTGAATCCCTGAGCTGACAAGTTAAAAATGTTGTTCTGCCCCTGAACAGGGCAGTTAACCCATTGTTCCTAGACTGTCATTGAAAATAATAATTTGTTCTTAACTGACTTGCCTAGTTAAATAAAGGTTAAAAAAAACTTGTAACTAATTTTTGAGAAAATGTTCTTTGAATGTTTTGGTAAACCTACTGGAAAGCTCGTTTTTGTCTACACCCATTCAGCATTGTTCACACCCTCTTAAGTCTTTGACATGCGAGGCCATGTAGTAAACAACCAAAGATTTCAAGACTGAAGGCTGGTTTATACTACGTCTATCGTCAGTCTATTGTCATCCGACATCAAACTTGTCGTTGTTGTCCTGACTACAGGCTGCATGACATCAGCAGCCTGGTTGTCCATAACAGCATAACAAGTGTATTTTAACACCAATAAACCCACCCGTTTAAAAAATGATTTCAATATATGTCAATCTAGCAAACCATGCAACTAAAAGCATCTTTATAAACAATGTTTTGGTTCATTTCTAGCTTGTTAGCTAGCTAGCTAATGTTAAGTTAGCTCGCTAGCCAGTTCAAATAATGACCAAATCATATAGCTGACAACGTCAGGAAAATAAACTCACAACATGATCATTATTTACAAGTTCATGGCGAGCCAATTACAGAAAATAACTTACAGTTGTAAGTCTGACAAAATAAAAGCAAGGCATTCTACCAGATGATTTTAGGACTTGGACACGTTGGCCTAACGTTATATCCTAATTTGACTTTGTTGCAGGTCATGTTTGTCATATTACCGTCTCTGGTAAAAACATACTACAAAATCAAAGTTTATTTGTCACATGCACAGGATACAGAAAGTGTAGTGAAATTGTTACTTGCATAGTGGAGACATTTGTTTAGACATGTAGCTAGATTAACAATGAACCACAATCCCAACTCATAACGTTAACACCCTGCATGAATTCACAGGTAGTTAACCAACTAGGTTGATTGTTAGCTAGCTAGCTAACATTAGGCAATAGCGATGCAAATTGTTCTGAGATACATATAATATTACTACACAGATCATACATGTAATGTTAGCTAGAGAGCCAGCTTAAAGATGTAATCCGGAGACAGGTGTTTTATACAGCAGCCTTCTGTGTTTTCTCTTTCCGACTCCCTCTACATATTTGCAATCCAACGCCAGAATTTTCTCCATCTACTTAGCTATCATTCTCTAATTCCACTGGGCATTCCACTGATTTCAAAACTCTGTCCTCCAAAAAGTGGAGAGCATCACTTTTGCAGTTCTGCTATGTGATATCTTTCAAAGCATGCTGCATGGCAGACCCATCCGAACTCATCTCTCGGCATGTCCAGCCCATCCATTCTCTCAGCCAATCATGGCTAGCGGGAAGTTTCCTCACTTTTTCCGTGGCTAAACCAACTAGGCTCGTAATCTAACAATTTTGTTCGTATTTACAGATGGCATACAAGTTTGTTATTAAGGCACATGAAAGTTCACGTGTTCCAGAAAGCATTTCTGCCACAAAACACATATAGATTTTTAAAAACAAGTTTACATTCAAATGCTTCTCCTGTGAACTAGTGACGCGCAACCTATGTCCAGTTTCCTGAAACGAGACACATTTATATTGTGGATTGTCTCCCTGTGAGGTAAGCACTTGAAGGGAATTAGTGAGGAGTAAGTCAGGGCAAGTTATCAGTTAATGTTGATGTTTGTGACAATTAAGGTCAACGGAGGGGGTACTAATGTAAATTATTAATTGTGAGAACTATTGAACATATTTTATTCTATTGTACATGTCAGGAAACTTGCCTACCAACTCGCTATACAATATGGTTGCTAGCATCCCCAGTCATGGGATGAGAACTCTCTGCAGGAGCAGACTGGTTCTCGTCCTACCCAAAGCAACACCCTACTCTCTCCATTAGGAGTGCTGAAGCAACTAGTCTGTCGTGGGCCACAAGTTTCAACAGAACAAATGTGGCAGAGTTTTTCAGCAAACTAGGAGAGGTGATAAATAAAGACAGCTTTGATGGCAATGACTTATAGAATGTTGATGAGACAGGAATAACCACAGTACAAACACCTGATATAAATGTTTGTGAAAGTTGGCACCAAACAGGTTGGAGCAATCAACTCAAAAGAAAAGGGTACACTAGTGTCAACGGCATGTGCTATAAATGCAAAAGGAAACACAATCCACACAACTTTTGTTTTCCCACGCAAAAGATACCACGACCACTTTGTACTGGATGGACCAATTTTGTAAGTGGAAATAGATCTGGCTGGATGCAGGTGGATGACTTCCTCATTTTCCTTGAACACTTCGCCAAACATTCCATGGTCAGCCTGGAAAGGTGATCATTCTCCTTGACAACCACAGCTCACACCTGTCTATTAGGACCATTGATTTCTGTAGGCGCTTTGGCATAGTCTTGCTGTCTTTCCCCCCACACTGTTCATACATGTTCTAGCCTCTGGACAGGAGTGTGCACTGGCCATTGAAGAAAATTGTGAACTCTGCCAGTGATGCCTGGAAGAGTAAGAATCCCAGAAAGACCATGACCATATATGACATTCCAGACCTTGTCATTGTGTGCACGGAGCACTTTAACAATTCCAAGTCCAGGGAGGTCTGGGTGCAGTGCTGGGGATGCAAACTATGGGCCCACCAAGTCTGTACCCCAGGACAGCCATACCACTGTCACAACTGTGACTCTGATTAAGTGAACATGTCCAACATTGTCACAACACACACACACACACACACACACACACACACACACACACACACACACACACACACACACACACACACACACACACACACACACACACACACACACACACACACACACACACACACACACACACACACACTCAGGTGTTTTGTTTAGCAGGACCATTTAGTGGAGTTTAAAATAATAAACATTTTATTATTTATATTTATTATTTTTCTGCCAATCGAAAAGTTGAACATGGCAATGTTGCTCTCATGATTTCAATAAAGGTGTAAAATAATTAGTTGCACGTCATGATTCATGCACTTTTTCATTCTGTTACAACTTCCCCCAAGCGCTATTACAACTAACTCACACCATGGGGTAAATTGTAACACTTCACTCCTTGCATTTAAGACCGCACCATGCATTTGCAGGTTGATTAACATACATACAGTAATAACCACACCAATTTGTAAAGGACAGATGTAGGTTGTTTGTATCAATTATTGAATACACTACCATAAACAATCTCGAAACAAACCGACGTAAAAGGTGAAAAGTGTTACAACCATCCCCAGACTCCCCCTAGGCTATGAATAAATAATCACTTATCTGACTGACATGACTTGATTGGTAGCCTACAGTAATATCTCCATTCACTGTCCATCTATCTGTGATGTCTTCAAGGATGGGAAGAATGAAGTATGCATAGGTTATCCCAAAAAAAGGGGCATCATCTCCTTTATTGTCTATTTGTCTCAGCTATACCGCTAATTTAGGCTACCACTTGTTCACCTTATAGATAGAGACTAGTGGCTAGACCTGTTGGCTGTTAAAAAATACTGTCTCCAATGGGACTTTACTCAAAACCCTGCCACCGGCCCTGTGGCTATGCAAGGTCCATGTCAGTGGTTTGGGGGCAGCTCTTGAGCCTGACAGGGACGCCAATCCTTCTCCATGCAATCTGTGACTTACATTCACAAGAAAATAAGCATAGGCCTATGAGGATACCTTATTGGAATTGTAGCCTACATAAAACATCATGCCATAACGCACATATTTGTAAGTTAACCTTTTGTTTCGACATTTAGGCTGCTGGCATAGGTGTCACTCTCTAAAATCCCCCCCACATCCTGAAGTTGCTTTTTGTCTCCCCCAGTTTTAACATTGGAATGTGATGCAAAACAAGGCAACATTGTATTTTAAGACCATGTGGACGCCTTCGAGCGGTCTGGTAAGCTGTTTGGAGTGTTTATCTGACTGGATATAATAAATAATAATAATAATAATACTTGTCACGGCCACTACTAAAATCAAAGTTGCGCCCCTGTCTAAAATATACTATGCAAGGTCTTGACTTAGGCTGTATAGCCTATCATATCTAATAGGCCTAAATTTAGAATAAATTATTATTTCAAGAAAGGGAGAATCCATCCATTAGTATATTCGAACAGCGCCTCAGAGTAGCTGATTTGCGCTTGCAAGGGAGGTCCTTGAGTTGCCTCTTGTCCCACATACACCTTTGCATAAAACCCCTGCTTCATTGTTTATTCCTCCCGCAGCCATTGAATAGGCCTATAATTTACTTTCACTTGCCCACTGTAATGTACGATTATCCAACAAGTTAGCGTAATCAATCTAGTGGGCCGCTATAGGTTTATAATGGGTTGCAAAATAGCGGTGTTGCAGCGAATTTGGAGAGTAGCTTGACATGAGACACATAAACACGCATAGCCCTTGGTCCCCACTGCTGGACAGACTCAACCAACCCCAGTTCTTTTTGCATTCAGAGACAATGCCAAGAAAGTTTTTTGTTTGCACTCCTAACGCATCATAGCTGTTAGAAGAGTGTATGCCTATATTCTGAAATTACCAGGTGGAAACTTGGTGTGCGTGTGCGATATTAAATCATTAAATTGATAAGTGTGAGTGCGCAGTGATGGCTGTTTGAACAAGTGTATTAGATCATTAGATTGATGGCCATTGGTATGTTTTGCCACTATTTTTTACCTCACACTCACACACCTGCATACACACACAACCCGCACATCTCTACCTATGAAGGCCTAACCACGGTTCCTCCTTCTGAAAATAATCTGTGGCACAACCTCTTCCTGGTCCTAATACTTATAATAATATAGTTATGTGCTAAAAGAGCAAGGATTTCCTTGTTACTAAAGCCAATCCTAAAGTATAATTTCACCAAGTCATCTAACTCAGGAATATCAACAGTGGTGAACACAGCAACAAGGAGCCAGGGAGACACACAATTAATCAACACAGTACCGGGTCACAGTGTCGGGTCAAAACGACCCAAGGACAGCGAGAGGGTCAACACTGTGAGGTCAAAATGACCCGAGGACAACACAGTGTCGCGTTGGGTGAAAATGGGTTAACCTCCCGCTGTCCTCGGGTCATTTTGACCCGACACTACAGCAGTGAAAACAATCACCTCCATGATATTATGCAACTTGAAAATTGATGACTTGTTCTAGACGGACCCCAGTAGGACAAAATTTAATGGGTACATGTCCAGACATGTGGAGCAGTGAAAACAATCCCCTCTAGGATATTATTCGACTTGGAATGTGCTGACCTGTCCTAGACTGACCCCAGTAGTACAAAAAGTGAATGGGTACATGTCCTTACATGGAGGCCATTTTATCCAGCCAAGGCAGTTTTATCCAGCCAAGGCAGTTTTATCCAGCCAATGCAGTTTTATCCAGCCAAGGCAGTTTTATCCAAACGAGGTTGTTTTATCCAGCCGAGGTCATTTTATCCAGCCGAGGCCGTTTTATCCAACCGAGCCACTCCCGTTGTCCTCGGGGTCATTTTGACCCGACACAGTGTTGACCCTCCCGCTGTCTCCACTACATCATTGAAAACAATCACCTCCATGATATTATGCAACTTGAAATTTGATGACTTGCCCTAGACTGACCCCAGTAGTACAAAAGTGAATGGGTACATGTACAGACATATGGAGCAGTGAAAACAATCCCCTCTAGGATATTATTCAACTTGGAATGTGCTGACCTGTCCTAGACTGACCCCGTTAGTACAAAAGTGAATGGGTACATGTCCTTACATGGAGGCCATTTTATCCAGCCAAGGCAGTTTTATCCAGCCAAGGCAGTTTTATCCAGCCAAGGCAGTTTTATCCAAACAAGGTTGTTTTATCCAGCCGAGGTCGTTTTATCCAGCCGAGGTCGTTTTATCCAACCGAGCCCCTCCCGTTGTCCTCGGGGTCATTTTGACCCGACACAGTGTTGACCCTCCCGCTGTCTCCACTACATCATTGAAAACAATCACCTCCATGATATTATGCAACTTGAAATTTGATGACTTGCCCTAGACTGACCCCAGTAGTACAAAAGTGAATGGGTACATGTACAGACATATGGAGCAGTGAAAACAATCCCCTCTAGGATATTATTCAACTTGGAATGTGCTGACCTGTCCTAGACTGACCCCGGTAGTACAAAAAGTGAATGGGTACATGTCCGTACATGTCCAGATATGTGGAGCAGTGACAACAATCACTTCCATGATATTATGCAACTTGACATTTGATGATTTGTCCTAGACTGACCCCAATATGACAAAAGTGAAATTTTGCCTTTATTCATGTATCTATGTAAGCTGTAGGAAACAACAGATACTAATATTGTCATGGGTACATGTCCATACATGTCCAGACAAGTCCGTACATGTCCAGGCATGTGGTCTTGTCCAAGGTGCTGAAGCCATGACTGTGCGTTTCACTGCTGAACAGGTTCTAGAACCGATTCTTTCAAATGTCCAGCAAGACGACTGATTCTGAAGAGGAAGTGGAGGATGTGTCAGAAGATGAAGATGGGGAGGAATACAACCCAGAGCACGATGCATCATCTTCAGAAGAAGAAATCCCTCAAGCTGAAAAAGAGACTTTCCTGTCAAAAAACGGCAAAATCAAATGGTCCTCAGTAGCATATCACAACCAGGGCAGGATGGCAGAGCATAATGGCCCGGAGATGACCCCAGGACCCACAACGTATGTTGTTTCCCATGCCTATGACATGGCCTCAACATTCTACCTGTTCATCATACCGGCAATAGAAAACATCATCCTGGACATGACAAATCTGGAGGGTTTTCTAAAATATGGAGACAGCTGCAAAGGGATGGATGAGACTGACCTGCATGCCTACATAGGGCTGCTAATCTTAGCAGGTCCCGAGGTGAGGCTGCAGTTAGTCTATGGGATGCAGAGAGTGGAAGGGAAATTTTCCGTGCCGCCATGCCACTCAAACTCTTTCACACTTACTCAAGACTGCTATGATTTGATGACCTTGAGTCAAGACCTGCAAGATGTGCGACAGACAAACTGGCAGCCATAAGAGAGGTCTGGGACAAGTGGGTGGAGCGGCTGCCAGTCCTCTATAACCAGGGCCTGACATGACAGTGGATGAGCAACTGGTTCCATTCAGAGGTAGTATATGGATACCTCGTAAGCGCAACAAGAGGAGGGTGTTCCTGGAGCAGATGGGAAAGGCACTTGTAACTCCATTCATCAAAAGAAGGGAGCGTCTCCCCCGCACAGACGCATCTGCAGCAGTTGTGAAAGCTGTTCAGAGGGCCAGATCTCATGATCAACCTGAGGAGCCACTAGCCACTGCCCCAGCTGGGGAAAGTAAGAGGAAGAGGTGTCAGATCTGCCCACCAGAGAAGGACTCTAAACACATACTGTGTGCTGCAGCTGTAAGAAATATATCTGCAAAGGCTGTGCAAATGCATACTGTCACACATGTGCTCATTGGGGGTTTAGTCAAAGGCGGGTCAGTTTGACTCGGAGCACACGGGGTGTATAAAGAATATGAGGACAATGGGAGGGTTAAGCAGAAGTAGAATATTGCCACTTATTCACAAACATTTATCTTTACTTTATTCTCTAAATAAATTAAATTTTGAGTTTATTCTTGAAATATTGCCACTTCTTTCACAAAATTCCATTTAGACTTCATTTTTGAAATATTGACACTTCATTCTTAAGGGGCATGTGCCCCACATGACATCTGTGCTCGAGACACTATTATTATTTTAGAGTCATTTCCCCTGACTTTCCCCAGATTCACCCTTGGAATAAACAAATGATGTTGACTTAAAGCTCATTTCTAGCATTATGACAGAAATGTACTGGCAATGGCTGATTCCTGGTGCAGACTGATCAGGTAATCAATCGTTGGACAACAAAGGAAAAGCAGGAAGAAAACAGGAAGCAGAGCCAAGCCGCTGGCACTGCATGCTGCATCGCAAATGAATCAAACATTTTTATTGATTGGTTAATTGATTAGGATGTGACTTGGCCGAGGCAGAGTCTTTTAATTCAACCTGGCACTCAGTAGGCCGATGTCTCTTTAAGACATGTTAATTGATGTAATTACCATTAAACAAGAAATTATCTTGCTGAAGTGGAAAGCACAGTGGTGCACACCCAAGATTGCACGTTAACCTAGCAAGGACAAAAGAAAATGGATAAAACTAGCCTAATCTTTGGTGTAATTATCTTTGGCTCTATTCAATTAGTTTCTGCTTTGAGAGCAGATAGTCTTCACTGTAATTGTTTTTGCGATCGGTTCATTCTGTCATAATATAACCATATTGCAGATAGATATCAGTATGTTCAAGGTCATTGAACAAATATAATTTTACTGGACAAAAATATATTGTTCAATTTGAATGTGTTGTGGACACAGACAAGGCACATAAGCTATCGTCATTAGGGACATTACGCGACCAGATGTTAATAACCGCTCACTTTCCCCAAGATGTTAATTCCTTTCACTTCTCATCTCTTTTTTATGGTCACACCCTGAGAAATATGAGTGACACGAGCAGAATGCAGTATGGAGTGGAATGCATTTAATAATAATGCTGCCAATCTCAGTCATCTATCTGGTTCCTTTTCATGGATACAGCACGTGACAGTATATTGAAAAAAATACCTTAGTAAAACTGAAGGACAGTTCAACAGAGACTGACGCTCCAGACTCAATGCCACAGTGGTCTTTACTTTCTTATCACAAAGATGAGCAGATGCTCATTAAGGAAGTACACACACACACACAAAGAAAAGTTAAGTGAAAATGAACTATTGGTTTGGACACAGTACTAATTGTGCTGTCATAGCGGAGGGAAAAAGCTGAGTGATAATGCTACCTAACCACAGCCATGCAATATAACATGTTGTTTATCCTTGTGCTGGGTAGACTGATTTTCTCTGTGAAAAAAATAGGTTAAATTCAAACAGGCAGGGGGGGTGATTTGAGCCCTGGGACTTTTGCATCTCCATCTGCAAAATACTCTTATTACCTAGGGAAAGCCTGGGATGGGTGTCATCATGAGAGTTTATGAGTTTGCCCTCTTTGGCCCTGATAAGACACTCTCACATGCTGACCCCACCATTCACGCACGTGCATCCGCGTGCACCATCACGTGCATATTGATTTTGTCCACCCACACCAGACGCGATCAGGACACAGGGGTTGAAATATCAAAATGAACTCTGAACCAAATATATTAACTTCGGGACAAGTTAAACAGCATTAAACATCCATGGAAATTTAGCTAGCTAGCTTGCTCTTGATAGCTAATTTGTCCAGGGATATAAACATTGTTATTATTTTACCTGAAATGCACAAGGTCCTCTACTCTGACAGTGAATCTACAGATAAAAGGGTAAACAGTGTAGGTTTCTAGTAATCTTCTTCTTCGGACTTTATATGGCGGTCACCAACCAACTTCAAGGTGCATTACCACCACCAACTGGACTGGAGTGTGGACCTCAGTTCATCTTTCAATCACCAACGTGGGTATATGCTCCTAAAAACCAATGAGGAGATGGGAGACTTGCTGCGCATCAAGCGTCACAAATACAGTGGGGCAAAAAAGTATTTAGTCAGCCACCAACTGTGCAAGTTCTCCCACTTAAAAACATGTGAGAGGCCTGTAATTTTCATCATAGGTACACTTCAACTATGACAGACAAAATGTGGGGGAAAAAAATTCAGAAAATCACATTGTAGGATTTTTAATGAATTTATTTGCAAATTATGGTGAAAAATAAGTATTTGGTCACCGACAAACAAGCACGATTTCTGGCTCTCACAGACCTGTAACTTCTTCTTTAAGAGGCTCCTCTGTCCTCCACTCGTTACCTGTATTAATGGCACCTGTTTGAACTTGTTATCAGTTTTAAAGACACCTGTCCACAACCTCAAACAGTCACACTCCAAACTCCACTATGGCCAAGACCAAAGAGCTGTCAAAGGACACCAGAAACAAAATTGTAGACCTGCACCAGGCTGGGAAGACTGAATCTGCAATAGGTAAGCAGCTTGGTTTGAAGAAATCAACTGTGGGAGCAATTGTTAGAAAATGGAAGACATACAAGTCCACTGATAATCTCCCTCGGTCTGGGGCTCCACGCAAAATCTCACCCCGTGGGGTCAAAATGATCACAAGAACGGTGAGCAAAAATCCCAGAACCACACAGGGGGACCTAGTGAATGACCTGCAGAGAGCTGGGACCCAAGTAACAAAGCCTACCATCAGTAACACACTACGCCGCCAGGGACTCAAATCCTGCAGTACCAGACATGTCCCCCTGCTTAAGCCAGTACATGTCCAGGCCCGTCTGAAGATTGCTAGAAAGCATTTGGATGATCCAGAGGAAGATTGGGAGAATGTCATATGGTCAGATGAAACCAAAATAGAACTTTTTGGTAAAAACTCAACTCGTCATGTTGAGGACAAAGAATGCTGAGTTGCATCCAAAGAACACCATACCTACTGTGAAGCATGGGGGTGGAAACATCATGCTTTTGGGGATGTTTTTCTGCAAAGGGACCAGGACGACTGATCCGTGTAAATGAAAGAATGAATGGGGCCATGTATCGTGAGATTTTGAGTGAAAACCTCTTTCCATCAGTAAGGGCATTGAAGATGAAACATGGCTGGGTCTTTCAGCCTGACAATAATCCCCAAACACCGCCCGGGCAACAAAGGAGTTGCTTCGTAAGAAGCATTTCAAGGTCCTGGATTGGCATAGCCAGTCTCCAGCTCTCAACCCCATAGAAAATCTTTGGAGGGAGTTGAAAGTCTGTGTTGCCCAGCAACAGCCCCAAAACATCACTGCTCTAGAAGAGATCTGCATGGAGGAATGGGCCAAAACACCAGCAACAGTGTGTGAAAACCTTGTGAAGACTTACAGAAAACGGGGGGCAATGCAATGTAAATAGTCCAGGTGGCCATTTGATTAGTTTTTCAGCAGTCTTATGACTTGGGGGTAGAAGCTGTTAAGGAGCCTTTTGGTCCTAGACTTGGCGCTCCGGTACCGCTTGCCGCGCGGTAACAGAGATGCCAGTCTATGACTTGGGCGAGTCTATGACAATTTTTTTGGCCTTCCTCTGACACGCCTTTTATATAGGTCCTGGATGTCAGGAAGCTTGGCCCCAGTGATGTTGGGGTTGTTGTTCTGGCACCACTTTGCCAGGTGTCTGACCTCCTCTCCATTAACTGTCTCATCGTTGTAGGGACAAAACACAATTGGAGTTAGACAAACAGGAGAAAAAAAAATGTAGCGCACTGACTATGTAGGAACCTAATATTCAATTAATTTCAATGATCGGTAATGTAACGGCTTTCTTCCTGGGAAGGAGAGGCGGACCAAAACGCAGCGTGGTTAGGGTTAAACATCTTTAATAAAGACAAATACAGAGAAAACACTACAAATATACAACACAATAAATGTGATACCCAAAAACAGTCCTGCGTGGTGAAACAGACACAGAAATAATCACCCACAAAAACCCAACACAAAACAGGCTACCTAAATATGGTTCCCAATCAGAGACAATGACTAACACCTGCCTCTGATTGAGAACCATATCAGGCCAAACACAGAAACAGACAAACTAGACATACAACATAGAATGCCCACCCAGCTCACGTCCTGACCAACACTAAAATAAGGAAAACACACAAGAACTATGGTCAGAACGTGACAGGTATTTGTATAAACTTTTTTGATTTTCATAATAAACAAATGTATTTACAGGGTTACCTATTCGTTTTTTAGGGTACAACATTTGCTTATATACTGTAACTCAAATTCATATTGGACCAATATACTTAATAGGCTACATATCAATCAATTTAAAGAATCCTCTTTTCTGGTGTTCATAAATGTTTTATTGTGCTCCTCAATTTTTAAATTGTGGATCACAAGTGCTAACAATGAAAATAGTTCATTTAGAGTCCTGGGTGGTACTGCTGGGTAATTTGGTTGTATTAGTACATGTGCATATTGAGAGCAAGTGTACATAGCAGTGGTCACAGTAAATTGATCAGTTCTGATTTACAAACAACACAATCCCTACAGAAAGAGTGGAGTCGTGATAGGCTCAGCAAACAGATGCATGCACAGGTATATTATTCACGGAAGCTGTGAAATAAAACCATGATGAATGGCAAAGCACAGATTTGCACACACCCATACTCACAAACACAAGCAAATGCAAGCAAGCACACACACACATGCGCGCACACGCACACACACGCACACACGCACTCATGCTTTCAACCTTATTTCTATGAACCTAAGCCTAAGCAGAAAGGGAAAGGCTCTTTCTATCTCTTTTGCAGTCACTGGGAGCATAGCTAGCTGCTGCCCAGCATTCATCCCCCAGAAAAAAAGCTATATTCTGGCTTAGCATTGATAGGAAACTCTTTCACTCTGTTCTGTTCTCCCCTGGGCTTTCACTTCATCTCCACGTCCTGCATGGTCCATGAAACACTCACAATCCGTTAATGTCATAAAATACAGGCCAGGGTTATAAATCATTGAGGGAGCTGGACTGGAGAAGGGAGTTCAGCCAGGGCACCTCACTCTGGGGCTCGCCCGGGCAACCCCCTGACCTCACCCAGTCCGTTGCCCTAACCACTGCTACCGTGTGTACCCAATCAAAGCCCCTCTGTGGCAATGATCAAAGAGGGGTGCTGGGAGAAGGAGAGAGGGAGAGGGGGAGAAGAGGGAGGTAAAGGGCATGTTTGAGGACACAGGAGGGTGAGCTAATTTTGGCTCTAATGAGGAGACGTGGCAGGGTGAGCGAGAGCTCCTGCCCACTTACCCACGGCTGGGAGCCCACAGATGAGAGCTACGCAGTGTGTGTGTGTGCGTGTGTAGAGAGAGAGAGAAATAAATATGTTTTCTACTCAGTGAGAGTGTGTACACAGTACTGTTCATTTATAACTCTATTGCTGCGATTATGTGTACGCATGTGCATGTTTGACCCAGTCTCCGTGTTGTACATTTGTGTGCATGTTTATTTGTGCAGCCAGTATGTTTGTGTATATGTTTGTGTGTATTGTGGCTATTGTGTGTTTATGAGCTCATGTGCTGGCAGAGATCTCATACTCCAGCTGTGCTCTCCCACCCACGCCTGTTTGCATGGTGGAGATCGCTGATAAACCTTGCCCACCCACCCGCTTCACTAATATGTAGGGGCATTGGAATCAACCATTTATCCTGTGATGTTCTTGGTACAGAGTGGAAAAGTAATAAAAGCAGGTAGCATTTCTGTTGCTGGCATTTGCCACTTTGCAAGTTGTTGCAGCCCAACTGAAATTATAGGCTACAGTTGGTTGCAATATATTGTTGTCCTGATTTACTGCTCAGAACGCCTTTCACAGGGACACTTTCCGTCCTCTGGAGCATATACAGTACTGCCTATGCCTTGAGGGCAATACAGTCACACAAATATCCATTAAGTGGGTATTCTAAGTTATAATGTACAAAAGTGACACCTAGTGCATCTGGCAATGTATACAAAATAATATATGGTATACAATAATAATTGTTACAATCTAAAATAATAATAACTTTAAGTGGAATACACCCATTATCCAGCCTTGTAGAATCCATTTGAACCCCATTTTCAGAGGCGTAGCTACATATGCAAAGAGTGACATTTGCCCTGGTAAACAAATCAATAAAACACATTCTCTTTTGGTCAATTGTTAATTTAACTATAGTTTTCATTTCAATTAAAAAGTGACTGAAGTGCATAATATTACACAGTCATTTCACTGATGGTTCTCATTGGCAATTAAAAGAGGAAGGGATGATTAACATTTTCGAATTGTTCTGTAATTTGTATCTGTCTTATGTAATCATTTCAGCAAGGTATGCTTTGGCAAACCCCTTACCTGGTTAACGATACCCTTGTTGATGGGTAAGACTGCAGGGCAAAGAGAGGGAGTCTGTTCAGAGACTACACGGTTTTCTTAGCAATTATGTAAATAGAATATGTATGAATTTTGTGTACTGTGCATGTTTGGGTTCTTTCTTAGTTACCTTATGAAAGACACCTAGTCACGGTTGTTGAAGGATGAGGACCAAGGTGCAGCATGGTGAGCGTACATTTTACTTTATTTATGAATGACGCCGACAACAAACAATAAACCATATAAAACAAACCGTGGAGTTCAAGGCTATGTGCCATCAAACAAAGTTAACTTCCCACAAACACAGGTGGGAAAAAGGGTACCTAATCTAAGTATGATTCCCAATCAGAGACAACGATAGACAGCTGTCCCTGATTGAGACCCATACCGAGCCAAAACATAGAAATAGAAAATCATAGAAACACAAAACATAGAATGCCCACCCCAACTCACGCCCTGACCAAACCAAAATAGAGACATAAAAAGGATCTCTAAGGTTAGGGCGTGAGAGTACTCCCCCACAAAGGTGCGGACTCTGGCCGCAAAACCTAAACCTATAGGGGAGGGTCTGGGTGGGCATCTATCCGTGGCGGCGGCTCAGGTGCGGAACGCAGACCCCGCTCCACCGCTGGCTCACCCCACTTTGGTGGCACCTCTGGTGTGGGGACCCTCGCCTCAGACTGGGG
This sequence comes from Oncorhynchus masou masou, assembly GCF_036934945.1. Classification (NCBI taxonomy): domain Eukaryota; kingdom Metazoa; phylum Chordata; class Actinopteri; order Salmoniformes; family Salmonidae; genus Oncorhynchus; species Oncorhynchus masou. The sequence continues at coordinate 56,798,026 of NC_088239.1, forward strand.
ACCCTCGCAGCGGGCCCCGGACTGGGCACCCTCGTTGCAGGCCCTGGACTGGGCACCCTCGTTATGGGCCCCGGACTGGGCACCCTCGTTACGGGCCCCGGACTGGTGACCGTCGTCGCTGGAGGCTCCGGACTGGAGGGCGTCGTCTCTGGAGGCTCCGGACTGGAGGGTGACATTGGAGGCTCCGGACTGGAGGGAGCGTCGCTGGAGGGTCCGGACTGGAGGCCGTTTCTGGAGGCTCCGGGCTGGGCGCAGGCCCAGGACTCACCAGGCTGGGGGGACACACAGGAGTTCTGGCTCTGGGAACATCCACAGGACTCACCAGGCTGGGGGACATAGAGGAGGCCTCTTCCTTGGCTGAGGCACTGGATACACTGGCGGCCTCGAGCGCAGAGCTGGCACCACCCGTTCTGGCTGGATGCCTCGACACAGTGCTCATCACCCCATAGCACGTGGCCTGACCAGTCACATGCTCGCCAAGGTAAACACAGGGAGTTGGCTCAGGTCTCCAACGATAGTCAGCTGTCCCTGATTAAGAACCATACCTGGCCAAAACAAAGAAATACAAAACATAGAAAAAGGAACATAAAATGCCCACACAAATCACACCCTGACCAAACCAAAATAGAGACATAAAAAGCTCTCTAAGGTCAGGGCGTGACACCCCCAAGACCAGAAAAACAGTAGGGACTATGTCACTGCACACTGAGACTTCAACCCATGTTAACTCAATGTGTTCTCCTTCAGGCAGCGCAGTAAGTAATGACGGATCCATACTGACTTGAACGACTTTTGGGTTTTCAATCAATTCTCGGATGCAGAGACCCATTACCCAAACATGGCAGCACAGCACCACCAAGGTGACTCATCATGTTATTGGTTGTAGGTTCTGCACAGTAGATCTGCTACAGAGTCAATACAGGGCATTCGTAAAGTATTCAGACCCCTTCACTTTTTCCACATTTTGTTACGTTACAGCCTTATTCTAAATTTGATTATATTCATTTTTTTCCTCATCAACCTGCACACAATACCCTATAATGAAAAAACAAAAACAGTTTTATTAGAAATGTTTGCAAATGTATAAAATAAATCAAATAAATATATAAATATATACCTTATTTACATAAGTATTCCGACCCTTTACTATGAGACTCGCTAGTGAGCTCAGGTGCATCCTGTTTCCATTGAACATTATTGAAATGTTTCTACAACTTGATTGGAGTCCACTTGTGGTAAATTCAATTGATTGGACATTATTTGGAAAGGCACACACCTGTCTATATAAGGTCCCAGAGATGATAATGCATGTCAGAGCAAAAACCAAGCCCTGAGGTGGAAGGAATTGTCAGTAGAGATCCGAAACAGGATTGTGTCGAGGCACAAGTTCTGGGGAAGGGTACCAAAACATTTCTGCAGCATTGAAGGTCCCCAAGAACACAGCGGCCTCCATCATTCTGAAATGGAAGAAGTTTGGAACCACCAAGATTTCTCCTAGACCTGGCCACCCAGCCAAACTAAGTAATCGGGGGAGAAGGACCATGGTCAGGGCGGTGACCAAGAACCCAAAGGTCACTCTGAAAGAGCTCCAGAGTTCCTCTGTGGAGATGGGAGAACCTTCCATAAGGACAACCATCTCTGCAGATCTCCACCAATCAGGCCTTTATCGTAGAGTGGCCAGACGAAAGCCACTCCTCAGTAAAAGGCAGATGACAGCCCGCTTGGAGTTTGCCAAAAGGAACCTAGAGGACTCAGACCATGAGAAACAAGATTCTCTGGTCTGATGAATCCAAGTGTCACCTCTGGAGGACACCTGGCTCCATCCCTACGTTGAAGCATGGTGTTGGCAGCATCATGCTGTGGGGATTGATTTCAGCGGCAGGGACTGGGAGGCTAGTCCTTAATGAAATCCTGCTCCAGAGCACTCAGGACCTCAGACTAATGTGAAGGTTTCACCTTTCAACAATACAACGACCCTAAGCACCCAGCTAAGACAACGCAGGAGTGGCATTGGGACACGTCTCTGAAAGTCCTTGAATGACCCAGCCAGAGCCCGGAGTTGAACAAAATTGAACATCTCTGGAGAGACCTGAAAATAACTGTGCAGCGACACTCACCATCCAACCTGACAGAGATTGAGAGGATCTGTAGAGAAGAATGGGAGAAACCCCCCAAATACAGGTGTGCCAAGCTTGTAGTGTTTAATTATTGCCAAGGTCCTTCAACAAAGTACTTATTAAAGGGTCTGAATACTTATGTAAATTTGATATTTCTGTTTTAAATTTTGTATACATTTGCTAAAATGTATGAAAAACAGTTTTTTCTTCATTATTATGGGTTCTTGTGTGTAGATTGATGAGGGGAAAAAAACATTTAATCCATTTTAGAATAAGTCTGTAACGTAACAAAATGTGGAAAAAGTTAAGGCGTCCAAATACTTTCCGAATGCCCTGTTTGTTACTGAAAACAGGCGTCTGACCCGGCCTATCCCCTTGTGTCCGTCTCCGAGATGGATGCCTACAATACTGCTCTCATGAAGTCTCTTCCGGCCATGGGCTTGACTGTGATTGGAAGGGGGATGAGCGAGGGAGGAGTGACGAACAGAGGAGGAGGGGGATGGAGATGGAGGGATGGTGGTGGATCATGGCGTAACGTGGCTGTTGTTCACCGGTTGGGGTCACAGTGAGATGTATCACTATGACAGATGCTTCTCCTGGAAATGCATCACTGTGCATTGGTTGGCTGCTGAGCTCTCAGCATCGGTTGGAAGACTTCCCGCTTGGAATTCCAATGCTCCCTCCGCCGTCAACATACATTTTTCTGACCCTCTGCACCACGTGAAAAGAAAGAACACAAGAGGGTATTTCTGGCTCCTTGCCTGCTCGCGTTTCGACAAACTCAGCCATCTTGTAGACACACGTCTGTTCCTAGCTAACTAATTCAGAGTTCCGCTGAAGCTGTATTTGCCCGATGAGTTTACTCTGGATTTCCAATTCTCTGACTTGGAGACTATTTGCTCGATCTGCCTTTTTATTTATTCTACTCTCCAAACAAAGGCGTCTGTTTGGGCGGGATCCAAATATAACACAGAGGACAGAGGGTTCAGCGGTTTTAATTGAGCAGTTACACAAATTAATACAGCAGCCGCAGAATCATTGTGGGTAGAATAATGCAGGTAGTGCTGCTCTGTTTGTATGCCTTAGTCATTGGCTTAGAAAAAAGCAACAGCTATAAACAAACAAACAAACAAACAAACAAACCATTTGATTACATAATGGCTTATGCAACACCTCACAAATAGTCTCCCAATACCCGGAGCAAAACCATATCAGCATCTGTTCTAACTATTCAAGTGGCGTGCAGAGGGAACTTTTTCTCCTTCACAAAGTTCATTGAAGAACCAACTGTCCATTATATTACACATTATATTATAATGTTCTTAGAAAGTCTTTGAAATAAGTTGGAAAAACTGACTGGCCATGAATACATCGGTTCCTTATCACTGTTAGTAGTGATTAGTAGTGAAGAGGAGGTATTATTAAAAGAAATATACAGCTCTGTATTTCCACCGAAAATGTACATGCTACATGTCTTTCTAAAAATGCTAAGATTATTTTGAGAATACACTCGCTGCCTGCACTGCAACATTGGGCACCAGATCAAACTCACCAGACCATGACAGCGGATCCCATTGGAACCGCAATGGCCTAACTTTCTTTCTCTTATTTTATAAGAGAAAAATAAACTGATTATGGAGTCTCTAAAGGGAGGTTCTTGGGTCAGGGACACAGGGATTTCCTTAGTAACCTTGGTACGGGACTGGTCTGGGATCAGATTTGTATACAGCAACACCATCGAGCATAGCTACAGTATGCCAGATAGTCACAGTTTCCTTGGGGGTTACCTTGCAGCATGCAAAATGGTTGAGCAAAATGTTTGAGCAATTCTGTTCATTCAGTTTTGCAAAGTGGGTAAACCATAGAAAGCAAAGCAGTTCCTAGTCTCTAGCGTAATGTGGTGCTTTTTAGTGGTGTAAATTGTGTGCAATACCCCTGAGGGCTTCACTTGAACCACGTGTTTACTTCAAAGTAAAAATCCTAAATTGGCTTTTGAAGAAAACATTTCTGTCATTGGGCAGGGACAGGTTGGTTGCTTAACCAAGTGTCCTCATCAAATTCCGAAGTGCTGCCAATCTTCTTAGCAGCTTAGTGCTCCTCTGCTTCGCCCAGCATGAACATAGATTTAAATCAGGTTATCCACAAGGGGGGCTGCCCAAACAATAATAACGTGGAGATCTTAAATATGCTAATCACGCACAGCTGCTTGTGGAATAGTTGAGGATTAAGCTCTTTTCACCAGCTTAATGTAGCCTATCAGTGTCTGAGGAGTTATAATTAATGTACTATCTTACATAGGGATCATTTTGAGTTTAGCTATCGATTTCGGTTTACCTGAAACCTTGCTGGTGGAGTAAGTGAGCAGACACATTTAACCATGCAGCTGGCAAGCTCTTTGTTGCTGGACAGTTTTAACAATCAAAGTTCCACTTGACTTAACAGCTGGTCCAATGTCATCCAATGATGAATTAATCTGGATTTAATCATGTTTGCTCCCAGGAGACATCACCATGAGTAGTTTGATTTTCTCGTGGTCATTTGTGGCTCAGTTGGTAGAGCATAGTGCTTGCAATGCCAGGATTCCCAGGACCGCATATAGGTAAAATGTGTGCACGTATAACTGTAAGTCACGTTGGAAAGAACGTCTGATAAACAACATATATTATATGTAATATTACTATGCCGAAATGTGAATTACGGAAGATAATGTAGACTATACTTTTGGGGGTTGGTTCTGCTACTAAAGATAGACTCAGCAATATGACATCATCATACACAGCGAGATGACTTCCTGCTTCTAAAAATGACAAATCTGACAAGACTGCCACTGCTGGCTGTTTCCAATGTGGTCAAGGCTCAAAGGAGAATGTCTGACATATTTTGGGTTCTGACATATTTTTGGTTCTGTTGGTATTGATGTCTGAAGCCTATGCTAAATTCCTACAAGATTCATATGACTCTTTTGCAAGGGTTTCCCTCTGTGTATATCGGGCTGTGTTTACACAGGCAGCCTCATTCTGATCTTTTTTCAGTAATTTGCCTTTTGACCAATCAGATCGGCTCTGAAAGAGAGCTGGTGAGAAAATATCTGATGTGATTGGTCAAAAGACCAATTGGTGGAAAAAGGATCAGAATTAGGATGCCTGTGTAAACGCAGCCATGATGTCAAATTGCTCCACCAACACATACAGTTTTCTTCTGAAGGCCATACTAGTTAATATTGATCAATATATATATCTGACATCGACATATGATGATACTTGCCCACACATTTGATCTGGCTAGCTTTAAACGGAACACTTACTTAGCATCGGATCATTTACTATATAGCATTACAATGTAGTTATAAATCAGTGTAAATAACACATAATGCAGTATGAGTGAACACCACCACAAGCTTCCACTTGGTGACCAGAACTCTCATTGACTTGGAAGGGGAAGGGATATGGTAATAGAGCACGTCTACATATGAGCCGATCTCTCTCTCTCATACTAAATGGAGTCCTTTGAGTGTGTTCTTCCATAGTCAAGGTCATTGTTTACTGACAGTGATTTTACACATCTAAAACACTTCCTCTGAAAAGTTGAAAGTGTATTCTGTAGACTTTGCCTGCTAATAACTTCTCGGCTTTTACAATGTGTCCCACAATCAAAGACATTGATTGATGTGGTTGTCCTGACTTCGAGGGCAGAGAGAAGCTGCAGTTTACTTTGTTGAGTAAAAACACTTAAGAAAGCAGGCAGGTTGCATCAAAAATAACACAATCGATGTACTGCCCACTTGAAGAAGTCCATTCCAGTTCATTGTTTACTTTGCAGTAATGCATTAAAGCGTGCGCCTATGAAAAACTTTTTATGCATGTTCAATTGCTCTTCAGGTTTATCATCACAGTATTGCATTGCATTATTCAAGAGGACAGATCTGCTGATAACAATAAGCTGATTGTTTATTCTCTGTTGTTCTGCTGCGTTTCCAAAACAGTTTCAATATGCAAATCCAAACAGACTGTGACCTTATGAATCACACTCTTTGCATATTTTACAATTGTCCATGGAAAGAGACACACTGTTATATTTTGTTGGGGGAAATATGGTGGGGTCAACCAGGTATGACACCCATGTATGGCAAGTAATCACTCCTCTGTTGCTATACATCTTCAGCTGCTAGGAACAACTTTACACCAACATTAAGTGTCTCAGGTGGATGCTCTTGTGAAAAGTGATAGGTTATTTTCTTCTCTGATTCATCTTACATTTTCTAATAGTAGACTGTGTTTCAAAGCAAATCAGATCATAGCTCCTCCCTTCCAATAGGCAGAAAATCAAAAAGGAAGTACCCGTGCTAAGGTCTATTCAGCGCTGGTCTGACCAATCAGAATCCATGCTTCAAGATTGTTTTGATCACGCGGACTAGAATGTGTTCCAGGTAGCCTCTGAGAATAACATTGATGTATGTACGGACACAGTGACTGAGTTCATCAGGAAGTGTATAGGGGATATTGTTCCTACTGTGACTATTAAAACCTACCCAAACCAGAAACCGTGGATAGACGGCAGCTTTCGGGCTAAATTGAACTTGTGGATGTGTGTGTTTGTCCGTACATGGGTGTAAATGTGTGTGGTCTGGCTTGATCCCATTTGCAGCCACTCTCTCAATGACAGAGATTTCTACCCCACAGATCCGTGACCAGTGCGGTACTGATGCTCATTTAATTTAATTACACTTAGTCAACAACAAAGAAGCAGGCAGAGGAGATCCACACTAATCACATTAGAGCAGGGGGAGATTGGTCCGTGTGATCGAGTGATTTGGCCGCACACGGCTGGGCAGCCCTTCACCAATAACATTCAGGCCTGCTGTTGGTTGTTTATGAGATTGAGCTGTCATTCGGCCATCACTCACATTTAAGACCCCTATCTCTCCCGTCTCTATTACAGACCCTAACTGTCAAGGGGAGAGGGGCTGGTGCGGGCGTCAGTTGGTGTGATGTGGGTTAAGAATGCTGAGTCCACAACATGGGCCCTGACCGGGCTGAGAGAGAGGAAAAGCACCAATGGAAGTTGAAGCAATGTTGCAGTTGGCACTTTGGTTTGTATCCATACTTTATAGCCCCTGAACGGGCCATTCCCAACCTGGGCCCCCATACTGTAATGACCATCTAATCATAGTAATGCAATGAAGGAACATTTCAGACCATAACACTGCTGGAGAGGAAATAATACCCAGATACATTGGGTTGTGTTCCTTCTCCAAGTGTCCCGAGATATGTTATAAGCAGTCTTCATCACTCCTATGACCTCATCACCTGTGAAGGGAGACCTAATCTTATTTAGAACATAATAAAGAAAAACGTCACTTTCACCATGGGCGTATCAGAAACCCTGCAGGGTGGGGGGTCCACAAACTCTGCGTTGTTCAAGATGGATAAATAAAAGGCAAGACCAAGTGGTGCACAAAAATGCTGCAAAAGGAGCTTCATCTGATCAAGCTCTTGCCAAATCTACCTAATACATCAGCAAAGTTACCACCTCGCCCTAGACTGACAAAACACCACTACAATTGGAAGCTGGTAGGCCTACCTATGCAGCAGCTAGTACTAGCAGCCTCCCAGTCCAGACAGAGTCATCACTGCCTTGGCCGGCAATGACAGTAGCCTTGCTCCGCCTCTTCGTCCTCCCTTTGAGAATAGTGACAGTTCCTCTATTGAGAGTGCTGCCGTCCTTCTCCTCCTCCTCTTCTCCCAGAAAACCAAGCTGATGACTGCCAGATGCCCAGCAGCGCTCATGACAGCCAGCCTCTGTCTGTGAACACTGGTAAGCCTACGAGTGATGAGACGGATAGCCCTGACAGCTTGGAGGCAGATTTCCAATGTGTAATATAAATAGGCTACCAGCTAATACCTTATATACTGTAGCTACAGATAGGCTAGTCGTCTAGACTACATTGTCTGCATAATGAAACAATCCCTAGTAAACTATTGTTTTGATAGTGGACTGATTAATATTATTTGACAATAAATAGGGCAGACTGGTTTTACGCAGCACACATTTTCTATCCAAGCTGCGAGAAAACGTGAGGACTGCTAAGTTAGGCTATTGGCCAACAGGACAGTTGCATACACTAAAAATACTATAAATTGGTTTCTGATTACTGATCACTGCTCGGCCTCCGACTGCAAGGCACTACAGAGGGTAGTGCGTACGGCCCAGTACATCACCGTGGCCAAGCTTCCTGCCATCCAGGACCTCTATACCAGGTGGTGTCAGAGGAAGGCCCTAAAAATTGTCAAAGACTCCAGCCACCCTAATCATAGACTGTTCTCTCTGCTACCGCACGGAAAGCTGTATCGGAGCGCCAAGTCTAGGTCCAAGAGGCTTCTAAACAGCTTCTAAACTCCTGAACAGCTAATCAAATGGCTACCCAGACTATTTTCATTGCCCCCCCCTTCTACACCGCTGCTACTCTGTTATTATCTATGCATAGCCACTTTAATAACTCTGCCTACATGTATATAAATGCCTCAATTACCTTGACACCGGTGCCTCCCGCACATTGGCTCTGCACTGGTACCCCCTGTATATAGCCCCGCTATTGTTATGTGCTGCTGCTCTTTAATTATTTTTTCTACTTATCTCTTACTTTTTTGGGTCTATTTTCTTAAAATGGCATTGTTGGTTAAGGGCTTGTAAGTAAGCATTTCACTGTAAGGTTTAAGCCTGTTGTATTTGGCGCATGTGACAAATACATTTGATTTGATTTGATTAGTGTGCTGTTACGTCGGAATTAATTTTGCAATCTGCAATGTTTGAATTTCCCACTTTAATTACTGAATGTCACTGACGTAGAGAGGTGTAGTCGCAGGTTTATAACTACTGAATTAATTTATGCACCATAGAACAAAGTGGAATGAAACCCAAACGCTGTTGTGCTCACAGTATATCTTCATAAACAAAAAGGCACAGGGTGAGCCCAAAGTGCAAAATATAAAGTACTCAGGAAATAGTAGGAGAGATTCCTCTCAGGAAAACAAGTAACATCAATAATGACAGACAAAGACAAATGGCATAGGGAGTATAGAGTGAAAGAGTTGGGATTGGAACCAGGTGTGTGTGTAATGATGACGAGACAAGTCCGGTTTTGATGAGTGAAGGGCGTTTGCCAGCAGTAGGTTCGGCAGCAGCTAGAAGGTCGGTGACACCGAAAGTTTGTGCTGGACAGGAGGGGGAGCCAAAGCAAAAGCTGGTGTGACACTGAACAAGTAAATACATTATTGCCACCAGTCAGCATCTAAATTGCAGCATTGCGACAAGATAGGCCTATAGCTTCATGAAACATAAACGTTAGGCTTGACATGAGAAATGATGACCAAATAAAAACAAACGTGTATCCATTAAAGCAAAGCTATAGGCTACTACAAGCAATAGCACCACATAATCTGATAGTCTATCGATAGGCAGCCGCATAGACATCACAAATTCAGAACCATGGACAGCGATTGGTAGTCTCTACCTTGTGAGTGGCTGATGCGCTAGATTTGTTTTTTTCTTAGGGTTGGGGAGAGGATCAATGGAAACTGCGCTACGCTAGTGACTTTCACTCATTCTGTGTGTGTGAGTGCATGAACGTTGTATGCATCTGTGTGTGTGTGTGTGTGTGTGTGTGTGTGTGTGTGTGTGTGTGTGTGTGTGTGTGTGTGTGTGTGTGTGTGTGTGTGTGTGTGTGTGTGTGTGTGTGTGTGTGTGTGTGTGTGTGTGTGTGTGTGTGAGTGAGTGAGTGAGTGCATGAAGGTCTGTGTGTGTGCGTCTGCGAATGTGTTTGTACCGTGTGTGTGCGTGTTCTAGCTTCACACAGCTCCAGGGGACCTAACTGATCCAATTTGCGGCCGCTATCTCAATGACAGAGACTTCCATGCCACAGATCCCCGACCAATGTAATACTGATGCTCATTTAAGATCAGGCACCACACCCTCATGGGGTAATATTTCTTCCCTTAATCATATCACATTTACCAGTAAATTGTACACACAAATATAATAGTTTTTAGTATTTCCTTTAATTAAATATTGTATTAAAATATACAAATGCAGTGATATCTCATTAAATATGTGCATATTTGCATATCTCGCGAATCGATTTCCTGGACACTGGATGAAGTTTGGTCTGTACCCGTAATTTATAGCCCCAGAATGGGTCATTTCCAACCTGGCCCCTCATACTGTAATGACCATCTAATCATAGTAATGCAATGAAGGAACATTTCAGACCATAACACTGCTGGAGAGGAAATAATACCCAGATACATTGTGTTGTGTTCCTTCTCCAAGTGTCCAGAGAGATATTATAAGCAGTCTTCATCTCTCCTATGACCTCATCACCTGTGAAGATAGACCAAAATCTTATTTAGAACATAATAAAGAAAAACATCTTCGATAACGATACAAATTATGGATTTGAGTGTATACAGTGCCTTGCGAAAGTATTCGACCCCTTTGAACTTTGCGACCTTTTGCCACATTTCAGGCTTCAAACATAAAGATATAAAACTGTATTTTTTTGTGAAGAATCAACAACAAGTGGGACACAATCATGAAGTGGAACGACATTTATTGGATATTTCAAACTTTTGTAACAAATCAAAAACTGAAAAATTGGGCGTGCAAAATTATTCAGCCCCTTTACTTTCAGTGCAGCAAACTCTCTCCAGAAGTTCAGTGAGGATCTCTGAATGATCCAATGTTGACCTAAATGACTAATGATGATAAATACAATCCACCTGTGTGTAATCAAGTCTCCGTATAAATGCACCTGCACTGTGATAGTCTCAGAGGTCCGTTAAAAGCGCAGAGAGCATCATGAAGAACAAGGAACACACCAGGCAGGTCCGAGATACTGTTGTGAAGAAGTTTAAAGCCGGATTTGGATACAAAAATATTTCCCAAGCTTTAAACATCCCAAGGAGCACTGTGCAAGCGATAATATTGAAATGGAAGGAGTATCAGATCACTGCAAATCTACCAAGACCTGGCCATCCCTCTAAACTTTCAGCTCATACAAGGAGAAGACTGATCAGAGATGCAGCCAAGAGGCCCATGATCACTCTGGATGAACTGCAGAGATCTACAGCTGAGGTGGGAGACTCTGTCCATAGGACAACAATCAGGCGTATATTGCACAAATCTGGCCTTTATGGAAGAGTGGCAAGAAGAAAGCCATTTCTTAAAGATATCCATAAAAAAGTGTTGTTTAAAGTTTGCCACAAGCCATCTGGGAGACACACCAAACATGTGGAAGAAGGTGCTCTGGTCAGATGAAACCAAAATTGAACTTTTTGGCAACAATGCAAAATGTTATGTTTGGCGTAAAAGCAACACAGCTCATCACCCTGAACTCACCATCTCCACTGTCAAACATTGTGGTGGCAGCATCATGGTTTGGGCCTGCTTTTCTTCAGCAGGGACAGGGAAGATGGTTAAAATTGATGGGAAGATGGATGGAGCCAAATACAGGACCATTCTGGAAGAAAACCTGATGGAGTCTGCAAAAGACCTGAGACTGGGACGGAGATTTGTCTTCCAACAAGACAATGATCCAAAACATAAAGCAAAATCTACAATGGAATGGTTAGAAAATAAACATATCCAGGTGTTAGAATGGCCAAGTCAAAGTCCAGACCTGAATCCAATCGAGAATCTGTGGAAAGACCTGAAAACTGCTGTTCACAAATGCTCTCCATCCAACCTCACTGAGCTCGAGCTGTTTTGCAAGGAGGAATGGGAAAAAAATTTCAGTCTCTTGATGTGCAAAACTGATAGAGACATACCCCAAGCGACTTACAGCTGTAATCGCAGCAAAAGTTGGCGCTACAAAGTATTAACTTAAGGGGGCTGAATAATTTTGCACGCCCAATTTTTCAGTTTTTGATTTGTTACAAAAGTTTGAAATATCCAATAAATGTCGTTCCACTTCATGATTGTGTCCCACTTGTTGTTGATTCTTCACAAAAAAATACAGTTTTATATCTTTATGTTTGAAGCCTGAAATGTGGCAAAAGGTCGCAAAGTTCAAGGGGGCCGAATACTTTCGCAAGGCACTGTATATACACACAGTGTATATACATACATTACACTTTACAGTAGAGGCATCACAAGATCATACATTAGAAAACGATTTTAGTCAATGCTCCAACTTGGTCCTTCTTCCAGGTATTTTTTTAACCTGGGAACATTCTGTACTGTGGCACGTACTGTATCTTCATTATCATGGGAATGTGAATGGCATTCCACTAGCATTACACACCATCTGCTCAGGCAGCTCTAACAGGTCCCCTACAGTATTTGGCATCTCTTTGTGCCTGTCACATCCGCAGCATTTCCCTAGAAAAGAGACCTTCGGTTCGCTTTGACAGTACCGCTATCAAACACGACTCAACGTCTTCTGTTGACAAAAATACGTTTGTTTAGTGTGTGTAGTGGAACTTCAGAGGAAGGAACTGTCACAATGAGACTTTTCAGACATGCAGCGGGCTGGCATGTGAAGTCATCGTCACCCTTTTCCAGACTTCATCATACTACTTGCTACTTACTTACGATGACACAGTCACACCATGGTAATGAGGGTAAAATATGTATCCAGGGAAAATAATTAGTTCTTTAGTCGTAACCACTATTGCATTTTCCAGTAAATCTCTGTAGAATCGTTTGTCTTTGTTAAGTAATCTATTACTGTCTCAGATTGGACTACAAATGCACAACAAAGACGTGGATGACTCATAAGATCTTCAAAACGGGTGCTGTTTTCTGTGGAATGTGACATAGAGGTGTAATTTCACATCTTATTTATGTCATGTTTTTTAAAAGTTATCGTGTACAGTATAATGCATGACCTTGGAAACATGCGTTTAGCTTCAATAAGTCACTTCTTGAAAATCTAACATTGGTTTGATACATAGTGCCAAGAAATAACAGTGATGTTATTCATACCAAAAATGTATTCACACTTAAAGCATATAAACACCCATGTTGTTTCAACAGCCTGCGTATAGTGCATCCATATATAAAACAAATGAGATGCCTCTTTGTTTTGCAAGATTAAGTAAGATTTACTGTTCTTGCGACTGTACTGTCAGAGTTGGTTACTGGGCTTAACTTTCCTTCAATATTGGAGGACGACTCTGTTTTGTCACAGTACGGTTCCGCTTCAGCGCCGTGGACAGCTCTTGTGGAGGAAGCCAGTTTCAGCACCATGGACAGCACTTATGGGGGAAGCTCCAGTAATGTACACAGCCTTAAAGCCCAGACGCCCACTCACTCACTCTCCTGCCGGGGGTGATTACAATTTCATCTCAGTGCAAATAGTTCATTAGCAAAACCTGGTGATTTCGCCAGGGGTGGCCCGGGAAGCACATGAACAAAGACGCTCTGCTGCGCCAAAGCAGATGAATAGGGAGAAGGGCTGGAATGAAATGTCAAGCAAAATGTCATCAATGTAATCTGCTTGGAAAAAATAATAAATCAGGTCTCTTTGCAGACCCGGCCACTGACTCACACAAGAATTACAGACACAACCTGGAGTTTATAAGAGAGAGAGTGGGAGAGAGAGAGAGAGAGCGAGAGAGAGAGAGAGACAGAGGGAGAGGGGGGGAGAGAGAGTGCAAGGAGATATAATAAACGAGAGAAGGAAAGCGAGTGCAAGGAGATACAAAGAATGAGAGAAAGAAAGAGAGTGCAAGGAGATATAAAGTACTAGAGAAAGAAAGAGACAGAGAAGGTGAGAGACAGAAGTGATTGAGCGAGACAGCGGAACGAGAGAGGTAAAGAGAGTGTTCAAGGACTGCAGTGGGAGTAGCTGTCAAGCTACAAGGGGAGGGCTGCACCACTGTGGGATGCTACATAGGCGAGCGGCTCCGCACAACATCCCAGCATCCCACCGAGAAGCTCATCAAAAAGCCCTCAGCCACATCCTAATCACTGCTTAATGATTTACACAGAACAACAGTGTCTCAAGGCTTGTCTCTGTTTTCCTTTCCCATTGTACCCGCAAATGTTTTTATGTTCCTCTCGACAAGAGAGAGAAACAAACAAACCCTACATTCTCTTTAAAATGACATAGTTCGCCGAGAGCAGTGAGGGAAAAAAGAGAGTGCTGCTGTTAGATTGGCTGCTGCTTGCTGCTGTTTTTGAAATGGCTAGAGACCTGTTCAGCTCCAGCAATTTTCCTGTTGGAGAGAAGACGTGATGATGCAGATTGAGGCATTAGATACTTGATTGGGCATTTAGAGATGCAAAACCACATCAGTGGCACATCAATACAGTCAGTATTATTAAGATGAATCCATTGGCCTACGTGCACCGGTAATTGCATGTAAGTATTCTACCCCCTGAGTCAATAAATGTTTGAATCACCTTTGGCGGCGATTACAGCCGTGAGACTTTCTGGGTCAGTCTTTAAGAGCTTTCCACACCTGGAAATACCAAATATGTCCCGTTTTGTGTTTTACACCTCCAGCAGAATAATGACATTGATGAGTACATGATATTCAGTTTAACTGGCATATAGTATGTTCTATGGATGGTCTTAAAACTGCAGTCATTTCTGTCTGACCATATATGATCATGACTGGGCATTCTAACATATCTGTATCCATTCATCATCATCATCATCATCATCATCATTGTCAATATCGTCTCCCAGGTCTTCCTAACATTTTATGTCATTGAGGGGAAAAAACAACTATAGAGGTTTGTCAGACTGACTTAAAATAGTATCAATATTTGAAGCTTCTTAGTTTTCCAGTGTTTGCTGCACAGAGAGAATAAAGTGTTGTGTCTGTCACAGACTGGTCTTCCCTGGCTGCCTGACCCTGATGAGACCCCTGTGTCACCATCTGATCCTGCTCAGATGAGGCATGACAAAGAAATACCTTGTTGTACATTTATACATGATATTATCCAAGAATAGAATCAATGGTTCAATAATTGAAATGACCATTATTCCCAGATCCCAGACTGTAGTTTACCCATCAACTCAAGATGGAACTTTGTATCCATTCACTGATTGTTATAATATGCTGCAAAATTAAACTGAGCTCCATAGACTGGTCTTCCCTGGCTGTCTGACACTGCAGGGACACCTGTCACCATCTGATCCTGCTAAGACATGATGAGCATAGTGTTGTGTACCGACTCTGCACCATGACAGTAAAGCCTGTAGAGCTGTTAATACCATGCCAGTGTGAAAAGTAAGGAATTAGCTGGGGAAACTGACAGATTGACAATGTTACATTGCTATAGTAACTAAGAAAAACTCACATTGCGCAGGAAAAACGTCCGAATATCGGCCTTCACTCATTTGGACACTGGTTTCATTGTTTGATTCAGGTCTAGTGTGACAGAGACAAAAATAATAGCTAAAGTCAGTGAGCTAGCTAGCTAGCGAACATTAGCCAACTTCTAGCTAATGGTATAATGATACAACCCTAATTGATACACCATCCAAAGCGCAACTTTTGATACACCATCCAAAGCGTAACAAAGTAGTAACTTCACCATGCTCAAAGGGATATTCAGTGTCTGCTTTTTCCCCATTGTTACCCATCTACCAATAGGTGCCCTTCTTTGCGAGACATTGAAAAAGTGCCCTGGTCTTTGTGATTGAATATGTGCTTGAAATTCACTACTCGACTGTGGGACCTGATGGATAATTGTATGTGTGGGGTGCAGATATGGGTTAATAAGTCAAAAATCATATTAACCACGAGTATTGCACACAGAGTGATTCCCTGAAATATATTATGTGACGGACTAAGCAAATCTTTACTAGTGAACGTATTTAGGCTTGACATAAGAAAGGGGTTGAATACCTATTGACTCAAGACATTTCAGCCTAAAAAAATGTATTAATTTGTAAAACTTTCAAGAAATATATATATATCTTGACATTGTGAGGTATTGTGTGTAGATCAGTGGCACGAAATCTAAAATTCAAGCTGCTATACAACAAAATGTGGGAAAAGTCAATGGGTGTGAATACCTTTTGAAGACAATGTAGGCTGCTCTGTAAAGAACATACTGCAACAGTCAAAAGATACAGTATCTGCAAATAGCTGAAGATTAAACTAGGATGGCTGGAGATTAAAGTAGGATGGCTGGAGATTCAACTAGGATGGCTGGAGATTAAACTAGGATGGCTGGAGATTCAACTAGGTAGTCTGGAGATTAAACTAGGATGGCTGGAGATTATACTAGCTGTAAGAGTGGAGGTGATGCTACTTAAAATGTCAATTATATAAAAGCTCAAAGTCTTCAAATCTGTAGAGTATACCATAATTTGCATGTTATGCATAGCTTGTCTGGTGTTATGAAGAAGTCAAGACGGGAAGCCTTCTGGAAAGTACAATGTAAATGTTCATAGCATTTCCCTCCCACATATCCACTAAGATCTGGTTAGGGTTAGGGTTGGAGTGCTCATATAGATCAATGTTGCCTTTTAAATCATAATGAATAACATTACATGGACAAAATGGACCTGATCTTAGATCAGCACTCCTACTCTGAGAGGATCTATGAATACAGGCCCTGTAAAGTAATATTACCCAAGTCATTTGTCAGCGCAGTAAACCATGCTCACGTCCCAGCATCAGTCATGGCTTCTTCATATTAACCCGATGACAGTATGAGAACCTTGCACCTCGTTAAACACTTTCAGGTCGCTCCTTTGGAATCCTGTTAACTTCAGAGAGTGTGAACTCTTATTTTCCTCTCCTGTTTTACGGTTTCTGTTATAAACCCTGCCATCAGTGCTGACGGAATTATTGGAGTTTGTTGAATTGTATATCAATATCAGGTCATGAGTGAACCTTAAATCAAGCCAAGCTCAGATTCTATTACTGTAATTTGTCTGTCGATTAGTGGAGTAAACTGGTGAGGTATGAGCAAAAGAAAACACTTAGGAATAATCCAAATCACATCAGGCCTGGACAAGAATATACAATTATCACTTGTACGGAGGAATCAAAACATTATGAAATACCTGCCTCCCCTTGTGCATTACCAAAAAAATATATACTGTATATATTTCACAGTTTATCCATATTTTTTTAAAATTTGGAATCATCGACCTTTAACTTAATTATAGTGCATTTTTGTCAGCACCATTGCATTTGTCACATTTACACAGGCACCAGTGGATTGCACCATCCTGGGCCTAAGTGTAGGACAATTAAACTGGCATTTGCTGTCAGAGGAATGGCCTTATGAGAATTGAATTGAGGTTTGATGAGGTGGTCTATAAGAGGAGGAGGAGGAGAAGGATGAAGATGGTGTAGCATGTGGTGCTGGGCTGACTGCTGACTGCCCAGGTAACCTTTAGCAGATGAGATTGTTTCTCATTAGAGTAAGGAGAAGGCCAGGGTGGTAACCCCTCAATTCCATCTCTCTCTCTCGCTGTCTCTCTTTCTCTCATTCCTCTCTCTCTCTCACTCTATCCTCTCTCACCCCCTCCTCTCTCTCACTCTCCTCTCTCTCCCTCTATCTCTCTCTCTCTCTCTCTCTTTCCCTCCCCCTAACTCTCTCTTGTTTCTCTCTGTCTGCTTCTCTCTCTTCTCTCTCTCTCTCTCTCTCTCTCTCTCTCTCTCTCTCCCTCTCTCTTTCTCTATGACTGATCTGTCTCCATCCCCATGCCCTCTACTTGTAGGAATTGAGAAAATCATCATGGAAATATAATGACGGATGGAGCTGCTGGGTATTTGGACATCTGTCTTCTCTCTCACAGCTCAGCCAGAGAGCCCAGGCTGTATGACAGGCCCATGGCCAGTGTGGAATAGCACGGAAGATGGAGAATTATCTCCAACACGTCTCCCTGCTACCCTCAGAGATCTGCCATTAGTAGGTTGTCAGTCTAGCAAACACCCCAGCAGCTTTCCAGGCAGGACAAGTCAGCTCCTCACTTCTAATAGGGGGGCATGGGATCATTTCTGCCTGGCTAAAGTTAGAACTATTTAGGTGATATGGGCCTGGGGTTTGGTGAGTGGCAAAACAACTGAGACGTAAAGATGATGAACTCAAAACTGCAGAACAAATATGAGATTTTCAGCAACCAACTATAACAAATATGGTATAGGCAACTATAGATGTTATTGTTTGAGTTTTGAGCGTAGAGTATGCCATACTATTTGGTGTGTGTGTGTGTGTGTGTGTGTGTGTGTGTGTGTGTGTGTGTGTGTGTGTGTGTGTGTGTGTGTGTGTGTGTGTGTGTGTGTGTGTGTGTGTGTGTCTGTGTGTGGTTTAGTGGGTGGTCTATATGCCACTGCCACGTTAGAGGTAAATGTAACGCTGATCAATGGATGCTCTGGTTGTTTTCAACTGTGAATAAACCCCTAACATCAAAGGGAAAATATGAGCTTCAACTCCAAAGACAATATTTCCATGACAACTTGTCTGTTGTGCACATTTTTGATAATTCCCAACAAGGTATGTAATCTTAATTCCTAGCAAGGTACAGTATGTCATCTTATCAACCCCATCAATGTAATTATGTGGAGTCATCCACCTGTGAATGATATGAACCATGCACTTCTCAAAGCCGAACTAAAGGCCATTGTAAATGCCATTCGAAATGCATAGGCTCTGAAACACTGGAAAGCCAACTGCATTGCATAGGCCTTTTGACCATTTTCAGGACCATGGACAGTAACAAGCCAAATTAATCGCTTCTCTGGAACGTTTTCAGGACCATGGACAGACAAAATGCATAGCCCTCCATTCTGGAGCATTTTGAGGACACTGTACAGCACCTCCACAGCGTTTCTCTGCTTGCAGGGTGCAAACAAATCCCACAAGGTCACTGGTTACTCATTCACTGGGCACAGTGTACAGCTATTATTCCTCATTTGATAGATTGTGCGTGTGTGTGTGTGTTTAATGTGTGTGGGAGAGAGAGAGAGACCTGCGTAGATGGATTTGATTCCTGACTGTTTTATTTGATCAGGTTTCCATTGAAGTAGACACACAATTATGTAAAAGCGCACAATGTAGTGTAGTGCTCGTCATGCATCCCGTATGAGTCTATCTTTGATTTTATCCCTGAATCTGCCGTTAAATTTTCAAACCGAGACCCTACACTTTTCTCCGTTTGCATATAGTCCGACTCGGGGTTGCTTTACCGTCTGTCGCACTGTCTCCTTTGTCGTCGTCGCCCCCCCACACACGTAACACACACAGTTGAACCTTTATAATTGTTGTTTATCAACACAGAAAGTCACGACATGGTCTCTCGTTCCTCCTCCATCCTTCGTTCCCCCCTCTCTCCCCCGTTTGCCTCATGTGTTCCAGTCCCACCCCTTACTGTCTGGCATTACCGTCCTCTACAATACAAAACGGTATTCTCAGTACCTCCCCCTGGTTTCGCTTGCTTTTGCACTGCACTCGCTCAGTCTGTGCATCTCTGACTACCTTCATTGACATCCACCCTACCACCTCTCCACCTGCGAACAGCTTTCACGGATCCGAGCTAGCCAGACCCTCGCTAGAACACATCGGGATATTTCTTCCGATCCGTTAAACTCCCCCATTTCCCCTCAGGTCGATTTGGTCACTGTGTTTCACCGTGTATCAATGTATACGACCTCGCCGAGCCGAAGGATTTCTCTCTCTTGAGCATGAGAAGGAACACCATCTCATCCGCAATCCAACATCTAAGATTGAGCTACCAGCATGCACACTGGATACATATGCTCCAGCAGAAGTTTTCGGCCAGAAAACTAAAGCACATTGGACCACAGATTCCGAACAAGTGGGTAAATCAGTTTTAGGTAAGCCTAGATAAGTTTCGTGTTATTTTCTATAAATACTCTACCCGTTATTACAGTAGCTGGAGGTTATGCTGTAGCCTCTGGACAGTTATGGCGATGTTGCATGATCAGCATGATACTGTCCTTTTTGGACGATGCATTTTTCTGCTTTATCATTGTCAGGTTTTGCGTCTTATATGTAGCCTATGTGGGTTTTCATGTGTCCAAACTACGTCGGTGTTATTTATCTAAAGTAAAAGTTACTACATGTCCATTACTGTGGAGCTGAACAACGTTAGATACTAGAACCTATAGGTTGCATTTTGTTTTAAACATATGACTGACTGGAGACGGAGTCTTGGCAATGTATTGGGAGGAGGCTGCAGAGGAAGTCGAGAGAATGAAAGAGTGGATTGGAGAGGGGGAGAGACCACTAAGAATCAGTTTTCAGTCCACGCACACTTTCTTTCACATTGCCCCTCGCCTCAATGAATGGCCCGTCTGATTCAATCCAGGGCCCTATGAAGTTCGACGGCATAGCATCTTAATATGCTTGTCTATTCTTGTCTATCTTGTTCTAGAACAACCGCTTTGCAGTTCAAACGTTGATTCACATTGCCCTGTTGGTTTATATCAACATTACTGCAGTTGATTGTGCAATGGGAGTCCATATCAGTTCATCTTACAATATTTCACCCGACATGCATATTGACCCTTCTGTATTGCAATGGTGAAATGCATTACTGTTTAGCCTCAGTCTCTCTGTTGTTACGAGGCGGGAAATTGTGTGTCACTTATTTGATCTTATCCGTGAATAATTTCAAACAGATTGGACAGGTCGTGTGTGTGTGTGTGTGTGTGTGTGTGTGTGTGTGTGTGTGTGTGTGTGTGTGTGTGTGTGTGTGTGTGTGTGTGTGTGTGTGTGTGTGTGTGTGTGTGTGCGGGCGTTTGTGTGTGTGTAGGAATATGTACGAATATGGCATACGGGTATATGCGACAATATGATTTGCCTCATTACATTCTCCACACAGATATAGCCATGTTGGAGAGCTGCTCAATCAATAATTCAATGATGCTGATGTTAATGGATAATTGATATCGATTAAACAGAACAGAAAAATTATAATCAGGAAAGATATGTCATTTTTTGAGGTAGCACCAATGATCCAAAGTTGCCTCTCCCTCCGTTCCTTCAATGGAAGTTGTATGAGTGCGCTACTGTTCACTAACTGCGGGGGGAGCTCGCGCTCTTTTGCGCCATGTGTCACGTAATCCGCTACAGGCAGGATAATTGACTGGTGTCGATGGATACAAAATTAGAAATGCAACTATTCTTTTGGTGTGCACATCGTTTTAACAACTAAGGACTGTGTTCTTCTTCTTATGCTTCTTCTCAATAAGTTTCATACTTTGAATTACTTTTTTAATTTGTCCCTTTACAGTATATATGTATCAATAGGTGTATTTAAATGCCCATGCGATTCTCAGTAACTTACTGTTCAGCCCTCTGTTCAGATCCCCCTCCCAGTGGCAGATCAATCATGGACTCTGTTTACTCTCCTACATTACACATCAGACAGAAGTCATTTCAAACTGACATCTAAGATCAATTATCTGTTGACATCTTAATATTATTCAAATCATAATCATGTCATATAGCTGGGAATCTACCAAGATAGAAGTGGGCTACAGTAGCAATTTCAGCAGATTTACTGTCATTGTCATTGTCAATATCAATATTGACATCATATCTATGCTACCATGTGGCCTGTCCTGTGATCAACACTAAGTTGAAAGTAAGTTGTCAATCGATATAGCTCTCATCAAGTCCCCTCTAGAGCCACAAAACAAAGGCTGTTTTATTTCAAATGGCTAATTCAATCTGTTGGCCTTTATATTGCCTACATGCTGGCAACATGTAATTATTTTCAAAGAGAAACAGCTCACAATCACAAATGCCAAAAAGAAAATGCCAGCAGTAGCTTGAGGCTACAGCTATGTCCCATGCTTGGTGACCCTGTGTTGACTAACCATTCAAAGACTGGGGGTACATGCTGCAGCGTAATGTTTTTGTGACGCGTGCTGTGCACTCCAATGATGGATTGATTGCAACCTCATGTTGCCATGATTCACAAAGGCAAAAAAAGGACTACACACAAGGGTGCGCACAACACCTCCACACATAAAAACACACACACACACACGCACGCACGCACGCACGCACGCACGCACACACACACACACACACACACACACACACACACACACACACACACACACACACACACACACGCACACACACACTAATGGATTTGAGAGCATAGTAGCACAGTCTCCCTTAATAGATAAACTGGGAGGTAGGCAGTGGTCCATTCTCCTTGAGTATGGACAAGAATATCAAATACAAGGTCTCTCGGTGCTGGAGCTAGAAGAGCTAACTGTCTTACATTGATTGCCAAGAGGCATCAAGCATCTTCACTATTGGCAGGACTAGCAGTGGGTGCTGGTTCCAGCTGGAGTGCCCCGGAAGGCTTCCTCCCAGGGGGAATAGAAAACCTGTTTTGATGGGAAGAAAAACAACAGGGGTCAAATCATGCCATGTCAGAGCAACACAAAACAGATGGTGAACTTCATTCCAAATCCCTGGCCTGCAATTCTCCACTGGGGCAGGATGTGTTAGTTGATATGAGGTTATTGTTGGATTGTTTGACTATTACCCCAAACCACACAGTGTTATTGGATAACAAATTGTCTCAAAGCTTAAAAAACATTCTTTAACCTGTCTCCTCCCCTTCATCTACACCGATTGAAGTGTATTTAACAATTTCCATCAACAAGGGATCATTGCTTTCACCTGGATTCACCTGGTCAGTCCATGACATGACAAGGTGTTCATAATGTTTTGTACACTCAGATAATATTTGCACCTTCATCAGGGAGAGAACCGTGTCTATGTTAGACACTGGTGGAGAACTTGAAGATTAACAGACATATTATCTTGAACCACTGTAGAAGACACATCTTTGTGGTTGTGAAATATCAACATGTTTTATAACCTGCAAGGGGATGGAGTTGTATGGCAATGTGTAAAATGTAGATTTATTTGACGATTTCTATTATAATGCACACAAACAGAGCTCGTAATGATTCACCCTGAATCAAGATACATACAGTCTTTACTGACATTCAACAAAGATGAAAACAGTAAATCAATTTCAGCCAAAACCTGTCGTCAGACTAGTCATCGACCAGACCAGGCCAAAAACATGTTTACCTTAAGAAAATCCATTGTGTGGTCAGTATAAAATGGGTTGACTCAGGTGCATGTCCACCTACATACTGATCATTTTATGGATTAAACAAATCCATATATAGATAAATTCACAAATGTAATCCCAAAATGTACCCAAAGGATAGACCAAGGAAAATGTGCATTTATTTATGGAGAGTGAGGAACATAGCCTGAGGGACATTGATTGACCAGAGAAGTTTATGTGGATAGACATAGTAGGCTGCAGAAACTTGTGAAGATAACCTTGACTTGAATCAATCTAATTTAGTGCAAGATTTTGTTTGGGGACTGTTTTTTACTCATCTTTTATAATTTGATAGTTATCGTTGCGCTTCTGATGAATTAGATAGAAAATTGGATTTGGCAACTTTGTTGCACCTTAAACAGTTTTGCAAATTAAGCTAATTTGATTTTCCTACTTTTAGGCTGTAATATTGCTGTAGCCATTATTGAATATAAACTGTATTAGCCTCAGGAGAGGGAATGCAATTCAAATATAATAATGAAAAGGAAATCATATGGCCTCTGAGCCTACATTGTTTACTGTATCTGGTCTTCTCAGATTTGTATTTGTTTTGTAGAATTTAAAAAATCTTACAGCCTGCATTTTCTGTCTTTAGACAACATATTAGACAGCAGCATACGTGTTTAGAATAATGGATTCATTACTATTTTATTGCTAAATGTTTCGCTGTCAAGATCAAAATATTAATTTGGTCAAATCTAGGACTACCGTGCAATAAGGGTTGTTCTTGGTATGCATTTGAATGGCTCACTGATGGACAGAGACAGGTTGTATAACTATAGATTAGTGTTTGAGATTTTGCTGATGACCTGATTCTATCAACAGGTTGGTTTTATGCCACCACTGTCAAAGCTATTAGACATGAATGAAGACTTTATGGCTTCCCAATCCCAAACACATTGCCACTCCTAAAACCATGTGCAATTGTTGTCTCTTGGTATGTTGATGGGCGGCCCTATTCATGCAGGTATCAATGTTCACATTAAAACGTCTTATGGATCGGTGTCCCGTTAACGGGACACTTGTTGCTCAATATGCATAATGTGACTAAAAACATTGTTTTAAGATAAAACATTGTTATCATCATGACTCTTGCATTTAGGCTATGCGTCATGCTTGGCACCAGTCATAGTAACATTAAGAATCCTTACAGTTAAAGTAATTTACAGTATCTATCTATGGCTTTGCCTAGATATCCATTGAGCCACATTACACCTCTATAAATAACAGAGCCTCCATTTGGGCTGCCATTTGGGCTTAATTAACCTCTATAATTCATACAATTATATAATTACGATCCCTGAATGATGAGGAAAAACCCAGAGCAGCAGAAGCTCACTACCTTGGTTGCTTGCATGTTGGATTGGACACTAGACTCCTGTTCACCTCATGACAGGCTGGAAAGAAGAGAGAGAAGAGACTCCCCTACGGGTAATATTGGGCATCCATGGTGGGACTCACCAGCTGGAGCGCCCTCTTACCATAGCTTGCGGAGGCTGCTGGGATTAACAATGGCAACCTGGAGGGGAGGGGGGTTCCTTCCAGCCAGCTGGCTGCTCATCCTCACCACTGGTACAAGTCAGTCCCCAGTCAGTGCAGTACAGTGTGGGAGCTGGCTGCCAGAAAAATTATAAGCTCAGTTAGAAATTCCATGTGTGCCTCTCTCTCTCTCTCTCTCTCTCTCTCTCTCTCTCTCTCTCTCGCTGTCTCTCTCTCTCTCTCTGTCTCTCTCTCTCTAATCCCCCATGTGAAACGCCGCTGTTTAAACCCACTTTCTCCTTCATGTTTTCTAATAGGAGAAAGGAGAAAAAACAGCCAGGCCCTTTGTTTTTTCCTTGAGATCAAATAAAGATCTGGTTTGAAGATATGTTTTCTCTTTAATAAAGGTAGATTCTTACCATGAACTGAGTTGTGAATTCAGGATGGAGGTCTGTCAAATCAAATTGTACTGGTCACATACACATATTTAGCAGATGTTATTGTGGGTGCAGCAAACTGCTACACCAGCAATATGCTTCCATGTGCAATTGAAGCCCTAATGTCTGGTAAATTGTAATTTGTCCACTATGTAGAAATTGAGGGATTTACGATGACTCAAGTTGTTGATTCAGATTTTCTACGGGGTAGCATCTCTTACGTGGCATTCCCTAAAACTCTAAATGTTTTGACTTGGCCTGCTCACCCAGTTAGAAATGTGAAAATACGTATTGGTGATTCATGAGAATGTCTTTGGCTCAATGACGAATGGTTATGAGCTATATGAAAGTTACTGAGATATAACATTAGGAACATCTGCAATGGTATGAGATTTGACTTCTTCACCACCCAAACCATCATCATCCTCACTGACTGCCTGCAACACTAAAGTAACTCATGAAGTGATTTCAGTAAAATGTCTTCATCCATTGCGTATCTTCATCAATTCTTTATTGCCACTGAGAAGTTCAGATTTCCCAGCTGCCTTGGTATTGGCTATAAGCTCTTGATCTGGTGCCATTGTTCAGCTCAGAGTTCAGCCTTTTACAGAGAGCCAGACTTGAAAGAAGGGACTGTGGGCCAAAAAAAAACAAGTCAGTCAGGCAGTCCTGAATCTACCCAACTAAACTGCAGTATCAGCTGTGGGGGGAAATGGTTTTTCAACATCACTTGTCCGGCCCCTCACAATGACTTGTGGCCAGGTGTAGAGGGAGGAGCAGGAGGAAAAAGAGGATCAAGAGGCAGGCAGTCTGCTTGATTTAACAGTAATTATAGAGTGCTATTTCCTCTGTCTCCCTTCTCTGCCACTGGAAGCCAGTAGTCCTGTCACCTCATGATCACGTAATGGGGAGAACATGCCTATTAGAGATGAGGCTAATTGCAGGGGGCTTCTCCCATGATTCTTGTTGGTGAGCTTGGGGTGATGGTGAGGGGAGGATGGGGGGAGAGGGGAGATGGAGGTCGAGGTGTTCAGGAGACTGTGGAAACTGCTTTATAAACTCTGGAGACATTTCCAAGGCAATGCCTTTGAAATTTGAACTAGGGGAATACATCAGTATGGTTTTTTTCCCTTCATATAAAAGAAAGGGAAATCTTGCTCTAGGAGTGTGAAGTAATTTCCTTTTCCTACCGTGAGACCATTTGTAGAGTTCAGAAAATGGCCCCTCTGTGGTAAGGGTGAGTGCTTCTGGTGATGTGGCTACCTTGGTTACCTTAGTAATGACAGTATCAGCAATGGTTGATGACCATGATATTGCGCCTGAGTGTGATTGATAGTTTATACAATAATATCAGACGATTGATAGTTTTAAGGTCTTGTTTTATTCTAAGCCAATGCTACCTAGTCATTTGGCTGCTTCTAACAGCCAACTGAGTTTATAGACTTCAGTGAAACAACCTCATTGTCAGTGGTACCTTTTGCATCATTAAAAAAGTTTGTTACTGTGGAAGCTCATATAGTCCTCTGTTGCTGCAGGCCAAATAGAACCATGTTCCAGACTTTCCAAATCATCTGTCCCACTCTCCCCACTCTCCCTGTTTGTTTGGCATTGACTCAAGGCTGAATTCTAATTTGAGAGCTTTTACATGCACTGCATTGATGGACATGTTCATATCTGATCTCAGCCCATTACGATCGATGCCTATTCACTTCAATGGATGAAACAGTTGCAACTATTTTGAGTCATAGAGAAATTGGTAAAATGTTGATTGAGTAGACCGACTGTGATTTGTAATACGTTGTGTGCCCAAGTGGAGGATGATTTAATGACATAGGCTTGGGAAACCGAACTCCATCAACTGTTTTCTACATTCGAGTGTTCCCTAACTGGAAGTCACATGAAATCTCTAGCCACCAGAACACTGCCCATGCATTATTGAAATCAGTGTTATCGGTTGTTTCCCAGATTTGGCTTCTATTTACGCTTACTTTACACTTTACACAACAGACAAATCCCTCCAATCATTAATCGAGACGTTCGTCAAAGCCTCAGTGCGTTTGAAATATGAATGTGATGCAGTCGTTCACAGTGGGCCTGTTTGTTACTACGTGATGCCTTTCCTCATGAAAAACCCCCAGAACACACATGGGTCCCAGGCACTGAGACGGAAATGAGTCATGTTTGATGTTGTCAAACTGCTGACAGAGTGAGATACAGGGAGTTACAGACACACACAATATCTCATGTATGATTTAATCAGCCTATTGCTTGTTTCTGATTTATTTCAAACAGTGCAGGGGTTTATAATGTGACCCATACAAATTGGTGGCCTATGATCACTGTTGGTGTTGTTGTGTTACACCAGTGGTATTCAAACTTTTTCAGCAAAAACAGCATTTATTTTTTGCCAAAATTTCTGCAGACTCCATTATTCTGGGCCAGAATTTCTACTGATCCCAACACAGATCTAACGACATAACCTTAACATAGGTAAATGTGTTCATCTATCTTGTAAAAATTAAGAGAAGCAATAAATGCATTTACTCACTTACATTTTATTTATCAAATTATATTTTTCAATACGTTGATTATTGTCCTGTACAATAATCTGTACTCAATCGTTTTTTCAATTTGTATTTTATTTGGCTGCAATTCCACCCCACTAGGGGTCATGACCCCGACTTTGAATACCACTGTGTTATGCAGTACTGTACCATGTTTTGCAGGACACTGACTGCACACATACCACCACTGACATGTACAGTATGTGCTGCTGCTGTTTTTGACAAGCAAGGAGTGATGCTCATTTGATCCACAGAGACATGTAAGGGGGGCATGTAGGGACAAACACATACTCAAATAGGCAGGAATCAAATACTCTGTCAGACATGTACACACAGACACATAGACATATACACATGCAGACACACACACACACACACATCACCACAGAGCGTGTTGTCCTGCTGATGGAGGTAGTGCTGTTAGTTTTAATGATGGAGAGGCCTGTGTAGGTAAAGCTAGTGGAAGCAGGTACAGTATCCTCTCCAGGCTTTACGCACAGTCAGCACATCAACAATGTAGGGTAGAGCATAGGCCATGGCGTGTAGAAGTCGCTATAGTGAGCAGAAAAATGTGCAATGGAAGCCATACTGAACTGTCTCTCCTGCAGAAAGAAGGGTTATGTTTTGATAACTTTTGAACGGAACACATCAAAAATGTGAGTGCTGTGATATTTAAGTTTGGAGGATATATTAGCGTAGGTGTGGTTAAGCTCCAAACATTGGCTTTGAGGGCATTTTTTTAATTTTATTTTACCTTTTTTTTAACCAGGCAAGTCAGTTAAGAACAAATTCTTATTTTCAATGACGGCCTAGGAACAGTGGGTTAACTGCCTGTTCAGGGGCAGAACGACAGATTTGTACCTTGTCAGCTCGGCTTGCAACCTTTCGGTTACTAGTCCAACACTCTAACCACTAGGCTACGATGCCGCCCCAAAATTATCACTTTTATACAACAGTTACCAACATATTCAAATAATGATTTACATATTGTCATTAAAAACTTTATTTTGATTAATTTATGGTTACTCTTTCAAATCAAACTTTATTTGTCACATGCGCCGAATACACCAAGTGTAGACCTTACTGTGAAATGCTTACTTACAAGCCCTTAACCAACAGCGCAGGTCAAGAAAGAGTTATATTACTAAAGTAAAAATAATAAAAAGCAACACAATAAAATTATGAGGCTATATACAGGCGATACTGAGTCAGTGTGTGGGGGTACAGGTAATTTGTACATGGAGGTAGGGGTGAAGTGACTATGCATAAATAATAAACATCGAGTAGCAGCAGTGTACAAAACAAATTGAGCGATGGGGGTATCTCAATGTAGATAGTCCGGTGGCTATTTAATTAATTGTTCAGCAGTCTTATGGCTTGTGGGTGGAAGCTGTTAATGAGCCTTTTGGTCCTAGACTTGGTGTTCCGGTACCGCTTGCCATGCAGTAGCAGAGAAAACAGTCTATGACTTGGGTAACTAGAGTCTCTGACAATTTTTTGGGCTTTCCTCTGGCACCGCCTGGTATATAGGTCCTCGATGGCAGGAAGCTTGGCTCCAGTGAGTAATGTTGCTGCTCTGTAGCGCCTTAAGTCTTTTTGTTCTATATCTATGGATGCAACCCAGGCATTCAGTCGTTTTGTTCTGTATCTATGGATGCAACCCAGTCATTCAGTCTTTTTGTTCTGTAGCTATGGATGCGACCCAGTCGTGAAGTCTTTTTGTTCTGTAGCTATGGATGCGACCCAGTCGTGAAGTCTTTTTGTTCTGTATCTATGGATGCAACCCAGTCATTCAGTCGTTTTGTTCTGTAGCTATGGATGCGACCCAGTCGTGAAGTCTTTTTGTTCTGTAGCTATGGATGCAACCCAGTCATTCAGTCTTTTTGTTCTGTATCTATGGATGCAACCCAGTCATTCAGTCTTTTTGTTCTGTATCTATGGATGCAACCCAGTCATTCAGTCTTTTTGTTCTGTATCTATGGATGCAACCCAGTCATTCAGTCTTTTTGTTCTGTATCTATGGATGCAACCCAGGCATTCAGTCTTTTTGTTCTGTATCTATGGATGCAACCCAGGCATTCAGTCTTTTTGTTCTGTATCTATGGATGCAACCCAGGCATTCAGTCTTTTTGTTCTGTATCTATGGAATGCGACCCAGTCGTTAAGTCTTTTTGTTCTGTATCTATGGATAAGACCCAGTCGTGAAGTCTTTTTGTTCTGTATCTATGGATACGGCCCAGTCATTCATTCTAAATACCATACTGGCAATAAAATGTTTATTTTTGTTTTATTTCACCCCACTTTTTCGATCTTGTCTCATCGCTGCAACTCCCCAATGGGCTCGGGAGTGGTGAAGGTGGAGTCATGCGTCCTCTGAAACATGACCCGTCTAATTGCTCTCTTTAACACCCGCCAACTTAACCCGGAAGCCAGCCGCACCAATGTGTCGGAGGAAACACTGTTCAACTGGGGACTGAGGTCAGCCTGCAGGCACCCGGCCTGTCTTAAGGAGTCGCTAGAGTGTGATGAACAAAGTAAAGCCCCCCGGCCAAACTCTCCCCTATACCGGACAGTGCTGGGCCAATTGTGCGCCATCCTATGTGACTCCCAGCCACGGCACAGCTCAGGAATGAACCCGGGTCTGTAGTAACAATGCCTTAGAACATTGCGCCACTCGGGAGGCCCTGGAGATCGAATTTCAATACTGAAACAATGTTGCATATTTCAGAGAGATAGACAGCAAGGTTTATACAAATCTCCACTATTGAAAACCAATTTTTAGTTGAAAAGAAATGGGAGATAATGTCTAGATGCTTTTTATAGTGGAGATCAAGTTTATAAATTGTCTGGCTGGGCAGATGAGACAGTGGATTGCACAGTGAGATGGAACAGATTAAATAGGCATTTCAACGGCATAGAGTTAGCCGGTGGTAACTTGTAGAATAGACACTGGCTGGAATGTGGTTTTAACCAATCAGCATCCAGGATTAGACCCACTCATTGTATGATTGATTTTTCTGACCACTAACATTGACCAGTTATTTAGCTTTTTGGAGTAGTCCTCTTTTTGTTTGAGTCGATCCATAATTTTCATAACCACTAGTCTCTAGGGCTATGAGGGGTGATCTGCATGAATACAGACTCCTTCCCCAATAGAGAGAAACTAACACCGGCTCTGGTTATGGAATAACCTACATTCACAGAGGGCTTACAACATCACCCAGTTCTGTTATGGCACTGAGAGCAAGTTTGGAAAATCTGGTCCTTGAATTATTTAGAGTAGACGACATCTCCTTTCAGTGACATGGACCATAGATTCGATCAGCACTTGTGTTGGTAGATGAATCTCACTGTGTAGGGATATAATACACATGGACAGCACTACGATATGTTTACTTACATATTGAAATATTGCCTTGGCATGGTAAATGAACACATTAGCCCTGTGGGTATGAACTGGGAGCTTCAGAAAGAGGACAACTCAGGGGAAGATGAGCGGCAGAGGGAATTCAAAGGCAACGGGTCAAGAGCACTCTATTTTCAAGCTTAAAATAGGGGTTGGTCAAATTTGGGTGGTAGAACCAATATTAAGGGCATATTTTTACCGATGATAACCTTCCACCGTGAACCAGGGAAGGAAGAAGAGCAAATAAAGATATTCCCTCAGCAGAAATGCACAATCCTTTTAGTCATATCAGCCCTGAAACCTCTACCCTGGATGCCTCTGCATATGGAGTGTGTGTGCGTGTGTGTCTATGTGTGCATGTGTGTGTGTCTGTGTGTGTTTGAAGTGTGTCTGTTTGTGTATGTGCACACATTTAAAAAGAGCCATATAGCACATATCTTCACCACTAACACCACCTTTCACTACCTCTCCTCGCTAAGCTATCGCCATGGATAGAGCAAAGTACTACTTATTTGCTCTGCTTCCGTGTCTGAACACATTCAAACCACTTTCCAACGGCTTTCTACCGCTTAACACCATCTAAAAAGCCTTGGGTGGCAGTTACAGAACTCCCATGAATTCTATCAAACACACAATGTCAAACCTTTCTCCACCTCAGTGCAAAAATACAGCGTGTAAATATCATCGGAAAACAGCAAGGCAAAGTCGTGATCTCCATTTGTTTGTAGAGGCAATCGTCTAGTTACAGCTGCCGTGGCGCTTCTGTTTATGACTGTATCATTGGAGGCCTTGACATCATCAGAACAGAGAGATCCCATACTAATATTTTTTCTGTTTTAATTCATTGGCAGCTCCTGTTTGCATCTGTTGTGAGACAGTGCCAAACTGTCTCAATAGTTCCTGTCCAAATTATAATTATTTTCGTCCCCATTCGAGTCAGGGATGATTATCATTGCCAAGGGAGCCCTTGACACTAGGGTAATCACTGCACTGAAATGCATCCAGGTCTATCAGGCAGAGGCGGCCAATTCTACTGGTGGCTAGAAGATAGTAAACAGCTGAGACTGTGAGGACCGTCATTAAAACAGCACACTGGCTAGTGAACAGAGCAGTGCTGCTACTCTCAGAGAGACCACCCAACCTCTTTTCAACTACACAAAGAGAAACAGAGATGTACTGTAGTTTCAAACTCGTGTTGGTGTGTATGTGTTTAAGTACAGTATGTCTGTCTGTTTACGTGTGTCCTCAGATATATACATACTCCATCAAACATGTTCAGTTTCCTATAACATAATCATACACTAAATTAAAACTATGATTGATGTCGGACCTCACTCAATATTGATCATTCAGCGTAAGGGGGCCTCAGTCTTTGGAACTGAAAAAAACAACTTCGCAATATTGATATTCCTGCATCTGCTAGCTCAGATGTGTGGCAGGCTTTGGGTGCTGCTGAGCTGTTTCATGAAGGAGGAATTGAGATGGGAGTGTGAGGCTTGTCCCCCCCCCAATCTGCTAGTGCCTCAGTGGATTCCTTCTGATATATGGGTAGCACCCTCTATGCTCCCTCTGCTTTCCCTCCATTTCTCCAATTTATGACATTGAATTAAAAACAATGGAACCATTGATCGTCCCCTTTAAAACTACTAATACTGGTCTCCTCAGAGTGAGGCGACGGTTGAATAGCAGCCCGGAGTAGAGAGAGTCTCCTTCCAGATAGCTCGGGAGGCACTGTACAGTATGTGTCAAGAAGTGAAATGGGGATAAACATTGTACTGGGGATGGAAATTAGGTCAGTAAATTCAGGCATGCTACTGGGACGGAGGTGGGCTGAGGGGGAGAGCGGATCGGAGGCCCAGATGGAAATAACGCACTGCAGCAGGGACGGAACCTCGCTCCGCATAGCACCAGGGGTCCGGTCCCTGAAGAGGGGAGCAGCTGTTCCATATTTTTGTCAGGAGAGACAGGAAAACAAGAACTGACTGCAAACAAGCCCTCCTCTGGAAACTCTTCAGCGAAAGGTTAGCGTTAGGTGTTGTGCGAACGAGGATGTGCTGGCAACAACAGTTTATTTATTATTTCAGGGAGTTGTATGGAAAATGTGATGTGTGGCAAATTTCCATAGGGTTTGCTGAGGTATGAAGGTCAATGGCTGGCCTGCTTCTCTTTGAGCATCACCTTGTGAATGGTCCCAGTGTGTGACAGGGATGAGGAGGACAACACCAATGTTTTTTTAATCCTCAGCACACTCCTGCCTCTGATACTGAAATAGAGCGAGGCGAGTCATCCATCTTTCCACTCTGATGAAGTGGGAAAATTTCCACACATATTTCTCTGAGATAAAAAGCTGTCCCTGTGGTTCAATTTGAGCCTTGCGATTCTCAGCTGCCTGACAACAACATTGCGTCACCCCCTCCAGCCCAATCCAGCACCGATGGGAAGATTTAAATGCTCTTGTACAGATACACATTATGATGGATCTGTCACAGTAGGGGGTAGCAGGAGGCATGCGCCACTGTTTAATTCCACAGGTAATTAGAGAATTATCAACAGCGCTGCGGCTCAGACTCACTGTGTATGTGTAGCTTGTTTTGTTGTTGTACAAGCAATGGTTTACAACACACAAACATACTTCACACACTTTGAGAGAAACACACACACACACACACACACACACACACACACACACACACACACACACACACACACACACACACACACACACACACACACACACACACACACAGACTGACACTTCCTACAGAAACACACATGCATTCCTCCAACACACTTCCTCAGAGACACACACTAATGTTTTTCCCGGTATCTGGTGCTTCCATTGTTACACTCATTTTTGTTTGAGATGGCAGAAAAGGCCAGTCACGATAACATCACTTGACATTTACATGTGTGAGCACAGAAGAACCGCAAGCGGAGAGTAATGTCATTTACATTTTCTCCGCAGCCCAGTTCGGGGTCTGATTCATGTCAGGGCTCCTCTGGGTACACATGGAGTGTGACCAGCTCAGGGAATGAAAGTGGGGCTTCAGTGCTTCCACCTTTCATCTTACATCATTTCATTGGAGCATTACAACAGGCTAGCTGCGTGAAATACCTATTAGGGTTGAAGCAGCACTCGTCTTCTTTTTTTTCTCCTCTACTTTTAAATGATAGGTGTAGCGAAAAAAATGTCTAACAAGTGGGGACATACAGTTTGAACGAGGGGAAAGCAGCGGAAGAGAATTCTCATCAGCAGACCACAGAGCAAATTAGCTAGAGCGCTTGAAAGCCAATTTGCAGTTTGACAAATGATTAATCTTCATCTGCAACACACACACCTGCGGTGGTAGATTTAGTGACAGATGCGAAATTCCATAGCCTGCCTTTACTAGCTTTTCAGAGACGTGGTAGAAGTGTCTAGCGCTGACCGAGAAATCAGAATGATTCTGCTATGCTTGCACTACCAAGGTAATTTTGTTCGACAGCTAGCATCATGGACTTCTCCTCACGGAATGAGAATTTGTTCTCCCCAATTCAGTCACTACTTCACGGCAGTGAGGGATGAACAACAGCTAATGTGAAATTGAAAGTACTGTAGCTTACTGTAGTCTGTGTTTTGCTGACAGAGACAGGACATGAATGATTAGCCTATCTCCTATGGTGCCCTTGCTTCATTAGGATGCCGGGACAGTGTTATTTTTGTCCTTTTTGTCCTTTTAAACTGTTTTTTTCTCACATGTTTTCTTTGATGAGAGAGAAAGACAATCACAGAAAATATTGAAATCCATACATGTGTCACAGTTTATCAACCTGTGGAATAATTGATTCAGCTAGACCTCCCATTCATGGAGAAAATGGAATAGTCAAGTTGGATAGAGTGACTGTAGTCATGAAATCTAATGAAAAATAATGAAACCGTGGCCTTATAATTTTCTACAATAATAGTGAATTATACTTTGTTTAATTTAATTCCCGGTTAGGGTAGCCACTGTAGCTAATTTATCTGGATCATATACTGCGACACCTTGACCAGCCAAGCTGTTGGTCTTCCTTCCGCATGTTTCAGACCTTGTTAATTACTTGGCTTTACAGAGCCAGTTTAGCTTTAGAAGGATGCATAAAACTCACCCGCCCGGCATTCCCGTCCACTGCCCCGTCTGCCCGCCGCCCTCTCGTCGGCCCCCATTGATCCATCCCCTCCTGGAATAGACTGGAAGACAATAGTTCAGCAGCCAGGTAAATTGGAACAATAACTCAGACCATTAGTGAATTAGTTTGTTTTTAAAATCGGCCATTGATGCCGGGAATGAGTTGATTGGTTGCAAACGACCCAGACATGGCCTGCTGAGCCATGTCTTCTGCAGGTCAGAGTGCCACTGCAGTCCTAAATAAAGCAACAAAAGGAGGGAAGTGAGGAAGGGACAAATCCAATGGAGTTAGCCTGTTCACCCCATTTCTGTTACTTCCCTGCAATTGCAAGTGGCAGGCCATTACCACACCTGTCCAGACATCGCTGCAGGCTGGGTTATAATAATTCTCATTATTCTGAATTCTCCCTGTGTTGGCAAAACCCTCCCCCTCTTTTTCTCCCTTGCTCTCCATCACTCTCCACCATCACTCCATTCCAACCCTCTGTCCCCCTCGAATGCATTAATACATAAGGTAACATATTCCCAGAGGAGTCAAACCTGCCATGTTGGAATGGCATCCATCCATAGCTAATGTTACTTCTGACATTACTGCTTGTGTTACCTCAAACCACTTTGACCAAATGCATTCTAAAACAGGACCCCTGACAGCAGTGCAGAGGAGACCACATCTGTGCCTGTCAAAAATAGATCTGGCAACAGGGAGCTTAGCATCAAGGCTGCCTTGAACTGATGTCATAACCTATGTCTGGATAAAGCACAGGATGGATTGAATATACTTGAACCGCCCTAGAGACTGGTCCACCCTGCCCCATGTCTGTTAGATAAGCGGCCAGAAAGCAGCAGGCTTCATTCTCCCTACCTCCCTGGGATCCAGAATACAAATGCGGGACAAGCCTCCAGTTTCTGTGAACTTTGTGGAACAAAGAGATTGAGGAAGGCATCGATCAGTGGGTGGTTGGAGGCTACGAGACACGCATGGAGAATGATTTCCTCAATGAGCCAGGAGGGGCGGGTGGATGCGGGAGTTGCTGTGTGAATATGACCGTTTAAAGGGGGCTCGTACAAACAACGCTCCTTTATTGTTTCTCAGTTATTTGCTGAGGCAGACTTCCTCCTCTCTTTATCCGGTTATTCAGGGACTCACGTGACCTCTCCCTCTACCTCTCTCTCCCTCCCTCTCTCACTTTCCATCGCTCTGCCTCAGTAAACACATCACATCAACATTCAAAATACATATTCCAGACACCCCGAGGCCACCGTGTGAAAATCGAGGGAGATTTGCAAACAGTGTGGTTCTTCTTACACAACAGGAGACAACCAGACCGCGGATGGATGGAGAAAGAGAGAGAGGGATAAAACATCTGATGTTGAATCACCTCCGGGAGGTGTCTGTCCATAAGAACGTTGCCTGCATGCAAATAAAACTGCCTAGCTTGCCTGTCATGAAATCAAGCTCCTGTGCCATACACTCTTTATTCTCAAATTACAAGCGGTCTAGTCTGTAAAGATGGATAATTATGGTGCAAATCCTCCCCTTGGTTTCAGAGATATGATGTGATCTCACCCCAATTTTTGTGGGGTGGGTTTTGCAATGCGGGCTGAAGCTCGTCTGGTACAATTTCCTATCATCTTTAGTCCATTTGGATGTAGATGAATCCTCCATAGGGGTTAGTGTACTGCAGCTCAGACAGACAGTGATGCTATATACCCCAGGTAGTATGAGGAAGCTCCGGGTCACAATAACAAGAGAGATGGGAGAAACAAACTGGTAAGGGAAGGAATTATCCACACAACTCCTGCCTGCCAGACAACCCAGATCTGAGCAATTTCAGAGGCCGTAGAGTACTGCATGTTTGGATACCGGCATGGCAGTTAGAGTTGTGTGCACTCAGAGAGCAAAAGAGTGCTGCTGGTCTGAATGCTGTCTCAATACCCCTGGGCCAGCAATCAGAACTGTACCAGTCTCATTCAGTGTAAAATAGCAAAAGCGGGCATGTGACTGGCCTGATGAGTCTGTCGCTAGGGGTGGCTAGGGTCAGCATCTAGTCTATTAGGGGTGGTTAAAATCAGAATTGTAAGGGATTGTAAAGTGCTATACGTGTGACTGAAAGGAGTTTGGTGTAGTTGTGAGTGACAGAGTGAGTGCATCTGTGTGTGTGTGTGTGTGTGTGTTTTTGTGTGTTCGTGCATGCGTGTCTGTTTGTGTGTTCATCCCTGTATGTTAATGCCGGGGGTCTGTGTGGCGGTGACTTGGTGGCTGTGCCAGGGTCTCAGGCTGCTCTGTCATGGCATCTGTGCAGCCTTTGATCTCAGTAGGCAGAAACAAACAGGGGTGATTTGGCTGACACTTACAGGGCCTGTTCAAATCCTGTTGCCTTCATCTGTCCTGCTGTCTCACTTTTGTCTGTCTGAGGGAGGGAAAGAGAGAAATACTGTATCCAGCTGACAAAGGCTTGGTGGACACAATGAATAGTGTGTTCGTGCATGCTTTGCCCTATTTTGGGGGTCATATACAGTACATTAAATCATGCTGTCTGTAATAGCAATATAATAATTGTTTGGTTCTGTCAGAATTAGAAATGATAATGGCATAATTACAAAACCTAATATCCAATATACAGTAAGTAAGGGATAAATGCAGATGTTCTGTACAATATCTTTGAAATAGTTGCAAGAAAATGTACAGAACAGAGGTGTTTATTCCGCTTTTACCACAGTTGCTAAATAAAACAATACTAAAGCACACATTTACCTGTAGAAGCATTGATATTTTTATATTTCTAAGTAAATTCATACTTTTTCATTCTCCCACCAAACCTCGTTGTTAGCTCGTTGCCAGAGACGCAACCCAGTTGTTCATTCTTTTTGTTCTATATACAGTATATGGACATGACCCAGTCATTCATTGCTGGCTGGCAACTTTCTTATCCCTTTGCTTGCTACAGTAGCTAGCCAACTACTGCTAACACAGTCGTGTCAAACATTGCAGACAAAATAACAGCAAAGTAGCTGCAATTGCATTTGTTTAAGCTGTTTTCTAGTGATTTGGATACATTCATAACAATGAGCTGATGATGCTCAATTTCGCCTGGTATAGAACATGTCTCTCGACAGGACACTGTTCATTACAGTCAGAGGCATCATGTCCATAGGGGGCACAGTGGCACGTGCCCCCCTCAGATGTGTCCTGATTAAACCCTCTAGAGCAGTCGTCGCCAACCTTTTCTGAGTCAAGATCACTTTCTGTGTCAAAATGCAAGACGAGATCTACTGCTCAGCTTTTCTTTAAACATTACTTGAAAAACACAAGTCTGTGCAACATTAACCTATTAAAAACAGTACTGTAGTGTAGCAAGGAGGTTTGTGGAGAAGCTATAGGCCCAATCCCCAAAAAATATAAAAAATTAAATAAAATCCAGTGCCGACAGAGATGGCCGCCTCGCTTCGTGTTCCTAGGAAACTATGCAGTATTTAGTTTTTTATGTGTTATTTCTTTCATTGTTACCCCAGGAAATATGAGGTTTTATTACATGCAGTCGGGAGGAACTATTGGATATAAGAGCAACGTCAACTTACCAACATTACGACTTGGAATACGATTTTTCCGAAGCGGATCCTCTGTTTGGTCCACCACCCAGGACAATGGATCGGATCCCATCAGGCGACCCAAAACAACGGCGCCGCAGAAGGGGCAGACTGAGCGGTCTTCTGGTCAGGCCCCGTAGATGGGCACATTGCGCACCGCTCCTGAGCATACTACTTTCCGAGCAAGGGTTGCCTTCCAGAGAGACATCAGCGATTGCAACGTTCTTTGTTTCACGTAAATATGGCTCACTCGGGATATGTTATCAGACTCGGTAAAACAACCTGGTTTCTTCACGCATCGCGCCGACAGAAACTAACATCTCTCTGGTAAGAAGAAGGGCGGGGGTGTATGCGTTATGATTAACGAGACGTGGTGTGATCATCATTTGACTCTATGTAAACTGGAAACCACATATCCCGAGGCTGCATTTATTGTAGCTGTGGATATTGACAAGACTAATCTGAAAACAAGGCTCAGCATATCGAATGCAAAACCCGGGCTGGCAAAACCCTGGATCATTGTTATTCTAACTTCCTCGATGCATATAAAGCCCTCGCCCACCCTCCTTTCGGAAAATCTGACCACGACTCCATTTTGTTGCTCCCAGCCTATAGACAGAAACTAAAACAGGAAGTGCTAGTGCTCAGGTCTGTTCAACGCTGGTCCGACCAATCAGATTCCACGCTTCAAGATTGCTTCGATCACGTGGACTGGGATATGTTCCGTATAGCGTCGGACAACAACATTGATGAATACGCTGATTCGGTGAGGGAGTTTATTAGCAAGTGCATCAGTGATGTTGTACCTGACTAACCTCTAGCTACTTTAATAATTAAAAAATGTATGTAATAAATGTATCAGTAGCCACTTTAAACAATGCCACTTTATATAATGTTTACATACCCTACATTACTTATCTTATATGTATATACTGTACTCTATACCATCTACTGCATCTTACCTATTGTCGTTCAGCCATCGCTCATTCATATATTTTTATGTACATATCCTTATTCATTTCTTTACACTTGTGTGTATAAGGTAGTTGTTGTGAAATTGTTAGGTTAGATTACTTGTTAGATATTACTGCATCGTCAGATCTAGAAGCACAAGCATTTTGCTACACTTGCATTATTAACATCTGCTAACCATGTGTATGTGACCAATACAATTTGATTTGATTTTGATTTACATTATCACCGCATGTTGGCTTTGTTCCAATGCATTGTTGTTCGTACCATTTAAAAATATATTTCAAAATTTGAGGTACAGTAAGGGTGGATATGATCAGACCTGTAATATATCAGTTGTTGTATTACCTGTGAGGCAAAGCTGAGTGAGAATACATTTCAATCATATTTAAATTTTCCTGGGCTGATGGGGAGGGGGGTGTTCTACTACGCTAACATATGGAATTTCTTTAAGATGGTCATACCAACGATCCTTTAGATATTTGATTTCGAAATTTTAGGTATGAAAATATATTTATAATACATGATGAAACATTGAATTTGGCCTTACTGCTACTTCCATATATACTTCCATTCATTTTTTAAAACTAGTACTGGGCTATCTGTGAGGCTATCCATAAAGGGGTCATAATAGTTTGCAGGCCAAACCGTTTGGACGCTACAGACGTTTTCGTGATGAGACCGATTTTCTGGATGTCTCATGGTCTGACAAACACCTCTCAAGCTCTGCCACCTTTCACCACAGATGCAGAAGTCCAACATCGGCGGATGTGGTGGACTGAGATGCAGCCTATGCAAAAAACAGATATCTATAGCTGAAACGTACTGATTGTTATGGGAATGTTTTTCTTGTGCTAATTAGATTTCTGCGTGGACCTGGAAATTGACTCAAGGTTTAAATATTACTAGCCACCAAGCAATTTTATGAAGTTGGCTTTAACTAGCCCAGATGGGTTCCCAATCTTCCAACCTCATAACTAGCTACCAAGAAGCCATTTCAGCTTATCAAGTTAGAGTAGCTAGCTTGTTTAACTCTCTTAGCTGGCATGCCTTCTGGCAGAGTTGGTAGACTGAAAAGGAAGCAATAACTAAATATACTGAATAAAACACATATTTTTTTCAATCCTCTATCCAGATTTTAGCAAAGATGCAGAGAAGCATATTTAGTTTCCTTAAAAAAATAACCAATGGTCAGACGGTGACAGAAAACTCAAATGTAACGCCCAATCAGAAACAAGCATAAAAAAATGCTGTGGTGTTTGTAAGGGATAAACGCCGATATTCTGTACATTATCTTGGAAATAATGGACTGTCTTCCTCCTCCATTTGCGTAGTTCATTTTCCTAAGGTAATGTACAGAAGGGGAGAGTTTATCCAGGTTATACCACAGTTGCCAAAGAAAACAATATGAAAGCACACATTTACCTGTAGAAATACAAATAATTCATTGATATTCACATTTTTATAAGCAAATTCATACTTTCTTACCTTTTGGTTGCTAGAGACGTGACCCAATCGCTTGTTTAATTTGTTCAATATTTATGGACGTGACCTCCATTCATCCTTTATGTTCCGTTGCCATGCTCAATGGCAACGTCCTTATCCCTTGCTTGCTGCTAGCTAGCCATCTAGCTATGGCTACACAGTCACGGTCACATAACATCTGCAGCCAGAATAACAGCAGAGTTTATTCTGTTGCGTTTGTTTATGCTGTTTATCCCACTTATACCACAGTTGCCAAAGAAAACAATACTAGAAGCACACATTTAATGATAGAAAGAAAAATAATTTGTTGATATTTGAATTTATATAAGCAAATTCATACTTTCTCATATTTTGGTTGAAAACCCAGTCGTTTGTTCGATTGGTTTGATATTTATGGACGTGACCCAGTCGTTTGTTTTTTATGTTCGCTGGCAATGTTCTTATCCCTTGCTTGCTAGCTAGCCAGCTAGCTACGGCTAACACAGTCACAACCTCAGCAGAAAGAAAAACAGCAAAGTATATGTTTTCTATTGACATTAATTTGGACACATCCATAACAATAAGCTGATAATGGCCGGCTTTGCCTGGCATAGCTAGAAAAGTTTGCCTTCTCGTCAGGACACTCAACACTGTTAATTTCAAGGAGAGCACATTGCATTTCAAACACTAGGCTTGAATCTAGCTAAATATTTTGTCGCTAGTAAACCTGCAGTTTTGTCACAACACAATGCCACAGATGTCTCAAGTTTTGAGTGAGAGTGCAATTGGCATGCTGACTGCAGGTAGGTCCACCAGAGCTGTTGATAGAGAATTGAATGTTAATTTCTCTACCATAAGCTGCCTATGTCGTCATTTTAGAGAATTTGGTAGTACGTCCAACCGGCCTCACAAACACAGATTATGTGTAGGGTGGGCCCAGCTTGGGTGGGCTTTGCTGCCAAGTGGGTTGGCCTATGCCCTCCATGGACCACCCATGGCAGCAGCCCTGCCCAGTCATGTGAAATCCATAGGATAGAGCCTAATTTATTTATTTCAATTGGCTGATTTCCTTATATGAACTGTTGCATGTTGCATGTTTATATTTTTGTTCAGTGTAGGAAATATGTGATGATTTGACAACTTAGCGCCACTCGCGTCATGACTGTAACAGTAGGGACCAGAGAAATTCATGTTCATCACTCTCCGCGTTAGGTCATCAGATGCTCCAAGAAATGTCTCTGCAAAAACAAATCAATGCTAGCTAGCTAGCTACGTTTTTTCCTTGTTGGACCTGCGTTTACAATGAATCCAATTTCGGTTGGTGTGTTGTTGGTTTAGCCTTATGTAACTTTGTAGCAAATATGGTCTGCATCTGTAGGTGCTTATTTGCGTTATGATTGCAAGGTGTCCCGATATCTTACCCAACTGTCCCGTTATCTGTTTTAATGACCATTCTAGAATGCGTCAGAAACAAGTATTCAACAATGCTGTGGTATAAAAAGCCCTAGTTTGCCAACCACATCCTCATCCATATTGGAGAGAGCACTTTAAGGTACCCTTTGGTTTGTTCTCCATTAACGTTTTTAATAATACAACATTAATTTGGTAAGTGGCTATTTGTTAGTATTATAGTGACACATATGCATGCACGCAGGCTCTCATATACTGGGCCAGCCTCACACCTGTGAATCCCCAACACACACATACACACACGTACACACACAGGCACAAACACACGACACATTGCACACACACTCTAAACACACAAAGTTGGACGTGATGCATTCCGTTTCCCAGCACACGGGGCAATATCATTTATGAATCCCCTCCTCCCTATCTCCCCTCTCAATTATATGATGTATTGTTACGTTCTGACAGCCAACACTCAAATTAGTCTAAACTAATTAGCTTAAAGCAGGCCTCATTAAATTACCTGCCTTGGATTTGTCATTGCCATAGCATTTCAGGTTCGTGGCAAAACAACCTAAGTCACCGCCACCCATTTGTTCCAGTAACAGTTCTGCAACCATGGCAGAAAACACTCAGTGGCTGTAGTCAGTGTCGTTATGGATTTATTTTGATTTCGAATGCTATTGTATGCAACATCACAATGGGGAACATAGCATACAGTAAACCGTATGAGCATGGGTACTCTGGTAGTCATGGGTATATAGCCTAGCTTATATGAATGCAGATAGACAAAACTGGAATTTGGATGTGTCAGAGACTGAACTGATCCACAAATCCTACAGAATCATCACAAGTGAATGCATTGGCAGATATAATCATTGATTTGATGGTATACTGTAAAAGGAAAACCAAATACACATCTGCCAGTACATACTGTACATATAGCTGACATTACTGTACAGTAACTTTTGTATGCAAACAATTCTTCCCCCCATTTCACAGTAAAATATTAGACCCATTAAATGTTGTCTGCTCTTTTACGACTTGTTATTGTCTAATAAAGTGTGAAAGGGGAAGAATTTCTGCATACAGTAGCACTAATTTGATAGCATACTGTTGGTGCTCTACAGCCAGGGGCCTAAATTCTTAAATGCAATTATAGATGAAAATGGTTTTCTTATCAGTAACTAAAGACATGACTCCACTAGCAAGTGGGATAATAATGTGTGGTGACATTGTACAATAACTAAATGTATCATTTTAATAATACTCTGTCAGAAATGGTTTAAATTCTGTCTGGAATTATTATCGGCAGGGCAGTCTGGGACAGATATTCGGCCTTGGCATTTTATCTACACCAGCCCACATCACATTGCACCGCCATATGTCAAAGCCATATCATATAGTATCTTGGTTGTAAAATAGTTGCTATTGAGCTGAATATTGAGAGGAGAAATTAAAATACACCTACAGAAAGCTGAGACCCCCACTTTATTCGACAGGGACAATGGTTCCAAAGCTGTGTTTTTCCCGCAATTGCATTTTGAAATGTATGATCAGAAAGCATTTTGCTCTTGAGCGAGTCGGGGCACGGGAGAGTGGGTCGCCCATCACAGCAGCATGCCACAGCGAAGGCACAGGCACAGGGGCAGGGCAGACACTTTCATTATAGGAATCATGAAAGGGAAAGGGAAACGGGATACCAAGTCAGTTGTACAACAGATGGCGCCA
Source organism: Oncorhynchus masou masou (assembly GCF_036934945.1). Taxonomy (NCBI): domain Eukaryota; kingdom Metazoa; phylum Chordata; class Actinopteri; order Salmoniformes; family Salmonidae; genus Oncorhynchus; species Oncorhynchus masou. The sequence goes on from NC_088239.1 coordinate 56,842,445, forward strand.
ACAGAGATGGTCGCCTCGCTTCGTGTTCCTAGGAAACTATGGAGTATTTTGTTTTTTTCTGTGTTATTTCTTACATTGTTACCCCAGGAAATCTCAAGTCTTTTTACATACAGCCTGGAAAAACTATTGGATATAAGAGCAACGTCAACTTACCAACATTGCGACTTGGAATATGACTTTCCCGAAGCGGATCCTCTGTTTGGACTACCACCCAGGACAATGGATCGGATCCCAGTAGGTAACCCAAAACAACGGCGCCACAGAAGGGTCAGACGGAACAGTCTTCTGGTCAGGATCCGTAGATGGGCACATTGTGTACCGCTCCCGAGTATACTACTCGCCAATGTCCAGTCTCTTGACAACAAGGTAGACAAAATTTGAGCACGGGTTGCCTTCCAGAGAGACTTCAGAGATTGTAACATCCTCTGTTTCACGGAAACATGGCTCACTCGGGATATGTTATCAGAGTCGGTACAGCCACCCGGTTTCTTCACGCATCGCACCGACAGAAACAAACATCTCTCTGGTAAAAAGAAGGGTGGAGGTGTATGCCTTATGATTAACGAGTCGTGGTGTGATCATAACAACATACAGGAACTCAAGTCCTTTTGTTCACCTGACCTAGAATTCCTTACAATCAAATGCCGACCGCATTATCGAACAAGAGAGTTCACTTTGATTATAATTACAGCCGTGTATATCCCGCCCCAAGCAGACACCTCAAAACTGGAAACCACATATTCTGAGGCTGCATTTATTGTAGCAGGAGATATTACCAAGGCTTATCTGAAAACAAGGCTCCCTAAATTTTATCAGCATATCGAATGCGCGACCTGGGCTGGCATAATTCTGGATCATTGCTACTCTAACTTCCGCGATGCATACAAAGCCCTCCTTCGCCATCCTTTTGGCAAATCTGCCAGCCTATAGACAGAAATTAAAACAGGAAGCGCCCGTACTCAGATCTGTTCAATGCTGGTCCGACCAATCTGATTACACTCTTCAAGATTGATTCGATCACGTGGACTGGTATTTGTTCCAGATAGCCTCAGACAACAACTTTGATGTATACGCTGATTCGTGAGCGAGGTTAGTAGCAAGTGCATCGGTAATGTTGTACCCACGGTGACTATTAAAACCTTCCCCAACCAGAAACCGTGGATTGATGGCAGCAATCGCACAAAACTGAAATCGCAAACCACTGCTTTTAATCATGCCATGCGACCGGAAACATGACCAAATACAAACAGTGTAGTTATTTCCTCCACAAGGCAATCAAAGAAGCTAAGCATCAGTATAGAGACAAAGTAGAGTCGCAATTCAACGGCTCAGACACGAGACGTATGTGGCAGGGTCTACAGTCAATCACAAAAAGAAAACCAGCCTTGTCGCGGACACCGATGCCATGCAACCAGACAAACTAAACAACTTCTTTACTCGCTCTGAGGACAATACAGTGCCACTAACAAAGCCCACTACCAAAACCTACGGGCTCTCCTTCACCGCAGCCAGTGTGAGTAAAACATTTAAACGTGTTAACCCTCCCCAGAGCATGCGCAGACCAGCTGGCTGGTGTGTTTACAGACCTATTCAATCAGTCCCTATCCCAGTCTGCTGTTCCCACATGCTTCAAGAGGGACACCATTGTTCCTGTTCCCAAGAAAGCAAATGTAACTGAGATAAACTAGACGTAGCACTCACTTCTGTCATCATGAACTGCTTTGAGAGACTAGTCAATGATCACATCATCTCCACCCTCCCTGACACCCTAGACCCACTCCAATTTGCAATCGCAATCAGACTGCACACTGCCCTAACCCATCTGGACAAGAGGAATACCTATGTAAGAAGGCTTTTCATCTATTACAGCTCAGCATTTAACACCATAGCACACTCCAAACTCTTCATTAAGCTTGAGACCCTGGGTCTCACCCCGTCCTGTGCAACTGGGTCCTGGACTTTTTGACAGGCCGCCCCAAGGTGGTGAGCGTAGGAAACAACATCTCCACCCTGAGCCCCACAAGGGTGCGTTCTCAGTCCTCTCCTGTACTCCCTGTTCACCCTACCATTGTTGGCTTGATTACCAACAATGACGAGACTTCCTACAGGGAGGAGGTGAGGGCCCTCGGAGTGTGGTGTCAGGAAAATAACCTCCCACTCAAAGCTAACAAAACAAAGGAGATGATCGGGGACTTCAGGAAACAGCAGAGGGAGCACCCCCCTATCCACATCCCATATAAAGCACCCATCTATCCACATCGATGGGACAGTAGTGGAGAAGGTGGAAAGTTCCTCGGCATACACATCACCGACAAACTGAAATGGCCCACCCACACAGCCAGCGTTGTGAAGAAGGTGCAACAGCGCCTCTTCAACCTCAGGAGGCTTAAGAAATTTGGCTTGTCACCAAATACACTTTTACACATGCACAATCGAGAGCATCCTGTTGGGCTGTATCACTGCCTGGTATGACAACTGCTCCTCCGCCCATAACCGTTAGGTTCTCCAGAGGGTAGTGAGGTCTGCAAGACGCATCACCGGGGGCAAACTAACTGCCGTCCAGGACACCTACACCACCCGATGTCACAGGAAGGCCAAAATTATCATCAAGTACAACAACCACCCGAGCCACTGCCTGTTCACCACGCTATCATCCAGAAGGCGAGATCAGTAAAGGTGCATCAAAGCTGGGACCGAGAGACTGAAAAACTGCTTCTATCTCAAGGCCATCAGACTGTTAAACAGCCATCACTAACATTGAGTGGCTGCTGCCAACATACAGATTCAAATCTCAAGCCATCACTAGCCACTTTAAACAATGCCACTTTATAATGTTTACATACCCTACATTAGTCATCTCATATGTATATACTATACTCTTACCTATGCCTTTCGGCCATCGCTCATCCATATATCCACGTCTGTTGTGATATCGCCTAGAATCAATACCAGGTCGGTAGTGATACCTTTAGCACTGCGATGCAGTGCCTTAGACCGCTAAGCCACTCGGGAGACCATCCTTTTTTCTCCACGAGAGTTTCTTGTGGAGAGACCAAATGGTTAAAGAAAATAGACAAATTACTGAAAAAGCTTCTTATCAACAATGGCATTATTTTCAATTGTCTTTTTTCTTTTAACTGCCACTAGTTTGTCCCCAAAACATTTACAACAAATACACTGTTCAAAAAATAAAGGGAACACTTAAACAACACAATGTAACTCCAATTCAATCACACTTCTGTGAAATCAAACTGTCCACTTAGGAAGCAACACTCATTGACAATAAATTTCACATGCTGTTTTGCAAATGGAATGGACAACAGGTGGAAATTATAGGCAATTAGCAAGACACCCCCAATAAAGGAGTGGTTCTACAGGTGATGACCACAGACCACTTCTCAGTTCCTATGCTTCCTGGCTGCTGTTTGGATCACTTTTGAATGCTGGCGGTGCTTTCACACAAGTGGCTCAGGTAGTGCAGCTCATCCAGAATGGCACATCAATGCGAGCTGTGGCAAGAAGGTTTGCTGTGTCTGTCAGCGTAGTGTCCAGAGCATGGAGGCACTACCAGGAGACAGGCCATTACACCAGGAGACATGGAGGAGGCCGTAGGAGGGCAACAACCCAGCAGCAGGACAGCTACCTCTGCCTTTGTGCAAGGAGGAGCAGGATGAGCACTGCCAGAGCCCTGCAAAATGACCTCCAGCAGGCAACAAATGTGCATGTGTCTGCTCAAACGGTCAGACACAGACTCCATAAGGGTGGTATGAGGGCCCGACGTCCACAGGTGGGGGTTGTGCTTACAGCCCAACACCGTGCAGGACGTTTGGCATTTGCCAGGACACCAAGATTGGCAAATTCGCCACTGGCGCCCTGTGCTCTTCACAGATGAAAGCAGGTTGACACTGAGCACATGTGACAGACACGACAGAGTCTGGAGACACCGTGGAGAACGTTCTGCCGCCTGCAACATCCTCCAGCATGACCGGTTTGGCGGTGGGTCAGTCATGGTGTGGGGTGGCATTTCTTTGGGGGGCCGCACCGCCCTCCATGTGCTCGCCAGAGGTAGCCTGACTGCCATTAGGTACCGAGATGAGATCCCCAGACCCCTTGTGAGACCATATGCTGGTGCGGTTGGCTCTGGGTTCCTCCTAATGCAAGACAATGCTAGACCTCATGTGGCTGGAGTGTGTCAGCAGTTCCTGCAAGAGGAAGGCATTGATGCTGTGGACTGGCCAGCCCATTCCCCAGACCTGAATCCAATTGAGCACATCTGGGACATCATGTCTCGCTCCATCCACCAACGCCACGTTGCACCACAGACTGTCCAGGAGTTGGCGGATGCTTTAGTCCAGGTCTGGGAGGAGATCCCTCAGGAGACCATCTGCCACCTCATCAGGAGCATGCTCAGGCGTTGTAGGGAGGTCATACAGGCACGTGGAGGCCACACACACTACTGAGCCTCATTTGGACTTGTTTTAAGGACATTACATCAACGTTGGATCAGCCTCTAGTGTGGATTTCCACTTTAATTTTGAGTGTGACTCCAAATCCAGACCTCCATGGGTTGATAAATTTGATTTCCATTGATAATTTTTGTGTGATTTTGTTGTCAGCACATTCAACTATGTAAAGAAAAACGTATTTAATAAGAATATTTCATTCATTCAGATTTAGGATGTGTTATTTTAGTGTTCCCTTTATTTTTTGAGCAGTGTACATATTGACATTGTAAAATAAGTAAAAGTGTGTAACAAATAGAATATTTTGTGCTGGAATTCTCATATCAATCACCAATGGTATTCACTAAGTTGATGGTTTAAATTTAGGATAATGTTTTGCAGCTTTTTCATTCTATGTTTTATTTAAAAAATCATCTTATTGTATTTTAAATATATTAATATATTTTACGTGATAAGGTCACACTGAGGGCCATAGATAAATACATACACATGTGATAATCTGAAGTACCCAAAAAGGCCACTAGATGTCATCTGATAAAATTCCATATATTCCTTGAAAGTTACCAACATTCTGGTAGTTTACTGGTAAACTTTGAGCGTTTCAAGTAATATACCTTCCATTTGCAACCCTAGCCCTGTCTCTTAATTTGTGTGCCATTTGTCTAAGACTGGGTAGATATAACAAGTTATGCATGGTCATCAGAGTATGAGCTGAAAACAAGCCCAGACTTGTCCACTCTGACCTGAGATCTGTCAAACAGACTTTTTGAGTGAGATATTTTGATTATTGAGACCTTCTCACAACCAGTGTCATGTGACCTCGAGAGCAGTGCCAATCCATATCATTATAAATCATTGTTAGCTTTAATGAGGTTTGCCTACAGAGAACCTTGCAGGCTGGTCTCATCCATGTATTGCCAATGTGTCTAATTCCTCTGATACAGTGGCTTTACAGTATTGATTGGACAGAGGTTAGCATTCAAAGCTACAGAAAGTCATTTCGATACACTTTGGGCCATAACTTTCCACATGAACCTAACCAATATATCTTGAGATAATGAATGTATCTCAAGGGAATGCTCATTTAAGGATATCACACCAATCTCGCCATATTGAATACAGCACTGCTCAGGTGTTTCAACGATCCAGGAAATCACTCGTCAATAGGCAAAGTTTTCCCTAGTAATTTATACCCAAGAGAACGGTAGACATTGCTTCCCCATGTAAACCTGCTCCATGCTACATCATATCATAAAGCAGCCTCTTAACCTTGTCTGGCACCAATTAGTTTGGAGAAAGAGAAGGCCACACATCCAGGGATGTAATTCATTTTCATCTGCTGAAAGGGCAACATTCCTCGTTAGTATGGAGAGCTGCAATCTGGGGCCTGACAATTCGGGGAGGAGGATACGAGGGGCCTGAGATTGGAAAAAAAGGAAAACAGAAATTAATACACAAATCATATCACATTGAAAACAGCCTTTCAGTGACAATGTCTTGTTAGTTTTCCGTCAACGCCGATTAGACAAATTATTTTAAATCTGTTTCACCTTCGCTGACACCCCAGGATTTAAAAATAATTATACTCATCATGTAATAATATCTCCCCTTCTTTCTCTTCCCCCTCTTTCTCTCTATCTGTCTTTCCACAGGTCTTCACAGAATGGAGCGAGAATGAACAGAGAGCGGCTGAAAGAAAAGCATGAACTGGAGGTTTATTGAGGTCATCTGCTTCCTGTTTATATGGGACCATATAACAGTTCAGTCTTCCCGACAGGACCCGTCCGCCGCCGAGCAACATGTTACCAAGCAGTTTGATTGGCTCATCTCCGACCGCGGACCTTTCCACCACTCTCGGAGCTACCTCTCCTTTGTGGAAAGATTCCGCCAAGGATTTACAACCAGATATAAAATTTATAGGTGAGTTCACTTTCATTTGTGCGTTTTGGTGGTGCTGATGTTGCAGAGGTTTTAAAGACACTCTCTGACTAAATGTTTTTTCTATTTTGAGTCCAGATTGTTGGTCTCTTTGGAAGGGACCTTGCAAAAGTGTACTGTGTAAACGTTTTGTGTGAAAGTGCACCCTTTTTACAGAGTTAGTGTACTTCCCCACCAGACACATGATAGTTGGGAAGGAGTGTCTTAAGATAAAGTTGATGGGATAGCTGTTTTTTTTTCAAGGAAGTTTTAGTAATCTATTTATAACGTTCACAGATTGGTAGACACACAATGCTTTCTTATCCTGTTCTATTGTGTGTCCCACCAAGAAACAAGGCACCAAAGTACTCATCTCACTGTTTGGCTGTGGTCTGTGTTACGGTATTATGGCCCAATCAGCAGGCTAGCTTTGTTAAGGGGATGGAGTGGATGTGCTGTGTGTTAGGCTGTGTGTCTGCTTAGAGGCAGGGGCTTAAGTGTGTTATAAATAGGTTATGCAATCACCAGCCATTGCACTTATTTGCCTAACACATTGTGGCTCAGATAATCATTCCCCAATTACATAGTTATGTGAGGGAGATGGAGCCAGAGCCATCCTCTCTGATTAGCCTCTCAGACTCTACTGAATGGCTGTGTATAAAAAAGTGGCTATATTAAGACAAGATACAAAAGCTGCATGGCTTGGCAGTCTGGATGAAACAAAACATCTAAGTACTGCATCAATTTCACTTGCTGTATATTTTAGTTCACTTTTTAAGTTCTCAGATTATAATTATGCAAATTTCTAGTAGTCATGAGGTAGTGATCTATTTAGGGCTACTGGGTTTGTTTGATAATAACGACCCAAAAATGACAAGCTAAATATTAAGCCTGGCTCAAGGCAGGGAGGTCAGTGTAGGATCCAATCATTTTATAATTACTGTTCTCCAAGTTTGGTTATATTTTTGTCTTAAGGGAAAGAATAATTGGCAACATGATATTGACAAATACTGTCTTCTATTCTAGAAGCATGGTATAGTTGTCAAGGATTCTAGCTAGCATTTTTCTAATGGGACATGGTTGCCATTCTCTTGACAGGTATCAGCTTTCATGTCGTATTCTTTCCTCCCTGCTACGTTACGTGTTGTTAAATACATGATCTGCCAGAGTTGGATTCCAAATAGCATCCTTTTATTTTCCCTCTCTCTTTGCATTGTAAATACCCTTAGAATTGCCTGACAAGGTACGGAAAATAGATACCTAGGAGATTCCCTTCCCTTTCAGACGGGTGTGCTTTGGTTTTCCTGCTCTGCAGTCCAGAATCCTCGAGAGAGAAAGGCGAGAGAGAGATGAAGAGTGAGAGACATAAGGAGACCAAGACAGAGACACAGAAAGAGAGACTCATCATCAACATGTTACATTCATTTAGCGATACAGTTAAATAGGGTCTCTCTCTTCCTTCTCTACTCTCCTTGTTTCATAGATTGCCGCAGCAGCCTCTGGTCCCCACAGGCTTTGCTGTCTTTATATTGTCACTTGTAAACAGATCATTTGCATAATATGTAGCTTGACAGCCTGGATAGCACACATACGCAGGAATCTCAGATGAACAGCCATCCATGGGCCCCGTGCTGCTGACGTGTGTGGCTTATGATGTTTGTTCGATTCATAAAAGAGCCAGTGGAGGCGGCATAGGCATTATGTGTTCGCCTGGGGAACGGAGTCTTTGGCATTGCAAGACAAATGTTGCGCAAGCAGGCTAGCTCCACTACCTCGACTACCTCGACTACCTCGACTAGCTCGACTACCTCCTTTCGTCTATTCTTTTTATAAAACAGTAGGAAGCATCAAATTCAGTTGTCAATGCAAGGTATCGTTTTACTTGTGACAAGACAATTGCATCTTGCATCAATACGGAGCGGAATCTCGTGCACTTCTCATTAAAAATATACTGTGGAAATCTGCAATCACATCTGTCGGACATCTGGGCCACTGTCAGACAAACCAGTCTGAGTCATCTGTCAACTGGATGCAAAGATGTAGTGAAAAACTTTCACTTTAGTCTCCGTTTGTTGGAAGAGTCTGATATACATATCCTTCATTTTGATGAAGAGTGGGCTGCTTTTGACAAAGGGCAGCCATGCCCTCCAGATCCTCCATCAAACTCAATGTGTTTTCCTAGAATATGCAAATGTAGAATACAAAATTTGGAATACGTGAATGACTGTGGTAATTACTTGGCTGAGCCTTTTATGTACATGCACCGGGTAATATAGTACATAAATATATACTGCCAGTCTAGTGCCAATACAAAACAGAACCCTAATATTATTATTCACCCTGTTTGCACATCATCCAATCCAGTGGCGGTAATATGAAATTAGCTTTTGCAAAAATGTAAGATGTGTTGTGAAAAGTATCCAATTATCTATGAAAAGTATCCAACTGTGGAAATGGCATACATGCTCCCAAGAACATGGATTATCACAGTTGGATTGTAATAATTCATGATAAAAGGTCAAAATGCCAAAGCACTCTTCGCTCTTCGAACCCTAAGGTTCCCAAACATCTTAGCTACAAACACAGTGCTAGCAGTTACAATATGCCACCTTTTCCACCACTTCTTGGCTCCCAAATGAAGCGAGTCAAGAAATAAATACGTAACCTGCACCAGACGCTAACTGGCAATGAAGAGTGAATAGCTTTGTAAATTTCCCCAAGGCTTCCACTGTCTTTGCAATTTACTAGATAGAAAGTAGTTGAATCAAATTTGCAGGGAGATAAAGTATCCGTTATCAAGAAAGATTACCCAAAGGCGGATCGCAGGACAATGTCAATCTGATCAGAAACAAACAAATCTCCCTAGTCTTTATTAATGTGAGCACTGTGCCTCATTCTGCAGGCCAAACGCATAGATTTAGGATCGCTTGTGATCGTTTGGCACACTGAAAAGGTCACCATCACTTGGAGCAAAAACACACTACACTGCAGGGCTACAATTACCCCACCCCCAGAGGTGTGTTTCTTCCTTCCCTAAGAATAATTGGAATCCATTGGTTAAGTAATCGGCTGCGATGCGGTAGTGCTATCGATTGCAATCTCTAAATCAAAGTGCTCTTTTTCTCTTTACATGAGCATGTACGTCACCTCCTGTACCGAGTACATCATACGCCAGATAGACACTTTCTCTGTTGCAGCGTGTTGCAGTTTTGTAGATTGAATCGGTGTTGACTGGGTATCAATCCATGCTTGAGTTGTAGAATGGGCTGCTTTCACCTGGCCCTGACTTCTTCTCTCTGTGGCCTATGTACTCAACTGTCTTTTAGGAGGGCTGGGAATTGCCAGGGACCTCATGTTACGATATTATCTGGTTACCTCTTTTTCTCCCCAATTTCTTGATATCCAATTGGTAGGTATAGTCCCATCGCTGCAACACGCGCACAGACTTGGGAGAGGCGAAAATCGAAAGCCGTGCATCCTTTTCCGAAACACGATCCCGCCAAGCCACACTGCTTCTTGACACAATGTACACCTTGCAACCGGTCAGCGTGCATTGCGCCCAGCCTGCCAAAAGAGTCGCTAGAGCGCGACGGGACAAGGACAACCCGACCGGCCAAACCCTCCCCTAATCTGGACGGCACTGGGCCAATTGTGCACACCCTCATGGGTCTCCCGGTTGCGGCCGGCTGCGACACAGCCTGGGTTGGAACCAAGATCTGTAGTGACACAGCTGGCACTGCGATACAGTGCCTTAGAACGCTGCACCACTCGGGAGGCCACGATTCTCCCTATTCTATATGCATTGCGATTCGATGTTCCAAACATATTGCTCACGATATGTCTGCTGCAGAGAGACAAGAGAGAGACATAAGAAAATTTGTTTTGATCAGTTAGGGAAATAAAAGTGCTGAAAAGAAATTGGCTCCCTATTTAAAAATAAAAATAAGATGAACATCAAGCTATGAGGAAAAATGATGGCGTTTTGGTGCAGGTACAGCTAACTAGTGCAAATAATATTGCGACATTGTCAAAATTGTACAATATAATATAATATCAAAAATAATATCCTCATTTGTAACTGTATCGATTTTTTCCCCATCAATAGTTTTTAGATGTTGCTGTGGTCATTGTTCGCAGGCTCTATCTCAAGTCCTTGTCTACCAGAGAAATCCAATATAAATGCAAATCTCTGTCTGTTAATGCATTTTAAAAGGTTGGGAATCATCATTGTACTGTAATCAAAGAAGAGAGATGGAGGTTGTTATTAAGAAGGATAGTGTTTATGAAAATGGCATGATGGTGCTCATTGATCTTGGATGTGGGGTTTGCGGTGTGCGAAGAGGAGGCTTGCCTCACACTGTCATTGGACCGAGATTCATTACCAACTGAAAATCTATCCCGAGTTTGAATCGTTAATAGCCTCCACAATGATCTACAGAGAAAATACCCAGAGGCATTACTCAGATGTCCACTCCAGCAGCTCTGTTAGAATTGGTCCTATTTTGAATATTTTGTTTCGCAATTTTCCCATTGATAAAATGCTAACTTGTGATTTGTGGTATTTGTGAGAGAGAGAGAGATGTTTACTGCGTTTCAACAGAACATTGTACAAGTGTCAACAACATGCTGAATTGTGAGAACTACATTTGAATAATAACTCAAATACAATAAACAACAGATATAGGCAAAAAACTACGTTCATCGTCAACTATTATGCAGGCGAACCATGGGTGGGATGGCATCGGAAATGCTCAATCCTGCAGTGGAACAGTTCCAGTTTAGTTGAGGAGCGGGTCTGGTTTAGGTCACAGAGGATCATTGTGGTGGGAGCATATGGTGGTAGGGTTCGGATTTGAGAAGTGATCTTGCAAAGGATCTTGAGAGACTTTCCCTGCAAGTGTAGAGTGATGATACGCCCAGATTGGGGCATGCATCTGAGTAGGAGGTGTAGTCTGTGGCCATGATGATACAAACTGCTATTCTCTGGACTCTTGATTCTATCAGATTGTCTCTTGGTTAGCCCCGCGTGCCACATTGGGGCAACATGTTCCACCGCTGGTCGGATGTAGGTGGTGAATACCATTACTTGGTCCTCCTTAGGTATGTGGAAGTCCATCAGGCGTCGGAGGAGGAACAGATGTCGGCTGGCCTTTTCACAGAGGTGCTCTACCTGGGTTGACCATCTTAGCTTTCCTTGAATGTAGATTCCTAGGATCTTGATAACCTCAACCTTTTGTAGTTCTGTGTTTTTAATTGACAGGGGTGTTAGTATGGGTGGTGACTTGGTGAAGTGCACATGGGACACTTTCCACTTCTTATGGTTAGGGCTGGGCGATATGGCCTATAAATCATATATTTATTTTTTCAAAGTTATGGTTGATTCACATCTACATTCTTTTACGTTTTATCTAAATAAGCTTTGTTGTTCAGTTAAAGGTCAAATACACTGCATTTCAAACAGTCAGAAATAATTCAGGGCTTGTGAAATTATACCTCGGCTAAATATATGCATTCCACAACCATAAGACCCACTAATCATTACATTATTTTATCAAGTACTTTAACCTGCCTTTTTGCAATAATCACAGATCTGGCATTCAAGTCTGTCTACGAAAATTCCCTTATTTTGTTACCAAATGTAACCAGAACCATGCATAAAGCACATTCACTAATAATGACTAACTTCTTGTAGCAGGCATTATAGAAAATTAGCACAGGTCTCATAAACAATCTCTCAATCACAAGCCCAGGTGCTAGTGAGTAGCCAGCTAATCTGTATATTTCAAGTTTAGCCAACTTGGATCTATGTGTTAGCTAACAAGGTAGAACAGTTGAATGGTTATGAACACACTCTTCTGTCCATCTCCAACTGTTTGAACACTATGCTGGCCTGTCCACTTTGTTCAGATGTTAAAATCAAGTGGCCTACCTTATTTCTCAGACTGAGAATGAGTTGCCAATTCCTTATCTAATTGTGTTTTATTTTTATTGCACATTTATAAAACACAGACTAGACAGCGATAAGGAATTGGCTAAAATGCTGCTAGCAGTATGTGGTACTGCAATTCCTCACGCGACAAACTGAGCATTATTTTCCAACTCACATTTTAGTAGTGTCTGCTCTGTGCACAATATAAGAAGTTGAGACATAAAAAGAGTATTGTTGGAAAGGGTAACTTCTGCTCTATTACAGTAAAATAAATCCATATGACTGATTCTGTTGTACCAAACCTCAAATGCAAATGTGGAGTTGAAACCGTTTGTTAGAGAATAACAAGTGATATCTCATCTTTGTTGTTGTGAGTGACAGTGGGAGGGGCTTAGTGTGTGTGGAAATTCTAAGGTGCACACAGCCAGAGAGGAAGAGGCGAAGCTAGAGGTTTCACTCACCAATATCTGTCCAAAAATAAGCTCAAAGCTCAATGCGTTTCTAAGTTTGTCGCCTGCCTTTCCACCTTTGGGCCAAAGGCACCCATGGTTAGGGCGGAGACATGAGCATCTCCTTATTATGTACAGATTTCTGACACAGTACAGAAGAAGCAAAGGAGACAAGACAAAAATACTAAATGAGAACAAGTGGACAAACGCTTTTGAAAAAAATATATAAATTAACTTGAAATTTGCGATAGAGGCATTTGGAATATATGGATAATGTTCATTCAGCTGTTTTTTCTATGCATCATCAAGACTGAACAGCAGCTTCGGGTAAGGTTAAGGGGGAGGTGTGTGTCTCTTAGTTAACAACAGCTGGTGTGCACTCTCTAATGATAAGGAAGTCTTGAGGTTGTGTTTGCCTGAGTTAGAATACCTCATGATAAGCTGAAGACCATGCTATTTACCAAGAGCGTTTTCATCTATATTTGTTGTAGCTGTCTATTTACCACTACAAACTGATGCCAACACTAAGACCACACTCAATGAGCTGTATAGGGCCATAAGCAATCAAGAAAATGCATGTCCAGAGGTGGCGCTCCTGAAATCTGTCTTACCTATTTTTTACCAGCATGTAGCTATAGGCTAGACCTGCTGCTTTCAAGGAGCAGGACACTAATCCAGATGCTTATAAGAAATCATGCTACTACCTCTGACGAGCCATCAAACAGTCAAAACGTCAATACAGGACGAAGATCAAATCCTACTACACTGGCTCTGATTCATTGGATGTGGTAGGGATTGCAAACTATCACGGATTACAAAGAGAAACCCAACCTCGAGCGACCCAGTAAATCAAGCCTTCCAGACAAGCTAAATTCATTCTATGCTTGCTTCTAGGCAAACAACACTGAACCATGCATGAGAGCACCACTGTAGCCGATGTGAGTAAGACCTTTAAACAGGTTGATATTCACAAGGCAGCGGGGCCAGACGGATTACCAACGATGCGTACTCAGAGCATGCGCTGATCAGCTGGCAAGTGTCTTCAGTGATATCTTCAACCTCTTCCCTGACCCCGTCTGTAATACCTACATGTTTCAAGCAGACCACCATAATCCCTGTGCCTAAGAACGCCAAGGTAACCTGTCTAAATGACGATTGCCCCATAACCATGAAATACTTTCAAATGCTGGTCATGGCTCACATCAACACCATCGTCCCAGACACTCTGGACCCACTCCAATTCGCATACCTCTCCAATAGATCCACAGAAAACACAATCTCTATTGCACGCCACACTGACTTCTCCCACCTGGACAAGAGGAACATCTACATGAGAATGCTGTTCATTGACTAAATCTCAGCATTCACCACCATAGTGCCCTGCAAGCTCATCACTAAGCTAAGGACCCTGGTACTGAACACCTCCCTCTGCAGCTGGATCCTGGACTTCGTGACAGGCTGACCCCTGGTGGTGACTGTAGGCAACAACACATCCACCAGGTTGACCCTCAACATGGGGGTCCCTCAGGGGTACGTGCTTAGTCCCCTCCTCTACTCCCTGTTCACCCTCGACTGCGTGGCCGCGCACCACTCCAACACCCTCATTAAGTTTGCTGATGACACAACGGTGGTGTGCCTGATCACCGACGATGATGAGACAGCCTATAGGGAGGTTGTCAGTGACCTAGCATTGTGGTGCCAGGAAACAAACCTCTCCAATAAACGTCAGCAAAGGAGCTGATCCTGAACTACAGGAAATGGCCGGCCAAGTTTCAAGTTCCTCGGTGTCCACATCCCTCAGGAATTATCATGGTCCACACACACCTAAACAGTCACGAAGAAGGAATGACAATGCCTCTTCCTCCTCAGGGGGTTGAAAATATTTGACATGGGCTCTCAGATCCTCAAAACATTCTAGCAACTGCTTGGCATCCGAACGCAAGGTGTTACAGAACGGCCCAGTACATCAGGCGGTGTCAGAGAAAGGCCCTAAAGATTGTCAAAGACTCCAGCCAGCCTAGTCATCAACTGTTCTCTCTGCTACTGCAAAGGAATCGCTACCGCTACCAAGTCTGGAACCAACTGGACACTGAACAGCTTCTACCACCAAGCCATAAGACGGCTAAATATTTAGTTAAATAGTTAACCAAATAGCTACCCGGGCTATCTGCACTGATCTCTTTTTGCACTAAATCTTTTGACTCATCACATACAATGCTGTTACTGTTTATTATCTATCCTGCTGCTTTGTCACTTTATCCCTACCTACACATACCGTATACTACTGTTCAAAAGTTTGGGGTCACTTAGAAATGTCCTGTTTTTTATGCTTTTTTTGTGCTAGGGGGCAGTATTTTCATTTTTGGAAAAAAAACGTTCCCGTTTTAAACGGGATATTTTGTCAGGAAAAGATGCTAGAATATGCATATAATTGACAGCTTTGGATAGAAAACACTCTAACGTTTCCAAAACTGTAAAGATATTGTCTGTGAGTATAACAGAACTGATGTTGCAGGCGAAAGCCTGAGAAAAATCCAATCCGGAAGTACACCAGGTTTTGAAAGCGCTGCGTTCCAATGACTCCCTATTCAGCTGTGAATGTACCATCAACGAGCTTATGCTTTCTATGTATTCCCCAAGGTGTCTACAGCATTATGACATAGCTTTACGCATTTATGTTGAAGAATAGCCATAGACAGCCACATTGCGTAAGTGGTCACATGGTGGCTCCGAGAGAGATTCTCGCGTAAAATACAGAGGGAGCCATTACTCCAATCGGTCCTCCTGAAAAACTATTTGTCCCGACAGATATATTATCGAATAGATATTAGAAAAACACCTTGAGGATTGATTATAAACAACGTTTGCCATGTTTCTGTCGATATTATGGAATTTGGAATATTTTTCGGCGTTGTGGTGACCGCAATTCCCGGGCGATTTCTCAGCCAAACGTGAAGAACAAACGGAGCTATTTCGCCTACAAAAATAATATTTTGGGAAAAAATGAACTTTGGCTGTCTACCTGGGAGTCTCGTGAGTGAAAACATCCGAAGTTCATCAAAGGTAAACAATTTAATTTGATTGCTTTTCTGATTTCCATGACAAGGTTGCCTGCTGCTAGCAAGGCATGATGCTATGCTAGGCTATGATAAACTTACATAAATGCTTGTCTAGCGTTGGCTGTAAAGCATATTTTGAAAATCTGAGATGACAGGGTGATTAACCAAAGACTAAACTGTGTTCCAATACAGTGCCTTGCGAAAGTATTCGGCCCCCTTGAACTTTGCGACCCTTTGCCACATTTCAGGCTTCAAACATAAAGATATAAAACTGTATTTTTTTGTGAAGAATCAACAACAAGTGGGACACAATCATGAAGTGGAACGACATTTATTGAATATTTCAAACTTTTTTAACAAATCAAAAACTAAAAAATTTGGCGTGCAAAATTATTCAGCCCCCTTAAGTTAATACTTTGTAGCGCCACCTTTTGCTGCGATTACAGATGTAAGTTGCTTGGGGTATGTCTCTATCAGTTTTGCACATCGAGAGACTGAAATTTTTTCCCAACTTTTTCCAATTTTTCCCCAGTAAGTCGGGCTAATCGAGGTAGTATGTACATGTAGGTATCGTTAAAGTGACCAGAATAGAAAGAGGAGTGGGAGGCCCCGGTGCACAACTGAGCAAGAGGACAAGTACATTGGAGTGCCTAGTTTGAGAAACAGACGCCTCACAAGTCCTCAACTGGCAGCTTCATTAAACAGTACCCGCAAAACATAAGTCTCAACGTCAACAGTGGAGATGCGACTTCGGGATGCTGGCCTTCTAGGCAGAGTTCCTCTGTCCAGTGTCTGTGTTCTTTTGCCCATCTTAATCTTTTCTTTTTATTAGCCAGTCTGAGATATGGCTTTTTCTTTACAACTCTTCCATTTCTCTTTTATTCTCTTTGCATTGTTGGGAAGGACCTTAAGTAAGCATGTTACTGGTAGTTTACACCTGTTATTTGTGAAGCATGTGACAAATAAAACTGTATTTGATTTAGGGTGCACAACATTGTGGCTCCCAACTGACCACTTCTCATTGTCCGTCATCAATGTAATTACAGATACATTACAGATTATTTCCTTGCTTTGTACAGTACTGATGGCGTCACCTAAACTGCCATCAAAGTGTCACGAGCTGACCTTAAATAGACTTTTTTATTCTCTATTTGGTTAGGTCAGGGTGTGACTTGGGTGGGCAAATCTATGTTTCTATTTCTTTGTTGACCTAGTATGGTTCCCTATCAGAGGCAGCTGTTTATCGTTGTCTCTGATTAGGGATCATACTTAGGCAGCCCTTTTTCCACCTTAGATTGTGGGATCTTGTTTGTGTGTAGTTGCTTTCTGCACTGCATTTAGCTTTATGTTAGTTATTTTTTTATTTTTTTGTGTCATTTAAATTAAATAAAAATGTACCCCTACCACGCTGCACCTTGGTCTGCTCATTTCAACGGACATGACACAAGGTTAAGAGTTGTGAGGCTGTATTTGACAAATTACAGACTTGGACCTATTTTTCAACAAATGCCATTTTCTCAGAGGGCCTCAGGAGCACCAACAACTTGGTGCTCAGCAATTTTCAGCACAAACGTAATTTTTTCAAGGATATTGCAAAACTGTCACGATCTCTCCCTCTCACACACGCACACACACACACACACACACACACACACACACACACACACACACACACACACACACACACACACACACACACACACACACACACACACACACACACACACACACACACACATAGCGTATGTAGTCAGCATATGTTGCGAATTAACATCCTTAACTCATGTTTGGGTTTTCCCCTCCATTTCACTAACTCCGCTTAATCCACTTTATTCCATTTGATGCAATCTTTTAATGTGTTTTGACTAGGCATCTTTTTGTGTTTAGCCAACGACATTAGAATCTGTATCCTCTTACAGTTTTAATATGAAAACATGTTATGAACGGTTCTGATGACATCAGCAAATGTTTAGATCTTAATCCATCATATCAATTTGTCCTATTTGTTCAGCTAGACCTCACAATTTAGGGCAGAAGTTATCTCAAATGCAGTTTGTCTCATGTTTTTATTTTATTTTTTAAATACATTAGTTGAGACATCAAATCAAAGTTTATTCGTCACGAGCACAGGGTACTGCAGGTGTAAAGGACACAGTGTGATGCTTACTTGTAAGCTCTCCTCAACATTGCAGCACAAATATCAATATGTTGACATGTCACAGACTTGCCATTCACTTAGTTTGTGTTATACTGCTATAAACCTGTCAATAGTCAGAAGGTAGTATCAAATTTGAATACTCTATCTTTACATTTTATGGAAGCACACATCTGCCTATATCCTCACACTCACCCAAAGCACAGCACGTCAACCATGTTTGGTGGGTAGGTTTGAGAGACAGGACATGCTCAATCATTTTCCAGCCAATTATACTGTGATTTGTGTAATGCATGGAGATTATGCACTTCTATAATTGAACATTTCCTCATCAGTTGAATTAGGCAGACTCTCATCAGAGATCACATGATCAGCCTTAAAATATTATTATACATTCACCACTGATCACCAGCTTTCCATTTGCATGTGCAAATAGTATGTCCTTGTTAACCTAGCTTTAAACTGTTCATCAAACACGTATAGCCCTAGTTTTAACTCAATCTACACCTTTTATTCAATTCATTTTCTTTGTTTTTCACCTTAGTGTCTCCATCCCTTTGATGCTTTACGTTGGCCTTTCATTGGTAAGACATACAGCATTTTGCACTGCTGTGATACAATATGCTACAAATAACGTCTGCCTACTGATCTGATAAGGACCAAACGAGCAGCATTGAAAGGAGCCAAACTCCTTCATGGGTTTAATTGTGAATCGTCTGTCTGGAGGGTGTTGTTGTGGCCCTTTGTTTTAAGCACCGGGAGGAGACAAATCTTTTTTCCCATTCAGGCTGAGTTGAATGAGTCTGGATTATCTGTCAGTAATTAGATAGAGCAGGGGTGGATCATTTAGATGCTGTCTGCAGATCTGCGGCGAGGCGAGGGGAATGTTTAATTGAGGGGGTAGCCATATTAAACACGAGAGAGATGGAGATAGAGAGAGAAAGTGAGAGAAAGAAAGAGAGAGAGAGAGAGAGAGAGAGAGATGCATTCAGACCCCTTGACTTTTTCCACATTTTGTTATGTTTAAGCTTTATTCTAAAATTGATTAATTAAAAAATAATCCTCATAAATATACACATAATAGCCCATAATGACAATGCGAAAACAGGTTTTTAGAAATGTTCGCAAAATTAGAAAAAAAATAAAAGAGCAAAACCTTATTTACATAAGTATGTTACTGCTACTCTTTAATAATTTGTTACTTTTTTAACTGCATTGTTAGTTAAGTGCTTGTAAGTAAGCATTTCACTGTAAGAGCTACACCTGTTGTATTCGGCACTTCTGACAAATCAAATTTGATTTGATAGTCAGACCCTTTGCTATGAGACTCGAAATTGAGCTCAGGTGCATCCTGTTTCCATTGAACATCCTTGAGATGTTTCTGCAACTTGATTGGAGTCCACCTGTTGATTGGACATTTTTGAAAGTCACACACCTGTCTATATAAGTTCTCACAATTGACAGTGCATGTCAGAGCAAAAAACAAGCCATGAGGTCGAAGGAATTGTCCGTAGAGCTACGAGTGTCGAGGCACAGATCTGGGGAAGGGTACCAAAACATTTCTGCAGCATTGAAGATCCCCTCATTCTTCAATGGAAGAAATGTGGAACCACCAAGACTCTTCCTACAACTGGCCTCCAGCCAAACTGAACAATCAGGGGAGAAGGACCTTAGTCAGGGAGGTGACGAAGAACCCGATGGTCACTCTGACAGAGCTCCAGAGTTCCTCTTTGGAGATGGGAGAAACTTCCAGAAGGACAATCATCTCTGCAGCACTCCACAAATCAGGCCTTTGTGGTAGAATGTCTAGACGAAGCCACTCACCAGTAAAAGGCTCATTACAGCCTGCTTGGAGTTTACCAAAAGGCACCTAAAGACTTTCAGACCATGATGAAACCAAGATTGAACTCTTTGGCTTGAAGCGTCACCATCCCTTAGGTGAAGCATGGTGGTGGCAGCATCATGCTGTGGAGATGTTTTTCAGGGGCAGGGACTGGGAGACTAGTCAGGATCGAAGGAAAGATGAACAAAGCAAAG
Source organism: Oncorhynchus masou masou (assembly GCF_036934945.1). Classification (NCBI taxonomy): domain Eukaryota; kingdom Metazoa; phylum Chordata; class Actinopteri; order Salmoniformes; family Salmonidae; genus Oncorhynchus; species Oncorhynchus masou. Next base: position 56,862,454 of record NC_088239.1, read on the forward strand.
TACAGAGAGATCCGTGATGAAAACCTGCTCCAGAGTGCTCTGGACCTCAGACTGGGGTGAAGGTTCACCTTCCAACAGGACAACGACCCGAAGCACACAGCCAAGACAATGCAAGAGTGGCTTTGGGACAAGTCTCTGAATTTCCTTCAGTGGCCCAACGAAAGCTCGGACTTGAACCCGATCGAACATCTCTGGAGTGACTTGAAAATAGTTATGCAGCAACACTCCCCATCCAAATCTGACAGAGCTTGAGAGGATCTGCAGAGAAGAATGGGAGAAATTCCCCAAATACATGTGTGCCAAGCTTGTAGCGTCAACAAAGTACAAAGTAAAGAGTCTGAATACTTATGTAAATGTGATATTTCTGTTATTTATTTTTTACATTTTGCAAAAATTTCTAAAAACCTGTTTTTGATTTATCATTATGGGGTATTGTGTGTCGATAAATGATAATTTAAAAAAAATGTAATCCGTTTTGGAATAAGGCTGTAATGTAACAAAATGTGGAAAAAGTCAAGTGGTCTGAATACTTTCTGAATGTACTGTATATATAGAGAGAGTGCATTAGGGGTCAAGGAAGAGGGCAGGTTTTTGTGTATGAGGGATGTAGAGAGAGATACAGAGGCAAAGGAAACCAGTGGATCTGTGTCAGAGAGGGGGGGATACAGCAGACAGACGGAGAGACAAGCTGACAGAAAGGTCAGAGCCAAGGTTGGAAATAATCAGGGGCTCGCTTACGACACCATAGCTCCTCCAATGCCCCCTCCTCTCCAGCTCTCCTTTCAGCACTCTCAGGAAGTCTATCCCAGCACCCATCTGTGGTCACTTACCCTTTTATTTCCATGATTCAAAGATTTATTCTTCCAAGGCAAGGTTTACTATCGTTCTATTGCGTGATCACCATCGCCACACATTTTGTGAGACATTTTTATTGTGCGGGTATAAAAAAAACAACATTTCCCCTCGGAACAGCCTCCCCAATTATAATCATACCACAAAACTGAGTTTGCCAGTCAGTCAAGTAAGAGAGGCTCAGCTGTAAGTTAGAGAATCAACAAGGCTGATCTAGAGAGGGAGTGTTCTTGTCACTTCCCTCCTCAAACCTCCGATAATCAGCCCCGCTGTAGATTTAGTTAATTACTGGCGGGGAGAGATGGTAATTACATGGAGGAACGGAGAAAGAGGAAGTGTCGGGGTCAAGTACTGACTAATTCACTGTGTGTGACGTTGTCTGGCTGGATGCCGCAGTCCCCTGAGACTCACCCCCCCCCCCTCTCCTCCCCCGAGGGAGGAAGACTTTAGGAGTTGCTATGAGTTGAGTGGAATTGCTATGTGTACCATTAGAAGATTTAGATTCCAAACGTGTTAGCTAGTTGATGAATACAGAGCTAATTGTCGTCAAATATAATAGATTTAGCTGCTTCCGAAGATATACTGCACCCCCCCATGGACCCTTCAAGGTGTCGAAAGCGTGTTCCACAGGTATGCTGGCCCATGCTGACTCCAATGCATCCCACAAGTTGGATGGTTATTTTTTCGTTGGTGGGCCAATCTAGATACACACGGGAAACTGCTGAGCGTAAAAATCCCAGCAGCATTTCAGCTCTTTACACACTCAAACTGGTGCACCTGGCACCTGCTACCATATCCCACTCATAGGCACTTAAAACCTCTTAAGGATCGGACCCTTTTTTCAATTTTCGCCTAAAATGACTTACTGCCTGTAGCAAGGATATGCATATTCTTGATACCATTTGAAAGGTAACACTTTGAAGTTTGTGTAAATGTGAAATTAATGTTGCAGAATATAACACATTAGATCTGGTAAAAGAAAAAAACAAGCGTTTTGTTGTATTTTGTTTGTACCGTCATCTTTGAAATGCAAGAGAAAGGCCATAATGTATTATTCCAGCACAGGTGCAATGTAGATGTTGGCCACTGGATGGCAGCAGTGTATGTACACAGTTTTAGACTGATCCGATAAACATTTGTATTTCTGTTCAAAATATTTTATCAAGACTCCCCAAATGTGCCTAATTGGTTTATTAATAACTAAGTTCATAGATGTGCACTCTCCTTAAACAATAGCATGGTATTCTTTCACTGTAATACCTACTGCAATTTGGACAGTGCAGTTAGATTAACAAGAATTTTAAGCTTTCTGTCAATATCAGATATGTCTATGTCCTGGGAAATGTTCTTGTTACTTACAACCTCATGCTAATCACATTAGCCTACGTTAGCTCAACTGTCCAGAGGGGTCCCACCAATCCTGTAGTGGTTAAATCGTTTGTCTTGCCGATTCACCATCTGAAAGGCACACAAACTTTTTTTAAATAAATAGATGTATCAGTTGTCACTAGGCTTAAAACTCCTTTAACCTGTCTGAATATTCTGTATCTTCACAAATATAGTATGTCATCTATTGTACACATCCACATGGAATCTTAGGCTCTGAGGTTCAGAGCACTCTGGACCAGGTTTCCAACAAGGTTCTTTCTGTACTGTGTACATCTTTCAATCGATCCTGACAAATCTCCCAGTCCCTGCCGTTGAAAAACATTCCCACAGCATGATGCTGCCACCACCATGCTTCAATGTAGGGATGGTGCCAGGTTTCCTCCAGATGTGAAGCTTGGAATTCAAGCCAAATAATTCAATCTTGGTTTCATCCGACCAGAGTATCTTGTTAGTCATAGCCTGAGGGTCTTATAATTGCCTCTTGGCAAACTCATAGTGAACTGTCATGTGCCTTTTACTGAGGAGTGGCTTCCGTCTGGCCACCCTACTTAATATACCTGATTGGTGGAGTGCTGCAGAGATGGATTTCCTTCTGGAAGGTTCTCCCAACTCCACAGAAACTTTAGAGCACTGTCAGAGTGACCATGAGGTTCTTGGTCAATTCCCTGACCAAGGCTTTTCTCCCCCAGGTTGTTCAGTTTGACTGGCCGGCCAGCTCTAGGAAGAGTCTTGGTGGTTACAAACATTTTCCATATAAGAATTATGGAGGCCACTGTGTTCTTGGGGACCTTTGATGCTGCCAAAACGTTTTGGTACCCTTCCCCAGATCTGCGCCTCGACGCAATCCTGTCTTGTCACTCTATGGACAATTCCTTCAACCTCATTGCTTGGGTTTTGCTCTGACATACACTGTCAAATGTGGGACCTTATATAGACTGGTGTACCTTTCAAATCATGTCCATTCAAATTAATTTGCCGCAGGTGGACTCCAATCAAGTTGTAGAAACATCTCAAGGATGATTAATGGAAACAGGATGCAGCAATTTCAATGTCACGATCGTTATAAGGATCGTTATATAAGGATCGTTATAAGTGGACAAAGATGCAGCGTGGTATGGTTCCATCCTCTTTATTAGGTAGTGAAACTCAAAGAAAACAAGAAAACGCCAAAACGGATTTTGAAGCTCAGGTAGTGCTCGCAGGCAACTATACATATAGACAAGATCCCTCAAAGCACAATGGGGAAATGGCTACCTAAATATGATCCCCAATCAGAGACAATGATAAACAGTTGCCTCTGATTGGGAACCATACCAGGCCAACATAGATATATAATTCACCTAGATAAACCACTTAGTCACTGTCACGCCACAACCAACATAGAGAATAAACAGCTATGGTCAGGGCGTGACATTCGAGTCTCATAGCGAAGTGTCTGAATGCTTATGTAAACAAGGTATTACAGTTTTTTATGTTTAATACATTTGCAAAAGTTTCTAAAAAACATTTTTTGCTTTGTCATTATCAGGTTTTGTGTGTAAATTACTGAAGATTTTCTTTAACCAATTTTAAAATAAGGCTCTAATTTTGGAAAAAGTAAAGTGGTCTGAATTCTTTCCGAAGGCACTGTCCAAATATCTGCTTTGCAGATGTCATAGATTCCATGTGGATCTATCCATATTCATATTCTATTTAGGGCATCAGTGGAAGTTATTCCATAGAGAATTCAGGACAGCAGCAGATGGATGAGACACAATACATGGCAGCTGGAGCATTGGCAGTAACATTTGTTTCATTATACTTCATGTTTGGTTTGACCTTGATACATCTCACTCTTATGCAATGTCTCTAAGCATTGTTGTTTTGAATGAGATTTGCAACTGTGATGCTGCAAAGAACCAAAGCTAGTGTTTTATCAGTCAACAGAAAAGTTACCTATAAAGCCAGTTTTCTATTGGCAGATGATAATATTGCAATAGTAGGTCCAATGCATTTGTTTTAGAGGGAACCATATCCCATTCATAGCAGATTTTTTGGGTCATTAGCAATGCTTAAAACATGTTCACATACCTGTCAGAGTATACCTAAATGAATGATTCCTTGCTGCTGATGCCTTTTCAGATTTGATAAGTTTGCATTCTTCTTGAAACACAGTTGAGTGTAATAAAACTCACAATGTTATCCTTATTAATGTTTTCTCTATCTAATCTGCAGTACATAATATAGGCGCAAATTAGTTTAAATGCAAGACTATACCTCTCTCTCAGATGTGTTCATCAGCAGAAGTTCTTCTATTACACTGTTAATTAGATCTGAACAAGGAGCTAGGTCAGTCACCCGCAGATCTGATTCCAGCATCATGTCCTGCGTAAACCGCTAGATTAAAGTGTATTAAGAGATTGTCGTGATTAGATCCATTTTAGGGCTCATGGCGCAGCAACCTCAATGTGCTGACGAAGCTATTAGCCTAGCCATGAAATTCAATATATTTAAATATTGCCACAGCAGTGTATACTGTATTTGTCAGGACATCCGGGAGAGTGGTGATTTGTTTTTCCCATTTCCATTTTTGTCATTTAGCAGATGCTCTTATCCAGATAAATTTACAGCTAGTGCATTCGTTTTAAGATTGCTTGGTGTGACAACCACATATCACAGTCATAGTAAGTACATTTTTCCTCGATAAAGTAGGGGGGGTCAAGTGCAAGTGTTAGTTCACAAAATTATGATGTTTAGGGGGAGGGGTGAGGAGGTGGTGCGAGGGGGTGGGGTGCTGTGAGATTATTTAAAATACTCTTTGAAGAGGTAGGGTTTCAGATGTTTTCTGAAGATGGGCAGAGACTCTGAAGAGCAGATGGCAGATGCCAAACGCCTGGATTAGGACCTGCTCCACCTCCTGTGTGAGGTAGGGTTGTACTCTACGGATGTTGTATAACACGAACCTGCAGGAGCGAGTAACTATTTTTATGTTTGCAGAGAACAACAGGTTGTTCTCCAGGGTGTTCTTTGCACTTTGGGAGTGGGACACCATTGAGTTGTTAACTGTGATGGAGAGGTCTTGGACGAGCAGGCCTTCCCCGGGAGGAAGAGCAGCTCCAAATTGTCGAGGTTGAGCTTAAGGTGGTGGGCCAACATCCAATTTGACATATCTGCCAGGCACACAGAGATGCGTGTCGCCACCTGGGTGTCAGAAGGGGGGGGGGGAGAAAAGTAGTTGAGTGTCTTCTGCATAGCAATGATAGGAGAGACCATGTGAGGATATGACGGAGCTGAGTGACTTGGTGTATAGAGAGAAGAGGAGAAGGCCTAGAACCAAGGCCTGGGTGACACCAGTAGTGAGAGTATGTGGTGCAGACACAGATCATCTCCACATCACCTGGTAGGAGCGGACTGCCAGGTAGGATGCAATCCAAGAGTGTGCAGAGCCTGAGACACCTTGCCCTGAGAGGGTGGAGAGGATTATTCTGATGGTTCATGGTGACGAAGGCAGCGGATAGATCTAAGAGGATGAGAACAGAGCAGAGAGTCAGCTTTGGCATTGCGGAGAGCCTCTGTGACACAGAGAAGAGCAGTGTTGGTTAAGTGACCCGTTTATCGAAGCATGGCTATTTAGAGTCAAGAAGTGTCATGCCTCGACCTTAGAGAGCCTTTTAATGTATCTATTAGTTTTGGTCTGGGTGTGATTTGGGGTGGGCATTCTATGTTTTGTTATCTATGATTTTATATTTCTATGTTTTGGCCGGGTATGTTTCTCAATCATGGACAGCTGTCTATCGTTGTCTCTGATTGGGAACCATACTTAGGTAGCCCTTTTTCCCTCGTTTCTATGTGGGAAGTTGACTTTGTTTTGGGCACATATCCTTTAGCTTCACAGTTTGTTTTTGTAGTGTTTTTTGTTTTGTTCTGCGTCACTTTTCTAATAAAGAGAACATGTACGCTCACAACGCTGCACCTTGATCCTCTTCTTTTAACGACCGTGACAAGAATATTGTTCTGCCGGCGATAGCGAGAAAGTTGGTCAGAGACAGCACGCTCAAGTGTTTTGGAAAGAACAGTAAGAAGGCATACTGGTCTGTCGTATTGACATCAGAGATACATGCTATTGACTTATTTTTTTAGCAACCTTGCATCCTGTATCATTCACGGTCACCGAAAGGTTTTTCAACCTCTAATTGTTTTGGAGTCAACACTTTCAAAGTTTAAGATTATATTGATTAAAAATTAGAAGCGGTTCAAAAACAAATTGGAACTATAGTTGATGTGGATATTTACTGTGAATATCAGTGCTTTACATCTGAAAGGCTTTTTAAGGGAAGCATCAAATTAATTTGGCAATTTTTGAGTTCTGAATTTCGACAAGGATGGTTGAGGCTTTCTGGGGTCACGTGGACAGTGCCATGCCCATGATCTGTCTGGAGTCAGAATGTAAGAAACAATGACCGAGCTGAGTCTCACAAAAGCCTCTTTCAAAAAAACACTGCATGTAGCAATAATACATAAAAAATATTATTAATCTAGCCTGAATTCTAGCCTGAATCTAGCCTGAATTCGGCCCCGGCTTAGTCCCCTCTCTAATTCTCCCTCTCTCATCATGATGATATTTTCACCGCCATTACCACAGGTTAGAGAAGAAATCCACTTTTTGTGGATTGAAGCTACTAAAGGCCCAGTGCAGTCAAAATGTTAATGTGTTTTATATATATTTCCACACTATGAAATTGTGAAAATGATGATAATGTCCTTTTAAATGTAAGAACTGTTTGAAAAGACCACCTGAAATGTCAGCCTGTTTTTGTGGGATAGAGTTTTGGCCAACCTGGTGACATCACCAAGCAGAAAATTAGTTAATAGACCAATAAGAGAGTTCCAAACCTCTGTCAATAACATCATATTAACAAAGTTATGCAAAATCAAATTCCCCTGTGTGAAAAAGTGATTACCCCTTACCCTCAATAACTGGTTGTGCCACCTTTTAGCTACAACGACTGCGACCAACACATCCTGTAGTTGTTGATCAGTCTCTCACATCGCTGTGGCAGAGTTTTGGCCCATTCGTCCAGGCAGAACTGCTTTAACTCAGAAACATTTGTGGGTTTTCAAGCATGGACTTCTCGTTTCAAGTCCTGCCACACTATCTCAATTGGGATCAAATGGCCAAATGGCCAAATGTGTTTTTGTACACTGCTGTTACTCAATGTTTATTATCTTTTCGTAGTCACTTCACCCCTACTTAAATGTACAAATTACCTGTACACTGACCAAATTACCCCCGCACACTGACTCGGTACCGGTACCCCCAGTATATAGCCTCGTTAACATTATTTTATTGTGTTACTTTTTAGATTTTTATTAACTTTAGTTTATTTGGTAAATATTTTAACTCTTTTTGAACTGCACTGTTGGTTAATAGCTTGCAAGTAAGCATTTCACGGTAAGGGCTACACTTGTTGTATTCGGCGCATGTGACAAATAACGTTTGATTTGATTTTATTAGGTCTGAACTGTGACTAGGCCATTCCAAAACTTCAAATTTGTTGCTTTTTAACATTTTTTATGTAGACTTGTGTGGATCATTGTCTTGCCGCATGACCCAGCTGAGCTTCAGCTCACAGACGGAGGACCTTACATTTTGCTGTAGAATTCTCTGATACAGAGTAGAAGGAATTCATGGTTCCTTCCATTAAGGGAAATCGTCCAGGTCCTGAGGCAGCAAAGCATCCCCAAACCATCACTGCAGAGAACATGTTTCCACTGCTCCAGAGTCCAATGGTGGCAAGCTTTACACCACTCCAGCTTACGCTTGCATTGCGCATGGTGATCTTAGGCTTGTGTGCGGCTGTTCGGCCATGGAAACCCATTTCATTAAGCTCCCAACGAAAAGTTATTGTGCTGACGTTGCTTCAAGAGGCAGTTTGGAACTCGGTAGTGAGTGTTGCAAATGAGGACATACGATTTTTACGCACTAGGCGCTTCTGCACTCAGCGGTATCGTTCTGTGAGCTTGTGTGACCTATCACTTTGTGGCTAATCCACTGTTGCTCCTAGAAGTTTCCACTTCACAGTAACAGCACTTACAGTTGACCGGGGCAGCTCTAGCAGGGCAGAAATTTGACAAATTGACTTGTTGGGAAGGTGGCATCTTATAACTGTGCCACGTTGAAAGTTACTGAGATCTTCAATAAGGCCATTCTACTGGAAATGTTTTTCTATGGAGATTATATGGCTGTGTGTTCGAATTTATACACCTGTCTACAATGGGTGTGGCTGAAATAGCCAAATCCACAAATTTGAAGGGGTATCCGCATACTTTTGTATATATAGTATATCTCTCCAGCACAGCCGCTCTCATCATTCCCTGTAATTGATGTATGGGATGTAGGCCCAGTGCTTGACTTGGGCAGGAGCTCACCGGAGCTGAGTACCAGGACCTCAAATGTTCTACTGCTTGAGCTCTTGTTCTTCTCATATAATATTATCTCAAAAGTATTGTGGAGCTCCTGCACCTTAATATAAACAAATATAGCCTCTGTGCTGTTTGAGCTCCATTATTGCCTGTAGCAGGGCTGAATCACACAGTACATTAAAATAGCTCTGGATTTAATGTAACCATTTCTAGCCTCAATGTCACCTGCTGTGTTTACAGATACAGCCCACATCGGTACTGAATGCAAAGCAGCACCTGTGAAAACCAAAATAAATCCCCCATCGATTTCCACATGGCCCTGTGTAGGAAGAAAGCCATTAAGATGTATTCTTTAAAAAACAATCCATTAAGATTCCCCCCCACCACCATCACACTGGTGGTCCCCACTATGGAATAATAGGAGACTACCCACCAAGGGACTTAAACACTTCAGGCTAAAGCCTAACAACCCAGATCTCAGCATGTGGAGGTAATTTGTTTCAATTAGGTATTAATCCACTTATGTTAGTATGTATAAGTCTGCCATCTGCTGTGTCATAGAACAATAATACCTGAGTCATGATTGGTTAACTGTGGTATGAAAAGGATTTTATATGGATATTCATCTAATTTAAATAGGATTTCCTCCAAAAGATGTGGGTTGGTTGAACAGACACAGGATAATGAGAGTATTCTAATTTAAACCACACAATACCTTGGAGGGGGAGGTGAGATATAGAATGGACACTTAGGGAAAAGCCTGACACGTACACTAAAGACAAAGAAGATATGGCACATTCTCAAATCACTTAGCATTGTCAGTTTGATTTAAGATGGAGCCTAGCTTGTGAGGAATGGAAGAAATAAGTCATTACATTGTGGAAATGCTTACATTTTCTAAATAAAAGTGTATTTTTACGCAGATTTGCAGATATCACAGGTGCAGTGAAAAGCTTGTGTTTCTAGTTCCAACAGTGCAGTAATACCAAGCAATAAAAATACACACATACTTTTTCAGGGTTAAGAAATTAAGAAATATCAGAACAAGCAATGTCAGAGATAAATATAAATATATATATTCATATAATGTATATAGAGTATATGAATAGAAAAGGTGTCTACAGTAGTAGTTATATAGGATGAACCATGACTAGAATACAGTATGTACATATAAAGTGGGTAAAACAGTATGTAAACATTATTAAAGTGACCAGTGTTCAATGACACATCATTTACCATGACATTATTTGGGGAATTATAATAACTGGATCAGAATCTATCTCAAGCAACAAGCAGCATGCCAGCTTTTTCTGCACATACATCCGCATAAAACAGCCTCATCTGAACATCAAGGCTTCTATAACTCCACCAGAGACAAAAATATAGTCCTGGAGTAGTGTAGGATACTGAATCCCTACTAGAAAGCTGAATAAGGATACATTTAGGTTTTCACAGCTTTGTGAAACTGGCATTTGTAAATGTCTCTGTCAGAGACATATAGCTGTCAGAAGACAGTGGGGTTCAAGCCCATTCATCCGCAATGGATTATCTGAACACCCTCTTTTAATGTCACCCATTTCTAATGGGGGATTGAATCTGGCTGTGGGATTGCATTCAGAGCAGCTGCCTGGCAGATATTGCTCTTTATCGCTATGTAGAAAGTGATTAGATGCATGTAGGATGACAGCTGCAGGTTTGTTAAATGGTGAGTTTCTCCTGATCCCATGGAAAAAGGTTAAAGCTGTCTGTCAGATCTGTGGTAGCTGTTAAGATTGTACATCCCGGTAACATAAATGTCTCCCATGACATCAGAGCTATGTCTGCTTACTTAAATAGAAAATACAGTATATCTTACTGTTTTCATAGAGCGTCATATGTGTTATTTAACGATGAAGAGTTATTATTCAAATGATCTTATCAACTGACTAATTGTCTCTCAATCCTGGGGGCGTCGACTTTGACGGAGAAGATAGTGGCTTGCTTGGCTGCATTTGTCTCTGACTATTCTTCTTTTTCCCTCCCATGTACACATTTTCATATTCATCTCCTGCAGTGCTCCCTGCTTAATAAGAGGCAGATTGAGTGTGATAGCTCAATGTGCAAAAGATGATGCTTAATTATGGACCATGCACTGTGGACGTTCCTTTTCTTCAGGCCTTTAAGTTGTTCATGTCTGAAATGGAAGCAGAGATGACCAAAGCCACCAGTACACTCATTAGTGGTAGCATTCCCTGTTGAGATATGTCCCCATTCACCACGCATAGAAACCAGGGGGAGCTTGTCGCTTTGATTGCTCTAATGTCTGGGAAGAGGAGTAAACAGAAATAAAAACACGGAGGGGATGCGAGAAACGGTTGTGCAGGAATTAAATTAAATGTTCCCTCCAAACAAGTTTGCAGGGGAATTAGTGGAAGATGGATAGCTCTTCCTCAATGTTCCTCCTGGCATCAAACACAATAAGTTGAAATGCCTTTCAAAAGTCTTCCCCAGGTGGAAAGCATATGAATCATCTTGCATTTGCATTTTGGTGAAAGTTAAATAAGATATAGGCATATTATTTTTGTTGTGGTTTTATATCTGTTAAAAGATAACATAATTATGTAATATTTTGTAATGTAGTGTGACTTCTCATAAGCACTGGCAAGGGGGACGCGAAATAGGTAAATACTTGAAAAGATCAGTTGGCAGTAGTGGAAAATATTCTGTTTGGAGGGTATTAGAATATTTCTCCCTGCTAGCTATAAAACAAGACCTGTTTCTTAGTTGAAGTATCAAAACAACAACAAGAGAGTAAATTGAAGCATTGGCAGAGGTTTGTGAATTAAGATATCTGCAACTTATGTCATGTTTTTGGGTCTGATATCGACTCCGATTTATTGTGGGACAAAACGTAGTTGCCAATATACAGTATCTGCCAATATACTGTTTTCCAGTGGGGAAATTATAAAGTAAAACATTTCCACACTGACTTCTCATAAATGGTCATCCTAAAGAGCAATTCTCCATGAAATATTCTTCAAATGTTGATTTTTTTTACATTGTGACAATGACACATCATGTGAATAGCCTTAAGTGTTCAGATCAGCATGAGATTTCCTTTATTCATCCTATTTATTGAATATCCGTTATCGGTGGAATTATCGTCTGAAACCTTTTATCGGTAAAAGCCAATATCGGCTGATATTATTGGTGAAACAATATATCGGCTTAGTAAGCCATTAAAGTGTTATATGAATTGTTTTAGACTATTAGAGGACATTATTTTCACCGTGGTTCCTCCTTTAAAAGTTGCGAGCTTACACCACAGGACTTAGAGGTACCCAGTGTCAAGCTTCATTGCTCCAGACCACTGCAATGGGAAGTTAGAGCACTCATTATGCATTTGGGTTCCACAGTTTTTATTTGACCAATCATATCGAGTGGTTCCAATGACGAATTTGACGCGAGCCACCCATCCCTGGTAATTTTCTTCAACAAAGATGGCTGACAAAACATTATGGTGGAAGAAAATGTAAGTAATTACAGTTTAACGTCATAATGAGTCAAGCAAAAAATGTACAATTCCATTGAGAGGAATATGTTTGTTAATGTAGAGACAAACGATTGTGCATTTTTTTTCTCTCAAAAAGTTAATTTACGAAAATCGCTTTTTAGCAAGTTTTTTTCAGTCATATTCAATACCAGGTGTATCAAACTCAATTATTTGAATGATGATGTGTCTGCATGTATGTATTACAATTCTACACTTCAACAGTGTTTACCACTCCTGCTCCTGGGACATCAATGATTACACATTGTAACTAGAAAAATGATTGTATTTCATATACAGAAAGACAACAGTACACTACACTTCCTATGCATATCTAACTCCCTTCTTCTGCATTAATCTGAGGAGGTTCTCCCAACCATGTGGATGATTGAAAACAGGGCAGCAAAGTTTGTTTGTCATCAGAATGGTTTAGAGCATATTACCATTTGCCTGTGAATAACCAGACCTTCATACACACATGCTATGCTGAATTCTTGACGCACAAGCGAAGATTCTGCCATTTCCTGCCAGCACGCCCACAAGCGAGCCACTCAGGCAGAGAATGACGTGTGGAAGAGGGCGAGGAACGAGATGGGAGTAACAATCCAGGCTATTTGCTCTGAGACCGGCATAATAATGTCATGAAACAAGCAGGGAGCAGGTTTCAAACCCTCAACATTCTAGCCCGATTTCGACCGTGCCCAAATGTATTAATTGGGTTTGGGGCCAATTGTGGCTGAAAACACTTTATCAATTAACATGTTGAAAGGGGAAAAAATATTATTATTCGTTTTTCACAAGCGTAGAAGGATGCGCTATTAGCTGAACAATAGACTATTCAACCTTTACTAAAGAATTGTCTAATAGCCGAGCTCGGTGTGAACCCCCCTCTCCCTCCCCAACTTGCAACAAATAATTTGCATCTACCTTTCCACATTTTCCTAAACACGGTTAATGCTCTGAAGAAAACAAATATACAGTATATATTGGTCAGTGCTCCCGAGTGGCGCAGCGGTCTATAAGGCACTGCATCTCAGTGCAAGAGAATTTACTACAGTCCCTGGTTCAAATACAGGCTGTATAACGTCCAACCGTGATTGGGAGTGCCAATTGGCCCAGCGTCATCCGGGTTTGGCTGGGGTAGGCCGTCAGTGTAAATAAGAATTCGTTCTTACCTGACTTGCCTAGTTAAATAATGGTTACATTTAAAAAAACACTGTCGGGAACCACAGCGCAATCAATAGGAGGTGAACAGTGGCTGGTGCTGAAAATATAGCTAACTTGTTGTGCAAGTGTGGCACACCAACAGATGGAAAAAACCTACACCAGTCGAGCAATTCATTTCAACAATAATATTCATTTTATTTTTACTTTACAAACAACAAGAGTGCTTAATTGGAGTTTCGTTTTTCTGAGCCTAGACCTATATAAAATAACTTAACTGGCTGAGGTTGGCTGTGAGACTTAACAGCCTAAATGAAGTAGGATTATTTGTGTGAGACTTACAATTGAAACTGGTCAAAAATGTAGCATCCTACATAAAACAACCATTAAAAGAAAAAGAAATCTGTACGTTTGAGCTAAAACAATGTAACTAATAATGAAAGCGCACATTTGTAAATCCGAAACTCTAAACGTTAGATACAGGTAGATACAAATTATGTGTGACATTGTGGTTACAATAAAGCATGTAACAAGATGTAAACAAGATGCTGTGTTTTTATTTACAGTAGTGATGGACAACTGGAGGCATTTTGAAGACAGGTTTTCAAACACTTGTTTTTCACAAGTGTACTGTGGTACTGTTGCAGGTGTAGCCCATCATGCAAATGTTTCCTATTAGCAGGACAATATACTTTTTATAGCCCGGCTGCTGTTGTGAAAACCCCCCACTTGCAATGTATTTGATGCTTTAGTACTCTGAAGTGTTACATTTCTAACTGATGAAGGTGCACATGGATGAGATTTAAACTTTGTAGACCGAGATTGAGATATTGAAGGCAGACCATCAGAAAAAGAAACATTCTCTGAGGGCAGCAATACGGGCAACAGCTGATGCAATATTCCAGAGCCAAGCGGTATTGGCGGAGAGTCACTCCTCATTAGCGGAGAGTCAGGCGGCATTTGTGGAGAGTCAGGCAGACGCGTTGAAAAGGGAGAGGTACGAGATGGAGTCACAATCCATGCCAGGCACACCTGTGAGCTCTGGAACTCCACCTCCGGCAGGCAAAGTCAACATACGTGGCGGGTTCGCCAGGTTGTCGGTTCACCCTGACATTTCCATTCCTCTTCTGACAACAGAACATGGCCAACTGCTCATCAGGCAGTGGGTCGCCCACACCATCATGCTGTTCTGCCATTCTAAGGATGTGTAACTGAAGAGATACCACGAGTGGGCACAGAATTCAAACTGGGATGGATCCCTAGGCAAGTGTGGCTTAACAGTGAACCTCCGGGTGTTCATCATTAATACTGTGTCTCAGAAGATTCTGTTCATGACTGATGCAACCCGAAAAAGTATTAAATACAGAATTAATGAGTACTTGAGGTCACCGAGAAAGTCTGGACATGGCCTGCTCTCCCTTATGTAAGGAATTAGGCATTTTCCCATGTTTACTACAGTATGTACTGTAGGCTATGTTTACTTGTCAGACTGCACAAACAAATGCAGGTGGCTTATTTTCAAAATGCTTTAAATGCTTTATTATCCAAATGTTAAAGCATATACTGTACAGTACTGTATTTCTTCATCAGCATATTTATGCTTTCGTTAATAAAAAAATGATAAAAATACACTTTCAAAATGCTGATGTTTATTTAGTTATGGATCCATAATGAATTTCTATGGGAATAAATATCATTGATTTACAGAAATATTGGAACAAAGTTGTCTAATGAAGGCAAACAAATTTAGAATCCTTTTATGCCCCCTACTCCCGACCATCACATTGTACAGCGCCATATTTTCCATTCCATCCTAACGGAAATCCTGAGTGTTTTGTTTTTCGTTTTTCTAGGAATAGAAACATAATATTAATCAAATTAATTAAGCCAAATTTCTTGAAATCAATCCCATATACTATGTTATTACATTTTTTTTTTAAATTTGCTGGTAATGCCAATATGGAAGACTATCAAATGCTTCTCAAAGATGCCATCTGGTGGTCAAACTAGCACTAACAGAAAAAATGCCTGACAATTAGATAACCTGCCACAGAATGATATTAAAACTATGAAATAACACACATGGAATCATGTAGTAACCAAAAAAGTGTTAAATAAATAAAAATATATTATATTTTTGAGATTCTTCAAAGAAGCCACCCTTTGCTTTAATGACAGCTCTTCGCATTCTCTCAACCAGCTTCATGAGGTAGTCACCTGGAATTCAGTTCAATTAACAGGTGTGCCTTCTTAAAAGTTAATTTGTGGAATTTCTTTCCTTTTTAATGTGTTTGAGTCAATCAGTTTTGCTGTGACAAGGTAGGGGGTGGGGGGTATACAGAAGATAGCCCTTTTTGGTTAAAGACCAATCCCATATTATGGCAAGAACAGCTCAAATAAGCAAAGAGAAATCACAGTCCATCATTACTTTGAGACTTGAAGGTCAGTCAATAGGGAGCCTTTCAATAACTTTAAAAGTTTCTTCAAGTACTGTACAGTCGCAAAAATCATCAAGTGCTATGATGAAACTGGCTCTAACGAGAACCACCGCAGGAATGGAAGAGTTACCTCTGCTGCAGAGGATAATTGCTGCAAAGAAACCACTCCTAAAGGACAACAATAAGAAAAAGAGACTTGCTTGGGCCAGGAAACATGAGCAATGGACATTCAACCGGTGGATATGTGTCCTTTGGTCTGGAGTCCAAATTGGAGATTTTTGGTTCCAACTGCCATGTCTTTGTGAGATGCGGTGTGGGTGAACGGATGATCTCTGCATGTGTATTTCCCACCGTAAAGCATGGAGGTGTTATGGTGTGGGGGTGCTTTGCTGGTGACACTCTCGTGATTTTTTAAAATAATTAAACGCACACTTAACCAGCATGGCTTCGACAGCATTCTGCAGCGCTATGCCATCCGATCTGGTTTGTGCTTAGTGGGACTATCATTTGTTTTTCAACAGGACAATGACCCAACACCCCTCCAGGCTGTATAAGGGCTATTTGACCAAGAAGGAGAGTGATGGAGTGCTGCATCAGATGACCAGACCTCCACAATCCCCTGACCTCAACCAAATTGAGATGGTTTGGGATGAGTCAGACTGCAGAGTGAAGGAAAAGCAGCTAACAAATGCTCAGCATATTTGGGAACTCCTTCAAGACTGTTGGAAAAGCATTCCAGGTGAAGCTGGTTGAGAGAATGCCAAGAGTGTGCATAGTTGTCATCAAGGCAAAGGATGGCTATTTGAAGAATCTCAAATATAAAATATATTTTGATTTGTTTAATATTTTTTTGGTTACTACATTATTCCATGTGTTATTTCATAGTTTTATTATCTTCACTATCATTCTTCAATGTAGAAAACAGTAAAAAAAAAAACTTGAATGAGTAGGTGTTCTAAATGATTTGACTGGTAGTGTATGTCACAGATCTCAGCAAGCACTCCCCCACAACGGGCAATTCTTTTCCTCGAGGCCCCAGCACTGGACCATTTTTTCCTTGAGGCTCCCACACCGGCCTATTTTCTTCTTCGAGGCTCCCACACCGGCCCATTGTATTCCTTAATGACCCATTTTTTAGCCAGATAATGATCATTTTGCACAAAATAAAACTAGTTAAGCTCACTAGGCTAAAAATGGACCAGCCCATCTGGCATTTGCCCAATATGCCAGATGTCCAGTCCACCCCTGGGGCTGCAGCTAGCCAGCTTTGGGCCAGTAACCGAAAGGTTGCTGGATCGAGTCCCCGAGCTGACAAGGTAAAATGTCATTCGGCCCCTGAACAAGGCACTGTTCCCTGCTAGGCTGTCATTGTAAAAAAGATTTTGCTCTTAACTGGCTTACCTAGTTAAATAAAGGAAAAATAAAACACACTCCCCACCTCACACTATCTCTCCTCTGATGCCTGACTGAAGTGATAATAATGCTTTCTTCCACTTGTCTTAGTTTGCAGTGGCACTGGTATTTATCTTCTCACATGTTTCTTTGAGGGGTCATTAAACTAGGCTTTGAGTTGAAAAATGAAGCAGTGAATCATATCACAGGTCCCATCTGCTGGTCTGCCTAATCTGGGCATACGGACCCAAATACATATGGCCGCCACATATGCTTCCGTGCTAATCGTCCTGAGCCGTGAAGAGGGATGTACTTAAAACGAATTGATACATAACAGAGAGAGAGAGAGATGAAGGGAGCATGAGGGAGACTTGGGTAAATCTGATAATCTCTCAGTTCTCTTGGAATGATTATTATTATATCTGTTGACTTATAATTCCATTTAGATGTGTGTGTGTCCATCACACACACACAGCAACTGATCTCTGAAGAGTAGCCCGGATTAATCAGCATACACCAACACACACCACCGAGCATTGTGCTCTAGAAAATTACTTGTCTTTTTGACATTGAAGAATTGTGATGTTTTTGTTTTCACCTCAAGAAAAGTCTATTGGATATCTGATATGAACAAAATGGTGGATGAATTATGGGAATACAATGGAGGAAAATATGAAACTGGCATATTATTTTGTGCTCATGTTGGGGAAAAGTTGATGAGCGAAAGGCTTGTTACTGATAGATGCAGTCTACCATCCCCCTTTAGCTGATGAAATAACATAACCAACTAATCAGATAGAGGTAATTACACTTTTAGTAACATATGCTTTCAGAACAGTTATTTTGAGAGGCTGTTTAGAGTTACGATAAAACATATTACTCATCGCCTTTGTATTCACACCACCTGCTCTCTTCATGTGAATATAATTGCGTTAACCCTTTATTGCCATTTTATTACCTGTTATTTTACCAGAGACGTTGACAGAGACCATTCATTTACATGTCACATTTATCAGGCCATACCATCACACTATCAAGACTGCTGGCAAATCTCGCTATTGCCTGAAAAAGGTAGGCGTATATTCTGATTAATGCATGTGACTTTGGACACAATCCAAATACAGGAGTGCAGGCCAAAGGGAGTCTGATGGTAATAGCATGCTGAACACGGCCAATGAAAGTTGTTACCACCGAGCAATGCACGGGGAAATTGAACCCAGCTGATCGACTCTCTGAGAATTGGAACTAAGTAATAGGTCAATTTGAAGGGCCCAAGGACCTACTCACAGCTTAATCATGGTGGGGAACAATTGAGGGTTGGTGAGTCTAGGAGAGGAAAACGGGGCCTTGGTGGTGTACCTGAGACAAAGTATGCTTTCGGTGCTGTTATAGTACAGCAGAATTACTGTTTGCAATGCGCAATCAACATGTGCAATGGAATTATAATTTTCTGTCAGACAACGTTGTATTGACACATTATCACTAGAACATATTGCCTAGATAACAGCATGAGTCATTTCATTTCCTGCTTTACATTTACAGTACAACCCATGTTGTGTGTGCTGTTGCACACATGCCAAATATTTCTGCAGATCATGTAATGAATGATAAACTAGGTAATTGAGTCAGACTTATTTGGACTTATTTTACCTGGGCCCTGTGTTAACCTGTATTTAGCCTGCATCTGTTTTAATGTGTGAAGAGATTATAGAAGATAGAGTCCAAAGCTAAACCACAGGGTCCTTTAACTACAATGGACTTCAACGAACACATTGAAGTCCTCATTGACATGAATCCAAAGGACGGGGTTGCAGCAAATGAGAAATCTGAATAGGGCTGCTGCCTTTTTCTCGAACATGAGCCAAACCCAGTGGAGAGATAACCACAAATTGGACCAGATTGTAGCTTTCTTCATTTCTCCCTTCCTCTTTGTCTTTCTCTCTCTCTTTATCACCATCTCTCCCTCACTCATGCTGAGACAATTGCACACTGATACACAGAGACACAGATACACACACACATACACACAAGTACAGTTTCATATACAGAAGCTCACATATAGAAATATACAATTACACATCCATACACATAATGCACGCACACACACAGCCACACCCACGCAAGTGTGCTACCTACCTTGTGAGTGATTTCATGTGGAGACCTAATATGCCTCATTATCTTCCCTACTTTACCTTGAGATTTGTTGATGCAAAACCAGCCACAATGCAATTTGCATTCATTTGTTCCCATCCCCTTGAAGAGCAGTAATTAGAAAGCGCTTTTCAAAAGGCTGAGCGAGAGAGAGAGAGAGATTCCCTTGTCACAGAGACACCGCACCTCCATCAAGGACAGTGTGTGTGTGTGCCTGTGTGTGTTTAAAATCAAATCAAATCAAATTGTATTTGTAAACAACAGGTGTAGACTAACAGTTAAATGCTTACATGCGGGCCCTTCACAACAATGCAAAGAGAAAGAAAATTGAGAAATAAAAGAAAAGTAATAAGACGTAATAATAAATACACAATGAGTAATGATAACTTGGATCTATACACGGGGTACCAGTACTGAGTCGATGTGCAGGGGTATGAGGTAATGGAGGTAGATTGGCGTAGCGTGGAAGAAAGTGACGAGGCATTAGAATAGATAATAAACGGTAGCAGCAGCGTATGTGATGAGTTTGTGCAATAAGGGTCAATGCAGACAGTCCGGGTAGCTATTTGGTTAACTACTTACTAACTATTTAGCCGTATTATGGCTTGGGGCTAGAGGTTGTTCCTGTTGGTTCCACACTTGGTACATCGGTACCTCGTGCCATGCTATAGCACAGATAACAGAAGGGAGGGAGTCTTTGACAATTTGATGAAGTAATGCAAAGGGAACGCAACTGTGCACGTCCTTCTTATAGAATTCCAAGGCACATATTGAAGAACTGTACACATGTACTTTTCTTCAGCCAACAAGATGAGTAGGCCGAACGAACAGCAAAAACACTAGCTTATGTCAATCTATTATCCCCCATAGTACAAAAGTTGACCTATTCTATTGGTCAAATTGTCCTTCTGTGCGATAATTAAATATTCAAAACATACTCGGGGAAGTTGTGGGATGCCGTAGACCCCAAATTAATACAACCACCGGCATTATTATTATTATTTTTAAATCAGTGTGTCATGCCCTGACCTTAGAGCTTTTTATGTCTCTATTTTGGTTTGGTCAGTGTGTGACTTGGGTGGGCATTCTATGTTCTTTTTTATATGTTTTTGTATTTCTTTGTTTTGGCCGGGTATGGTTCTCAATCAGGGACAGCTGTCTATTGTTGTCTCTGATTGGGAACCACACTTAGGTAGCTTTTTCCCACATGGTATTTGTGGGTAGTTCATTTCTGTTTAGTGTTTTGCACCTTACAGGACTGTTTCGGGTTTGGTTATTCTCTTTGTTATTTTTGTTATAGTGTTCAGTTCCAATAAAAAGCATGAAAACTTACCACGCTGCGCTTTGGTCCAATGATTCCTCTTCCTCTTCTTCAGATGACGAATACCGTTACACAGTGAGGCTAAGAAGTTTAGCTTAAAATGTTCATCAACTATTAGGATATTTCTTCACATTATAAGCACAGCAATGAGCACACAGAAGTAAACTATAAGCACAAATGTTCCAAAATGCAATCAATTAGCAGGAAATCACATGTTCTCAAAAGTGACTGCAAATGTGATTATGCATGTAGTGCATGTAATGCATTTTTATGGTGAAACTGAACTTCCCCAAACTCACACGCTGCCTATGTATGCCAGTTAGAATCAACACAAGTTGTAAAGCGGATTAATGTACTTCATTTTAAGAAATTATTTGGCCACTTTAGTTGTGGTTACAAACCTTGTCAAAGGCTGCATGAGCTGTGTGAATATGATTTGAAAAAGCTGCATGCACTGTAATGCACACGCTGGGCATCATTCACAAGTGATAATACATCATTCACAAGTGATAATATATCATTCACAAGTGATAATACATCATTCACAAGTGACAGGCTAATGTTATCAGACTATTCTTAATTTAATCTTGTCTTTACATAACCTAAAGAATATATGTGTGAAATTAGTTTAGATTTTGAATGGACAATTATCATGCACCTGTCTCAGAACAGGATCAGGAGAAAAAAATAAATGTCAGCTATGCACTTAAATAGTGAATGGACAACAATTTTCCCTTGGTTAATTTATATTATACTCCTGTTATAAAGCGAAGCAATGTGCTTAATATTAGGACAGTTGAAAAATGCATATAGTAGGTCTAGCTGATGGGATCTTCTTCTTTTTAATAGAGGCCATCAAAACTCTGTTTTCTCATGCAATTGCATAGCCTATAGAGATGTTGCACAACTTGAGCTCATGGGCTCTCATGAAGTGTTTGATTTGAATTATGATTACATATGCAATGATGTCAGAGTGATTAGAGGGACAATAGAGTGCTGAATACCAGCAGTTAGCAAGTTTGGTAGCCTACTAATGCCCATCAGTATCATCAGAGCTTGGAGAAGCCTACTGTAGTTATCATGAATAAATGTTCAGATGGAATTTGATTGCAGTTATGACTCATGACTGCCATTGTGGTTCTAATACAGTCCCTGTAACAGCCCTAGTCCCATGGTCCTTAGCTTAGTTATGAAGGGCACTAAATGATGTTGAACGCTGAACTGTAGTAAATATACAGCATTCTCACATAGGTGTTCCTCTTGTCCAAGTGGGAGATGGCAAGGTGGAGTGCAATAGAGATTGCGTTAATTTCTTTCTATGGATCTGTTGGGATGGTATACAATTTGGAGTGGGTCCAGGGTGTCTTGGATTATGGTGTTGATGTGAGCCATGACCAACCTTTCAAAGCATTTCATGGCTACATATGTGAATGCTACGGGGCGATAGTAATTTAGACAGGTTACCTTGGTATTCTTGGGCACAGGGACTATGGTGGTCTGCTTGAAACAGATAGGTATTACAGACTGGGTCAGGGAGAGGTTGAAAATGTCATCGAAGACACTTGCCAGCTGGTCAGTGCATGCTCTGAGTAGATGATCTGGTATTCTATTGTGAATGTTAACCTGTTTAAAGGTCTTATTTACATCGGCTATGGAGAGAGCGATCACACAGTTGTCCGGAAAAGCTGTTGCTCTCATGCATGGTTCAGTGTTGCTTGCCTCGAAGAGTGCATAAAAGGCATTTAGCTTGTCTGGTAGGCTTTCATCACTGGCCAGCTCACAGCTGGGTTTCCCTTTGTAATCCGTGATAGTTTGCAAGCCCTGCCACATCCGACAAGTGTAGTATGACTGTAACGGCTTTCGTCTGGTGAAGGAGAAGTGGACCAAAATGCAGCGTGGTATTTTAGAGACATGTTTAATGACGAATGAAAATGACCAATACAAAAACAACAAATGGAACGAGAAAACCTATACAGCCTATCTGGTGACAACAAACACAGAGACAGGAACAATCACCCACGAAATATTCAAAGAATATGGCTGCCTAAATATGGTTCCCAATCAGAGACAACGATAATCACCTGACTCTGATTGAGAACCGCCTCAGGCAGCCATAGACTATGCTAGACACCCCCAAGACAAAACACACCACAATAAACCCATGTCACACCCTGGCCTGACCAAATAAATGAAGACAAACACAATATAATACGACCAGGACGTGACAGAACCCCCTCCCCCCTAAGGTGCGGACTCCCGGAAGCACATCAAAACAATAGGGAGGGTCCGGGTGGGCGTCTGTCCATGGTGGAGGCTCCGGCGCGGGACGTGGACCCCACTCTATCATTGTCTTAGTCCTTCCTCCTCGCGTCCTAGGATAGTCCACCCTCGCCACCGACAATGGCCTAGTAGTCCTCACCCAGAAACCCACTGGACTGAGGGGCAGCTCGGGACTGAGGGGCAGCTCGGGACTAAGGGGTAGCTCGGGACTGAGGGGAAGCTCGGGACTGAGGGGAAGCTCGGGACTGAGTGGAAGCTCAGCACTGAGGGGAAGCTCAGCACTGAGAGGAAGCCCAGCACTGAGAGGAAGCTCAGCACTGAGAGGAAGCTCAGGCAGGTAGTTGGATCCGGCAGATCCTGGCTGGCTGGCGGTTCTGGCAGATCCTGGCTGACTGGCGGATCTGGAAGGGTCTGGTTGACTGGCGGATCTGGAAGAGTCTGGTTGACTGGCAGTTCTGGAAGAGTCTGGTTGACTGGCAGATCTGGAAGAGTCTGGCTGACTGGCGGATCTGGAAGAGTCTGGTTGACTGGCAGATCTGGAAGAGTCTGGTTGACTGGCAGATCTGGAAGAGTCTGGCTGACTGGCAGATCTGGAAGAGTCTGGCTGACTGGCAGATCTGGAAGAGTCTGGCTGACTGGCAGATCTGGAAGAGTCTGGCTGACTGGCGGATCCTGGCAGACTGACGGATCTGGCTGCTCCATGTAGACTGACAGCTCTGGCGGCTTCTTGCAGACTGGCAGCTCTGGCGGCTCCTTGCAGACTGGCAGCTCCTTGCAGACTGGCAGCTCCTTGCAGACTGACAGCTCCTTGCAGACTGACAGCTCTGGCTGCTCCATGCAGACTGACAGCTCTGGCTGCTCCATGCAGACTGGCAGCTCTGGCTGCTCCATACAGACTGACAGATCTGGCTGCTCCATGCAGACTGGCAGCTCTGGCTGCTCCATGCAGACTGACAGCTCTGGCTGCTCCATGCAGGCTGGCAGCTCTGGCTGCGCTAAACAGGCAGGAGACTCCGGCAGCGCGGTAGAGGCGGAAGGCTCTGACAGCGCTAAACAGGCGGGAGACTCCAGCAGCACTAAATAGGCGAAGCGCACTGTAGGCCTGATGCGTGGTGCTGGCACTGGTGGTACTGGGCCAAGAACACGCACAGGAAGCCTGGTGTGGGGAGCTGCCACCGGAGGACTGGTGTGTGGAGGGGGCACTGGATAGACCGGACCATGCAGGCGCACTGGAGCTCTTGAGCACAGAGCCTGCCCAACCTTACCTGGCTCGATGCCCACTCTAGCCCGGCCAATACGAGGAGCTGGTATGTACCGCACTGGGCTATGCACCCACACTGGAGACACCGTGCACTCCACAGCATAACACGGTGCCTGCCCGGTCTCTTTAGCCCCCCGGTAAGCACAGGAAGTTTGCGCAGGTCTCCTACCTGGCGTAGCCATACTCCCTGTTGAGCCCACCCCAAGAAATTTTTGTTGCTGACTCTCGGGCTTCCTTGCCAACCGTGTTCCCTCGTATCGCCGGCTCCTCTCTCCGGCTGCCTCTGGTCTCCTAAGTGCCTTCACCTGTTCCCATGGGAGGCGATCTCTTCCAGCCAGTATCTCCTCCCAAGTGTAACAACCCTTGCCATCCAAAACGTCTTCCCATGTCCATTCCTCCTTTCGCTGCTCCTGCTGCCGCTGCCTGTCACCACGCCGCTTGGTCCCGTTGTGGTGGGTGATTCTGTAACGGCTTTCATCTGGTGAAGGAGAAGCGGACCCAAATGCAGCGTGGTATTTTAGAGACGTTTAATGACCAATACAAAAACAACAAACGGAACGAGAAAACCTATACAGCCTATCTGGTGACAACAAACACAGAGACAGGAACAATCACCCACGAAATACTCAAAGAATATGGCTGCCTAAATATGGTTCCCAATCAGAGACAACGATAATCACCTGACTCTGAGAACCGCCTCAGGCAGCCATAAACTATGCTAGACACCCCCAAGACAAAACACACCACAATAAACCCATGTCACACCCTGGCCTGACCAAATAAATGAAGACAAACACAATATAATACGACCAGGGCGTGACAACGACTCAATCTTCGCCGGCGTAGTTGAATTCAATCTTAGTCCTGTATTGCTGATTTGCCTGTTTGATGACTCTCCAGAGGATGTAGCGGGATTTCATATAGGTGTCCAGATTAGTGTCCCCTCTCCTTGAAAATTGAAGCTCTAGCCTTTAGCTCAGTGCAAATGTTGCCTGTAATCCATGGTTTCTGGTTGGGATATGTACGTACGGTCACTGTGGGGACGACCGTGTCGATGCACTTGTTAAGTAAGTCGTTTAACTTCTTGAAACTCCCCATCCCGGATCCGGGTTTGTGACTAAAGCCTCAGGCTTATTAGCATAACGCAACATTAACGATTTCTGTAAATCGCAAATAAAATGAAAATAATGCGTCTGCTCTCAAGCTTAGCCTTTTCTTAACAACACTGTCATCTCAGATTTTCAAAATATGCTTTTGAACCATAGAAATCGACTAATTTGTGTAAGAGTATGCAAAGCTAGCATAGCATTTTGAGTAGCATTTAGCACGCAACATTTTCACAAAAACCAGATAACCAAATAAATAAAATCATTTACATTTGAAGAGCTTCTGATGTTTTCAATGAGGAGACTCTCAGTTACATACCAAATGCGCAGTTTTTCCTGAAAGCGTCTGTGTGTAGGAGAAATGGTTCCGTTTTCTACATTGCGTCTGGCTACCGAAACGAACCGAAAATTCAGTCACCTACAACGTAAAACTTTTTCCTTTTTCCGGATTAACTACATAATATCGACCGAAACATGGCAAACGTTGTTTGGAATCAATCCTCAAGGTGTTTTTTCACATATCTCTTCATTGATATGCAGTTCGTGGAAGCTTGCTTTCCTCTCTGTATTGCATGGAAAAATACTGGCAGCTGAGTTTTGCGCACCAATTTCGGCGCAGGACACCGGGCGGACACCTGGTAAATGTGGTCTCTTATGGTCAATCTTCCAATGATCTGCCTACAAATACGTCACAATGCTGCAGACACCTTGGGGAAACGACAGAAAGGGCAGGCTCATTCCTCTCGCATTCACAGCCATATAAGGAGACAATGAAAAACAGAGCCTCAAAAATCCTTGTCATTTCCTGGATGCCATCTCATCTTGGTTTTGCCTGAAGCTCACGTTCTAGGGCACGCACAGAGAATATCTTGGTATTTCTGGACACGTCAGAGTGTTTTCTTTCGAATGGTATCAATTATATGCATAGTCGAGCATCTTTTTGTGACAAAATATCTTGTTTAAAACGGGAACGTTTTTCATCCAAAAATGAAATAGCGCCCCCATAGATGTAAGAGGTTAACAATGTGGTAAACTCCTTAATGTCATTGGATGAGTCTCCATAATCCAGTCTGTGCTATCGACACACAGTCCTGTAGCTTAGCATCATCCTCTTTTTTGGACCACTTTCGTATTGAGCGCGTCACTGGTACTTCCTGTTTGAGTTTTTGCATGTATGCAGGATTCAGGAGGATAGAGTTCGGGTTAGAGGGAGAGCTTGCTATGCCTTTCTGTGTGTGGAGTTAAGGTTATCTAGGGTTTTGTCTTTCTTCTCTAGTTCCACAGATGACATGCTAGTGGAAATTAGGCAAGACGGATTTCAGTTTCCCTGTATTAAAATTACCATCCGCTGAGAGCGCCTCTGGATGGACATTTTCTTGTTTGCTTGGCAGCTACTTTGGCAGCTACTTTGTCTGTGTGTGCATTCGTGCAGGTGTGTGTGCGTGTTTGCATGAGTATGATAGGGTATATGGGACAAAAATCCCTGCTTCACAATTGAATAAAGGGGCAGTGGTGTCTCTCAAACTAATGCAATCTCTTATAAAATCCTTTTACATTGCCGAAGGATCTAACCTGTTGAATGAGATTTACGAACCTGTCTGAATACCAACGTGTCAAAATTATAAGTGGATACTGTACCTAGCCTACCTCTTCAAGCTGCCAAGTGACATCTTTATTTTAACATTGTCCTTCTTCCCCGCCATTCAAAGTGTAACAATTGTTTGGCGGTCCTGTGTTGCTAAACATGCAAACTGCAAGCTGTCTCATGGAAATTAAAAGGACAACTGGTCTGCCAGGGGGGTTATTTCAGACAAAGAATACTAATCAAAGAATTATAGCTGGATGGATATTTATATTTGAGATGCCCCTAATCCTACTGCGTAAAACACATATGGCAAAGGCTGATTATGTAATAGCTATGCTGTTGTTAAAATGAATATCTGGGAAATAATTCTGAATAACACCTGGATTACTTTGCAATGTAATAGTTGTAGAATGCTATGCTTTTCTTGTTTGTGGAATCACGTAGCTCTTTCAGTTGTTTCCCCAGCCATGCCTTGGGGTAATGATGGACCAGCATTCCCATTGCAGTTATTGGACCATACAATTTACACAATAGGGACATAATTTATTTGTTTTGAAATTCGATGTCTGTAGTAGACATTTTAGTGTAATTCAAATGTCTATGAGAATATTGGTCTATGATTGTGATTCAATTAGAGATCAGGAGTTTTGCCTGATTGCAGGACCCAAAAGCGGTTTGGTTTAATGCTGATCATTCACACAATCAGGACCTACAGAGAATCAGAGATAGCCCACAGCCATGCTTGGTGTTTTCCTTGATTAGATAACATGGTGATTCAATGGCGTGAGGTGATGTTCACTGGAAGTTCAAGCAGAAAACTGGTAGCCAGCTGTGGCGGCAGGTAGCCTAGTGTTTAGAGTGTTGGGCCAGTAACCGAAAGGTTGCTGGATCAAATACCCGAGCTGACAAGGTAAAAACCCACTGTTCCCTGGTAGGCTGTCATTGTAAATAAGAATTTGTTCTTAACTGACTTGACTAGATAAATGAAGGTTACATAAAAAAAAATGCAAATGAATTGTCATTACATGGTGCCATGTGCTGCTAGTATTTTTTTTTAAATCTTACTTAGTGATGGCGATACATCTTCCCTTTCCATAAGAATCTGATCACAATTGACTTACACTCTTGTCTTAACATTGCCAGTAGCTATTGTGAACAGTAACTGCCATTTTAGACATTAGTCAAGTATGGCATTGATGATATTATGTCAACAGGGAAGATGCTTGCTATAGCGGGTGCCAATTGTAAAATGACCTTCAATTTTGCTCATCTACTTATCTTGTCCCCAGTGCGGTTTGTTGCTGTTGCATAAATGGTCGTAATACCATTGATGAATATCTAAAGACATAAGCATTTTCCTATGCTGGTTTCCTTGTAGGGAGTTTGCGCGTTGGAAGGTGAGGAACACAGCCATCGAGAGGAGGGACCTGATCCGGAACCCAGTGCCACTTATGCCGGACTTCCAGCGCAGTGTCCGGTTGCTAGGGCGACGACCCTCCACTCAGCAGTTCATTGACACCATTATCAAGAAGTATGGAACCCACATCCTCATATCAGCCACCTTGGGAGGTAAGAAAGTATATATCTACTTCTACTTTATTAAGACACCCTTGGTGAGCCACAACAATGGCTTGTGGGACGCATTTGGCTCCGGGCTGCCAGGTGATGACTCCTGATTGTGGTTGGTTCGGCCAAATTGTTTCCCTGTGACCTTATTTAGGCAAAGTGCTGTTAATGTCCATGACACTTTTTTGATGGCTTATTGATAGGGAATTAATGGGAAATAAATGTAGATGAGATATCAATGGGTAAATTGGTGGTTTTGACTGTCAAATGAGCTTATGCCTGGCTTGCCATAATTGAATGGCTACCCCCTCTAAAAGCTGCACTTCCTATCATGGTTCTGTCCTGTTAAGATTACATTTGACGTAGTTGTATCTCATTAGACGTAGTTTTATCTCATTAAACGTTGGTATATCAAACTGTCACTGAGGAGCTCATCCTATAGAAAGCTATATTTTCTGTATAAATCTGAGACTTCACTTGAATGTCAAACAGTCTGTTTAATAATTTAGTTAAGGCAAGGGTGGGGGATTTCATTGGCAGAGGTTTAGAGTTGCAATATCAAGTAAAAGTCTGCTAGGTGATTCACACTAACACACTAATTATGGAATTCTGCAATGTGATATTGAAGCGAAATATGATACTAAGGTAAAGAATTAATATGTTCAAAATAAAACCATTCCCAGCAGGATGATTCACTGCTGCCACAAATGCACATGTGATTAAAGGTTGATGATAGATTCGGGGAATATTGACACAGAACTGATTGCAATTTTGCAGGTTACAATTATTTTTTCTCTGTTCAATGTTTTCTTTCTCTCTTACGGTTTCTTCTCTCTCTTACTCTTTATTTATTGCTCTCTCACACACACTCTCTCTTTTATCACCAGATCATCTTTAACCTTGAAGGCATTTCAGAGCGTTATCGCCTAGAAGTCACTCATCTCAATCTCTGGGTTGCATATTAATAAAGAACACCATTATGTGATCTGATAAACCCAGATTACAGGAATGTACTGAAAGCTGTCCTGAATGCCCAAAGCTATTGCATCTATAGTGATAAAGGAATACAGAAAAGACAATGTTATCTTCGCCAGACTCACTTTATGAGCTAAAAGGAGTGTGTATGTCTGTGTGTGTCCATGAGTGTATGCGGATGTAGCATGTGTATGTTTGCTTGCACATCTGTCTTTTACTCTGCATATGTTTTGTTTCATATGTATGCAGACACTATTGGAAGTGCACATTTTGCCATTGTGCAGTATAATTATAGAATGTAATATATACTGTAAGATATACAGTAACCCACGCACAGGTAAAATTAACTCCTCAGTAGAGTACCTATATCAAGCAATTCCATTGCTTTTAAGCACCAGTAGGCACTGGTGCTTAAATGATATACAGGTAAATCGATACCTTCTCCTCATGTATTGCTTTTATATATCCATCATCTTGTATTATTTCATTACAGTAGCCAATAAAATTGTGCCCCTGTTTGGCAATATTGTAAATACATAAAAATGGCAAAACGTCATTGACCATAGACTGAGACAGAGCTTTAGAATGCTAAAGGCTCACCCATAGGTATGAATCAATTTAGTCATTATTGAGGCACATCATCAAAGAGCTGCCCCAGTAAAATGTGAGACAATGTATTTCTTATTTTAAAAAATCACCCACAAGTTATAAAATCTAGCTGGGCCTGACTTCACTGGGGCAAGAGCAGTAAAATAACATATTTATGTACAGCAGACTTACTTTCGAATAAACAGGAGAGGGGCAATGCAATAGCGATAGAGAGTTAATGTAGTATCATTATCCTTATGCAGTAGGCCTTCCCCCGGGGAAGAGCAGGGAGAGAATGGGTCTGTCATATTCCCATGCCATGGTACTGCTGGTCCAACCAGGCATGAGACATGGGCCTGAATGCCGCCCCCGGTCAAAGCCATCACAAGCTAAGTGACCAATCCAAATGCATGGCCAAGGGCCAAATAACCAATCATGATGCAGGGAGTTGTGAATATATGTGACATGTTCTTGAATGAGTTCCAGATAACTTGGCTTATAGGAAACATTTGCTGTTTATGCTGTTCAAATGACCTTTATGTCGTTTTAACTAACAGGCGTTAGTCATTGTTTGTTGCTGTGTAAAGGTTCAGGGCTTTCTGCTGGGGTGTTCACTTCTTCCCCTGCGGTGCCAGGATGTTCACTACTAAAGGTCATTCCCTCGGTGTGAAAGCAATCCACTCACTTACGCCCGTATCCATTTCAACCTTTATAAACACATCATCTGGAATTATTAAGGGAACATAGACTGTTTTTAGTGAAATGTTGATGCATAAATGGCAGTAATAGTCACTTTAAAACTAACTTACATTTGACATTTTAGTTATTTTGTAGACGCTCTTATCCAGAGCAACATTACGGAACAGTGACCAGAAAGATATTTAGGTGGGACATCAACATATCACAATCGTAGGAAGTACTATTTCCCTCAACAAAGTAGAATTATGATTACAGTGAATTTAATGGAGATGGCTTGGAAAACTTCAATACTTCAATACTTGGTGCCTAACTAGCAACTGATGGACAACAAAGTGTGCATACAGTGCCTTGCAAAAGTATTCATCCCCCTTGGCGTTTTTCCTATTTTGTTGCATTACAACCTGTAATTTAAATCGATTTTTATTTGGATTTCATGCAATGGACATACACAAAATAGACCAAATTGATGGTGTGAAATGAAAAAAATCACTTGGTTCAAAAAATTCTAAAAAAAAAAAAAACTGAAAAGTTGTGCATGCATATAATATACATTCACCCCCTTGCTATGGACCCTCTAAATAAGATCTGGTGGAATCAATTACCTTCAGAAATTCCATAATTATTTAAATAAAGTCCACCTGTGTGCAATCTAAGTGTCACATGATCTGTCACATGATCTCAATATATATACACCTGTTCTGAAAGGCCCCAGAGTCTGCAACACCGCTAAGCAAAGGGGCACCACCAAGCAAGCGGCACCATGAAGACCAAGGATCTCTACAAACAGGTCAGGGACAAAGTAGTGGAGAAGTACACATCAGGGTTGGGTTATAAAAAAATATCTGAAGTTTTGAACATGCCACAGAGCACCATTAAATCCATTATAAAAACATGTAAAGAAAATTGCACCACAACAAACCTGCCAAGAGAGGGCCGCCCACCAAAACTCACGGACCAGGCAAGGAGGGCATTAATCAGAGAGGCAACAAAAAGACCAAAGATAACCCTGAAGGAGCTGAAAAGCTCCACAGCGGAGATTGGAATATCTGTCCATAGGACCACTTTTAGCTATACACTCCACAGAGCTGGGCTTTATGGAACAGCGACCAGAAATAGCCATTGCTTAATGAAAAAAAAACAAGATACGTTTGGTGTTTGCTAAAAGGCATGTGAGAGACTCCCCAAACATATGGAAGAAGGTACTCTGGCCAGATGACACTAAAATTGAATTTTTTGGCCGTCAATGAAAACACTATGTCTGGTGCAAACACATCGCCTCTCGTCACCCAGAGAACACCACCCCTGTGGGGATGTTTTTCATCAGCAGGGACTGGGAAACTGGTCAGAATGGAATGAATGATGGATGGCGCTAAATATAGGAATTTCTTGAGGGAAACCTGTTTCAGTTTTCCAGAGATTTGAGACTAGGGTGGAGGTTCACATTCCAGCAGGACAATGGCCCTAAGCATACTGCTAAAGCAACACTTGAGTGGTTTAAGGGGAAACATTGAAATGTCTTAGAATGGTCTAGTCAAAGCCCAGACCTCAATCCTATTGTCCAACTTGAAGGAGCTTGAGAAGATTTGCCTTGAAGAATGGGCAACAATCTCAGTGGCTAGATGTGCCAAGCTTATAGAGACATACCCCAAGAGGTTTGCAGCTGTAATTACTGCAAAAGGTGGCTCTACAAAGTGTTGACTTTGGGGGGGTGAATAGTTAAGCATGCTCAAGTTTTCATTTTCTGTCTTATTTCTTGTTTGTTTCACAATAAAACATATTTTGCATCTTCAAAATGGTAGGCATGTTGTGTAAATCAAATGATACAAATCCCCCAAAAATCTATTTTAATTCCAGGTTGCAAAGTAATAAAATAGGAAAGGGGGAGTGAATACTTTCGCAAGCCCCTGTACATGAGTGAATGATGATACCAAGGAAAAGAGTAAGTCAACAATGGTATCATATTTTACTGTATCATAATACAAGTCCCACTTCCTGTCTTCCTTGTAGGCGAGGAGGCGTTGACCATGTACATGGCCAAGAACAAGCTGGACAGAAAGCTGGTCAACGCCACTCAGAATGTGGAGGCCCTGCACCAGCTGGCATCCTCATACTTCATCGACCGAGATGGCACCATGCGGAAACTCCATGAGATCCAGATCTCCACCAATGCCATCAAGGTATGCCATCTATACACAAAAAAAACAGTATTTAAATATGTTCAAATGTTTCCCACAGGATATGGATATAAAAGGAATGTGTTTAAAAAGTGGGATAATGTCAGCAGCACCATTTTGCAGCTCCCACAAGTGATCTTTATTAACAAGGTTTTTTAACAAGACCAACATGATCTTATTCAGGTACACACACACACCTCTGGCCTCCTCCAGCCCCCTCCTAGCCCCCTGGAGAGAGTGTCTTGTCATCTTTTTGTTGTCCTAAGTGACAGGCGGATGAAGAGGTTCTGGCAGACAGGACTCTGGGTAGCAGGAAGTCAAGCATGACAAAATTAAACAGAATTGACAATGGCTGCTGAGTCAGGGCCGGGCGAGGAGTCGATGAGGGAAGAAGCACACACAGCACATTCTCAACGGAATAAGTATAGCCACTGTAACCAGCCACACTGTGTGGAGCCAGAGAAGACCTGTCCTGACTGTCTTCTTGACTGACAAACCTGCACTATCTCTTAGTGGTACCGATGTTGGACTGTGTATGTGGGATATATTGGAATATTAGGAAATGTGTGTGTGTGTGTCCGTATGTGTGCGTGTGCTTGTGTGCATGGGCGAGTGCGTGCGCGTGCGTCTGAATGTGTCTGTCCTCAATTATCAGACATCAAAGAATGTGCCCACTCAAAGCCAAGTATTGTTGATTAATCATTTAATCTGTCTCACACTACAATTACATACACCATATATCATGATTGGACTGTGTCAACTGAGGGCAAATATAGCTTATTTAGTGAGGCAGAATAGTTATCAAATCAAGAAACACTTCATCACATTCATTTCATCAAATATATTACAACAATATGTTGATATTATTTTCTATTTAAGTGGAAGGAACAATTGGTTCTTCAGGCGTTTGATAAGAAACACTCCATATTACACAGTATACCTAAAGTAAACCACATGAAGTCAATAGAAAATAACAAAAAGAGTGTATTAAAAGAAAGAGAATAACTGTCACGGCCTGACCTTAGAGAGCCATTTTATTTCTCTATTTGGTGAGGTCAGGGTGTGATGTGGGGTGGACGTGCTATGTTTTGTATTTCTATGTTTTGGCCAGGTATGGTTCTCAGATTGGGAATATACTTTGGTAGCCTTTTGTATTTTGTGGGTAGTTGTCTGTGTTAGGGGCCTGTATAGCCCTAATCAGCTTCACATTCGTTTTTGTTGTTTCTTGTTTTGTTGTTGACATTTATAACATAAAAAGGAAAATGTACGCTCACCCCACTGCACCTTGGTCTCATTCCAACAACGGTCGTGACAAAAACAGACCGAATTTAGAATTTAGGAGGACAACAGTATCACAGAAATCCATTTGCATTGATTCCCAAAAGTAAACCGTGACAAAATAAAAAAACAGTTTTGACAAAAAATATATAAAATCAGCAAAAAAGAAATGTCCTCTCACTGTCAACTGCATTTATTTTCTGCAAACTTAACATGTGTAAATATTTGTATGAAAATAACAAGATTCAACAACGGAGACATAAACTGAACATGTTCCTAACAGAAATTGAATAATGTGTCCCTGAATAAAGGGGGGTCATTTCAAAAGTAACAGTCAGTATCAGGTGTGGTCACCAGCTGCATTAAGTACTCCAGTGCATCTCCTCCTCATGGACTGCACCAGATTTGCCAGTTCTTGTTGTGAGATGTTACCCCACTCTTCCACCAAGGCACCTGCAAGTTCCTGGACATTTCTGGGGGGAATGGCCCTAGCCCTCACCCTCCGATCCCACAGGTGCCAGACGTGCTCAATGTGATTGAGATCCGGGCTCTTCGCTGGCCATGGCAGAACACTGACATTTCTGTCTTGCAGGAAATCACGCTCAGAACGAGCAGTATGGCTGGTGACATTGCAAACTGGAGGGTCACGTCAGGATGAGCCTGCAGGAAGAGTACCACATGAGGGAGGAGGATGTCTTCCCTGTAACACGTAACATTGAGATTGCCTGCAACAACAAGCTCAGTCCGATGATGCTGTGACACACCGCCCCAGACCATGACGGACTCTCCACCTCCAAATCGATCCCGCTCCAAAATACAGGCCTCGTTGTAGATACTGACTGTTACTAACACTCATTCCTTCGATGAAAAACGTGAATCCGACCATCACCCCTGGTAAGACAAAACCGCGACTCGTCAATGAAGAGCACTTTTTTCTAGTCCTGTCTGGTCCAGCGACGGTGAGTTTGTGCCCATAGGCGACATTGTTGCCAGTGATGTCTGGTGAAGACATGCCTTACGACAGGCCTACAAGCCCTCAGTCCTGCCTCTCTCAGCCTATTGAGAACATTCTGAGCACTGATGGAGGGATTGTATGTTCCTGGTGTAACTCGGGCAGTTGTTTTTGCTATCCTGTACCTGTCCCGCAGGTGTGATGTTCAGATGTACCGACCCTGTGCAGGTGTTGTTACACGTGGTCTGCCACTGCGAGGTCGATCAGCTGTCCGTCCTGTCTCCCTGTAGCGCTGTCTTAGGCATCTCACAGTATGGACATTGCAAGTTATTGCCCTGGCCACATCTGCAGTTATCATGCCTCCTTGCAGCATTGCAAGGCACATTCACGCAGAGGAGCAGGGACCCTGGGCATCTTTCTTTTGGTGTTTTTCAGAGTCAGTAGAAAGGCCTCTTTAGTGTCCTAAGTTTTCATAACTGTGACCTTAATTGCCTACCGTCTGTAAGCTGTTAGGGTCTTAATGACCGTTCCACAGGTGCATGTTCATTAATTGTTTATGCTTCATTGAACAAGCATGTGGAAACAGTGTTTAAACCCTTTACAATGGAGATCTGTGAAGTTATTTGGATTATTACGAATGATTTTTGAAAGACAGGGTCCTGAAAAAGCAATGTTTCTTTTTTTGCTGAGTTTGAGGCTACTGCCCACACAAATTAAGGCTGATACACATACTATTGAAACTGCTACGCTTTGTCAGAAATACTACCATCCAAAATCACTGGTTGGTCTATCTATCCCGCTATAAATAGGAGGTAACGGCAGAAGTAAAGTCAGCGACTGAACCTGCAGTCACGTAGCAGACAGACAACGATCTGTACGTGGAGAGGAAGCTGGGTCTGAAGCACAGCCTGGATCTATAAACACAGAGAACAAGGCCCTGCACTTCCAATATTGATTTAATATGACTGTGAGTCCAACTTCACAGTGAGATGCTGCGGCCTATGGAGAAAACACAGGCACAAAGACATCAATAGAGTCCAAATCTAAGATGTTTCCTGTCTGGCGAGTAAGCACATTTACCGTATAGTACTGCAGTGTTGAATTTGGTTGCAGTGCCGTTTTACTTGGTGGTTTGCTTGCAGTAATGTAATGTGAGTTTTAAGACGTGGAAGTTGCTATTGTATATACAGGTACGTTGTGGTATTTAATTTCCCTTTCAGAATTTTTCATATCCTCATCTTATCATGTTATCTCGCATACAAACACAGGCAAGTGCACATATATGCACACACAATACTGTTTGTGTTGTCACATGTCGAGAGTAAGAGTAAGTCCTGATCTTTCTGGCCTTGACACTCTTTCTGTCCTGATACCTCTTGCTGGAGGGGGGACGTGCCCCAGACACTTCAATAGGTTTTGGTGAGGCAGAAGGAGAAAAATGAAGAGTAGGAAAATGTGTGCGTGTGTTTGTGTGTGTGTGCGCATGTGTGTGTGTGTGTGTGTGTGTTTGTATGTGTGTACAGGCATAAGTGTGTGCTGGGATGGCCTGAGAGCATCCACTGATCTGCCAAGCCTGGCTATATTTATCAAGCCCTCATCCCTGGCCCGTCCCCCCGTCTCCTCAAGCCTTAGCACTGCTTAAGAGGTTCCAGCAACATGCCAACGTTAATCAAAACGAAGACTTATTTCCACTGCCCCGGTGATGCCCAGGGCAAGCCGTGGACTTGTTATTTTTCTAAGACCCCACACAGGAATTTATCTGCCCAAACCAATTGATTTTTGGAGCCTAGAAGCCTCAACCATCACCTCCTTTCCTTTTGGCTTTAAAAAGTTCACAGCCCTATGGGTGGCTTAATAACATCATTTCAAACAAACAAGGTTTTTGGGCCAAAGTGTCTCTGTAACTGGCAGTTTCTTGCCGGGGCTGTGAAGTTGTGAAGTGTGTGTAGTGAAATGTGTGTTTAGTGAAATGTGTGTACTTCCTGAGACATCTTTCTCTTGATTCAGTGTAGAGTTCTCATTCTCAGCCCGAACCCTATGAGCCGGGACGGGCCCAGTTTTCCTCTCGCCGTGCTTTTCTAAGACAAGGGCTGTTTCCTCGTCTTCTCACTTTGCTGCTGCATTGTTCTCAACACCAGTTTAAATCAATATACTGTTTTAAGGGGTTTTGTTCAGGTTCAGGCTCATTACATTTCTGTGATGTTGGACTGGTCCTAGGCTCAGGCTTCAGCTCACCAAACTTGGGTAAGATGGGCTCGAATTTTCAGGCCCGATGATAACTATAATTCAGTAGCCCTAAAAGAGAACAAGGGAGCTCAGTAATTTTAAACATCAGCTTTTAAATGGAATAAATCTAAGGGGAAAGAGAACACACACACACTCAGCTGCTACAGGCAGACTGACCTGAGGTTACTGAGTGATGTGATCATATGGGGGATTCCTGTACTTCATTTGTCTCCTGGAATGTAGAACAGTTCTTCACTTCCTACACATTGAGAAGATGACAACTAAAGTTGCCAAGAGCATCCACTTTATCCTACTACTTTTGCAATTAAATACACACAGCAATATCCATCCATCCATATTTCTATTCATCAGACCACAGTATTTATCTATAGGTCAACCCATCCATTACCCCCACCAAATCAAATCAAATCAAATGTATTTGTCACATGCACATGGTTAGCAGATGTTAATGCGAGTGTAGCGAAATGCTTGTGCTTCTAGTTCCGACAATGCAGTAATAACCAACAAGTAATCTAACTAACAATTCCTAAACTACTGTCTTATACACAGTGTAAGGGGATAAAGAATATTGTACATAAGGATATATGAATGAGTGATGGTACAGAGCAGCATAGGCAAGATACAGTAGATGGTATCGAGTACAGTATATACATATGAGATGAGTATGTAAACAAAGTGGCATAGTTAAAGTGGCTAGTGATACATGTATTACATAAGGATGCAGTCGATGATATAGAGTACAGTATATACGTATGCATATGAGATGAATAATGTAGAGTAAGTAACATTATATAAGGTAGCATTGTTTAAAGTGGCTAGTGATATATTTACATCATTTCCCATCAATTCCCATTATTAAAGTGGCTGGAGTTGAGTCAGTGTCAGTGTGTTGGCAGCAGCCACTCAATGTTAGTGGTGGCTGTTTAACAGTCTGATGGCCTTGAGATAGAAGCTGTTTTTCAGTCTCTCGGTCCCAGCTTTGATGCACCTGTACTGACCTCACCTTCTGGATAATAGCGGGGTGAACAGGCAGTGGCTCGGGTGGTTGATGTCCTTGATGATCTTTATGGCCTTCCTGTAACATCGGGTGGTGTAGGTGTCCTGGAGGGCAGGTACTTTGCCCCCGATGATGCGTTGTGCAGACCTCACTACCCTCTGGAGAGCCTTACGGTTGAGGGCGGAGCAGTTGCCGTACCAGGCGGTGATACAGCCCGCCAGGATGCTCTCGATTGTGCATCCGTAGAAGTTTGTGAGTGCTTTTGGTGACAAGCCGAATTTCTTCAGCCTCCTGAGGTTGAAGACGCGCTGCTGCGCCTTCTTCACGATGCTGTCTGTGTGAGTGGACCAATTCAGTTTGTCTGTGATGTGTATGCCGAGGAACGTAAAACTTGCTACTCTCTCCACTACTGTTCCATCGATGTGGATAGGGGGGTGTTCCCTTTGCGGTTTCCTGAAGTCCACAATCATCTCCTTAGTTTTGTTGACGATGAGTGTGAGGTTATTTTCCTGACACCACACTCCGAGGGCCCTCACCTCCTCCCTGTAGGCCATCTCGTCGTTGTTGGTAATCAAGCCTACCACTGTTGTGTCGTCCGCAAACTTGATGATTGAGTTGGAGGCGTGCGTGGCCACGCAGTCGTGGGTGAACAGGGAGTACAGGAGAGGGCTCAGAACGCACCCTTGTGGGGCCCCAGGGTTGAGGATCAGCGGGGAGGAGATGTTGTTACCTACCCTCACCACCTGGGGGCGGCCCGTCAGGAAGTCCAGTACCCAGTTGCACAGGGCAGGGTCTCGAGCTTGATGACGAGCTTGGAGGGTACTATGGTGTTGAATGCCGAGATGTAGTCGATGAACAGCATTCTCACTTATGTATTCCTCTTGTCCAGATGGGTTAGGGCAGTGTGCAGTGTGGTTGAGATTGCATCGTCTGTGGACCTATTTGGGCGGTAAGCAAATTGGAGTGGGTCTAGGGTGTCAGGTAGGGTGGAGGTGATATGGTCCTTGACTAGTCTCTCAAAGCACTTCATGATGACGGAAGTGAGTGCTACGGGGCGGTAGTCGTTTAGCTCAGTTACCTTAGCTTTCTTGGGAACAGGAACAATGGTGGCCCTCTTGAAGCATGTGGGAACAGCAGACTGGTATAGGGATTGATTGAATATGTCCGTAAACACACCAGCCAGCTGGTCTGCGCATGCTCTGAGGGCGCGGCTGGGCCTGCAGCCTTGCGAGGGTTAACACGTTTAAATGTTTTACTCACCTCGGCTGCAGTGAAGGAGAGACCGCATGTTTCCGTTGCAGGCCGTGTCAGTGGCAATGTATTGTCCTCAAAGCGGGCAAAAAGTTATTTAGTCTGCCTGGGAGCAAGACATCCTGGTCCGTGACTGGGCTGGATTCCTTCCTGTAGTCCGTGATTGACTGTAGACCC
Organism: Oncorhynchus masou masou; assembly: GCF_036934945.1. NCBI lineage: Eukaryota > Metazoa > Chordata > Actinopteri > Salmoniformes > Salmonidae > Oncorhynchus > Oncorhynchus masou. The sequence goes on from NC_088239.1 coordinate 56,902,228, forward strand.
TGCCACATGCCTCTTGTGTCTGAGCCATTGAATTGAGATTCTACTTTGTCTCTGTACTGACGCTTAGCTTGTTTGATAGCCTTACGGAGGGAATAGCTGCACTGTTTGTATTCAGTCATGTTACCAGACACCTTGCCCTGATTGAAAGCAGTGGTTCGCGCTTTCAGTTTCACGCGAATGCTGCCATCAATCCACGGTTTCTGGTTAGGGAATGTTTTAATCGTTGCTATGGGAACGACATCTTCAACGCACGTTCTAATGAACTCGCACACCGAATCAGCGTATTCGTCAATGTTGTTATCTGACGCAATACGAAACATGTCCCAGTCCACGTGATGGAAGCAGTCTTGGAGTGTGGAGTCAGCTTGGTCGGACCAGCGTTGGACAGACCTCAGCGTGGGAGCTTCTTTTTTTAGTTTTTGTCTGTAGGCAGGTATCAGCAAAATGGAGTCGTGGTCAGCTTTTCCGAAAGGGGGGCGGGGCAGGGCCTTATATGCGTCATGGAAGTTAGAGTAACAGTGATCCAAGGTTTTTCCGCCCCTGGTTGCGCAATCGATATGCTGATAAAATTTAGGGAGTCTTGTTTTCAGATTAGCCTTGTTAAAATCCCCAGCAACAATGAATGCAGCCTCCGGATAAATGGTTTCCAGCTTGCAAAGAGTTAAATAAAGTTTGTTCAGAGCCATCGATGTGTCTGCTTGGGGGGGGGATATACGGCTGTGATTATAATCGAAGAGAATTCTCTTGGTAGATAATGCGGTCTACATTTGATTGTGAGGAATTCTAAATCAGGTGAACAGAAGGTTTTGAGTTCCTGTATGTTTCTTTCATCGCACCATGCCTCGTTAGCCATAAGGCATACACCCCCACCCCTCTTCTTACCAGAAAGGTGTTTTTTTCTGTCGGCGCGATGCGTGGAGAAACCCGTTGGCTGCATCGCTTCGGATAGCGTCTCTCCAGTGAGCAATGTTTCCGTGAAGCACAGAACGTTACAGTCTCTGATGTCCCTCTGGAATGCTACCCTTGCTCGGATTTCATCAACCTTGTTGTCAAGACTGGACATTAGCAAGAAGAATGCTAGGAAGTGGGGCACGATGTGCCCGTCTCCGTAGTCTGACCAGAAGAACGCCTCGTTTCCCTCTTTTTCGGAGTCGTTTTTGGGTCGCTGCATGCGATCCATTCCGTTGTCCTGTTTGTAAGGCAGAACACAGGATCCGCGTCGCGAAAAACATATTCTTGGTCGTACTGATGGTGAGTTGACGCTGATCTTATATACAGTAGTTCTTCTCGACTGTATGTAATGAAACCTAAGATGACCTGGGGTACTAATGTAAGAAATAACACGCAAAAAAAACAAAAAACTGCATAGTTTCCTAGGAACGCGAAGCGAGGAGGCCATCTCTGTCGGTGCCGGAAGTAATAATAAAAAATAAAAAAAAACACCATTCCTTCAGCCATTCCCTCAGCCAACTACCTTTCATTGTGTTTGGTAGCCTGGCTACCCATTCATTTGGCCTTCCATCCACCCATGCCTCAGCAGGGCAAAGAAACAAATAATTGGGACACAGCATATTGGCTAAACCTGTAACATACCCCAAATCAGAGAAAACAGCACAAAGAAGAACTGCGCATGGCACGAACACCCTGCTGTGACAAATGAAAAGGAGGAGACATGTGCTTCTGGGTAGCACAGGGATGGGCTACTGACAGCCCAGCAGGGATGGGCTATTGGTGGCCTAATTAAATAAAACAAAAATAAAATGTATATATATTTAACATTTTTACAAATGTTTCTCTCCGCTGTCAAGAGGGTGGCCCCACGGGTTGGCCCCCCCACTAAATGTTGCTTATGGCCCCCAAAAGGCTAGGGCCGACTGTGACTGCATATGTGGGTATGGATGTGGGTACACAAACCCCTGAATCACTGCGCCCCCTCATGATTCAGATGCCCGCATCCCTGGTGTAGCAGGACGCAATAGCTACCTATGAGGGGTGGATAATTTAAGAAGGAAAATAAGATGCCCAGTAAAGCGTTTTAATGAAAGATTACAATTTTACGAGCAGGCAGTTCTTCTGTTACCAAGCTCCAGGATGATTATGCAGGGGTGGGGAGGAATATGGTTGCTGCTGTGTGACGTTGGCTTGTGTTCCCACAAGGTCACTTCCCTGAGGAGTCACTCTGCTGGCTTGATTTACACCAGGATTCAATATGCAGATTTACTGATGATGCAGCAGGATCCTGTTTGTGGATTGCCACCTCTGTGGTCCCCAATGCTCTGTGGAGTGGAGCAAAATGTGTCTGAGGTGTTCAAATTAACAGGCCCTATTATTTAACCTAGATTTTTTGGTGTGAATATAACTAGGCTTTGATTGGTTGGTTGCCTAATGAAGGCATTTTAATTTTGAAGCAGCCTTATTATTATTCAATCTTGTTACTCAGTTTAAGCACTACCAATTGTTACCTTTCCATGTAGGCTTGGAACACAATTGAAACACCGGTTAGGCCATGTTTTATTTTATTTTTTACCTTTATTTAAGTCATTTAAGAACAAATTCTTATTTTCAATGACGGCCTAGGAACAGTGGGTTAATTGCCTGTTCACAGGTAGAATGACAGATTTGTACCTTGTCAGCTCGGGGGTTTGAACTCGCAACCTTCCGGTTACTAGTCCAACGCTCTAACCACTAGGCTACCCTGCCACCCCATGTGATACAGTGAAGTTACCTCTTACTAAATTTCATGGACTCATTCCAAAAGCATACTTCCTCTGAGATGTGTCCAGCCTCAGACAGTTACTTGAGGGCATGTCCCTTCAGAGATGTGTCCAGACACAGAGAGTTACTGGAGAGCATGTCCCTTCAGAGATGTGTCCAGACACAGAGAGTTACTAGGGGGCATGTCCCTTCAGAGATGTGTCCAGCCACAGAGAGTTACTTGAGGGCATGTCCCTTCAGAGACGTGTCCAGACACAGAGAGTTACTGGAGAGCATGTCCCTTCAGAGATGTGTCCAGACACAGAGAGTTACTGGAGAGCATGTCCCTTCAGAGATGTGTCCAGACACAGAGAGTTACTGGAGAGCATGTCCCTTCAGAGATGTGTCCAGACACAGAGAGTTACTGGAGAGCATGTCCCTTCAGAGATGTGTCCAGCCACAGAGAGTTACTGGGGAGCATGTCCCTTCAGAGATGTGTCCAGACACAGAGAGTTACTGGGGAGCATGTCCCTTCAGAGATGTGTCCAGACACAGAGAGTTACTGGGGAGCATGTCCCTTCAGAGATGTGTCCAGACACAGAGAGTTACTGGAGAGCATGTCCCTTCAGAGATGTGTCCAGCCACAGAGAGTTACTGGGGAGCATGTCCCTTCAGAGATGTGTCCAGACACAGAGAGTTACTGGAGAGCATGTCCCTTCAGAGATGTGTCCAGCCACAGAGAGTTACTGGTGAGCATGTCCCTTAATTTCAATGTTTCCAGAAATAGAAAGTCATTAGGCGAGTGGCAGGTGATGGGCAGATTAAGAAAGCTCTGCAGTGGCAGCAGTCCCCTGATGAAGACACTCCATCATACTGGATGTATCCCTACCTCAGGCCCCAATCTATTCCCTCCTTCTCTCAGGCTACCATCATTTTAATCCTGCCCTCAGTCGGTAGAGTTGTGTAACAGCAAATATGGTTAAAGGACAGCGCTAGATGTCTTCAGGACTTTGAGAATAAATGATGCTCAGAACTGTGCCTTGATTATCTTACTGTAGCTATACCACAAAGGGCTGTGTTGTCAGTAGTAAACCTCCTCACCTCTGCACTGCAGCAACTGATGTGTAGGTGTGCAGCACAAAATGGCTGCCATGCGTGCTACAGGTGGGCTCATTGTTGGTGAAGGAGGCAAGTTACTTCCTCTTGACATTACAAGCACATTGTGATCTGGCAATATACAGTACATGTACATTTATGTAATTTTACATTTACATTTTAGCCATTTATTATCCAAAGCAACTTACAGGAACAATTGCGGTTAAGTGCCTTGCTCAAGGACACGTCGACAGATTTTTCACCTAGTCAGCTCACGGATTCTAACCTGCAACCTTTCGGTTACTGGCCCCAATGCCCTTAACCGCTAGTAGTTAATGACATATTTCTCAGAAAGAAAGAGTGATGGAGGAAGAAAGAATGATTAGTTGATTGTGCTTTATATTGCCAAATACTTCAGCCACCCAAGCCATAGACAGTTCACTCTGCTACCATCCGACAAACGGTACCAGAGAATCATCTCTCAGACCAACTGGCTCCGAGACAGCTTCTAACCCCAAGCCATCAGACTGCTAAAAAGCCGTAAGACTGCTAAATAGTTAAATGGTTACACAGACTATTTGCATTGACCCTATCTTGCACTGACTCTACGCACACTCACAAGACTATACAGTATATACACACTATAAACACACCATTACAGCCATTACAGTGAGTCCATCCTCCTATAGCTCTTCCCACAAGCCTCCTCTGATACACACTCACGAACACTACATTGACACTCACACACATGCATACCAATACAACACATACACACGCGCACACACATATACACACACACACATGCACACACATCATAGGCTGAAGGCAGGGTAAAGTGACTAGGCATCAGAATGGATAATAGTAAGTAAGAATAAGAAGATTAGCAACAGCATGTGATAAGTGTGAAAGTGTGTCTGTGTGTATGTTTGTGTTGTATCGGTGTGTGTGTGTGGGTTTTGTGTGAGTGTCAATGTAGTGGTTAACATTTTTACTATCTCTGCATTGTTGGGAAGGGCTCTTAAGAAAACATTTCGGCTCATTTCGGCTCATGATAAATCAAATTTGATATGAACTGCGTGGACGAGCAATTTCCTGAACTTCAGCAAGCTTGCAACAACTCCTAAAGCCAGTCTTATTGGAGCCATATTTTTTCTGTCACAATTGGTGCTTGAGGGAAAAATGTACAATTGCAAATTTGAAATAGGACTGCAACAGTGCATAAAGTTTGCTGGAGCTCTATGATTCACAGACACCATACTAATTGTAACAATTGGTGTTAATTAAAAATAGATGGTGATGTCATTCAACAAAATGGGTAGTGAACATAATGTTGTCACTCATCCCCATTACATAATATATTGAAATGCCAATGCTCCTAAGGTCTCCAGTGTGACGTGCTCTTAGCAATCTATTATGCACATAATTGACAGGAAATATGCTCTAACCGGTAGTGGGATCCATCTAAATGAGAAGAGGTGGATAGGATGTAATGCACCCCACAAATCAATGATCCTGCTCTGAATAGAAATTGAGTATGCATTGGAAAAAAATCGAAAAATGAACGAACATAGGAACAATGTTATCGTCCTGTCATTATAATCCAAATATGCTTGTGATTCTAGGTATCCTGGATTTTGGAGATCAGAGAAGAGACAAAGAGTGTGTTCTAGGGCCATGGTAGTTAGGACTATGAAACAGCATGGTCCCCCAGGGGTTCTGAGTTGTGTTCCGCTTAACAATCCAGATCCTCTAAGTCCTCCTTGGCCTGTTTCAGCTCTTTGATTGCTCCTTGTATTTTTATTACGTTGTATGACATTTCTTTCAATATTGTACGTATGTGTGTTTGAGAGATAGTGTGTTTGTGTCTGTGTGGAGAGAAACTGCCTGATATCCTATTGGGCATTCAGATTATCAAGGATGGTAATCTGTTTTTCCTGAATAGGTCATTCCACCTTTTGACAATATGATTCTTGGATGTGATCCACTATAGCACACATTGATCGAGGTAAAATGTCTATTGTATTTTCTGCATCCTCATGTGTGCGTGCGTGTGTCTGTGTATATGTGTGCAATACAACCAGAAAGTAATTTATTCTATGATAAGCAACAACAAAAGGGAGAAAAGCACCCTGTCAGCACCCATCAAGATGCCACTGTTTGATAGGCTAGGCAAGCACAATAATCAATCTACTTTGAAACATTATGCAAGGCTGCATAGAGCTTGTAAAATGTATTGTTTGGGCTTTTCTGTCAATAACTCTACTGTAGCTTTCTGACATTTTAGAGTTTGGAGTGGTGGAGAGATGCAGTGGTATGGCTGCTGCAAGCATACATACCTTTACATACAGTTACATTTTGAAAAGATTTTTAAAATGATGTTGTCCGTTGTGCTCTGATTCAGTCATAGTTTTGCAGAACATAGCATATCTACCCTTTGACAGGAAGGGGCATACTATTCAATGTTAAGCATACTATTCAATTGCATTCTCTGTTATTGCAGAGCACTATAATGGTTGAATCAATGTTGTTTCCAGGTCATTTCAATGAAATTACGTTGAACCAATGTGGAAGAGATGTTGAATTGATGTCTATGACCAGTGGGTTTTTAGGAGCCTGTCACTTTGTTTCCCCCCTGGTTTCAAGTTTTACCCCATAAGAGAGTGACGCCAGGATATACAGTACATCTGTTTCATTTCCTGCTTATCAACCTGTCATCTGGCACTGAATCAACATGAAAGACAGGAAAATGTTGTCACATTGTCAATCGCAAAGTGTTGTAGTGTTGGCTGAACAGGAAGTGGGAAAGAGGACGTTTAAGGACTCTAAACACATTTTACTTAGTGATTTGATGATTCGATTTACCCATCACTGCATTCTATGTCAATGTAATTGTATCAATATCTGTAGCTCTTTGCTCACCATGAAGTATTTGACTCTTCCCACATCTTCAATAACCCCTATTCACATGAGATTGGACTTCATGCAAGCTGCTAACGCAACCCCCACCTTCAAGCTTAGAGTTTTCTAACCAAGCCAAAGACTGAGTGAAATTCGTTTGAGGTTAATGCCAAGAGGTTTTTTTCTCTTAATCTCCTTTGCTTAGTAGCATCTCATCTGGCTTCTTGGAATCATGTGAAAGTAGTACTGAACACTGCCGATCATCTCATAATGGGAAGAAAAGGCACCCTTTTCAAGAGCACTCTCTTTAAAAAAATCTTTAAGTCAGACGTGTAGTCGGAACTAAAAGCACCCTCACATTTGACTACCCTAATTATGACATAGATTGAAGTTTGGCCTGGGAGAGAGGCCACTACTGCGACTTTTATAAGGGAAGTGTTATTCTCTAGCAGAAAGTGGGGCGCAGGCACAGTTTGAAAAAGTCCATTAATGTCTCACCTCTTTTGAAAGGAAACAAAGCCTTTAAAGTTCCTTAAAAGAAAATGTGTCTAATAAGCCGGTCATGGTACACGTCACAGATGGATATAAAAAGGAGGTACTTATAAAAGTGCTGCTTAGAAAGGCCTGCTGTGCTCTGGCCCAATTACAGCTTGCTTAGCTCAGCACCGCAGAACATGTATGTGCTAGCGTGACACACGTGAAGTTAAGATATTTATGAGCTGCTCACATGGTTGAAGCTGGTCGGGAGAATGCCAAGAGTGTGCAAAGCTGTCTTCAAGGCAAAGGATGGCTACTTTGAAGATTCTCAAACATTTGTTTCACATTTTTTTGGTTACTTTGTGAATCTATATGTGTTATTTCATAGTTTTGCTGTCTTCACTATTTTTCTATAATGTAGAAAATAGTACAAATGAAGAAATACCCTTCCTGAGTAGATGTGTCCGACTTTTGACTGGTACTGTACCTTGGCTGGTTCATTAAACCCGCAAATTCAGACAAACAAGGTATAATGGGTCCGCACTCAAAAAGATGTTGCTTAAAGTTGACCTCAATTTTGTATTATTGTATTATTTTCACTGCATCAGGGATAGCGTATACTGACGTTTCGGCTTTGCATCCTTCTTCAGTGTGTAGGCACAATTTTTTTATATATATAATAATGCTTGACATACAAAGGCATGATACAAACATTCGTTCCAATCATTCAATGAAATCAATGCGTGCTTGATGATTTACATGTGTAAATCTCTACTCAAGAGTCTAGTGAAATTGTAATGAAAACAATTTTCTCTATGATCACCCCCCATCCCAACACTCACATCCACACACACCGCAGTGTCTCTCGCCCCTACTGTTCCTGAAATCTTTGTCCTGATTCTCTTGCAGGTGACAGAGACTCGCACGGGCCCGCTGGGATGCAGCAGCTATGATAATCTGGACTCAGTGAGCTCCGTCCTCCTGCAGAGCCCAGAGAGCAAGCTCCATCTGCAAGGTAAACATACCCAACTGTATCTCTTACCGTACTTTCACTACGGGAGGCTACATTGGCTGGGTGGGGGGTGGGTTAAGGTCGGGGTCAGTCCAGTCTCCAGTCCATTTAGGAAAAACACTTCTTAGGTAGTTTTGCACGATTTGTGAAATTAATTTGAATCTATTTTGACTAATAAAACAGAGATGGAATCGAATTTGCTCCACAATTCCGCTGTCCTAATGATAATAATATGGTCATACAGGTTACCAGAGACTTTTATCTGTAGCGTGTGTGGCCCATGAAGTAATCTAACCCACAAGCCTGATGTTGCTAGTGTTGTTCAAACCCAGTAAGCATCAGTAGCAGTAGCACACCTAATTTAGCTAATACAGGTGTTGATTTGTTAATTAGTTGAATCAAATGTGACAGTGCTAGGCAAGGATAGAAGTATGCTACCGCTGTGGCCTTTCAGGACTTGGTATGAATAACTTTGGCTAAGAAGATACAACAGACATCTTAGAATTTTACATTTTAGACTATATACACATATATATATAGTACCAGTCAAAAGTTTGGACACACCTACTGATCCCAGAGTTTTTCTTTATTTTGACTATTTTCTACATTGTAGAATAATAGTGAAGACATCAAAACTATGAAATAACACATATGGAATCATGTAGAAACCAAAAAAGTGTTAAACACTTCAAAATATATTGTATATTTGAGATTCTTCAAATAGCCACCCTTTGCCTTGATGACAGCTTTGCACTCTCTTGGCATTCTCTCAACAAGCTTCATGAGGTAGTCACCTGGATTTAATTTCAATTAATAGATGTGCCTTTGTGGAATTTCTTTCCTTCTTAATGCGTTTGAGGCAATTAGTTGTGTTGTGACAAGGTAGAGGTGGTATACAGAAGATAGCCCTATTTGGTAAAATACCAAGTCCATATTATGGCAAGAACAGCTCAAATAAGCAAAGAGACATCATTCCATTGTTAAAATGCAACATGAAGGTCAGTCAATCCGGAACATTTCAAGAACTATGAAAGGTTCTTCAAGTGCCGTTACAAAAACCATCAAGCGCTATGATGAAACTGGCTCTCATGAGGACCGCCACAGGGAAGGAAGACCCAGAGTTCTCTGCTGCAGAGGATAAGTTCATTAGAGTTACCAGCCTCAGAAATTGCAGCCCAAATAAATACTTCACAACATCTCAACATGAACTGTTCAGAGGAGACTGCGTGAATAAGGCTTTCATGGTCAAATTGCTGCAAAGAAACCACAACGAAAGGACACCAATAATAAGAAGAGATTTGCTTGGGCCAAGAAACACGAGCAATGGATATTAGACGGGTGGAAATCCGTCCATGGTCTGATGAGTCCAAATTGGAGATTTTTGGTTCCAACCGCCGTCTCTTTGTGAGACGCAGAGTAGGTGAACGGATGATCTATGCATGTGTGGTTCCCACCGTAAAGCATGGAGGAGGAGGTGTGATGGTGTAGGGGTGCTTTGCTGCTGACACTGTCTGTGATTTATTTAGAATTCAAGGCACACTTAACCAGATTGGCTACCACAGCATTCTGCAGCGATACGCAATCCCATCTGATTTGTGCTTAGTGGGACTATAATTTGTTTTTCAACAGGGCAATGATCCAAAACAAACCTCCAGGCTGTGTAAGGGCTATTTTACCAAGAAGGAGAGTGATGGAGTGCTGCATCAAATGACCTGGCCTCCACAATCATCCAACCTCAACCCAATTGAGATGGTTTGGAAAAGCATTCCAGGTGACTACCTCATGAAGCTTGTTGAGAGAATACCAAGAGTGTGCAAAGTTGTCATTAAGGCAAAGAGTGGCTATTGAAAGAATCTGAAATATAAAATATATTTTGAATTGTTTAACACATGTTTTGGTTTCTACATGATTCCACGTGTGTTATTTCATAGTTTTGATGTCTTCACTATTATTCTACAATGTAGAATAGAACATAAAGAAGGGCGTGTAATTAACTAAATTACAGAAGTATATTTTTTGGCTTGGGTATACTTCTTTCACACACTGTATTAAAGATTGAAATAGTGACAGTAAATGCTATGCAATTATCAGCTTTGAGTGACAACAAAATTAGGTTGCATAGATAGAAAAGTAGACAAATGTAGAAATTAGCAGATTGCTTTTGAAGGAATCATTTGTGTCAACAGTTATCATCTCTTACTTTCCTCCTATGAATAATCATCATCAACCGTGCCTTAGACATACCACAGCTCCCAATGGGACAGTGATGAAAGCCACTGTAAGAGTGGTCACATTTCTGAGACAAGCTATCCTTTTTAATGTATGTAGTTTTTCCTCCAGTATAAAATTGCATCAGCAATTCGGAGCTCTTTTTTAACTACACCACTGCATCCCTCCCTGAAGGGATCATTAAATGCTGTTTGAATACAGAGAATTACTCTGTCTGTCATAAACGCTTTCAAGTTCCCCCTGCCATTCGCTCAAAGGGAATCAATAGGTTTTAAAAGGGCTTAATTCCCATGCAACCTCTGTATTGGCCTCTGTTGCTTGGAAGACTAACGTTTTGTCATCCAACTGATATGTGACAGGCAGATGAACAGCCTGTATCTATCAGGATGATACGATTTGAGGAGAAAGAGATGAGTTTTCAAATGCTGCTATTTCATGGTGTGTTTTTAAAGCTATTGTTTTCACATTATTTCAAAGTGGCTGATTATTTTTAAAGTGTTCTACAACTGAAATCTATCCTCCAAGGGCAATTATCATCTCCGAGTTAAGAGTTCATTAGAGAGCTTTTGTCATAAGATTGGTATTATAATGTGCCAACTATCACAAACTCCTCAAAAGTGAAAACACTTCAATGTCATTCCTGAGCTGGTGACACCTCTTTAGTCTTTGAGAGTCTCTTTAGAGTATTAAGATTGAATTATCATTTTATCCAGCTGGTGGTATAAATGGCTGTGAAAGATCAGTATTTCCATGTGAAAATGGTGGATGAGCATCGAAAACGTTGCTATTATATTCTTGTTAGTATTGCACTTATGTGGGAACATTGAAGCCACTGTATGCCAAAAGCAGAGGCTTTGGATATGTACAGTACGCTACAGTAGTTGACATGACATTACCTCCAAACTGTCCTTTCATTGTTTGAAGTGTCAAATTCTACTAATTAAACCAATGCTGGTTATTTGTGCCATTTGACCCTCAGGTCCTATAAACTGCACTATAGAGTAATCTGTCATCTCTCTCTGCTGGTGTACTTCCTCTCCACACATCCCCTCTTGGTATCATAAAAGATGGAGCTGAAGCCGAGAGGCAATATGCCCTCTGTGTATGTCAAGGCCCACATGCAGATGACAATAAGACATTGACAGCCTGTTCTCAAAAGGGTTTACTACTCTCAGCATATGAGGGAGGAGATTACATTTTGCACTTTGAAGCAGTCATTTTGTGGTTGTGGTGTGTGCGTGTGTGTGTGTGTGTGTGTGTATGGGTGTAGCTTAAGTGTGTTTCAGAGTGCTTAGATACCAATGACGCCAGTGGTGAAATGATGGAGATGGTGAGGTGATGGTTTCAATCTCACAGAAAGGGACGGTAGCAACATTCGAGCCAGACGACATTGACTTTATTTACAAGTGAATTACAAAAGGTAACTTTGAGGGAGTTGACGTAATTGTTGTTTGCCATTAATAAAATTGACTTCCAATTTCTCCCTCTGTTCCATAGAGCACACTGCAGGCAATAAAAATTGATGAAGGGAAAAAAATGCTGTAGGGAAAAAAATAGAACAACAATTATATGATTAGAAAATACATAAATAAAGGGAGGGATGAAGAATTACCAGGACACTCATTTCAATTACAGTACGTTATTTTCAACCAGGGGCACTCAGAAAAATATAGTTCTGCAGAGCAGGCTGCCGACTGCATGATGTTAGGATAAGAGCCAGCCAATCGGGACCTGGGTTCATCAGTTTGGATAATACAATAAATTCTCCTCATCCAATTTGTTTAAAAAATGATTTGGCCAATTCTCAGAATTCTCTCCAAAAAAGCAACTCTGATGGCCAACTGTAGCTTGCACAACGGCTTACTATTGATTTAATGCCCTAATGTATTTAATATTGGGACGATCCAGAGAAAATGTCCACAATAGCAATATCTACTGTCTGTTAGAGCACTAGGGATTTGTATCAAACTGTTCCTGATGGTGAAAAGAGTTGGGTGGATATATTAAAAAGACAGTCAATGTTCTTGGTACATTTAATGAACACCATCCATGTGTCTCTCAAATGCCCATTGACCTTTTTAGACAATTATAGAAAGAACAAAAGTGCTGTCAGTTAAAATGTGAGGAGATCACATCTGGCCAAAGTATGAGATCACCCACAGTGTTAACTAAAATAGCTTTTAATGGTCAAATACAGTATGCTAGGTGTCCTGCTTTTGAATGATCATGTCAATTAATTATATTTTGATATTAGGTTATATACTCAGCTAGTACAAAGTTCTGAGAACCATATGTTTTTGGAGCTTGGTGAGAGTGTGGTTGTCCTATGGTTATTTTTCACAGAACCTTCCCACAACTTTCTGGGAATGGTGCAGGATAGTTGCTAGGCTTTGGAACATTCTCAGAACATTTCAGGAACTTGACACATTTATTTTCCTGGTATTTCATTCCATAATTACATTTTTATTTCAATTTTGGTCATGTTCTAGCAATAATTGTCAGCGTATGCAGTACTGCTGTTGAAGTCAGGTGCAGGGGAGCAGAGAGTTGTGATCAGGCGCACTCTTTATTAGGGCAGAAGCACAACAAATGGACGCAACTGCGTCAAACCTCCAGCCGAAATGCAAAAAGAGAAATGGGCAAAATACAGTCACAAAACAAATAATCAAACCTCCTATGGGTTAAACAAGAATACCCAGTGGGGAAATAAGCCTGGAGTGTCACACTGAACATGAAACAAAACAATTCCACACAAGGACATGGGGGGGAACAGAGGAATATGAATATATATATATACAATGTGATTAGGGAATGTAAACCAAGTGTGCGGGGAACAAGACAAAACAAATGGAACAATGAAAAATGGACCGCCGATGTCTAGAAGGCCGGTGACGTCGACCGCCGAACGCCGCCTGAACAAGGAGAGGAGCCGACTTCGGTGGAAGTCGTGACAGTACCCCCCCTTGACGTGCGGCTCCAGCAGGGCGCAGACACAGGCCTCGGGGACGCAGGGCAATCTGGCCGGAGACGGTGGAACGCCCGCATCAGTTCAGGGTCCAACACATCCGCCACCGGAGCCCAGCACCTCTCCTCCGGACCGTACCCCTCCCACTCCACGAGGTACTGAAGGCCTCTTGCCCGACGCCTCGAATCCAGGATGGAATGCACGGAGTACGTGCTATGTCCAGAGGTGGCAGAGGAACATCCCGCACCATCCCGCACCGAAAAGGGGAGAGGTTAGTGGAGGAGTGGCGGAGCGAGTTCTGCGCCATCTCGAACCAGGGCACGAACGCCGCCCACTCCCCTGGCCGGTCCTGGCAATACGAGCGCAGAAACCTGCCTGCATCCTGGCTAACTCTCTCTAACTGCCCATTACTCTCGTGGTGAAAACCTGAGGTGAGGCTGACCGAGATCCCCAGATGTTCCATGAACGTCCTCCAGACTCTCGAAGTGAACTGGGGACCCCTATCAGACACTATATCCTAAGGCACCCCGTAGTGCTGGAAGATGTGTGTAAACAAGGCCTCCGCGGGGTGACCGGGCAAAGGGAGGAGACGACAGGACTTAGAGAAACGATCCACAACAACTAGGATCGTGGTGTTTCCCTGTGAGGGCGGAAGATCGGTCGGAAAATCCACTGACAGGTGTGACCAAGGCCGCTGTGGAACGGGTAAGGGATGTAGCTTACCTCTGGGCAGGTGTCTAGGAGCCTTACACTGGGCACACACTGAACAGGAGGACACATAAACCATCACGTCCTTTGCCAAGGTAGGCCACCAGTACTTCCCACTCAGACAGCGCTCCGTCCGACCGATCCCCGGATGACCAGAGGAGGGTGACGTGTGGGCTCAATAGATCAACTGGTCACGGACAGCAGACGGTGTGTACACACGCCCGACAGGACACTGTAGGGCAGTGGGCTCTGTACGTAATGCATGCTCAATGTTCGCGTCCAGCTCCCACACGACAGGCGCTACCAGGCAGGAGGCCTTGAGTATGGGAGTCTGATCCATGGGCCGCTCCTCTGTGTCATACAGCCAGGACATACATGCCTTCATATTTTGGGAACCTGGTCTGTAGGACAGGGTAAATACAAAACGGGTAAAAAAACATGGCCCACCTTGCCTGACAAGTGTTCAGTCTCCTCGCTGCCCGGATGTACTTGAGGTTGTGGTGGTCAGTCCAGATGAGAAAAGGGTGTTTAGCCACCTCAAGCCAATGTCTCCATGCCTTTAAAGATTTAACCACAGCTAACAACTCCCGGTCCCCCACATCATAGTTCCTTTCTGCCAGGCTGAGCTTCTTTGAGAAGAAAGCACAGGGGCGGAGCTTCTGTGGCTGCACCTCCTTTACCGATGGGTGGGAGTCGGCCAATTACACACGGCTGCAATGTGGTCACTCTCCATCTCCACCCCTGATGTCAGAATGCGATACCATAGGAAGGAGACGGCCTGCTGGAAGAACAGGCATTTCTCAGCCTTGACGTACAGGTCATGCTCCAACAGTCGTCCAAGTAATCTGTGCACCAAGGACACATGCTTGGCGCGTGTAGCGGAGTATATCACGACACCCTGCCAGTGCAGGTGCCTGAAAATCTTGTCTACAAAGGATTGGAAGACTGATGGAGCATTCATCAACCCGAATGGCATGACGAGATATTCAAAATGCCCTGAGGTGGTATTGAACGCCGTCTTTCACTCGTCCCTCTCCCGGATACACACCAGGTTGTAAGCGCTCCTAAGATCCAGTTTAGTGATGAAGTTCGCCCCGTGCATTGACTCAATCGCCATGGCAATGAGAGGTAGTGGGTAACTGTACCTCACTGTGATTTGATTGAGACCTCGATAGTCAATGCACGGGCGCAGACCTCCCTTCTTTTTCTTCTCCACAAAAAATAAACTTAAGGAGGCGGGTGAAGTGGACGGCCGAATATACCCCTGACGCAGGGATTCAGAAACATTTATCTCCATAGCCGCCTTCTCCGCTTGCGACCGGGATACACGGGACTCCTGGGAAGTGCAGCGTCTACCAGGAGATTTATCGCACAATCCCCCCATCGATGGGGTGGTAATTGAGTCACCTTCTTTTTGGAGAAAACGAGAGCCAAATCGGCATATTCTGGGGGGATGCGCACGGTGGAGACCTGGTCTGGATTTTCCACCGTGGTAGCACCAACGGAAACCCCTACACACCTCCCCGAGCACTCTCGAGACCACCCCTTTGAGCCCTCTGTTGCCATGAAATGGTGGGGTCATGATCAGCAAGGGAAGGCTTAGTACCACGAGAAATGCAGGAGAGTCAATTAGGAAGAGACTGATTCTCTCCTCGTGACGCCCCTGCGTCACCATGGCCAGGGAGATCGTGGCTTCCCTAATTAACCCGGACCCTAACGGTCGACTATCCAGAGCGTGTGACGGGAAAGGTCAAACCACAGGAAAAATGGGAATCCCTAAACGTGAACGCTATGTCGATAAAATTCCCAGCCGTGCCTGAATCGACGAGCGCCTTATGCTGGGAATGCGGGGAAAAACTCAGGAAAACAAACATGCACAAACAGGTGGTCAACAGAGGGCTCTGGATGAGAGTGGTGCAGACTCACCTGGGGTGACGCCAGAGAGCCCTGCCTGCTGCCTCGACTTCCAGAGGGACCAACCTGGCACCGATCGGCACTGTGCCCACTGCGGCCACAGATCGTGCACGTGAAGGTCTCTCCTCCAGCCTCCCTCAACACAGCCCCTCCCAGCTCCATGGGCACCGGAGTGGGGGTGCTGGAAGATGGAACCGACAGAGTCCTCTCTGGACTTCTGCGGGGGACCTGCAGGTTATCCAACTGGATGGACAGATCCACCAGTTGGTTAAATGTGATGGTGGCATCCCTGCAGGCCAACTCCCGCTGGAAGTCCTCGCGCAGGCTGCATCGGTAGTGGTCGATAAGGGCCCTTCCGTTCCATCCTGCTCCTGCGGCCAAGGTCTGGAATTCTAGGACGAACTCCTGGGCACTCCTCGTCCCCTGCCTTCGAAGTGGTCCAACGTTGGATCTTCTTCTCCCCACACGGCATTTGTCCACTCCAGAACTCTCCCGAGAGGCATGAGACGAGGGCGGACACCCTCTCCCTTCCCGATGGAGCTGGGTGAACGGTGGCCATGTATTGGTCCTGCTGTAATAGGAACCCCTGGCACCGTGCTGCCGTCCCATCATACTCCCTGGGAAGGGAGAGACGCATCCCACTGGGACCGGATACAGGAGGGACGGGTAGAGGTACCCCCGGTTGTGCTGGTCGAGGCGCTGGAGAGACTCCCAGTATGCGCTACTGGTGATGAAGTCAGGTGCGTGGGAGCAGAGAGTTGTGATCTTTATAAGGGCAGAAGCACAACAAACGGATGCAACTGCGTCAAACCTCCAGCCGAAATGCAAAAAGAGAAATGGGCAAAAAACTAACGTTAATAATCAAACCTCCTATGGGTTAAACAAGAATACCCAGGGGGTAATAACCTACCTGGAGCGTCAAACTGAACATGAAATAAACAATTCCACACAAGGACATGGGGGGGGAACAGAGGAATGTATATATACAATGTGATTAGGGAATGTAAACCAGGTGTGTGGGGAACTAGACAAAACAAATGGAACGGCGATGGCTAGAAGGCCGGTGATGTCGACCACCGAACGCCGCCCGAACAAGGAGAGGAGCCGACTTCGGTGGAAGTCGTGACAATAATAATTTGAGAACATGAAACGTTAGGAAACGTAGGAAACGTTATGCTGAAGTACCAAAATTCCCACAGACGAATTTTGCTTCCTAACATTGTTGAACTATTTGAGAACATTCCCAATGTAAAATGATTTGTTTTTAAATAACATTATTTGAACATTACTAAAGTTTTCTTTTGGAACAATAATTGTTCCGAGAACCTTTAAAAGAATGTAAAAACCACAATAAACGTTTTATTTAAAAACATATGCATTCTATTCTCAGCATCAACAAAACACTCTCTGTACTCTCTTATTAAGTGTGTTGGCTGCACCCACTAATTGGCCACACCTTCAAATAACCTATAATTTCCATTCTCAGAACGTTAATAAAACCACCCAGGCAACCTTTTAGGGAAACATAGTAAAACGTTCTCAGTACCTCCCTGCAACCTAAAATTGTACATTCCCAGAACAGGCTAAATGTTCACTTCCGCTCTCAGAATGTAAAAAAAATTTTTTTACCGGTAAGAAAACGTTTGACTTCAATTTCCAGAACCAATGGGAAAACGAAAACATGTGTTTCCACAACTTCCAGGGAACCAAATGTGTTAGCTGGTATAGCTTCATATATTTTATACAATGTGTAATGTACAGTTTATCGTGGCCAGGTCAGTTGACTAGGAAATGTAGTCTATAGTGTATAGAGCCTTTTTCCTAACCAGGTCTTATGGTCAGGAAAAACAGCTGGTCATAGTCACATACTCACTACTGTACACTAGTTTGCTGTTAACACAGTTCATGTGGAGAGATTTCAGATGGAGATCCATCAGCTGTCAGCCAGGCCTTGCTGGTTGAGACAGAAGCACTATAGCTAGACCAGGGCCCTTGGCCCGGGATTTGTAGGCTGGGCCTCAGCATCCCCTCCAAAGTCAGGACCAGAGGTAAGGCTAGGGCAGAAGAGATCATTACCTACGCAGTGGAGTAGGGGAGAGGTGTGGAGAGGCCTTCTGCTAAATCCTACAATTGTGTTATCTCAGGGGAAGGCCCTGCAGGAGCCCAGTCCCTGCACACTGCAGGGGCTTAACTGAGAGTTAGGGTGAAAGAACGGATCATTGTTCAGGCCCAGCGATGGGGGTCAGAAGGGAGGAGATGAGCCATGCCGAGTAGGCCTCCCAGCTAGCACAAAGTTCTGAAAACCATTTTTTATTTGGGGATTTTTTTTATTAACCCATCCATCATACCCACTTCGGAGGACACTTATCTTTCCGTTTTTCATTGGTACATATACACAACCGTTCAAAGGTTTACAGTCACTTAAACGTTTTCGTTTTGAAAGAAAAGCAAATGTTTTGTCCATTAATAAGAATAACATCAAGTTGATCAGATGTACAGTGTAGACATTGTTAATGTTGTAAATGACTTTTTATGGAATATCTACATAGGCGTTCAGAGGCCCATTATCACTCCTGTGTTCCAATGGCAGGTTGTGTTAGCTAATCCAAGTTTATCTGGTTAGAGCCAGTTGTGAAGGGAGTAGTACACAGGGTCATTTCTCAAAATAAGAATAGACTGACGTGTTTCAGAAGAAAGTTATTTGTTTCTGGCCATTTTGAGCCTATATATGAACTCACAAATGCTGATGATCCAGTTATTCAACTAGTCTAAAGAAGGCCAGTTTTATTGCTTCTTTAAATAGAACCACAGTTTTCAGCTGTGCTAACATAATTGCAAAAGTGTTTTCTAATGATCAATTTTTAAAATGATAAACTTGGATTAGCTAAAGAAACATTGGAACACAGGAGTGATGGTTGCTGATAATATGCCTCTGTACACCTATGTAGATATTAAAAATCAGCCGTTTCCAGGTATAATAGTCATTTACAACATTTTAACAATGCCTACACTGTATTTCTGATCAATTTGATGTTATTGTAATGGACAAAAAAATGTGCTTTTCTTTCAAAAACAAGGACATTTCTATGTGATCCCACACTTTTGAATAGTAGTTTACATACACATTTTGCATACACATTTTGCATATATGGTGCTTTTTTATAAACCAATCACATAACAGTGATAGATTACCAATCATAAACTCTTTAATCCCACCCCTCAGCCCATCCCACCTATCACCATAGACAACCCTCATTTTGGTTTCCATGTGCCACACTTTGGTTTCCATGTGCCATATATTTTTTAATTGTGCTGTGATGTTTTACATACATTTTGAACATTTCTAATCGTACATTATCCACAGATTGTGAGCTCAAGATGAGTGTTATTATATAATTTATTGACTGACTATGGCTTTCCAAATCGCCCCACAGTGCTATTTGTAAGGTTCGTTTTAAGTGAATGTTGGGATTTTGTTTTACCATTCCTGAACCTGTGACCAGAAACAAGCTAAGTAGAGGCATTACCAGAATAAATGATCTAGTGAATCTGTCTCTTTGCAGCAAAATCTACAGAGCTGAGATTGTTGTATTACCCAAAAATATAGCATTCTGTTGTTGGCAAAAATGTTGTATAATAATAAAAATGGAAAAACTCAGTATTGGATCAAGTGTTGTTTTTTGCACCAGTTCATGAACCATGTGCCATGGAATCGGTACATTGAAAATCTCTTCCCATTCATTTTGCAAACGGTATGGCACAGCTGTCAACATTTTTGTCCACAAATTATTTATGCCAATTCCTTTCAGCCGATTTGTATCTTTAGTACACAGTACCAGTCAAAAGACATCAAAACTATGAAAAAACACATGGAATCATGTAGTAACCAAACAAGTGTTAAAAAATATATATTTTATATTTGAGATTCTTCAAAGTGGCCACCATTTGCCTTGATGACAGCTTTGCACACTTTTGGCATTCTCTCAACCAGCTTAATGAGGTAGTCACCTGGAATGCATTCAAATTAACAGGTGTGCCTTGTTGAAAGTTCATTTGTGGAATTTCTTTCATTCTTAATGTATTTAAGCCAATCAGTTGTAGGGGTGATATACAAAAGAGAGTGCAATTTGGTAAAATACCAAGTCCATATTATGGCAAGAATGCCTCAAATAAGCAAAGAGAAACAACAGTCCATCATTACTTTAAACTATAGCCCTTTCTTAAACAAACCTTACAAAGCAGGTTACACTTTCAGTTTTATCCTCCAGAAAAGATAGAACAAATATAACAAATGTTATGGTTTAACTCAAATATACTGATTAATAGAAAAACATTCTTTATGTAAAAAAAAATTCAAATGTGGATTATATTTATTAATAATATTAAGAATAGAAACCATGGAGTTATGTCATATATGCAGCTACGGATAATATATGGGAATTTTTGCTCAATCCAAACTTACAACCAATTGATTGCAGCATTACCACAAAAATGGAGGAGGCAAGTGGAAAAGGGAGAAGGTAGGGAACGTGTTTACCTGCCATACAGTACCAGTCAAAAGTTTGGACAAGCCTACTCATTCAAGGGTTTTTCTTTATTTGTACTATGTTCAACATTGTATAATAATAATGAAGACATCAAAACTATGAAATAACACATATGGAATCATGTAGTAAACAAAAAAGTGAGAAACAAATCAAAATACATTTTAGATTTAGATCGTCAAAGTAGCCACCCTTTGCATGTCAAGCCCTGACCTTAGAGAGCCTTTTTATTTCTCTATTTGGTTAGGTCAGGGTGTGATTTGGGTGGGCATTCTAGTTTGTATATTTCTTTGTTGGCCAGGTATGGTTCCCCCTCAGAGGCAGCTGTCTATCGTTGTCTCTGATTGGGGATCATACTTAGGCAGCCCTTTTTCCCACCTTCAGTTGCGGGATCTTGTCTTTGTTTGTTGCATGTTTTGCACTACAAAGCTTTACGTTCGTTGTATTGTTTATTATTTTATTTTTTTGGTGGAACATTAATAAAGAAAGTGTACGCCTACCACGCTGCACCTTGGTCCGGTCATTCTCCAAACGAGGAGCGTAACATTGCCTTGATGACAGCTTTGTATACTCTTGGAATTCTCTCAACCAGCTTCAACTGGAATGCTTTTCCAACGGTCTAGAAGGAGTTCCCACATATGCTGAGCACTTAGCGGCTGTTTTTTCTTCACTCTGTGGTCCAACTCACCCCAAACCATCTCAACTGGGTTGAGGTCGGGTGATTGTGGAGGCCAGGTCATCTGATGGAGCATTCCATCACTCTTCTTCTGGGTCAAATAGCCCTTACACAGCCTGGAGGTGTGTTTTGGGTCATTATCCTGTTGAAAACAAATGATAGTCCCACTAAGCACAAACCAGACGGGATGGCGTATCGCTGCAGAAGGCTGTGGTAGCCATGCTGGTTAAGTATGCCTTGAATTCTAAATAAATCATTGACAGTGTCACCAGCAAAGTACACCCACACCATCACACCTCCCGCTCCATGCTTCACGGTGGGAACCACACATGCAGAGATCATCTGTTCACCTATTCTGTGTCTCACCACGATACGGCGGTTGGAACCAAAAATCTCAAATTTGGACTCATGTCAAAACAGAAATGACAAGATTATGTTAACATACTGTTATTGCAACAGAATAGTTATTTTAGAACACTCTCATCTGTGTGTGTGGACTGAAGTGGTCCTCTGGGAGATGTAACACTGACAGTGGATTTACGATCGATTGGTGATAAAGACAACATCCATAGCATGAGTACATGTTTCTGTACTATAAGGTACCAGGGAGAGATCACTCCAGGTCCAGTCCATGGTCTCTACACAATGAGAACTGTTTTTACAGCAGATACTGTCTGCTGTGAATTCTAAGTATCTTTCATACAAATCTTAACCTTGTGACCCATTCCATACATCTGTTTTTTGTCATGAACATCCAGGAGTATGGACTTTGCTATAAAATGATGTTGCTCAAGTCCGCTCATTGGTCATCTCAACGAATCACCTACAGATGGTTTGTCGACAAGCTTCATTATTGCAATAATGAATCTATGTTATTAATAAGTTTTGAATAAAGTAATATCCTGATTGGTGACGGACGTTGTCTCTCCTCATTATTGAGTAGAATTTCCACAACATTCATCAGACCAAAGGACAGATTTCCACCGGTCTAATGTCCATTGCTCGTGTTTCTTGGCCCAAGCAAGTCTCTTCTTCTTATTGGTGTTCTTTAATAGTGGTTTCTTTGCAGCAATTCAACCATGAAGGATTGATTCACGCAGTCTCCTCAGAACAGTTGATGTTGTGATGTGTCTGTTACTTTAACTTGTGAAGCATTTATTTGGGCTGCAGTTTCTGAGGCTGGTAACTGTAATGAACTTATCCTCTGCTGCAGAGGTAACTCTGGGTCTTCCGTTCCTGTGGCGGTCCTCATGAGAGCCAGTTTCATCATAGCACTTCATGGTTTTTGCGACCGTACTTGGAGTTTTCCAGATTAACTGACCTTCATGTCTTAAAACCTGTTAGGGATCCCTTCACCCCCATTCCAGCACAAATCCTGGTAACTGGATTGATTTGACAACATTCAGTTAAATTGCAGCGCGCCAGAATCAAAAACAAAAATACTCATAATAACAATTCACAAAACATACATGTAATACATCAAAATAAAACCTAACTTCTTGTTAATCCAGCCGCAGTGTCAGATTTCAAGAAGGCTTTACGGCGAAAGCAGACCATGCGATTATCTGAGGACAGTATCCCGCATACAAACACATGAAAATCATATTTCAACCAGCCAGGTGCGACACAAAAGTTAGCAAAAGTGCGACACAAAAGTTCTGTTGGCACTCCAAAATGTCCCAGAAACATCACAAATGGTCCTTTTGTTCGATAAATTCCTTCTTTCTATCCTCAAAATGTCCATTTATTTGGCGCGTTTGATTCAGATAATAGACCGGTTCCAACTCGACCAACATGACTACAAAGTATCTAATATTTTACCTCTAAACTTGGTCCAAACATTTCAAACAACTTTCCTAATCCAACTTTAGGTATCCGAAAACGTAAATAATCGATAAAATTTAAGACGGGATATACTGTGTTCAAAACCGGACAAAAACAAAGTGAAGCACGTTCCAGGTCGTGCACACCAAAAGACTTGAGTCCATCTGAGTGACACATGGAAAGAATAAGACCACTTCTTAATTTCGCAAAAGAAAAACATCAACCAAATTCTAAAGACTGTTGACATCTAGTGGAAGCTATAGGAACTGTAAGCAGATTCCTATTTAAAAGGGCTTACCATTGAAACCTAATGGAAAACACATTGATCTCAAAAAGAAATTCCCTGGATGGATTGTGTTCGGGGTTTCACCTGCCAAATCAGTTCTGTTATACTCACAGACATTCAAACAGTTTTAGAAACTTCAGTGTTTTCTATCCAAATCTACTAATAATATGCATATCCTAGCTTCTGGGCCTGACTAGCAGGCACTTTACATTGGCACGCTT
Source organism: Oncorhynchus masou masou (assembly GCF_036934945.1). Classification (NCBI taxonomy): domain Eukaryota; kingdom Metazoa; phylum Chordata; class Actinopteri; order Salmoniformes; family Salmonidae; genus Oncorhynchus; species Oncorhynchus masou. Next base: position 56,925,771 of record NC_088239.1, read on the forward strand.
TTCATCCGGATGTGAAAATACTGCCCCTAGCCCAAAGAGGTTTTTAACCAACATTTCATTTTCAATTAGTCAGAAATGAGAAGTTGTCATCTGTATCAAGGCAATTTTTGAACAAACGATGAGCCTTACTTAATAAATCTAATGGAGAAACATCTTGGGTTTTGTCACGCCTTGGTCTTAGTATTACTTCATGATGCTCTCTGTGCTTTTAACGGACCTCTGAGACTATCACAGTGCAGGTGCATTTATACGGAGACTTGATTACACACAGGTGGATTGTATTTATCATCATTAGTCATTTAGGTCAACATTGGATCATTCAGCGATCCTCACTGAACTTCTGGAGAGAGTTTGCTGCACTGAAAGTAAAGGGGTTGAATAATTTTGCACGCCCAATTTTTCAGTTTTTGATTTGTTAAAAAAGTTTGAAATATCCAATAAATGTCGTTCCACTTCATGATTGTGTCCCACTTGTTGTTGATTCTTCACAAAAAAATACAGTTTTATATCTTTATGTTTGAAGCCTGAAATGTGGCAAAAGGTCGCAAAGTTCAAGGGGGCCGAATACTTTCGCAAGGCCCTATATGTTTTATTTGTGGCTTTGACCCAGAGACTCTTGACTATTTATTTTGGGACCGTTCTTATGTCAGAAGATTTTGGAGTAAGTTTGATTTTATTTTAAAAGAAACTAATATTAATGTAAATTTGAAAGACTGATATTATGTTTAGTTTTGATCCAAATTATATGGACCCTGATTTAACTTTATTTATTCGTTTGTTTATTTTTCATGGCAGATTCTTTATCCATCAAATGAAGTGGACAGAGAACAAACCCCTCTTCACATAGAATTTAAATATTATTTTGAAATTATCAGTAAGTGTAAAAGCTATAAGTACCATAACATTTTTTGACAAATTGAACATTTTTCTCCATATGTAATACCACTGTCTATTAGGTTTATGTACTCTTATTTGTATATTTTTATTTTTGTATGTGTTTTGTTCATAACAAAAAAAAATTGCAGTCAAGCACCCAAGCTAACTTGCTAGCTACTTCCAGACACAAATGAGAGAACAGCGCACTGATCATTAAACGCCCTAGCAGAACTAGTTAGGCTGTTATGTTATCCAGAGCATTGGTGACTGCAACAGATTGTCGGTTCTGAGTGTTCAGAGCGCACATTGGACGCTGTGGCCGATGAGTAGGGTTGATCCTAACATTCTGACCTCATAACAGCAGTCAAGCACGAAAGCTAACTGTCTAACATTGGCTAGCTTGCTAGCTACTTCCAGACATAATGAGAGAACACCCCACTCTGACCATTTTACTCGCCCTGGCAGAACTAGTTAGGCTGTTTTCATGTTATCCAGAGCGTTTGTGACTGTAACTGTGCAGGTGGCAACAATTTAACTACCTGTTTTGCTGATGTTTACTGACACCGGCCATATTCAACTGGTGTCAGTAACATAACTTTTGGATTACCCAAAGTCAGTAATGTAATTTGATTACTTTCAGTTACTTTTGGATTACTTTCTCATTTAAAGGTATTAGAAGAAGACAAAAAAGGATCCTTTAAATGCATTTGGTGTGTTATCATAGTGTGCTCTGACTTGTGGTTAGACCTGCTCAGGTGGAATAAACTTAAACTTGAACCTCTTTTCAATGCTGAATTTAATTTTATTGAGAAAACAGAAATGTGTCATAATGTATTTTTTCTGCAAACATCCTCTCTGAATTCAAAAGTAATCCAATAAGTAATCATCTCATTTTTGCTGGTAACATAACTGATCATGTGACTTTTTTTGTAATAAGATTACACTTAACTGATGACATGTAATCGATTACTACCCAACCCTGCAGGTGATATAACAATCGGCTAGCTCACAATGCTAGGATATTCCCTTTGTTTCCGCTTATATTTTGATGGAAAAATCTGACATCAAGGGAGCTGCGTATCAAAGCAACCAACCTCCTTTTTTCTTTACCCACAGGCAAACTGAGTGATGCCTTCTCTCTCCCCAATCTCCCCACCCTCCCAACACTCAGAATTCAAGATTTTTGCATTAGACCTCTTGTGAGACTGACTTTAAGATTTGCTGGACCATGCAAAGCCCCAGGTCAATGGCATTTGAGGAAAATTGTTATCAATCTACTTGACTTGGTGAAAGTGGAGGTTGCCTCCAAACCCTGATTTAAAATCTGTTTTTTTCCTCTCCTTATAGGGGTTGGGCTGAGGTTAACTGTTCCTAGATCTGTGCTTAAGGAGAATCTTGTAGCTTTGCTTGCATCATTATTGACCATCTTACCATAAAATGTCATCTGAGATTGTTATTTGTGGTCACTGTTTGTGGTCACCCTGGAGGTCAGTACTGATCACGGTCAGAGAACATATCCATGTCTCTTTTTTGGGTCGATTGTTAGGATCCCTAGAGGATCCCAACAGCAATATTATCTCATCCCAGCGCCTAATGATGTAAATACCTGTATTGTCTGTCGTAGAATAATGAGGCATTGCACAATCTTTATTATGCGTAGATGTAGTATTGTGGCCTATAAGTTTATAGAACATATTCATGCATACTTCATGACATGTAAAAAGAAAATCTGTTTGAGGACAACTCAATGGTATCATGAATAATTATCCTTACTTCAATCAAACCTCATGTCTTTATTCCAAAGTAATGTACGAGCTGTGATTATGCCCAACACTTTCCCTTTTTATTGTGCCAGATCTAACTTTTTATTTATTGATTTATTTTTATTTCACCTTTATTTAACCTGGTAGGCTAGTTGAGAACAAGTTCTCATTTGAAACTGCGACCTGGCCAAGATAAAGCATAGCAGTGTGAACAGACAACAACACAGAGTTACACATGGAGTAAACAATAAACAATAAACTAGTCAATAACATGGTAGAAAAAAAAATCTATATATATTGTGTGCAAAAGGCATGAGGAGGTAGGCAATAAATAGGCCATAGGAGTGAATAATTACAATTTAGCAGATTAACACTGGAGTGATAAATGAGCAGATGAACAGATAGAGATACTGGTGTGCAAAAGAGCAGAAAATTAAATAAAATAAAAACAGTATGGGGATGAGGTAGGTAAATTGGGTGGGCTATATAACATTGGACTATGTACAGCTGCAGCGATTGGTTAGCTGCTCAGATAGCAGATGTTTAAAGTTGGTGAGGGAGATAAAAGTCTCCAACTTCAGAGATTTTTGCAATTCGTTCTAGTCGCAGGCAGCAGAGAACTGGAAGGAAAGGTGGCCAAATGAGGTTTTGGCTTTAGGGATGATCAGTGAGATACACCTGCTGGAGCGTGTGCTACAGGTGGGTGTTGCCATCGTGACCAGTGAACTGAGAAAAAAGCAGAGCTTTACCTAGCATAGGCTTGTAGATGACCTGGAGCCAGTGGGTCTGGCGACGAACATGTAGTGAGGGCCAGCTGATTAGAGCATACAAGTCGCAATGGTGGGTGGTCTAAGGTGCTTTAGTAACAAAACGGATGGCACTGTGATAAACTGCATCCAGTTTGCTGAGTAGAGTATTGGAAGCTATTTTGTAGATGACATCGCCAAAGTCGAGGATCGGTAGGATAGTCAGTTTTACTAGGGTAAGTTTGGCGGCGTGAGTGAAGGAGGCTTTGTTGCGAAATAGAAAGCCGACTCTAGATTTGATTTTGGATTGGAGATGTTTGATATGAGTCTGGAAGGAGAGTTTGCAGTCCATCCAGACACCTAGGTACTTATAGATGTCCACATATTCTAGGTCGGAACCATCCAGGGTCGTGATGCTAGTCGGGTGTGCGGGTGCAGGCAGCGAACGGTTGAAAAGCATGCATTTGGTTTTACTAGCGTTTAAGAGCAGGTGGAGGCCATGGAAGGAGTGTTGTATGGCATTGAAGCTCGTTTGGAGGTTAGATAGCACAGTGTCCGGGGAAGGGCCAGAAGTATACAGAATGGTGTCGTCTGCATAGAGGTGGATCAGGGAATCGCCCGCAGCAAGAGCAATATACAGAGAAAAGAGTCGGCCCGAGATTTGAACCCTGTGGTACCCCCATAGAGACTGCCAGAGGACCGGACAACATGCCCTCCGATTTGACACACTGAACTCTGTCTGCAAAGTAGTTGGTGAACCAGGCAAGGCAGGCATTAGAAAAACCGAGGCTACTGAGTCTGCCGATAAGAATATGGTGTTTGACAGAGTCGAAAGTCTTGGCCAGGTCGATGAAGACGGCTGCACAGTACTGTATTTTATCGATGGCGGTTATGATATCGTTTAGTACCTTGAGCGTGGCTGAGGTGCACCCGTGACTGGCTCGGAAACCGGATTGCATAGCGGAGAAGGTACGGTGGGATTCGAGATGATCAGTTATCTGTTTGTTGACTTGGCTTTTAAAGACCTTTGATAGGCAGGGCAGGATAGATATAGGTCTGTAACAGTTTGGGTCCAGGGTGTCTCCCCCTTTGAAGAGGAGGATGACAGCGGCAGCTTTCCAATCCTTGGGGATCTCAGATAATACGAAGGAGAGGTTGAATAGGCTGGTAATAGGGGTTGCGACAATGGCGGCGGACAGTTTCAGAAATAGAGGGTCCAGATTGTCAAGTCCAGCTGATTTGTATGGGTCCAGGTTTTGCAGCTCTTTCAGAACATCTGCTATCTGGATTTGGGTAAAGGAGAAGCTATGGAGGCTTGGTCGAGTAGCTGCGGGGGGGGGGAGCTGTTGTCCGAGGTTGGAGTAGCCAGGAGGAAGGCATGGCCAGCCGTTGAGAAATGCTTGTTGTTTTCAATTATCACGGATTTATTGGTGGTGACCGTGTTACCTAGCCTCAGTGAAGTGGGCAGCTGGGACGAGGTGCTCTTGTTCTCCATGGACTTTACAGTGTCCCAGAACCTTTTGGAGTTAGAGCTACAGGATGCAAATTTATGCTTGAAAAAGCTGGCCTTTGCTGACTGCGTGTATTGGTCCCTGACTTCCCTGAACAGCTGCATATCGCGGGGACTATTCGATGCTATTGCAGTCCGCCACTGAATGTTTTTGTGCTGGTCGAGGGCAGTCAGGTCTGGAGTGAACCAAGGGCTATATCTGTTCTTAGTTCTGCAGTTTTTGAACGGAGCATGCTTGTCTAAAATGGTGAGGAAGTTACTTTTAAAGAATGACCAGTCATCCTTAATTGATGGGATGAGGTCAATATCCTTCTAAGGACACCCGGGCCAGGTCGATAAGAAAGGCCTGCTCGCAGAAGTGTTTTAGGGAGCGTTTGACAGTGATTAGGGGTGGTCGTTTGACCGCGGACCCGTAGCGGATACAGGCAATGAGGCAGTGATCGCTGAGATCCTGGTTGAAGACAGCAGAGGTGTATTTGGAGGGCAAGTTGGTCAGGATAATGTCTATTAGAGTGCCCATGTTTACGGATTTAGGGTCTTACCTGGTGGGTTCCTTGATGAATTTTGTGAGATTGAGGGCATCTAGCTTAGATTGTAGGACTGCCAGGGTGTTAAGCATATCCCAGTTTAGGTCAACTAACAGAACAAACTCTGAAGCTAGATGGGGGCGATCAATTCACAGATGGTGTCCAGGGCACAGCTGGGAGCTGAGGGGGGTCGGGAGCAGGCGGCAACAGTGAGAGACTTATTTCTGGAGATATTAATTTTTAAAATTAGAAGTTCGAACTGTTTGGGCATAGACCTGGAAAGTATGACAAAACTTTGCAGGCTATCTCTGCAGTAGTTTGCAACTCCTCCTCCTTTGGCAGTTCTATCTTGACGGAAACTGTTATAGTTGGGTATGGAAATCTCAGAATTGTTGGTGGCCTTCCTAAGCCAGGATTCAGATACGGCAAGGACATCAGGGTTGCCAGAGTGTGCTAAAGCAGTGAGTAAAACAAACTTAGGGAGGAGGCTTCTGATGTTGACATGCATGAAACCAAGGCCTTTTTGATCACAGAAGTCAACAAATGAGGGTGCCTGGGGACATGCAGGGCCTGGGTTTACCTCCACATCACCCAAGGAACAGAGAAGGAGTAGGATGAGGGTGCGGCTAAAGGATATCAAAACTGGTCGCCTAGAGCGTTGGGGACAAGGAATAAAAGGAGCAGATTTATGGGCGTGGTAGAATATATTCAGGGCATAATGTGCAGACAGGGGTATGGTGGGGTGCGGGTACAGCGGAGGTAAGCCCAGGCACTGGTTAAATAGAGTATACTCTTTATCCAGTCTGGTCTGCCTCTTCCAAAGCACGCTAACTTTTTATTGTAAATATCTTTTAGAATTAGTGAGTAAACACACTTTCCTTTCAAGCCTCATAAATGTATTTTTGTCTTTTCTTTAACGCACCAACCTGAGTAACCCCGGATATTGGTTTGTTTGCCGACACACTACTTTGGGGAACTATAATTTAGAAAAGAAATACAAATGGACAAAATGATTGGCACCCTGGAGCTAGTACTTGGTTACACATTCTTTGGCAGAATAACTGCAGACAAATGCTTCAAGTAGACATCAATTAGCTTGCTGCACCTTTCTACTGGCAATTTGGCCCACTTCAGCAGCAAACTCCTCTAATTCTTCAATGTTTGAGGAGGAAACAGCACCAAATGCTGTTTCCAGCTTTCACTATAGATTTTGGATGTGATTCAAAGATTTCAGCGTCTCTTCTTGAACCATTCTGGGGGGCTTTTTTGTGTGATTGGGGTGATTTTCCTGCTGGAAGACCCACAACCTTCAACGGAGAACCAGGTTTTGGGTTGAACATTGGTCTTCAAAACACCTTATAATCTGTTGATTTCATGATACCTTGCGTACGTTCAAGGCCCCTAGTACCAGAGGCAGAAAAGCAACCCTACAGCATTACCAAACCTCTGCCATATTATATTTTTGGGAGGGTATTATTTTCATTGGATGCTTTATTTGGTCATCAGTAAACATAGGACTGATCTGTATTGCCAAATACTTCTAATTTTGTTTCATTGCTTCAGAGAACATTTTCCCCAGGATTTGCTTTGTTTAGGTGGGTGTGTTTGAGAAATTAATTCAGGCTTTCTTGTGTCTCCTTCAGCAATGGGTGGGGTATTCCTATGTTTACCAATTATCAAATTAAGCATTCAAAGAAGAGAACCTCCTCCCTACAATCAAATATGGGGGAGGTATGTTAATGCTGCGAGGTTGCTTTGCTGCCTCTGGTACCCAGGGGCCTATAACAAAATATATGTCTCTTTTGAAGGTTGTGGATCTTCCAGAAGAACAAAAACCCAAACACACATTAAAAGCACCCTGGAAAGGTTAAAGGAGGAAAACTGGACTGTTCTGGAGTGGCGACAGAAAACAACAGTTGGTCGTGAGCATCCTTCAAACATTGAAGAATTAGAGCAGTTTGCTGCTGAAGAGTGGGCCAAGTTTTCAGTAAAACAGTGCAGCAAGCTCATTGATGGCTACATTAAACATTTTTTGGGCAGTTTTTTGGCCCAAAGGCTGTGCAACGAAGTACTAGCTCCATGTTGCCAATACTTTTGTCCATTCCACTTGTCTTTATTTTCTAATGTAAAATTGTACAGTTAAGTTCACAAAACTAAAATTGGTTCTGCAATGATGAAAATGCAATAATTTGTGGAGAAACAAACACTTATTTTTTATTTCAACTTATTTTAGGATAAATAAAACATTATTTAAGACAACTGTTGGCAATGACAGAGGTCAAACGTTTTCTGTAAGTCTTCACGAGGTTTTCACACACTGTTGCTGGAATTTTGGCCCATTCCTCCATGTAGATCTCCTCTAGAGCAGTGATGTTTTGGGGCTGTTGCTGGGCAACACAGACTTTCAACTCCCTCCAAAGATTTTCGATGGGGTTGAGATCTGGAAACTGGCTAGGCCACTCCAGGACCTTGAAATGCTTCTTACGAAGCCATTCCTTCGTTGCCTGGGCGGTTTGTTTGGGATCATTGTCATGCTGAAAGACCCAGCCACGTTTCATCTTCAATGCCCTTGCTGATGGAAGGAGGTTTTCACTCAAAATCTCACGATACATGGCCCCATTCATTCTTTCCTTTACACGGATCAGTCGTCCTGGTCCCTTTGCAGAAAAACAGCCCCAAAGCATGATGTTTGCACCCCCCTGCTTCACAGTAGGTATGGTGTTCTTTGGATGCAACTCAGCATTCTTTGTCCTCCAAACACGACGAGTTGAGTTTTTACCAAAAAGTTATATTTTGATTTCATCTGACCATATGACATTGTCCAAATCTTCTTCTGGATCATCCAAATGCTCTCTAGCAAACTTCAGACGGGCCTGGACATGTACTGGCTTAAGCAGGGGGACACGTCTGGCACTGCAGGATTTGAGTCCCTGGCGGCGTAGTGTGTTACTGATGGTAGACTTTGTTACTTTGGTCCCAGCCCTCTGCAGGTCATTCACTCGGTCCCCCCGTGTGGTTCTGGGATTTTTGCTCACTGTTCTTGTGATCATTTTGACCCCACGTGGTGAGATCTTGCGTGGAGCCCCAGATCGAGGGAGATTATCAGTGGTCTTGTATGTCTTCCATTTCCTAATAATTGCTCCCACAGTTGATTTCTTCAAACCAAGCTGCTTACCTATTGCAGATTCAGTCTTTCCAGCCTGGTGCAGGTCTACAATTTTGTTTCTGGTGTCCTTTGACAGCTCTTTGGTCTTGGCCATAGTGGTGTTTGGAGTGTAACTGTTTGAGGTTGTGGACAGGTGTCTTTTATACTGATAAAAAGTTCAAACAGGTGCCATTAATACAGGTAACGAGTGGAGGACAGAGGAGCCTCTTAAAGAAGAAGTTACAGGTCTGTGAGAGCCAGAAATCTTGCTTGTTTGTAGGTGACCAAATACTTATTTTCCACCATAATTTGCAAATAAATTCATTAAAAATCCTACAATGTGATTTTCTGTTTTTTTTTCTCTCATTTTGTCTGTCATAGTTGAAGTATACCTATGATGAAAATTACAGGCCTCTCTCATCTTTTTAAGTGGGAGAACTTGCACAATTGGTGGCTGACTAAATACTTTTTTGCCCCACTGTATGCAAATAAACTATTGCCATACGAGGATATGCAATTCACTGTGTAACTTTTCTTTAACTAAGCAAGTCATTTAAATTTAAGAACAAGTTCTTATTTACAATGACGGCCTACACCGGCCAAACCCGGACGATGCTGGGCTAATTGTGCGCCGCCCTATGAGACTCCCGATCACGGCCGGTTGTGATACAGCTGTGTGTTTACAGGTAGCTGCAAGAGTGTGATTTTAGGCATTGCCAGATGACCTAAAATCTAGTGAGGGTTAAACCACAGACAAAAGGGAAAAAACATATTTTGAGTAAACTCTGTAAACGTGTAGTTGCACTGAGCTGATGGGGTATAGTAACCAGCTCGCTCATCTTGTTGCAGACCCTCTTCCAATAACTGCTGCTTACTGTATGTTCCATTTTTGACAACTGAATGGGATGTACCAGCTTGCTTGCATGCCTGTCATTGATGCTAAGGTATATGCTAACTGTGGATAACAGTCGTTCAAATTCAGAAGTGAGTTTCTTGTTAGCTAGCTAACCAAATGACTCTGGAAACGTAGCTGTAGCCACTAAAGCTGATAAAAACGTTTTGGGGGAAAAAATCTGCCACTTACACACTCGTCCAATCGATGACTTATATCCTCCATGCATCTAGCAACAACAAGGTTCCATGTTTTTAGATTGCTAAATAAATACATAAATAGATAGTCTAACCACATTATGACTTATGATCAATGTCCATGCTGCTTTGATTGTGTTCAGATGCCAGCCTTACCTTCGCCCGTATTTGTCAGAAATATTGAGTGAGTGAAACTAAAAGAGTGCATCACCCAATTGGCTTCAGGCAGCAAACAATGTACGAGCTGTGATTTATTCAGAATTTTATGATTGTCTGTTTGTTTTATATCTACAAAGTTAAACAGTGTCAGTTCCACTGTAACAAGTTGTAGTTAACCTGGTCAGTCTTTTGCCACTTAATCATGGGATATGCCTGCATGTCCCATGGATCTTGGTGCATGCAGAGCTGGTTGAGGACTAGAGAGGGTTCCTGCCTCCTACTCACTCCCCGAACCATCTCCCAGACCACATCACCCCCGGTATGGGCGCCATAAATTAGCTGCAAACAAAGTCATTTGCTTTTTTTTCTCTCCTCCTTCCAGGAGCCATGGAGCCCATCTGGGAAGATTTATGAATATGTTAGAATAGCCTGAGCCAACAGTTTTCAAAGCGGGGAAGTGAAAATCAATTAAACAGGCCTGGAGGCGATTCATCTGGAGAGTGATGGATTAGATGCTCATCGTTGTGCCGCTTGATTCCTGTCCTTTTTTGAAGCAGTTGTAAACATTTAGGAAACAAACAAACATACCAACCAATTAAAACGTGTTTGATGACAGACTTGTCAGATTGATGAGGATGCTAAATTACATTAGCAATGATATTTTATTTTATGAAATCATTGGTGCAAATAGAAAAAGGTATAAATGTTGGACCTGTGCATGTGATAGGCATCGAAATACACACACTCTCCTTTTCGCCTTTCTCTTTAATCTCTCGGCCCTTCTTTTTCTTTTCTCCCTTTCTGCATCTCTTTTATCTATATATTTCCACACATGCACACACATGTACACACACACAAGATAATAAGACAAATCGTGCAACTGATAAAAACGTAATACAATTTTGAGAGGATGCAGTCCATCATACTGATGGTTAATACTGCATCGTATTGAGCTGCCTCTTATTATTGCAGATGCATCTTGACCTGAGGAATTATTTTCTTTATAAAAGTACACTTGCTCGGCCCAGATAACCAATAATATTGGATAATTTTGAAGATGGATAGCTGCTCCCTTTATTCCACCTCTCTACACCGCCATGGAGCCCCATAGAGCCCTGCTACCTGATGAAATCTCTCCACACTGACCTCTTGGTCAACTCTCAATTGGAGGTGGTCATTCAAGAGTGAGTTTCCACTTGGGCCGGCAGGACCATAAATCAGCTATTTCTTTTCTCTTAGGCAGCTTTAGGTCCATCTGTGTCAGCAGGCAGCAGGACCCATGGATCAGTTGGGCTGCCATTCTAACTGCTCCTTTCTCCTCCCAGCCGTGGACTCACGCATTCTGGTCTCCCATCGATTGGGATTTAGTTTTTCAGATTTAAGGGTTCTCATTTTTGACAGCTTAATATTACCTAGGCCTCACCTTTTTATGACCACTTTGTCGTCCATGGAGTTTTAAGTGCCTCTAAAAAGGGTTGATGTTTATGTCTTTCTGCAGCACAAGCAGCCTCAACATAGCTCTAGATTGTGTATTGATTTGAGCTTTGAAACCCTGCCATGTATTTATGTTTGGATTTTAAATAGTATGTTGGTTTTGGCAACTGCATCGTTTATGTGTATAATAAGAAAAAGTGCATAAATTACCTGAATGAAAGAAGCAGGAGGTTAATTAATACACTAAATTATCAAAAGTATGTGGACACCTGCTCGTCAAATATCTCATTCCAAAATCATGGGCATTTATAAGGAGTTGGTACCCCCTTTGCTGCTTTATCAGCCTCCACTCTTCTTGGAAGGCTTTCTACTAGATGTTGGAACATTACTGTGAGGGATTGCTTCCATTCAGCAGCAAGAGCATTCGTAAGGTTGGGCACTGATGTTGGGCAATTAGGCCTAGCTCGCAGTCGGAGTTCCAATTCATCCCAAAGGTATTCAATGGGGTTGAGGTCGGGGCTCTATGCAAGCCGGTTAAGTTCTTCAACCGATCTCGACAAAACATTTCTGTATAGACATCGCTTTGTGCACGGGGCATTGTCATGCTGAATCAGGAAAGTGCTTCCCCTAAACTGTTTCCACAAAGTTGGAAGCACAGAATCGTCTAGAATGTCATTGTATGCTGTAGCATTAATATTTCCCTTCACTTTCACTAGAACTAAGGCCTAGCCTGAACCATGAAAACAACCCCAGAACATTATACCATCCTATGATGGTGCCATGTTGAAAGTCACTGAGCTCTTCGGTAAGGCCATTGTACTGCCAATGTTTTCTATGGAGATTGCATTGCTGTGTGCTCGATTTTATACACCTGTCAGCAACGGGTGTGGCTGGAATAGCCAAATCCACTCATTTGAAGTGGTGTTTACATACTTTGTATATACTGTATATAAAGTAGAGAGAGAGTTATTAATGTCAGAATAATAGATAATAATAATAATAGATAATATCATTGTTTATTTCTTTCATCACATTCCCAGTGGATCAGAAGTTTACATACACTCAATTAGTATTTGCTAGCATTGCCTTTAATTTGTTTAACTTTTCTTCCACAACCTTCCCACAATAAATTGGGTGAATTTTGGCTCATTCCTCCTGACAGAGCAGGTGTAACTGAGTCAGGTTTGTAGGACTCCTTGCTCGCACACGCTTTTTCATTTCTGCCCACACATCTACTATAGTATTGAGGTCAGGGCTTTGTTATGGCTACTCCAATACCTTGACTTTGATGTCCTTAAGCCATTTTTCCACAACTTTGGAAGTATGCTTGGGGTCATTGTCCATTTGGAAGACCCATTTGCGACCAAGCTTTAAATTCCTGACTGATGTCTTGAAATGTTGCTTCAATATATCCAGATAATTGTCCTGCCTCATGATGCCATGTATTTTGTGAAGTGCACCAGTCCCTCCTGCAGCAAAGCACCCCCACAACATGACGCTGCCACCCCCATGCTTCATGGTTGGGATGGTGTTCTTCGGCTTGCAAGCTTCGCCCTTTTTCCTCCAAACATAACGATGGTCATTATGGCAAAACAGTTTGAATTTTGTTTCATCAGACCAGAGGACATAACTCCAAAAAGTACAATCTTTGTCCCCATGTGCAGTTGCAAACTGTAGTCTGGATTTTTTAGAAATGGGCCAAAATTCACCTGATTTATTGTGGGAAGGTTGTGGAAGGCTATCTGAAATGTTTGACCCAAGTTAAACAATTTAAAGGCAATGCTACCAAATACTAATTGAGTATATGTAAACTTCTGAACCACTGGCATTGTGATGAAAGAAATAAACAATTAAATAAATAATTTCACTTCTATTATTCTGACATTTCACATTCTTAAAATAAAGTGGTGATCCTAACTGACCTAAAACAGGGAATTTTTACTAGGATTAAATGTCAGGAATTGTGAAAAACTGAGTTTAAATGTATTTGGCTAAGGAGTATGCAAACTTGCGACTTCAACTATATATACATATATATACACACATATACACACACACACATATATATATATATATATATATTTCTCTCTCTCTCTCTATACAGTATATATTTATATATAGATATGTATAGTGTATACTAATAATTTTGATCAAAATCTTTCTCTTTTATTCGCCCTTCTTCCATGTGACATTGGATTTTTATTAGCAAGTAGTTGTATCTGTTTTCAGCCAAGATGGAAATGTTAAAGCTTGCACACATCAGTGTCACACCTTTCTGTCTAGGCCCCTCCAGGATTCATGTCGAACATGTGCTTTGTGGCTAAACCCATAAAGTGTGTGTGTGATATCAGCGGAAGATCCCACCAGCCGAGTTCCTGCTAGCACTTCTGTGCACAGGAACACATGGCTGAAGGTGTTAAATTCTACTGGTGCACGTGACTGAGCAGCTTGTGCTCTCTCACAATACAGTCTTAGAAATAAAGGTGCTTTCTAGAAGCCTTTTAGGTTCCAGGTAGAACCCTTTTTGGATCCTGGTAGAACCATTTTGGGTTCCATGTAGAACTATTTCTACAGAAGGTTCTACATGCAACCAAAAAGGGTTCTACCTGAATCCAAATAGGGTTCTACCTGGATCCAAAAAGTGTTCTCCTATTGGGACAGCCACAGAGCCCCTTTGGAACCCTTTTTTCTAAGAGTGTACAAAAAACAAACATTTCCAATTTCACTGTGTGAAAACGTATCTTTGCACAGTTAATGACTAGAACTCTGAGAGATTACTATCAGATAGTTACAGATTGTGTAAGGACATTCATTTGATAACAGCAATACAAAAAGCACTATATTTTTGCAACTGTCTGCAGGCACTGCTATTACAAAATTGTGTAAAAGTTCTACTGTTAATAAATTAATAACATTATTGTCCCCGCTGTGGTTGTGATGTTGTGCTGGAATTGTAGAAGAAAACAAGTTATCACCGGTTTCGTATTGCCCTGACCCATCTCTCTGTGTCTCTGTGTCCAGTGTTCAGCACTATTGGCAATATTTCAACACCATGGACAGCTCATCTTGTACTCCCCACCTGGTTCAATCAACCAAATGCTGCAACGTGCAATTTCTGCCTTGCCCTTTATGAGAAGGCGGTAGTCGGCCTGAATGCCAGGGCAATTTATATATGTAATTTCCTGTTTTTACAGAAATTACGATAGCCTCTCATTATTCTTTGAGGAAACAGAATAATTATTCGGTTCCTCTGTATATACTTGTACAGTATATAGAGAGATGTTGTTGCTTCACTGAATATTGGCCTGGGCCCCCACAATCCTGCTACTACATGCAACCCAACCATTATTGTGGGGTGCATTCAACGTAGACTACAGTTGTATTGATGCATTTCTCCAGATACGCTCCGGAAGTGCTCTATTTTTTTTACTAGTCTAGGTATTTGCATAATGTGTTCCAGTATTCATAAAAATGTTATGAAATCCAGTTGTCTACTTGAGAGATGAGGTAGGTAATATATCATGCATTTGTGCGATTTTCTCAAAATGAAACCAGTGATTAAATTTAAGTGTTGGAAGATATCAAGGGCAATATGCAGAACATTATTCCTATTTATTAATTTTTAAATGAGCTTGTCGGTCTCCTACAAAATAATCTACTGCACCAGCAATCCTGTTTGACAACACTGCGGATAATTTGCCCAGAACAGACATAAAACCAATTCTAAGTAAGGCACAGCCAGAGCCGTAAAACGCTGCATTTTAAGAATTTGGATTTTTACAATCAATACAGTTTTCTGTCAAGGCATAGTTTGAACAGACACACTAAGCTAGTCAGAACGTAAAAAAACTGTATATGAAAAAATGGAGATGACTAGCAACATTAGCTACACTGTAGAGGAGTCATAGGTTGATCTGAACAAAGCTGGAGCACAAAGCAGAAGATTAACAGTTACGGTCTTAACACAACCATGCAGCCCCTTTTATTACAAGGGACATGGGCGAGCCTACGAGGAGTAGAAAGAGGTGGATTTCCAGTTTAGGGGTTTTCATGTTTTATGTGGTACTAAAATGAGCCGGTGTAATTTAATGCCCCATTCAATGTAATGCACTTTATTGCACCAGTGGATTAAATAATGATTATTTTGCGAATTTGTGGCTACACAATGGTCTATTAATCTTTGATGAAACTGTATCTTATGAGGCGAAGCGGGGCATCACAACGAGCGGCGAGTGTTAGCGAGGAGTCGTGAACGCTTGGCCGCCGCCCGCACTAGCTCATCCATCAACATACCAAAAACTCTGGGAGAAAGAGCGAGACAGCAAAGTCACGGGCACAGGACACTTTTCTGCATTCATGGGCCACTTTTTAGCATTCATGGAAGCCTGAGTCCTGCCACAGTGTATGTATGTTATACGTGAGGGAAATACCTTAGCCTATGATGCAATCAGATTAGCTGGTATTCAAGGTCCTATTTATTTAGTGGCAGAGTGAGTCAGAGGGCTTACTGTGAATTATGTGCACTGACGGAGCATGAAGTTAGAGGTTATCAAACAGTGGCAAAATAATTTGTATATTTGCCTCCATTTTATTAAGTAAATCTTTAGTTAAACTCCTTGATGTGCTTCCTATCTGGCTTCTGATGGTTTGCTGTGCTACCGAAACAATATCCAGGACTCATTTAGCTATTACACTGGAAGGAGACTTAAGTGTTTCAGGGTGGCATCATTTTAGCATAAAAATAAGTTGCTTTACCTAAAGTGCAAGACATTTTTATAGACTCATTTTATTACACAGATTTTTTTTCATTTTGATTTGTGGTAGAGGAGACCATAAGATGGGGCGATTATGACTGAATAAGAGTGAGGAAAAAATGCATGTGGGACAGAGAGGGTGGTTTGCTAGAGAGAATGAGGCAGTGAGAGTGAGTCAGAGAGAGACAGAGAAAATAATGAAGAGAGGCAGAAAGAGAGAGAGTCCTCTGACTGGCTGAGCAGTGTCTGTGTGAGTCCTGCGGTCTGGGCAGTGATTCTGTAATATCTAAAGGAGAATGAGTGGCCCTGGTGCTAGGAGGGAGAATAAGGGGGTTGAAAAACTCTGTGTTATTTTGCACTCGGCCGCTGGCACTGCCTCTGTCAGCGAGCGGCGTCGATCCGTGAACTCGCCATCTGGATTCCCCCACAAATCACATTAAATTTTAGGGCCCAGGAATACATCAAGCTAAATGAATATTGGCTCCGGGGGCCGCAGACAGGCCTGATGGTAAAAGAGCCCTTTGCAATCCAACTCTTTGTGGTCAGATATGATCCATCCATCCATCCATCCCTCTCTTCCTTTCTCATCCACCCCTGTTCGGCACTGGGACTGATGAGGACGACAGTTGTGAATGGAGTATTCTGTCACAGAGTGAATACAAAGCAAAGTTACACGGTAGGATTAAATGTTGTGAGAATACTGAGACACAGAGCGGAGTAGCAAGATACAACATGAACTCATAGAAATCTGTGTATGCCTATACACTACTGACATAGACCTCGGGTCGAAACGTTGCACTCAATAAAACTAAGGGGGCATTCAAGAGTGTGCATTTATCGATCTTTTCTCTCATAGAGGAAGTTTGCATTGTACTGTTTTAACCTTACCTATAGATGGACATGGTTTAATTTATTTGTCAAGTTACACGAATGGAAAGGTATTACTTTGTATTACAAGGAAAGCTAACCACGGGTAGGTTTAATTCTTTACAATATTTATTAGCAAATGATGAACTTTGATAAATGGCACTGTGTGATTAAGCGTAATGTATTTTGAATTAAGCTCCATTTACTTTCAAGCCACCCACCAGTTTTCAGTTGAGCTTTTATTTTGTGGATTTAATGAACGGCATACTCATATTGATTCTCCAACTGTTTATTTGCTGTTAAGATTTTGTTAGATACAAGAATGTATAAAAATAGATGGCTGCAATGAGCAAAATAAAAAACATATTAGCATTTTATTTCATACTGTGTCTTTTTGCTGATTTTAGCCCAGTTTTCATATTTGGGTAAAACGCAAGTAAATCAATCAAATCAAAGTTTATTGGTCGCGTACACAGATTTGCAGGCGCTACCGCAGGTCCCCCAAAAAACATGTTATTTGTCACATGCGCCGAATACGACAGGTGTAGACCGTACAGTGAAATGCTTACTTACAAGCCCTTAACCAACAATGCTTTAAGAAGCTTTAAGAAAAAAAGTGCTATGTAAAAAAATAGATAAATGTAACAAATAATTAAACAGCAGCAGTAAAATAATAATAGCGAGGCTATATACACGGGGTACCTGTACAGAGTCAATATGCGGGGGCACCGGTTAGTCAAGGTAATTGAGGTAATATGTACATGTTGGTAGAGTTAAAGTGACAATGCATAGATAATATACAGAGAGTAGCAGCAGCATAAAAGAGGGGTCTGGGTAGCCCTTTGATTAGCTGTTCAGGAGTCGTATGGCTTGGGGGTAGAAGCTGTTAAGAAGCCTTTTGGACTTGGCACTCCGGTAAAGCTTGCCGTGCGTTAGGAGAGATAACAGTCTATGACTAGGATGGCTGGAGTCTTCGACAATTTTTAGGGCCTTCCTGGTATAGAGGTCCTGGATGGCAGGAAGATTGGCCCCAGTGATGTACTGGGCTGTACGCACTACCGTCTGTAGTGCCTTGCGGTCGGAGACCGAGCAGTTGCCATCCATGTAGTGATGCAACCAGTCAGGATGCTTTCGATGGAGCAGCTGTAGAACATTTTGAGGATCTGAGATCCCATGCCAAATCTTTTCAGTCTCCTGAGGGAGAATAGGCTTTGTCGTGTCCTCTTCAAGACTTTCTTAGTGTGTGGACCGTGATAGTTTGCTGGTGATGTGGACACCAAGGAACTTGAAGCTCTCAAGGTGAAGTATAATCCAAGTATGGAAACATAATTAGTTAAAATCACTCAATAGCACATTAACAACACATTTTTTTCAGAGGTGCTGTTTGCACTAAAGTAAAAGCTATTACGAATATATTGCCTTGACAAGATGCAGTTTTATTTGAGGAAGAAAAATCTATTAAGTTATTTTCTAATACATTGGCTTGTATTTTCATTGTGAAGAGGTACTTTCCATTCAACCATCTCCAGATTACCAAGGCTAGGTCACCGCTAACATAAGAGAGGCAATTATCCATTCAGTGTTTACACACGCACACACACGCACACACACACACACACACACACACACACACACACACACACACACACACACACACACACACACACACACACACACACACACACACACACACACACACACACACACACACACACACACACAAGACACACACAGGGGAAGAATACAACAGACACAACAGGACAGCAGGCATCAATCACTGTTCCACACACACACAGGAGCAAGTAATACATGACTGCTGTGTTAAATAAACCAAGACACAACAGGACAGCAGGCATCAATCACTGTTCCATTTTGTCACATCATGAATAGCCCTCCAGAGAAAGTCAGCTCAAAGTCAAACAAGGGCAAACTTTTAAACCAACTTCATCAATATGCGTTCATGTACAGAATCTGTCATGACAAACTGCAGCCTGAAAACCCTATCAGTGACATTGAGGCATACTGTATTGGTTTAAAGGTATAGACACACAAAAAAGTATGATAAGGTACATGAAAGTTCAAGAAGGTCACATATTATGGCAAGAACAGCTCAAATAAGCAAAGAGAAACGACAGTCCATTATTTTAAGAACATTTCAAGAACTTTAAAAGTTTCTTCAAGAGCAGTCGCAAAAACCATCAAGTGCTATGATGAAACTGGCTCTCTTGAGGACCTTCGCAGGAAAGGAAGACCCAGAGTTACCTCTGCTGCAGAGGATAAGTTCATTATTTACCAGCCTCAGAAAGCGGCAATTAACTTCCCCTCATTTTGCAGCCCAAATAAATGCTTCACAGAGTTCAAGTAACAGACACATCTCAACATCAACTGTTCAGAGGAGACTGCGTGAATTAGGCCTTCATGGTTGAATTGTTGCCAAGACACCACTACTAAAGGACACCAACAAGAAGAAGAGACTTGCTTGGGACATTAGACCAGTGGAAATCTGTCCTTTGGTCTGATGAGTCCAAATTTGTTGTGTCTTTGTAAAACAAAGAGTATGTGAACGGATTATCTCCACATGTGATCTCCCCGGCCAGGCACGACTCCAACACCATCATTAAGTTTGCAGATGACACAACAGTGGTAGGTCTGGTCACCGATAACAATGAGACAGCCTATAGGGAGGAGGTCAGAGACCTGTCCGGGTGGTGCCAGAATAACAACCTATCCCTCAACATAACCAAGACGAAGGAGATGATTGTGGACGACAGGAAGAGGAGGACAGAGCACGCCCCCATTCTCATCGACGGGGCTCTAGTGGAGCAGGTTGAGAGCGTCAAGTTCCTTGGTGTCCACATCACCAACAAACTAGAATGGTTCAAACACACCAAGACAGTCCTGAAGAGAGCACAACAAAGCCTATTCCCCGCCAGGAAACTAAAAGGATTTGGCATGGGTCCTCAGATTCTCAAAAGGTTCTACAGCTGCAACATCGAGAACATCGGTTACATCACTGCCTGGTACAGCAATTGCTCTGCCTCCGACCGCAAGGCACTACAGAGGGTAGTGCGTACGGACCAGTACATCACTGGGGAAAAGCTGCCTGCCATCCAGGACCTCTACACCAGGCAGTGTCAGAGGAAAGCCCTAAAAATTGTCAAAAACCCTAGCCACTCCAGTCATAGACTTCTCTCTACTACCGCATGGCAAGCGGGTACCGGAGTAAAACAGTTTTTACCCCCAAGCCATAAGACTCCTGAACAGGTAAACAAATGGCTACCCGGACTATTTGCATTGTGTGCCCCCACCCAACCCATCTTTTACGCTACTGCTACTCTCTGTTTATCATATATGCATAGTCACTTTAACTATACATTCATGTACATACTACCTCAATTGGCCCAACTTTGCGGGCTATCTGTATTGTGTCCCACCACCCGCCAACCCCTCTTTTACGCTACTGCTACTCTTTGTTCATCATATATGCATAGTCACTTTAACCATATCTACATGTACATACTACCTCAATCAGCCTGACTAACCGATATCTGTATGTAGCCTCAATACCTTTATAGCCTCGCAACTGTATATAGCCTCGCTACTGTTATTTTTCACTGTCTTTTTTCTGTTGTTTGTATTTCTTTACTTACCTATTGTTCACCTAATACCTTTTTTGCACTACTGGTTAGAGCCTGTAAGTAAGCATTTCACTGTAAGGTTTCACTGTAACCTGTTGTATTCGGCGCACGTGACAAATAAACTTTGATTTGATTTGTGTGGTTCCCACCGTGAAGCATGGAGTAGGGGGTGTGATGGTGTGGTGGTGCTTTGCTGGTGACACTATCTGTGATTGATTTAGAATTCAAGGCACACTTAACCAGCATGACTACCACAGCATTCTGCAGCGATACATCATCCCACCTGGTTTGTGCTATCATTTGTTTTCAACAGGACAATGACCCAACACACCTCCAGGCTGTGTATTGGCTGTTTGACCAAGAAGGAGAGCGATGGAGTGCTTCTTCAGATGACCTGGCCTCCACAATCATCAGACCTCAACCCAATTGAGATGGTTTGGGATGAGTTGGACCATAGAGTGAAGGAAAAGCAGCCAACAAGTGCTCAGCATACGTGGGAACTCCTTCAAAACTGTTGGAAAAGCATTCCTTCTGAAGCTGGTTGAGAGAATGGAAAGACTGTGCAAAGTTGTCATCAAGGCAAAGGGTGGCTACTTTGAAGAATATCAAATATCAAATATATTTTGATTTATTTAACACTTTTTTTGGTTACTACATGATTCTATATGTGTTATTTCCTAGCTTTTATGTCTTCACTATTATTCTACAATGTAGAAAAGTTCAAATAAAGAAAGACCCTTGAATGAGTAGGTGTGTCCAATCTTTTGACTGCTACTGAATATAGATTTTGAACCTGTATCTCAACATTTCTACACTGACACTGATGTACAGGTTAAACTTTCAGTTCAAATGCAATTTCATACCAACCTCCCTTTTCAAAACAGCATAACTGTGTTTTTGCCATTTTTCTTATGAACCATTTCCCTTTGCGTTCCAGGTCTTCAGGTCATCTTTCCAGAGTACCTCCAGGAGAAGTTTGTCCAGTCAGCTCTGAGCTACATCATGTGTAACGGGGAGGGGGAGTACGTCTGCCGGAACAGCCAGTGTATCTGCATGTGTTCTGACGAGTACCCACAATGCAACTGTCCCATCACCGACATCCAGATCATGGAGAACACCCTGCTGGGA
This sequence comes from Oncorhynchus masou masou, assembly GCF_036934945.1. NCBI lineage: Eukaryota > Metazoa > Chordata > Actinopteri > Salmoniformes > Salmonidae > Oncorhynchus > Oncorhynchus masou. Next base: position 56,947,407 of record NC_088239.1, read on the forward strand.
CAGGCGGAGTCATGGGCAACCTCCTACAAGGACTTTGAGAACTCAGGTAAGCAGGGAAGGATATTTGATAGCAAATTCTAGTTTACTGTAAGTCTTGTTAGTCTACTGTACAGTCCACTATAGTTTTGTTCAGCCATGTGTCTTCGTCCACAAACAATAGGGGTGTGGTAATCGAAGTTGCTGTTGAGTACCTGTAACAGATTAATTAACATTATGCTTAATTCTTTTGTTATTTTACCCCCTTAAACTATAAAGTTAAATAAAGTTTAAATAAAAAGAAATAAAATAAAAACTATATTCAATGAAATTTCAATCAAATGTATTTATAAAGCCCCTCTTACATCAGCTGATGTCACAAAGTGCTGTACAGAAACCCAGCCTAAAACCCCAAACAGCAAGCAATGCAGGTGTAGAAGCACAGTGGTTAGAAAAAACTTCCTAGAAAGTCCGGATTAGGAAGAAACCTAAATAGGAACAAGGCTATGAGTGGTGGCCAGTCCTCTTCTGGCTGTGCCTGGTGGAGATTATAACAGAACATGTCCAAGATGTTCAAATGTTCATAGATGACCAGTAGGGTCAAATAATAATAATCACAGTGGTTGTAGAGGGTGCAACAGGTCAGCACCTCAGGAGTAAATGTCAGTTAGCTTTTCATAGCTGATCATTCAGAGTATCTCTACCACTCCTGCTATCTCTAGAGAGTTGAAAACAGCAGGTCTGGGACAAGGTAGCATGTCCGGTGAACAGGTCAGGGTTCCATAGCCGCAGGCAGAACAGTTGAAACTGGAGCAACAGCACGACCAGGTGGACTGGGGACAGCAAGGAAACATCAGGCCAGGAAGTCCTGAGGCATGGTCTTAGGGCTCAGGTCCTCTGAGAGAGAGAAAGAAAGAAAGAAAGAAAGAAGGAAAGAAAGAAAGAAAGAAAGAAAGAAAGAAAGAAAGAAAGAAAGAAAGAAAGAAAGAAAGAAAGAAAGGAGAGAGAGAGAAAAAAAGAGAGAGCATAATTAAATTCACACAGGACACCGGATAAGAAAGGATAAATACTCCAGATATAACAGACTGACCCTAGCCCCCCGACACATAAACTATTGCAGCATAAATACTGGAGGCTGAGATAGGAGGGATCGGGAGACACTGTGGCCCCGTCCAACGATACCCCCGGACAGAGCCAAACGGGCAGGATTTATCTTCTTGGTGACAGGGGGGCAGTATTAAGTAGCTTGGATGAATAAGGCGCCCCGAGTAAACTGCCTGCTACTCTGTCCCAGATGCTAATATATGCATATTATTAGTAGTATTGGATAGAAAACACTCTGAAGTTTCTAAAACTGTTTGAATGATGTCTGTGAGTATAACAGAACTCATATGGCAGGCAAAAACCTGAGAAAAATCCAACCAGGAAGTGGGAAATCTGAGTTTTGTAGTTTTTCAACTCTTTGCCATTCCAATATACAGTGTAAATGGGGTCATATTGCACTTCCTAAAACTTCCACTAGATGTCAACCGTCTTTACAACGTTGTTTCAGGCTTCTACTGTGAAGTGGGGGCGAATGAGAGGGGATTGAGCCAGGTGTCTGGCAGAGTGCCACAGGCTCTGAAGCACGGTCACGAGAGAGTTAGCTCTCGTTCCATTGCTTTTCTACAGACATAGAAATTATCTGGTTGGAACATTATTGAACATTTATAATAAAAACATCCTAAAGATTGATTCTATACTTAGTTTGACAAGTTCCTATGGGCTGTAATATAACCTTTTGAACTTTTCGTCTGACGTTCGGCTGGACCTGAACGTGCTTTTTGATTTGTTTTACCAAACGCACTAACAAAATAAGCTATTTGGACATAAATGATGAACTTATCGAACAAATCAAACATTTATCGTGGAACTGGGATTCCTGGGAGTGCCTTCTGATGAAGATCATCAAAGGTAAGTGATTATTTATAATTCAATTTCTTACTAATTTTGACTAGACAATATGGCATATTCTTTTTTAGCTGCTTAGTTGTCTGAACGCTGTACTCAGATTATTGCATGATTTGCTTTTTCTGTAAAGATTTTTTGAAATCTGACACAGTGGTTGCATTAAGGAGAAGTATATCTATAATTCCATGTATAACACTTGTATTTTCATCAACATTTATGACGAGTATTTCTCTGAATTGATGTGACTCTCTTCACAATCACCGCATGTTTTAGAACTACTGAACGTAATGTGCCAATGTAAAATTAGATTTTTTTATATAAATATGCACTTTATCGAGCAAAACATACATGTATTGTGTAACATGAAGTCCTGTGAGTGTCATCTGATGAAGATCATCAAAGGTTATTGATTAATTTTATCTATATTTGTGCTTTTTGTGACTCCTCTCTTTGGCTGGAAAAAATGGCTGTGTTTTTCTGTGAGTTGGTGGTGACCTAACATAATCGTTTGTGGTGCTTTCGATGTAAAGCATTTTTGAAATCAGACACTGGGGCTGGATTAACGAGAATTGTATCTTTAAAATGGTGTAAAATACTTGCATGCTTAAGGATTTTAATTATGACATTTTTGTCGTTTTGAATTTGGCTCCCTGCACTTTCACAGGCTGTTGGCGACCGTCCCACATATCCCAGAGAGCTTAACCCCACCCACTTTGCAAAAGCACAGCTCCCACACCACTAGAGGGATATCTTCAACCACCAACTTACTATCCTGAGACAAGGCCCGAGTATAGCCCACGAAGATCTCCCCCACGGCACGAAACCAAGGGGGGCGCCAACCCAGAAAGGAAGATCACATCAGTGACTCAACCTACTCAAGTGACGCACCCCACCTAGGCATGGCATGGAAGAGCACCAATAAGCCAGTGACTCAGTCCCTGTAATAGGGTTTGAGGCAGAGAATCCCAGGGTGGTTCGTTGCAGTAGTCTAACCTAGAAGTGACAAAAGCATGGATTCATTTTTCTCCCACACTTTTGGACAGAAAGTTTCTGATTTCTGCAATGTTACGTAGATGAAAAAAAGTTTTCCTTGAAACAGTCTTGATATGTTCGTCAACAGAGAGATCACGATCGAGAGTAACGCCAAGATCCACAGTTTATTTGAGACAACTGTACAACCATCAATATTAATTGTCAGATTCAACAGAATATCCCTTTGTTTCTTGGGACCAAGAACTAGCATCTCTATTTTGTCCGAATTTAATAAGTAGAACATTTTCCACCATCCACTTCCTTATGTCTGAAATACAGGCTTCCAGGCAGGCTAATTTTGGGGCTTCACCATGTTTGATCGAAATGTTGATTTTTCAGAGTAGGGTCCAGTATGCAGCTTGAAGGTTTAGAGGCCATGATTATTTTCATAAATGTGTCAAGAGATATCAACTCAGCAAAAAAAGAAACATCCCTTTTTCAGGACCCTGTCTTTCAAAGATAATGCGTAATAATCCAAATACCTTCACATATCTTCATTGCAAAGGGTTTAAACACTGTTTCCCATGCTTGTTCAATGAACCATACACAATTAATGAACATGCACCTGTGGAACCGTCGTTAAGACACTAACAGCTTACAGACTGTAGGCAGTTAAGGTCACAGTTCTGAAAACTTAGGACACTAAAGTGGCCTTTCTACTGACTCTGAAAAACACCAAAAGAAAGATGCTGAGGGTCCCTGCTCCTCTGCGTGAAGGTGCCTTAGGCATGCTGCAACGAGGCATGAGGACTGCAGATGTGGCCAGGGCAATAAATTGCAATGTCCGTACTGTGAGATGCCTAAGACAGTGCTACAGGGAGACAGGACGGACAGCTGATCAACCTCGCAGTGGCAGACCACATGTAACAACACCTGCACAGGATCGGTACATCCGAACATCACACCTGCAGGACAGGTACAGGATGGCAACAACAACTGCCCGAGTTACACCGGGAACGCACAATCCCTCCATCAGTGCTCAGACTGTTCGCAATAGGCTGAGAGAGGCAGGACTGAGGGCTTGTAGGCCTGTCGTAAGGCAGGTCGTCACCAGACATCCCCAGCAACAACTTCGCCTATGGGCACAAACCCACCGTCGCTGGACCAGACAGGACTGGCAAAAAGTGTTCTTCACTGACGAGTCACGATTTTGTCTCACCAGGGGTGATGGTCGGATTCACGTTTATTATCAAAGGAATGGGCATTACACCGAGACCTGTACTCTGGAGCGGGATTGATTTGGAAGTGGAGGGTCCATCATGGTCTGGGGCTGTGTGTCACAGCATCATCAGACTGAGCTTGTTGTCATGGCAGGCAATCTCAATGCTGTGTGTTACAGGGAAGACATCCTCCTCCCTCATGTGGTACCCTTTCTGCAGGCTCATTCTGACATGACCCTCCAGCATGACAATGCCACTAGCCATACTGTGCCTGATTTCCTGCAAGACAGGAATGTCAGTGTTCTGCCATGGCCAGCGAAGAGCCCGGATCTCAATCCCGTTGAGCACGTCTGGGAAGAGCACTATTGGATTGGAGGGTGAGGGTAAGGGCCATTCCCCCCAGAAATGTCCAGGAACTTGCCGGTGTCTTGGTGGAAGAGTGGGGTAACATCTCACAACAAGAACTGGAAAAGCAGGTGCAGTCCATGAGGAGGAGATGCACTGGAGTACTTAATGCAGCTGGTGGCCACACCAGATACTGACTGTTACTTTTGATTTTGACTCTCCCCCTTGGTTCAGGGACACATTATTTATTTTATGTTAGTCACATGTCTGTGGAATATGTTCAGTTTTTGTCTCAGTTGTTGAATCTTGTTCTGTTCACACAAATATTTACAAATGATAAGTTAGTTGAAAATTAACACAGTTAACAGTGAGAGGACGTTTCTTTTTGTGCTGAGTTTATTATTAAAAAACTTGAGTGTCTCCCTTGATCCTAAGTCCTGGCATAGTTGTGCAGACTCAGGACAACTGAGCTTTGGAGGAGTACGCATATTTAAAGAGGAGTGTCACTTGCTTTCTAATGATGATGATCTTTTCGTCAAATAAGTTCATGAATTTATCACTGCTGAAGTGAAAGCCATCCTCTCTTGGGGAATGCTGCTTTTTAGTTAGCTTTGCGATTGTATCAAAAATTTCATTTTGGATTGTTCTTATTTTTCTCAATTAAGTTGGAAAATAGGATGATAGAGCAGCAGTGAGGGCTGGTCGGAAGACTTCCAGTTTGGTGTGGCAGCATTTCAGTTCCAATTTTCTAGAAGCTTGCTTCAGAGCTCGGGTATTTTCTGTGTACCAGGGAGCTAGTTTCTTATGACAAATGTTTTTTTTTGTTTTTAGGAGTGCGACTGCATCTAGGGTATTACGCAAGGTTAAATTGAGTTCCTCATTTAGGTGGTTATTCCTAAAGTAAAAGGCAGAAAAAAAGGTAACATTTTTGCCTAACACTGAACTTCTAACACGAGTGGGGCGGGCGTGGCTTCTTGGCCGTGATCGCAAGAGCAGCTGCTCACCGATTTGACAGCTCCAACACAGTTCCCCCTCTGACACCGCCAAAATATCGGCTATGCAGGTGTATGCTATGGCCGGTTAAGGCGTGATCTGATTGAATCTAGGCCTAAGAAAGCAATAAAGAGGGATGCAAATGATAAGGATATCCCATGATTTAGCTCCTTTCTTGGCTTCCGTCACTGGTTTCCGTCTCTGGAGAGGCCAGTTATGACTGTACGTTTGCATATAGACCTCAGCTAGGCATTAATGGCCGATCTGTCATTCAGTAGAACAGAAGCAGGTCTTTACAGCATCCAATATCCACAGACAACAGTGGTATAATGGTATATCCACTAACAGTAAGCTCTAAATTCATACTGTCAGCTGGTTTTTATCGGGCGTGTCTGCATTTTACGCGAGTCACCTTCTACACCTTCTACGATAACTTCTTGGAGCCAATCTGCAATAAAGTGGGGATGAATAATTCAAGGGCCCATTGGAACATCTTCTGTTTTAGAAAAAGTCTCCAGGAGTTAATCGTAAACAGTCAATTCTCTCTACCACCAGGTTTCACTAAGCACGCCACAGGCTAAATGGGTGTGAGGATATATTGTCATTCTGTCAGATAGGGAAGCCACACACTATGCAATCAGTACAGCCTCCTGCATGAACCAAGGGTTGAAACGATAACTTCTGTTGATACAGCTTGCAAAATTGAACATGTGCCCTTCAAAACAGATGTCATCATTATAAAACAGTTACAATCAAAACGCTATCTGCATTGTTTCAGTTGGAGAAACCCTATCAACAAACCACCATATTCCAAATCCCTAGCGAATGACCCACATTACTGACAGTTATTTCTGGCCAAACACTCAGTCACATCACCAAGCATCCCCTGTCTCATCCTCTACTGATCAAGTCAGAATAGTGAAGTACAGAGAAGGCTGGTTACTCCCAAAGGGAGTCGCTCAGTATCCACCTGACAGGGTTCGTACTTATATATTATTAACAAGTAATAAAAGGAGCCAAATAAAACCTGACAGCCATACATATATATATATATTTCTATATTATAGAGGACGCACAAAATTAGTTTGAGTCGCTCAAGGTCATTGGCTGCAATGAATCCACTGAAGAGATTTCTAAGATGAAGTGCCTAGACATTTTTAAAACAAGGGTAGAAAACGGTTGATCCATATTCATCGAGAGTATTTTAGTTTGAGCAGATGTTATCAACATGATAAATGCCAATGGTATTTTGAGAGCTTAATTCAAGGCATGTAATGCATCATGATTCCACTTAAGCTTCAGTTGAAACCCATGAGAACTGTAAGAAAAGATGACTGACCCAAAGTTGCACTGACAACAGACAGTCTTTGTTTGTTTCACTCAATATCTCTTACTCACCCTCCCTCCCTCTCTCTCCCTCCTCCAGACGAGTTTAAGTCGTTCCTGAAGAGGCTGCCCTCCACCCACTTCCTGCCGGTCAGCAGTGTCCACCTCCTCTGGGGCAGTGACTGGGACCTGCAGGCCCGCTACCGCCTGCTCCAGAGCTCCCTGGAGACCCAGAGGCTCAAGATCCAGCGCACTGCCCGCAAGCTCTTTGGCCTCAGCATCCGCTGCCACCACAACCCCAACCACCAGATGCCTAGGGAGAGGTGGGTCTCTCAGAAGCAGTAAAAAGGCATTATGTAACCCTTATAATGCTGCATTGTTTTGGATAATATAGCATTTTGATGCTGATGTTGTGGAACATGGTACCACTCAAGGGTGTTTTCACATATAGTCAGAGATAAACTGCAACATAGGTAGAGGTAGAGGAGGTTCAGTATTTTATTTCAGTGCTGCCTGTTGAAGTATTGTATGTGAATACTGTATGTGATGCATTTTGACTTTGAATTTGCTGGCTGCTATAGTTTTCTGTCCATAAAATCATGTAAACACCCAATGAAACCCAGTCCTACCTAGTATTTCACTATTTAGGATGAAAGATTATCTAACCGTGGGAGATCTCTGGACAGGTCAGTGCACAATATGCCATCACCTACTGTGACTATAGCACGTGTTGCTGCAGACATGGTACTGTGCTATGCTGTCTGAAATGGAGTCATTCATTCCACCCCTATAATGCCTGGGGTGTAGTGGAGGAAGGAGTCAGACGCAGGAGAGAGAGAGTTCAGAGTAGCGCTACTACTTTTTTCACCAACCAGGTGAAAGCAGACGCCACTCAAAACAAATGCCCCAAAAACACAGGGGAACTAAACAGTCCCAAAAACAACACACGTACACGAACAACTGTGACTTACAGGCGTGTATAATGAGTACACATAAAACAATCCCGCACACCCAGCAGGCGGGCCGGCTGGCTAATAAAGCCCAACTAATAAACCTAATTAACAACAGGCGTAACTAATAAACAGACAAGGAGGGGGAGGAAAAGGTCAGTGGCAGCTAATAGGCCGGTGACGACGAGCGCCGAGCGCCACCCGAACGAGAAGGGGAGCCACCTTCGGTAAGAGTCGTGACAACCCCAAAATATACCAGACAACATGGGCTGAAATAACACACTAAATGCTTGACGTTAAAATATCCCAAAATGTGAGCTTGGATGAATGTCAATATACAAATAGAAAGAGAAAATCCACAAAATGTATGTTTTTGTGGTTAAGGAACAAGCAGCTGTCAACTGTCACTCAGGTAGAAGGAACACACCCACGCTCGGATGCATGCTTTGGCAAAGGGTTTGTTCGAAGGGTTTATCAAAGCAGTACATACTCCGTGCTCGGCAGAGCACACATCAAGGATGCCTGATGGCACTGTGAAGAGAAACTTTGTTTATTCGTTTCTGTACTGTGTGTGTGTGTGTGTGTGTGTGTGTGTGTGTGTGTGTGTGTGTGTGTGTGTGTGTGTGTGTGTGTGTGTGTGTGTGTGTGTGTGTGTGTGTGTGTGTGTGTGTGTGTGTGTGTGTGTGTGTGTGTGTGTGTGTGTGTGTGTGTGCGTGCGTACGTGCGTGTCTGTGAATTATTGTGTGTCTGTGTGTGCGTGTATGTGTGTGTGAGTGAATGATTGTGTGCCTGTGTGTGTATGTTTGCGTGTGCGCATGCATCCGTGGAAGTAAGAGATGCACTGTGTCAATAGGCATAATTTCCTTCAGACCAGTAGCCACATCCATGTTTCTCTTTGATACCACCAATACAGCATAAACTAGACATAGTGATACTACTGTTTGTATCATGTTTTCTCTGGAGACATACAGTACACAGGGCTGATATGATGAATTAGTCCCTTGCTGTTGGGCTTAGTTCATATACATAAATAACTGGTTTAACAATTTGTTTTTATATTCAAGCACACATATTAGCAGGTAGGCTGTGCACTCCCACAGCTTTTAGGATAGGTTAAGGTGAAATCTTGTTCTGAATTTCATCTAAATCTGTATGCAATATAGTGCAATGCAACTCTATTTAAAAAGCACACAAATCCACACCAGCACCAGTACATCCAGCACTGGTAGAGGCAGCAGTAGACCTTGTTGTCCTGCTGCTCAGAATTGAACTGAGGGCCCAGCCTCTCTGGTGGCATGGCCTTTGCCCTGAAGAGCCGAGTTGGAGAGAGAAAAGACTGCCTGTTACAACCAAGCAAGCCCTTCTACTGATCTACTGCCCGCTGATGGGACACAAGTCTATAATAATAGGGAGCAAGGCTGCTGTAGTCCCCCTCGGACTCCGGTAGTGGAGAGCCTTGGACAACTGCAGTAACAATATTAACAATATTAGTCCAGTCTCTCCAGGTTTGGAGGAGGTTTCTCCACAGTGTGACCCTACTGTGGAAGGCTACTTGGCTCCAGACCTGCAGGGGGAAACCCAGGGAGGACTTTGATTGTTGTGGCTTGACCTCTGTCTGCTCCCTATAGTCTAATTGATAATCTTAAGGATCTGACCTATTTTTTCAATTTCCGCCTAAAATGACATACCCAAATCTAACTGCCTGTAGCTCAGGACCTGAAGCAAGGATATGCATATTTTTTATAGCATTTGAAAGGACACTTTGACGTTTGTGGAAATGTGAAAATAATGTAGGGGAATATAGCACATTACAACTGGTAAAAGATAAAATAAAGGAAAAAAAATGTGTCTTTGAAATGCAAGAGAAATGCCATTATATCACTTAGGAATCTACGCGGAATTTAGATTTTGGCCGCTAGATGGCAACAATGTATGTGCAAAGCTTTAGACTATTCCAATGAACCATTGCATATCTATTTGAAATGTTGTATAAAGACTGCCAAAATGTGCCTAACTGGTTTATTAATACATTTTCAAGTTCATAACTGTGCACTCTCCTCAAAGAACATGGTATTCTTTCACTGTAATAGCTACTGTAATTTGGACAGTGAAATTAAATTAACAAGAATTTAAGCTTTCTGCTCATATCAGATATGTCTATATCCTGGGAAATGTTCTTGTTACTTACAGCCTCATGCTAATCACATTAGCTTATGTTAGCTCAACCGTCCTGCGGAGGGGACACCGATCCTGTAGAGGTTTTAAATCTCTACCAATAATCACTGTTACACAATCCACAGGCAATCTACACGCATAGCTGGACCGTACCCTTTTAAACATTGATGGTGTTTTTGCAGGGATAATGAGTGGAATATTCAAAGCAGCACAGAGTAGAGCTTCATCGTCGGTTTCTTTTTAGCATGCTGTGGTAATGGATGTACTGCAGAACTAGGATCATGAGATTTTGTGTTTTACTGTGAGCCACTACGTTTTTCCTCATGGTCAAGAAATACTCCTGGCCCTCTGCATAAACAAATGACTACACAACCATGAACCATGTGCATAAGTCATATTTTCATAGGCTTAAGCTTGAGCTACAGTGAAGGATGGTGTTTGCTTATTTAAGCCTGGTTGCCATTTCATGGACACATACGCCATATCTCTAAGATAAATGTGTTATTCCATCAAAGAACCGACTGTAATTAAATGAGCAACCAAAGCGTGGCGTCCGTCTCTACATATGAAAGGCCTCAGATAAGTCTCTGTCCCTCAGTGATGGCTAGCTCTAATTGCAGTCATTTGTCATTAAGTCATTCAGCAGAAGCTCTTATCAAAAGCAACTTACAATATTGAGTGCATGCATTTCCATACTGGGCCACTGTGGGAATCAAACCCACAATGCTGGTATCATAAGCGGCAGTTTCTACCAACTGAGCCACACTGTACCTCATCAGCCTGGAGCTGTTAGACTGGAGGTGGAATGAGCTCACATTAGAAAAACATGAGATGTGTTACGAGGTAAAAACAATATGTTTTTAATGGTAACCAATATCAAATAGCATAACTCCCGACCAAGTAATCGGCATCTGTGTCTATGTATCAAAGTAATTATCCTTAGACAGACTTTAGCATGTTTACCGATTTGACTTTGACAGGGTTATGGATGTTAAGATACACTCCATGACCAAAAGAATGTGGACACCTGCTCGTAGAACATCTACTTCCAAAATCATGGGCATTAATATGGAGTTGGTCCTCCTATGCTCTTACAACAGCCTCCACTCTTCTGGAAAGGCTTTCCACTAGATGTTGGAACATTGCTGAAGGGACTTGCTTCCATTCAGCCACAAGACCATAAGTGAGGTCGGACACTGATGTTGGGCGATTAGGCCTGGCTCACAGTTGGTGTTCCAATTCATCCCAAAGGTATTCGATGGGGTGAGGTCAGGGCTCTGTGCAGGCCAGTCAAGTTCTTCCACACCAATCTTGACAAACAATTTCTGTATGGACCTCACTTTGTGCATGGGGGCGTTGTTATGCTGAAACAGGAAAGGGCTTTCCACAAAATCGTCTAGAATGTCATTGTATGCTGTAGCGTTAAGATTTCCCCTCATAGGAACTAAGTGGCCTAGCCCGAAACATGAAAAACAGCCCCAGACCATTATTCCTCCTCCTCCAAAATGTACAGTTGGCACTATGAATTTGAGCAGGTAGCGTTCTCCTGAGATCCGCCAAACCCAGATTCGTTCATCAGATTGCAAGACGGTGAAGCTTGATTCATCACTCCAGAGAACGCGTTTCCACTGCTCCAGAGTCCAATGGTGGTGAGCTTTATATCACTCCAGCCGACGCTTGGCATTGCGCATGGTGATTTTAGGCCTGTGTGCGGCTGCTCGGCCACACATAACCAGAAACCAGAAAGCCAAATCCGCTCATTTGAAGGGGTGTCCATATACTTTTGCATATGTAGTGCATGTCTGGTACATAATAACTCCCTCACATAAGAACTTCTATCAGTAATGAAATGTCCTCCAATGTAATGCACCAATAGGACAATTATGTCATTCAATCATCAGTATCGTCAAATATACAGTGCCTTGCGAAAGTATTCGGCTCCCTTGAACTTTGCAAACTTTTGCCACATTTCAGGCTTCAACCATAAAGATATAAAACTGTATTTTTTTGTGAAGAATCAACAACAAGTGGGACACAATTATGAAGTTGAACGACATTTATTGGATATTTCAATTTTTTTTAACAAATCAAAAACTGAAAAATTGGGCGTGCAAAATTATTCAGACCCCTTAAGTTAATACTTTGTAATACCTTTTGCTGCAATTACAGCTGTAAGTCGCTTGGGGTATGTCTCTATCAGTTTTGCACATCGAGAGACTGAAATGTTTTCCCATTCCTCCTTGCAAAACAGCTCGAGCTCAGTGAGGTTGGATGGAGAGCATTTGTGAACAGCAGTTTTCAGTTCTTTCCACAGATTCTCGATTGGATTCAGGTCTGGACTTTGACTTGGCCATTCTAACACCTGGATATGTTTATTATGTTTATTTTTGAACCATTCCATTGTAGATTTTGCTTTATGTTTTGGATCATTGTCTTGTTGGAAGACAAATCTCCATCCCAGTCTCAGGTCTTTTGCAGACTCCATCAGGTTTTCTTCCAGAATGGTCCTGTATTTGGCTCCATCCATCTTCCCATCAATTTTAACCATCTTCCCTTCCCTGGGTGATGGGCTGTGTTGCTTTTACGCCAAACATAACGTTTTGCATTGTTGCCAAAAAGTTCAATTTTGGTTTCATCTGACCAGAGCACCTTCTTCCACATGTTTGGTGGGTCTCCCAGGCGGTTTGTGGCAAACTTTAAACAACACTTTTTATGGATATCTTTAAGAAATGGCTTTCTTCTTGCCACTCTTCCATAAAGGCCAGATTTGTGAAATATACGACTGATTGTTGTCCTATGGACAGAGTCTCCCACCTCAGCTGTAGATCTCTGCAGTTCATCCAGAGTGATCATGGGCCTCTTGGCTGCATCTCTGATCAGTCTTCTCCTTGTATGAGCTGAAATTTTAGAGGGATGGCCAGGTCTTGGTAGATTTGCAGTGGTCTGATACTCCTTTCATTTCAATATTATCGCTTGCACAGTGCTCCTTGGGATGTTTAAAGCTTGGGAAATCTTTTTGTATCCAAATCCGGCTTTAAACTTCTTCACAACAGTATCTCGGACCTGCCTGGTGTGTTCCTTGTTCTTCATGATGCTCTCTGTGCTTTTAACGGACCTCTGAGACTATCACAGTGCAGGTGCATTTATACGGAGACTTGATTACACACAGGTGGATTGTATTTATCATCATTAGTCATTTAGGTCAACATTGGATCATTCAGAGATCCTCACTGAACTTCTGGAGAGAGTTTGCTGCACTGAAAGTAAAGGGGCTGAATAATTTTGCACGTCCAATTTTTCAGTTTTGGATTTGTTAAAAAAGTTTGAAATATCCAATAAATGTTGTTCCACTTCATGATTGTGTCCCACTTGTTGTTGATTCTTCACAAAAAAATACAGTTTTATATCTTTATGTTTGAAGCCTGAAATGTGGCAAAAGGTCGCAAAGTTCAAGGGGGCCGAATACTTTCGCAAGGCACTGTAGCTAGTTTAGCCTACTCAAACACCTGCCTCAAACAGAGAGGGGTGGTAAGTTAGCTAGCTGGCTAAGGCTATCCAGGTAGCAAATCCGGTGAACGGGTCAGGGTTCCATAGCCGCAGGCAGAACAGTTGAAACTGGAGCAGCAGCATGGCCAGGTGGACTGGGGACAGCAAGGAGTTATCATGCCAGGTAGTCCTGAGGCATGGTCCTAGGGCTCAGGGCCTCCGAGAGAGAGAAAGAAAGAGATAAAGAGAGAGAGCATTCTTAAATTCACACAGGACACCGGATAAGATAGGAGACGCACTCCAGATATAACAAACTGACCCTAGTCAGTGACTCAACCTACTCAAGTGATGCACCCCTCCTAGGGACGGCATGAAAGAGCACCAGTAAGCCAGTGACTCAGCCCCTGTAATAGGGTTAGAGGCAGAGAATCCCAGTGGAGAGATTGGAACCGGCCAGGCAGAGACAGCAAGGGCGGTTCGTTGCTCCAGAGCCTTTCCATTCACCTTCACACTCCTGGGCCAGTCTACACTCAATCATAGGAACCCCTGAAGAGATGAGTCATCAGTAAAGACTTAAAGGTTGAGACCTAGTCTGCGTCTCTCACATGAGTAGGCAGACCATTCCATAAAAATGGAGCTCTATAGGAGAAAGCACTGCCTCCAGCTGTTTGCTTAGAAATTCTAGGGACAATTAGGAGGCCTGAGTCTTGTGACCATAGCTTACGTGTAGGTATGTACGGCAGGACCAAATCAGAGAGATAGGTAGGAGCAAGCCCATGTATTGCTTTGTAGGTTAGCAGTAAAACCTTGAAATCAGTCCTTGCCTTAACAGGAAGCCAGTGTAGGGAGGCTAGCGCTGGAGTAATATGATCACATTTTTTTGTTCTAGTCAGGATTCTAGCAGCCGTATTTAACACTGACTGAAGTTTATTTAGTGCTTTATCCGGGTAGCCGGAAAGTAGAGCATTGCAGTAGTCTAACCTAGAAGTAACAAAAGCATGGATACATTTATCTGCATCATTTTTGGACAGAAAGTTTCTGATTTTTGCAATGTTACGTAGATGGAAAAAAGCTGTCCTTGAAACAGTCTCCATATGTTTGTCAAAAGAGAGATCAGGGTCCAGAGTAATGCCGAGGTCCTTCACAGTTTTATTTGAGACGATTGTACAACCATCAAGATTAATTGTCAAATTCAACAGAAGATCTCTTTGTTTCATGGGACCTAGATCTATCATCTCTGTTTTGTCCGAGTTTAAAAGTAGAAAGTTTGCAGCCATCCACTTCCTTATGTCTGAAACACAGGCTTCTAGCGAGGGCAATGTTGGGGCTCCACCATGTTTCATTAAAATGTTCAGCTGTGTGTCATCCGGATAGCAGTGAAAGTTAACATTATGTTTTCGAATGACATCCCCAAGAGGTAAAATATATACTGAAAACATTAGTGGTCCTAAAATGGAACCTTGAGGAACACCGGAATTTACAGTTGATTTGTCAGAGGTCAAATCATTCACAGAGACAAACGGATATCTTTCCGACAGATAAGATCTAAACCAGGCCAGAACTTGTCCGTGAAGACCAATTTGGGTTTCCAATCTCTCCAAAAGAATGTGGTGATCGATGGTATCAAAAGCAGCACTAAGGTCTAGGAGCACAAGGACAGATGCAGAGCCTTGGTCTAATGCCATTAAAAGGTCATTTACCACCTTCACAAGTGCAGTCTCAGTGCTATGATGGGGTCTAAAACCAGACTGAAGCATTTTGTATACATGTTTTGTCTTCAGGAAAGCAGTGAGTTGCAGCGCAACAGCTTTTTCTAAAAATGTTGAGAGGAATGGAAGATTCGATATAGGCCGATAGTTTTTATATTTTGTGAGTCAAGGTTTGGCTCTTTCAAGAGAGGCTTTATTACTGCCACTTTTAGTGAGTTTGGTACACACCCGGTGGATATAGAGCCGTTTATTATGTTCAACATAGGAGGGCCAAGCACAGGAAGCAGCTCCTTCAGTAGTTGGAGCTGGGTCCAGTATGCAGCTTGAAGGTTTAGAGGCCGTGATTATTTTCATCAATGTGTCAAGTGATTAAGTGCTGAAACACTTGAGTGTCTCTCTTGAATCTAGGTCCTGTCAGAGTTGTGCAGACTCAGGACAACTGAGCTTTGGAGGAATACGCAGATTTAAAGAGGAGTCCGTAATTTGCTTTCTAATGATCATGATCTTTTCCCCAAAGATGTTCATGAATTTATTACTGCTGAAGTGAAAGCCATCCTCACTTGGGGAATGCTGCTTTTTAGTTTTCTGTGTGACAGTATCAAAAATACATTTTGGATTGTTCTCATGATGGGTATAGGGAAAATGTGAGAATCGTGTAGTAGCAGAAACATATCGATGTTACATTGAGCTGGGTGAATGGAATATGAATGACAGTTGTCCAATATGCTGTAATAGAAAAAAGGCCATGCTCCCCCCATAAAACCTCCTCCGTAATCTTAAACGGCACCGACCACACACACACAAAACTCCAGTTATTGACAATGAATTCAATGGGGGATATATGGAATAATATGAGTATGCCTGCCTCTCATATGTAAATTAATATATAATAAAACTAATAGGAATGGTTCAATCTTTGTGGCGTAAACGTCCACAAAATATTTTAAATGTATTTAGTTTTTTCATTTGTGATAATGCGTAGAATCCGTAGATTAAGCATCAACATTTTTCTCAATAGTCCAATAAGTACCCGAATGCAGGGAAAAGGAAGACTAGGGCCTTATACCTCAAGTTTTGTGTCAATGCCAGAGGACTACACTCTTAGAAGAAAATAGAAGAAAAGGGTTGTCCCCATAGGAGAACTCTTTTTGATTCCAGGGAGAACCCTTTTTTGGTTCCATGTAGAACCCTCTGTGGAAAGGGTTCTACCTGGAACCCAAAACAGCTATACCGGGAACCAAAAATGGTTCTTCAAAGGGTTCTCCTATGGGGACAGTCGAATAACCCTTTTAGTTTCTCAATATAACCTTTTTTTCTTAGTGTATTGTGTTCTCTGAAGCTTTGGAGACAAGTTTGTCAAAATGGTGTTCTGTACAGTTTACCCTTGCTACAAACATAATTGAAAACATGTCTATAAATTTTGTCTGTCAACTTTGTTTGTTTAGTCATGGTACATTTATCAATCTCCTCTGTGAAACATTCAAGACTCCTCTCAAGATTCAAGATGCTCTTACATGAGCACTGGAACCTATTTTACAGCGCAACACAATGGCCATTGGCTTTGTCTTTATGTCCTGTAGAGATAAGAGCGGGATGAATTTGTGGCCATCAACAAAAGCATTATTTTCTCAAAGTGCATAGTAGGGTCAATGTTGCGGGACATGCATTCAGCCTTGTCTTTGTTATTTCATCATGTTACTCTTATCCTTGGATACTCCTCAGTTAAGGAGAACACAAAGAGATAGGGACCTTTATCTGGGTAGGACTGAAAATATATGCAGACATTATGAAGACTGCCTTATAAGTACATCTGCTTTTTGTCAGTTTAATCAGTGTTCACAAAGTAATGGATTCAGGTTGATGCAAGAATTGCTAACTAAAGACACTGCAAAGATGAAAATGTTAAATGGATTAAAATATATTTTCTCAGATCTGAACTTAATTTGTTCAGAATCAGTGCTAACGCAAAGTAAAACTTTCCAATCATGTATCCATACAGCTAAAGGAGTTTTTACTTTTTGGAATCTGTCTCATTATAATTGTACATTAATCCTCAAATCCTCATATCCTACAACCTATTTCACATCCCAGAGGAGAAAAAGTAGTTTGAGTCTGAAGAGTGTTTCCTCTCTCCCCTTCCCATGCCCTACCCATGGTTCATTTTGGGATGGCTTGGGGCTCCCTGGCCTTTCAAGCACCAGGTCATCCGTCGTTGTTACCATGCCGGTTCATTAGCATATCAGGCTAACCTTTTAGCTCATTTCTCTCAATCCTCTCCTAGAAATCAGGATTCTGGATTCACCCTCATCTCACTGTCTCCCAGTAGAGCGTTTCAGTACTGTCAAGTTGACAGAAAGGGATGCCTGAGGGAGAATAAGAGACGCGTTTTGCATAGGAAATAATGCTGCCATCCCACATGAAGGAAATAAAGGAACTCCGTCTTTGAGGAATACATTATCCCCTCCAATGACTACACCCTTACAAACAGTACCAGGCTGTGGCAGTGACAGTGGAATTTAATCCTCAGACTTTAACACTGAGTTTGTGCTTGCTAAACAGTCATTAATAATGGTGCATTTGTTTTATCCCTGTATCTCCCCTCCCATTGTTGTATTTTCCCTGTCGCTCACTCTGGCTCTGACACTCTGTTTCTTCTTCTCCTCCTTTCTTCTTCTCCTCCTTTCTTTTCTCTCTTTCGCTTTCTTTCTTTCCTTCCACTTACTTCCATTATCTTTCTCTCTATCCATTCTCCAGGTCTGTGATGCAGTGGCTAAACAGGGTCCAGTCCTTCCTCTACTGCAATGAGAATGGTTTCTGGGGGACCTTCCTGGAGAGCCAGAGGACGTGCGTGTGCCACACGGGTGTCACCCTATGCCAGAGACCCATCCCATGTATCATCGGGGGCAACAACAGCTGTGCCATGTGCAGCCTGGCCAACATCTCACAGTGCGGCTCCTGCAATAAGGGCTACAAGCTGTACAGAGGTCGCTGTGAGCCCCAGAACGTGGACTCTGAGCGCAGCGAGCAGTTCATCAGCTTCGAGACCGACCTGGACTTCCAGGACCTGGAGCTCAAGTACTTGCTCCAGAAGATGGACTCGCGTCTCTACATCCACACCACCTTCATAAGCAACGAGATCCGCCTGGAGACATTCTTCGACCCACGGTGGCGCAAGCGCATGTCCCTGACCCTGAAGAGCAACAAGAACCGGATGGACTACCTCCACATGATCAACGGACTGTCCATGAAGATCTGCCAGATGCGCAACAGCAGCATTGACCCCATGTTCTTTGTTTACGTTAACCCGTTCAGCGGCAGCCACTCGGAGGGTTGGAGCATGCCCTTTGGGGAGCACGGCTACCCGCGCTGGGAGAAAACAAGGCTGGGGAACTCCCAGTGCTTCAACTGGACCCTGCTGCTAGGCAACCGGTGGAAGACGTTCTTTGAGACAGTACACATCTACCTACGAAGCCGAGCCAAGGTGCCCACCGGCCTGCGCAACGATACGGGCCACGGTCCCGTCGACTTGTCCGATCCTAACAAGCGCCAGATCTACATCAAGATCTCTGACATCCAGGTGTTTGGCTACAGCTTGCGCTTCAACGCTGACCTGCTCCGCAGCGCCGTGCAGCAGGTGAACCAGTCGTACACACAGGGGACTCAGTTTTACTCCTCCTCCTCTGTCATGCTCTTGCTACTGGACATTAGGGAGCGGATTAACCGCCTGGCCCCTCCAGTGGCGCCCGGGAAACCCCAGCTGGACCTGTTTTCATGTATGCTGAAGCACAGGCTCAAGCTGAACAACAGCGAGATGATCCGGGTCAACCATGCCTTGGACATGTACAACACAGAGATACTGAAACAATCAGATCACCTGACTACCAAACTCTGCTGAGATACAGTAAACAAACAAACAAAAAGAAGATCAAACAGATTCTAAAAATAGAACTGTTTGGGAATATTCCTTTTTATTTACTTATCTCTTTTTTTTCTTTTTGGACCTTTTTGTTCTGCCTTTTGATGTAATATTAACAACTTTGTAAGTGTAATTGTTAAAGAGAAATCCAAAACATTGATGACGCCTTTATTTGGATAAAGAAGAAGATTCATAGAAACCACTTTAAAGACTGTACCATATTTGTCCCAGCATGTCTGTCATTTCCTAAAATAGCATAAAAAGAGAATAAGAAAAAAATGTATCCATCTTCTGGTGACAAAGAGGCCTTTATTTTACTCTAAGGGAACAAAGGTTATATCTGAAACTGCCATTCTTTACTAAGTTAAACCTTTTTAGTCGCATTAGGGCAGAACAGATATCATCCTTTTATTTCAGTGAATATGCTTTATCAACAAACAAAATATTACAAATATGTAAAAGGACAGTTTAATACAGTATGAAGGCATTTATACATTTTAAGGGTTAAATAACCTAGCAAACTGTAAACTGTAAGCGTTAGCTATATATTCTCTTTGAAAAATTGATAATCCATGACAAGTCTGCATACCGTTCTTTGTGTAGTAAGGTTTAAGGCAGCGGATAGTCATTTCATGTCAAATAACGGAAGCCAGCTGTTTATATACTGTATGTGTATACCTTTATTTCGCCTGATGCTTATTGATGTTTGTTAATTGAATGTGTCATTTGAGAGCGAGGGAATCCAGGAAAAGCTAAAAACTTGTCTTTAGGCACTTACCTCCCATGTTTGAAATTCTACCTGCATTTCCCATGAGGTGGTTTCTTCTGGTGCCTGAGTATATATTGTGGTCTGAAGATGAACAATCAATGCTACTTCGTACAGCTTTGCAAAATGTACACCTTGTGACTGCTGATGTGTCAAGCTTTACGGCACATGGATCATTCACGTACATCTGCAACAGACACCATAAAAGCCATACATTTCCCTGAGTACACATAAGACATGGCAAAGCACCCCATACATTTTTCAAAAACATGACAAATGTCCCATTTGTGTTTTTTATGTAGTTGTTATTTCCCCCCCCCAATTAATTTAAAATGTAGGACAGCACAGTGGACAAAGAGAGTATATTCTGTGGAATTATGGGATGACATTGTAAAGTCATTGGATTTCTTTTAAATAGAGTGAACCCAGATGAGAAACAGATGAGAAATATAAAAGCTTCAAATACTTCTGTTGATTTTAATCTTTATTTTCTTAATGCCACGTTGGAGCTTAACTTTCTAATGACCATGCAAAACAGATTTTAACCCTCAGAAACAAGGTTGTTTAATATTTCTAGTCATACTTTATTCAAAGCACCGGCATGAAATATGTTTATAGCTATATATAGCTACAGAATTTAACATAATGTCAAACGTCATACTATCTCAGAAGTATCAAAGAACACTACCTATATTATTATTAAGTGCCTGTTACCTATCCCTTTCAAATACTTAGAGGGAAATTGCTCTTAGTTTAGTTACAGTACAAACATAGACATTCAAAGGAATTTAGACCATATCAATGCAGATCTGTTGCTCATCTCATCCAGAGATACATGTTTTCTACCTAAAGGCCGGCTGGTTTGTGCATGTGGGAAAATTAACCATCAGTAAGAGATTGAAGTCTCAATTTCCTGACACTGTCTCTCCTATGTACATTATACCTGTAAATAGAAACGTTGTGTTGTAATAGTTATAACATCAAAGACAACATGAATTATAGTAATTTCAAGAGAACAAAAGAGGCCATTATTACTGAGAATAACCACAATTACTGTTGGTGTACCTTGCACAAATTACAATTACACTCCATTCTCAAGTTATTTACTTCATTATGAATCTCAGAGAGGGATGGTAATTTCTGACTGTTTTGATCAAAGTATATGAAATATACAATATGAAATGAGTTAGTTTTGACCACTGCATACATGAAACAAGCACACATTAGCTCTATCAGCATAACATCACTGCAATGTTCCATGGCTACATTTGAAGATACAGCTCCTAATACCTTGCATATGTAATTTTTGCTGTTATGTTGAAATCATTATATCAGCTTATTTCAAATGAATGTTTCATATAATAATCTATTTCTCATTAAAAGGCTATATTTAATAAAAAGCGCAATGTTTGTCTTTACCGCAACACTGGACAGTAGTCACAATAGATGGGACATAGGCAAGGTTGTAATTTCTGTCATTGGACATTGCTTTGTTTACATAGAAAAATGCCATGCGTTTTGCTTTCAATGAGGCCCAGACCAACCCTAAAAAGTAAATGTTTATGTAAACCAAGAGACAACGACAACAGGGTGGATTAGCATTTATTTCTTTATTCAAAACGTCCTGTTTAGTTATCACAACAACACCCACACAGTACCGCATTAAACCCTTGTTGTACTGCTTGTTGTGATGTAACTGTAATTTAGCGTTTGATGGTTAAATTCTTGATGGGATCGGTGGATGATTACTAAAATACACTGCTCAAAAAATAAAGGGAACACTAAAATAACACATCCTAGATCTGAATGAATGAAATATTTACATAGTTGAAAGTGCTGACAATAAAATCACACACAAATGATCAATGGAAATCAAATTTATCAACCCATGGAGGTCTGGATTTGGAGTCGCACTCAAAATAAAAGTGGAAAACCACAATACAGGCTGATCCAACTTAACTTAATGTCCTTAATTAAAACAAGTCAAAATGAGGCTCAGTAGTGTGTGTGGCCTCCACGTGCCTGTGTGACCTCCCTACAATGCCTGGGCATGCTCCTGATGAGATGGCGTATGGTCTCCTGAGGGATCTCCTCCCAGACCTGGACTAATGCATCCGCAAACTCCAGGACAGTCTGTAGTGCAATGTGGCGTTGATGGATGGAGCGAAACATGATGTCCCAGATGTGCTCAATTGGATTCAGGTCTGGGGAACGGGCGGGCCAGTCCATAGCATCAATGCCTACCTCTTGCAGGAACTGCTGACACACTCCAGCCACATGAGGTCTAGCATTGTCTTGCATTAGGAGGAACCCAGGGCCAACCGCACCAGCATATGGCCTCACAAGGGGTCTGAGGATCTCATCTCGGTACCTAATGGCAGGGTACCTCTGGCGAGCACATGGAGGCCCCCCAAAGAAATGCCACCCCACACCATGACTGACCCACCGCCAAACCTGTCATGCTGGAGGATATTGCAGGCAGCAGAACGTTCTCCACGGCGTCTCCAGACTCTGTCACATGTGCTCAGTGTGAAGCTGCTTTCATCTGTAAAGAGCACAGGGCGCCAGCGGCGAATTTGCCAATCTTGGTGTTATCTGGCAAATGCCAAATGTCCTGCACGGTATTGGGCTGTAAGCACAACCCCCAACTGTGGACGTCGGGCACTCATACCACCTTCATGGAGTCTGTTTCTAACGGTTTGAGCAGACACATGCACATTTGTGGCCTGCTGGAGGTCATTTTGCAGGGCTCTGGCAGTGCTCCTCCTGCTCCTCCTTGCGCAAAGGCGGAGGTAGCGGTCCTGCTGCTGGGTTGTTGCCCTGCTACGGCCTCCTCCACGTTTCCTGATGTACTGGCCTGTCTCCTGGTAGCGCCTCCATGCTCTGGACACTACGCTGACAGACACAGCAGCAGGATTAACTTCCGGCGCCGACAGAGATGGCCGCCTTGCTTCGCGTTCCTAGGAAACTATGCAGTTTTTTTTATGTGTTATTTCTTACATTGGTACCCCAGGTCATCTTCGGTTTCATTACATACAGTCGAGAAGAACTACTGAATATAAGAGCAGCGTCAACTCACCATCAGTACGACCAAGAATATGACTTTCGCGAAGCGGATCCTGTGTTCTGCCTTTCACCCAGGACAACGGAATGGATCCCAGCCGGTGACCCAAAAAAACGACTTCGTAAAAGAGGGAAACGAAGCGGTCTTCTGGTCAGACTCCGGAGATGGGCACATCGCGCACCACTCCCTAGCATACCTCTCGCCAATGTGCAGTCTCTTGACAACAAGGTTGATGAAATCCGAGCAAGGGTAGCATTCCAGAGGGACATCAGAGACTGTAACGTTCTTTGCTTCACGGAAACATGGCTCACTCGAGAGACGCTGTCAGAGTCGGTGCAGCCAGCTGGTTTCTCCACGCATCGCACCGACAGAAACAAACATCTTTCTGGTAAGAAGAGGGGCGGGGCGTATGCTTTATGGTTAACGAGACGTGGTGTGGTCACAACAACATACAGGAACTCAAGTCCTTCTGTTCACCTGATTTAGAATTCCTCACAATCAAATGTCGACCGCATTATCTACCAAGGGAATTCTCTTTGATTATAATCACAGCCGTATATATTTCCCCCCCCAAGCAGACACATCGATGTCTCTGAACTAACTTTGACTCTTTGCAAACTGGAATCCACATATCCTGAGGCTGCATTCATTGTAGCTGGGGATTTTAACAAGGCTAATCTGAAAACCTGACTCCCTAAATTGTATCAGCATATCGATTGCGCAACCAGGGATGGTAAAACCTTGGATCATTGCTATTCTAACTTCCGCGACGCATATAAGGCCCTCCCCCGCCCTCCTTTTGGAAAAGCTGACCACGACTCCATTTTGTTGCTCCCTGCCTACAGACAGAAGCTAAAACAAGAAACTCCCGCACTGAGGTCTGTTCAACGCTGGTCCGACCATTCTGATTCCACGCTCCAAGACTGCTTCCATCACGTGGACTGGGATATGTTTCGTATTGCGTCAAACAAGAACATTGACGAATACGCTGATTCGGTGAGCGAGTTCATTAGAACATGTGTTGAAGATCCCATAGCAACAATTAAAACATTCCCAAACCAGACACCGTGGATTGATGGCAGCATTCGTGTGAAACTGAAAGCGCGAACCACTGCTTTTCATCAGGGCAAGGTGACCGGAAACATGACCGAATACAAACAGTGTAGCTATTATCAAACAAGCTAAGCGTCAGTATAGAGACAAAGTAGAATCGCAATTCAATGGCTCAGACACAAGAGGTATGTGGCAGGGTCTACAGTCAATCACAGATTACAAAAAGAAAACCAGCCCAGTAACGGACCAGGATGTCTTGCTCCCAGGCAGACTAAATAACTTTTTTGCCCGCTTTGAGGACAATACAGTGCCACTGACACGGCCCGCAACCAAAACATGCGGACTCTCCTTCACTGCAGCCGAGGTGAGTAAAACATTTAAACGTGTGAACACTCGTAAGGCTGCAGGCCCAGACGGCATCCTGAGCCACGCCCTCAGAGCATGCGCAGACCAGCTGGCTGGTGTGTTTACGGACATATTCAATCAATCCTTATCCCAGTCTGCTGTTCCCACATGCTTCAAGAGGACCACCATTGTTCCTGTTCCCAAGAAAGCTAAGGTAACTGAGCTAAACGACTACTGCCCCGTAGCACTCACTTCCGTCATCATGAAGTGCTTTGAGAGACTAGTCAAGGACCATATCACCTCCACCCTACCTGACACCCTAGACCCACTCCAATTTGCTTACCGCCCGAATAGGTCCACAGACGATGCAATCTCAACCACACTGCACACTGCCCTAACCCATCTGGACAAGAGGAATACCTATGTGAGAATGCTGTTTTTCGACTACAGCTCAGCATTTAACACCATAGTACCCTCCAAACTCGTCATCAAGCTCGAGACCCTGGGTCTCGACCCCGCCCTGTGCAACTGGGTACTGGACTTCCTGACGGGCCGCCCCCAAGGGGTTGAGGGTAGGTAACAATCCCACTCCACCCCGCTGATCCTCAACACTGGGGCCCCACAAGGGTGCGTTCTGAGCCCTCTCCTGTACTCACTGTTCACCCACGACTGCGTGGCCATGCACGCCTCCAACTCAATCATCAAGTTTGCAGACGACACAACAGTGTTAGGCTTGATTACCAACAACGACGAGACGGCCTACAGGGAAGAGGTGAGGGCCCTCGGAGTGTGGTGTCAGGAAAATAACCTCACACTCAACGTCAACAAAACTAAGGAGATGATTGTGGACTTCAGGAAACAGCAGAGGGAACACCCCCTATCCACATCGATGGGACAGTAGTGGAGAGGGTAGTAAGTTTTAAGTTCCTCGGTGTACACATCACAGACAAACTGAATTGGTCCACCCACACAGACAGCATCGTGAAGAAGGCGCAGCAGCGCCTCTTCAACCTCAGGATGCTGAAGAAATTTGGCTTGTCACCAAAAGCACTCACAAACTTCTACAGATGCACAATCGAGAGCATCCTGTCAGGCTGTATCACCGCCTGGTACGGCAACTGCTCCGCCCACAACCGTAAGGCTCTCCAGAGGGTAGTGAGGTCTGCACAACGCATCACCGGGGGCAAACTACCTGCCCTCCAGGACACCTACACCACCCGATGTCACTGGAAGGCCATAAAGATCATCAAGGACAACAACCATCCGAGCCACTGCCTGTTCACCCCGCTATCATCCAGAAGGTGAGGTCAGTACAGGTGCATCAAAGCTGGGACCGAGAGACTGAAAAACAGCTTCTATCTCAAGGCCTTCAGACTGTTAAACAGCCACCACTAACATTGAGTGGTTGCTGCCAACACACTGACTCAACTCCAGCCACTTTAATAATGGGAATTGATGGGAATTGATGTAAAATATATCACTAGCCACTTTAAACAATGCTACTTAATATAATGTTTACATACCCTACATTATTCATCTCATATGCATACGTATATACTGTACTCTATATCATCTACTGCATCTTTATGTAATACATGTATCACTAGCCACTTTAAACTATGCCACTTTGTTTACATACTCATCTCATATGTATATACTGTACTCAATACCATCTACTGCATCTTGCCTATGCCGCTCTGTACCATCACTCATTCAAATATCTTTATGTACATATTCTTTATCCCTTTACACTTGTGTGTATAAGGTAATAGTTTTGGAATTGTTAGTTGGATTACTCGTTGGTTATTACTGCATTGTCGGAACTAGAATCACAAGCATTTCGCTACACTCGCATTAACATCTGCTAACCATGTGTATGTGACAAATACATTTGATTTGATTTGATTTTGATTTGACCTTCTTGCCACAGCTCGCATTGATGTGCCATCATGGATGAGCTGCACTACCTGAGCGACTGGTGTGGGTTGTAGACTCCATCTCATGCTACCACTAGAGTGAAAGCACCGCCAGCATTCAAAAGTGAGCCAGGAAGCATAGAAACTGAGAAGTGGTCTGTGGCCACCACCTGTCTATAATTTCCACCTGTTGTCTATTCCATTTGCACAACAGCATGTGAAATGTATTGTCAATCAGTGTTGCTTCCTAAGTGGACAGTTTGATTTCACAGAAGTGTGATTGACTTGGAGTTACATTGTGTTCCCTTTATTTTTTTGAGCAGTGTATGTTCCAGTGAGATATGCTGTACAGTACAATAATCCTTATCACTGTGTTGTGAAATACCTCTCCTAAACATTACATTTCCCTTTGGTATGTATCCTAAAGGTTGGAAAACCGCCAGCTTTTCAGTCTCTCACCTCACTGTAGGTAACGGTCAGTATTTGTGCTTGTACAGCATTTATCAAATCAGCTTATGAGTCATCTCTACAGTACAAACCACACACACTTCACCCATACATCAATTGCAGGGGACTGTGAGAAACTCTAAAAGGCCTTACTGTTCATATATCTTTGCAGCCCTCCCATGGCCAAAATGGGTGCTTACACCAGCACCGGAGCAGAACAGAATGGTCATGTCCTCTGTGTCTGTCAATATGCTTTTCCTGATGACTACCATGGTACTCTCACGCCACGGGCTGACAGCTGTCGCAGAACGCTGGATCACTGGACGAATGTGATGCCCTGGTGACAACTTGTCCCATTTTAGCAAAGTACCAGAGGAGTTGACGCTGTATGGGCTGTGAACAATGTCACAAGGTTTATTCTTGTCAGATTATCCAAATTTCCTCCAAATATGCACTTAAAGGCCCTGGCATACAACGGTATGTGGAGACCCCTTCAAATTAGTGGATATAGCTATTTCAGACAAACGTTGTGGACAGGTGTATAAAAATCAAGCACAACGCCATGCAATCTCAATCGACAAACATTTGCAGTAGAATGACCTTACTGAAGAGCTCAGTAACTTTCAACGTGGGACTGTCATAGGATGCCACCTTTCCAACAAGTCAGTTCATCAAATTTCTGCCCTGCTAGACCTGTCCCAGTCAACTGTAAGTGTTGTTATTGTGAAGTGGAAACGTGTAGGAGCGAAAACGGCTCAGCTGCGAAGTGGTAGGCCACACAAGCTCACAGAACGGGACTGCCGTGTGCTGAACCGTGTAGTGCGTAAAACTGTTGTCCTCGGTTGCAATAATCACTACCTCGTTCCAAATGGCCTCTGGAAGCAACACCAGCACAAGAACTGTTCGTCAGGTGCTTCATGAAATGGGTTTCCTTGGCTGAGCAGCCACACATAAGCCTAAGATTACCATGTTCAATGCCAAGCGTCGGCCGGAGTGGTGTAAAGCTCACCACCATTTCACTCTAGAGTAGGGGAAACGCTTTCTCTGGAGTGATGAATCACGCTTCCCCATCTGGCATTCTGACAGACTAATCTGGGTTTGGCGGATGCCAGGAGAATGCTAACTGCCAGAATGCTACCTGCCAGAATGCATGGTGCCAACTGTTAAGCTTGGTGGAGGAGGAATAATGGTCTGGGGCTGTTTTTAAGGGTTCGGGCTAGGCCCCTTAGTTCCAGTGAGGATCTTAACGCTACAACATACAATGCCATTCTTGACAAGTCTGTGCTACTAACGTTGTGGCAACAGTTTGGGGAAGGCCCTTTCCTGTTCCAGCATGACAATGACCCCATGCATAAGGCATGGTCCATACAGAAACTTAATTGCCCTCCACAAAGCCCTGACCTCAACCCCATTGACCAGCTTTGGGATGAATTGGAATGCGAGCCAGGCCTAATCACCCAACATCAGTGCCCGACCTTACTAATGATCACTTACTAAGTCCCCGCAGCAATGTTCCTACATCTAATCTAAGAGTGGATGCTGTTATAGCAGCAAAGGGGAGACCAACTCCATATTAATGACCATGATTTTGCAATGAGATGTTCGACGAGCAGGTGTCCACATACTCTTGGTCATGTAGTGTATATACTCTCACTGATCAACTGCTTTGATCAGTGGTTCTTTTGAATCATCTCTCATATTAATGCCCATGATTCTGGAAGGAGATGTTCAGCGAGCAGGTGTCCACATACTTTTAGTCATGTAGTGTATGGGTAAGACTTGAGAATGTATTAAGAGCTCAAATGAGAAAAAGATCATAATCTTTTCAAGAGATAATGTTGTATTTGATGGCTATGAGTCATTTCTACAAGTGCCTGTGAAGCTTCTGCAATAGAGTTTCACTGAAGCCAGCTCTAATGCATCATCCCTGTTTAAGATAAAGAACAGAGGGGAACCATTTTTAAGAAGCAGGGAAGCTTTTACACAATTAAACTCAATTGAACAAATGATTCAAATATAAATTCACAATGGTGGAATTGTACCTGATGTACCCCGATTGCACTAGATCCAAGCAGTTGCATGTCTCTGTGGATTTGAGTGATTTTACATAAAGACATTTTACTGTTTGTCAGCAAGCACTTTTCATACCAATCCTGCTTACCTCTGCATTCTGTTTGCATAAAACAAGAAACCCTGCTGGTTTCATCCATCAATTTACGACCACATTGAGTAGCTCTTGAGTTTATTGTTGTTGTTCACAGAAAACATTTCTTCGTCGCTAATTCTATCTCAACCAAATTGTCAAGCTTGCAAATCAAGGACAAGATGAGAGAGGCCTACCTGAGAAGCGTATGACTACAGCTATAAATATTGGCAAGTACAATCCTATAAATTAGGAATAGCCGACACAACAGCTTTTGCTTTCCCATTTCTACACAAATGGCTTACATGCAAGACACTATTTCTTCTAAAATAAGTTGAAATAGAAAAAAACTTTTGGTGTTTACACATGTATTTGTTTGATTTAGAACTAGACAGGACAAAGAAAAGAAAAACATATTAACTGAAATAAAAATATTTAAAAATTGTACTAAATATTGTTCACAATTCTAATTAATTTGGTTGGAGGCAACGATTCTCGTTTACTGTGTAATTTATCTCACCTGTGGTAAGTTGAAGGTGCCTACAGGGTTAAAATAGCTATTCAAAACAGAACATTATTCTCCTTTGCACTTGATTGTGCAAGGGTGCCAATATATTTGACTGCATCTGTACTTCAAGGTCACATCTCCACTGCCCGTGCCCTTTCTACACACAACTGGTACCTATGGTTATCATCTCTGTGTGGTTAATAAGCTGTTTGAAACCTCATAACGGGCGTCACCGCAGGACTGTGCTACACTCCAAATGCTGATTAATGCATGAGGGATGCGGGTCTTTGTGTTTCAGCGTTCTCACCACACAGCCCACGCCCGACCCACCCTGCCAAAGTACTGGGAAGGGAGATGGTAGAGGGTGTGCAGTAATGATCAGACTTACAGCATTCTAATAAATCACACTGATTTGGGTTTAATGTATCGTAAGCGAATGGCTAAGATGTGGAAGCGATTGATAGGGAGGATTCCACCCTCAGTAATAGGCAATTTACTTGTTTAAATACTTTGGGGAAAGTAATGCTTGGTTAATGTAATGACGTGTTGGCCCTCACTCTTATTCTGGCTGGCTTCAAACAAACTATATTATAGCGCTGACTGGGACTCAGACCCACTGTCATGCCAACACCTTAATCGTTACGCCAAGAGGTCCTGTGAGGGGTGCGAACTGGCGACAGAGAAGTCAGACGCAGGAGAGAAATAATTGTTAATAATTATTAACAAAACCCACGGAAAACAGAATAAAATAAATGGGTAACATATCCCAACGCACACCAGGACAGACGTGCACAAGCACTTACATCACACCTGGGATTGGAAACAGGTGTGATGGAAGACAAGCACTTACAACAAACAATCACCGACAAAGACATGAGGGGGAACAGAGGGTTAAATACA
This sequence comes from Oncorhynchus masou masou, assembly GCF_036934945.1. Taxonomy (NCBI): domain Eukaryota; kingdom Metazoa; phylum Chordata; class Actinopteri; order Salmoniformes; family Salmonidae; genus Oncorhynchus; species Oncorhynchus masou. The sequence goes on from NC_088239.1 coordinate 56,977,567, forward strand.
CAACATGTAGTTGATGGGATTGGAACCAGGTGTGATGGAAGACAAGACAAAACCAAAGGAAAATGAAAAGAGGATCAGTGATGGCCAGAAGGCTAGTGACTTCGACCGCCGAACGCCACCTGAACAAGGAGAGGGACCAACTTCGGCGGGAGTCGTGACAGGTCCGAAACTCTTGACGAGGTCACTAAGTTTTAGGTTAAGAGCGCTACGATATAAACGGTACCCTTACCAAATACAACAATATCAATGGTACCCTTACCAAATACCCTTATTATCCTCAGATAAATATATAGTCTAAACACCTGACCATAGTGAATATACATTATATTGTCATTTTTTTCATATTTAGTCCATTTCCATGTCAATGCCAACGTATGGCTATATAAGTCAAATCATCAGCTGATATCTCAAAGTGCTGCACAGAAACCCAGCGTAAAATCACAATCAGCAAGCAATGCAGGTGTAGAAGCACGGTGGCTAGGAAAAACTCCCTAGAAAGGCCAAAACCTAGGAAGAAACCTAGTGTCACTCCCTGGTCGAAATATATTATGTTTATTCTTCATTTATTCGGGCAGGCCAGGGTGTGACATGGGTTTATTGTGGTGTGTTTTGTCTTGGGGTTTTGTGGGGTGTATAGCGTAGTCTATGGCTGCCTGAGGCGGTTCTCAATCAGAGTCAGGTGATTATCGTTGTCTCTGATTGGGAACCATATTTAGGCAGCCATATTCTTTGAGTGTTTCGTGGGTGATTGTTCCTGTGTCTGTGTTTGTGTTCACCAGATAGGCTGTATAGGTTTTAACATTTGTTTATTGTTTTGTTTAGTTATTTCATGTTGAGTCATTTATTAAAGAACATGAATAACCACCACGCTGCATTTTGGTCCGCTCCTCCTTCAACAGAAGAACGTCGTCACAGAATTACCCACCACAACAGGACCAAGCGGCGTGGTGACAAGCAGCGGCAGCTGGAGCAGCGAAAGGAGGAATGGACATGGGAAGACGTTTTGGAAGGCAAGGGTTGTTACACTTGGGAGGAGATACTGGCTGGAAGAGATCTCCTTCCAATGGGAACAGGTGGAGGCACTTAGGAGAGCAGAGGCAGCCGGAGAGAGGAGCTGGAGATACGAGGGAACACGGTTGGCTAGGAAGCCCGAGAGTCAGCCCCAAAAATTTCTTGGGGGGGGGGGGGGGACTCAGGGAGAGTGTGGCAGAGTCAGGAGTCAGACCTGAGCCAACTCTCCCTGTTTATCCTGAGGAGCCAAGGAGGAGACCAGAACCAGAGCCGGTGTTGGAGGTGAGCGAAGCAGAGACTGTGAAGGAGTTAATGGGGAAATTGGAGGAGAGAGAAATGAGGGAGTTCCTGTGTTGGTGCTTTTTGCATGGAATTCACCCGACGGAACGTGTCAGGGATTTGATGGCACCTGGGTTAGCGCTCCATACTCGTCCTGAGGTGCGTGTTAGTCGGCTGGTGAAGTTGGTGCCAGCCTCACGCACCAGGCCTCCTGTACACATCCCTATCATTGCACGTCCCGGGCCAACACTGCTCTCAAGATCTCCAGTACGCCTTCACGGTCTAGCCCATCCCAGATGTCAGTCTGCATGGAGCAGCCAGAGCTGTCAATCTGCATGGAGCAGCCGGAGCAGCCAGTCTGCATGGAGCTGCCAGTCTGCAAGGAGCTGTCAGTCTGCAAGGAGCTGTCAGTCTGCAAGGAGCTACCAGTCTGCAAGGAGCTGTCAGTCTGCATGGAGCAGCCAGAGCTGTCAGTCTGCATGGAGCAGCCAGAGCTGTCAGTCTTCATGGTACAGCCAGAGCTGTCAGTGTGCATGGAGCAGCCGGAGATGCCAGTCTGCATGGAGCTGTCAGTCTGCAAAGAGCTGCCAGTCTGCAAGGAGCTGTCAGTCTGCAAAGAGCTGCCAGTCTGCAAGAAGCCGCCAGAGCTGTCAGTCTACATGGAGCAGCCAGAGCCGCCAGTCAGCATGGAGCAGCCAGATCCGTCAGTCTGCCAGACTCTTCCAGATCTGCCAGTCAGCCAGACTCTTCCAGATCTGCCAGTCAGCCAGACTCTTCCAGATCTGCCAGTCAGCCAGACTCTTCCAGATCTGCCAGTCAGACTCTTCCAGATCTGCCAGTCAGCCAGACTCTTCCAGATCTGCCAGTCAGCCAGACTCTTCCAGATCTGCCAGTCAGCCAGACTCTTCCAGATCTGCCAGTCAGCCAGACTCTTCCAGATCTGCCAGTCAGCCAGACTCTTCCAGATCTGCCAGTCAGCCAGACTCTTCCAGATCTGCCAGTCAGCCAGACTCTTCCAGATCTGCCAGTCAGCCAGACTCTTCCAGATCCGCTTGTCAGCCAGACTCTTCCAGATCCGCTTGTCAGCCAGACTCTTCCAGATCAGCCTGTCAACCAGGATCTGCCAGAACCGCCAGCCAGCCAGGATCTGCCGGATCCAACTACCTGGCTGAGCTTCCTCTCAGTGCTGGGCTTCCTCTCAGTGCTGGGCTTCCTCTCAGTCCCGAGCTGCCCCTCAGTCCCGAGCTGCCCCTCAATCCAGGTGGGTTCTGGGTGAGGACTACTAGGCCATGGTCGGCGGCGAGGGTGGACTATCCTAGGACGCGAGGAGGGGGGACTAAGACATTTATAGAGTGGGTTCCACATCCCGCGCCGGAGCCGGAGCCGCCACCATGGACAGACGCCCACCCAGACCCTCCCTATTGTTTTGATGTGCGTCCGGGAGTCCGCACCTTAGGGGGGGGTCTGTCACGCCCTGGTCGAAATATATTATGTTTATTCTTCATTTATTCGGTCAGGCCAGGGTGTGACATGGGTTTATTGTGGTGTGTTTCGTCTTGGGGTTTTGTGGGGTGTATAGCATAGACTATGGCTGCCTGAGGCGGTTCTCAATCAGAGTCAGGTGATTATCGTTGTCTCTGATTGGGAACCATATTTAGGCAGCCATATTCTTTGAGTGTTTCGTGGGTGATTGTTCCTGTCTCTGTGTTTGTGTTCACCAGATAGGCTGTATAGGTTTTAACGTTTGTTTATTGTTTTGTTTAGTTATTTCATGTTGAGTCATTTATTAAAGAACATGAATAACCACCACGCTGCATTTTGGTCCGCTCCTCCTTCAACAGAAGAACGCCGTTACACCTAGAGAGGAACCAGGCTATGTGGTGCAACATAACATGGTGTGGAAGTATTATATTGCTTTATAATATAACCATCCTATCAGCCTTATTCTTACATCAGCAGGAATGCATACCCTACATCCTGGGTTCCCAATGTTTACTTTTTTAATTGGTACTATGACAGTCGATAACAAATCAGTCTGACAGTACTTTTCAATCTAAAGAAACTTGTTTGAAGTGACTAAAATATATCAGAAAGGTATTGAGAAGTTCAGAAAATCATCGGGCATTAATTTTGAATGATCTTCTGTGTATCTTCTGTGTAGCTTAAACGGTTCATAAGATAGAGTCACAGTTGTAGGAAGGAAACAGCCAAGTTTATTACAACCACATCTAGCGCCTACTGGAGTTTACTGACGTAACCCCGGTTCTATGAAGCAAGCATGATTTTATGTATTTTATTTAAGCGTTTCTCTCTCTTGACCCCATTTACAAATCAGGCAACCCCAAATCAGGCAACCCCCTCCCCCTTTTTAGTGTCAAAGAATGAAATAGAGAGAGTTTGTCTTCTCAAAGCTTCTGAGACAAAGATAATGCAAACAAAGACAGAAACAAAGCAACAAGAGGAATGAGACACAGAGGGTAAAAATCCATAGTTAAACGGATCAGGAGGAATACAATACGTTACAGGCATATGAATGGAAAGCACATTTGTGGCAAACTGTTAGCTTTGTGTTTCCTCCGGGCAGACTAACAGCTGACAGGAATAAACACACTTGTTAGAGTACACTCTCACCTTGCAAGGAATTAAAACCAAGCTGGCAGGTAGCTCTCCAGACAGTTAAGACGCAGCCGTGAACGCCTTGAGGCTGTTGCTATTCCAGCATCTCGCAGACAGCTGCGAATGACAAAAGAACACAGAGGTTTGTGCTTAAAGATGCTCTGAGCTTTCAGCAGAAAGCTGTTGGAAAGAATAGGCAGATAACATAAAGTGACAATGAACTCTAAGTGCATTTGCTTTGCAGACAGTTTTTTTACCAGCTAAAAATACAGATGATTATGCATCCATGGATGCATAAACATCGAGAGGAAGAGGAGAGTGCCCTGAGATTTCTAAAGAAGGTTTTGCATTCTTTAATTGTGACAACACATGCATTGTGTTCTGTTGAATGGTTCTACACTGACTGTACAAAAACATAACGAAAACCTTCCTAATATTGAGTTGCATCCCCCCCTTTTGTCCTCAGAACAGCTTCAATTCATCAGGGTTTCGCAAGCGTTCCACAGGGATGTGGGCCCGTGTTGACTCAAATGCTTCCCACAGTTGTGTCAAGTTGGCTGGATGTCCTTTGGGTGATGGACCATTCTTGAGACATATGGGAAACTTTTGAGCGTGAAAAACTCAGCAGCATTGCAGTTCTTGACCCAAACCGGTGACCCTGGCACCTACTACAATACCTCGTTTAAAGGCACTTAAATATTTAGTTTTGCCCATTCACCCTCTGAATGGCACCCATACACAATCCATGTCTCAATTGTCTCAAAGCTTGAAAATCCTTATATTAGTTATCTTCTCCCCTTAAACCTCCTGCTGGTTTCCGGTCAAATTGGACCGATTTACAGCTTTTCTCTCTGAAAAATGTTGTTAATTTAATCTGATTGTCATAAGGTTCCATGACTTCCACACAGGGCATCTGGACACACAAAATACATTTTGATAATTTTTATTACATTTTGGGTGTTTTATTTAACTTGTGTACACCTGTGGTGTTCCCAGTCAAAAATAAAATTAGAAATGAATAGGTGAGACTACAATGTGTAAAAAAAAATTCAGGCACATGCCCAATCATCAGATGGACACACTTCCTTTCCCAGAACCCCACATGCATGTGTGTTTGAGCACACACACACACACACACACACACACACACACACACACACACACACACACACACCCCTTCTTGGCTTCCATGGCACCTCCACGGGAGCCTTTCCCCAATAGAACCTTTCCCCTACGGGAAGCACACCTGTTGGCATTTTCACAAACAATCGCAGCAATGTTTCAATAATATGTTGAACTTTCCTCACAGCTCTGGTACCTAAAGCTTTTTTGAGGCCTTGCTCAAAATTAATTCTGTGGCAGCACAATGACCAAACAATATACTGTATGTGAGGGTCTTGATCATATCTTTGATCATGACAATGATAACGAGGAGAGAGTCCTTGTTAAACTTTGACACAAAGTAGTCTGTGATAAATAGCACAATGTGTTTCATCTGAGTATTTGTTATAGTCAAAATAATCCATACATTATGCTTTTTCTACTCAAAAATGAGTTGTATGAGCTAAGGTCAATGAGGCCTACAGGCCATAAATGCAAATAGAAGTTCAAAACGTGTAATGTTCACAAGAACTTAAGTTGATATAGAGATCTAACACAACAGTAGGTGATAATATATGGATTATTATTATATCAGCTATAATGGGGTGGTCATTTTTGACCGGGAACCCAGAATAAATTAACATGAAACTAAGACAACAGGAGGGTTAATTTACACCGATTGATGTGGATATATACAGTACCAGTCCAACGTTTGGATGCACCTACTCAGTCATTAGTTTCTGCATGGTAGAATAATAGTGAAGACATCAAAACTATGAAATAATACATATGGAATAATGTAGTAACCAAAAAAGTGTTTAACAAATCAAAATATATTTTAGATTGGAGATTATTCAAAGTAGCCACCCTTTACCTTGATGACATCTTTTCACACTATTGGCATTCTCTCAACCAGCTTCATGAGGTAGTCACCTGGAATGCATATCAATTTAGAGGTGTGCCTTCTTAAAAGTACATTTGTGGAATTTCTATACTTCTTAATGCATTTGAGCCAATCAGTTATGTTGTGACAAGATAGGGGTGGTATACAGAAGATAACCCTATTTGGTAAAAGACCAAGTCCATATTATGGCAAGAACAGCTCAAATAAGCAAAGAGAAACGACAGTCCATTATTACTTTAAGACATGAAGGTCAGTCAATCCGGAACATTTCAAGAACTTTAAACGTTTCTTGAAGTGCTGTCGCAAAAACCATCAAGCGCTATGATGAACCTGGCTCTCATGAGGACCACCACAGGAAAGGAACACCCAAAGTTACCTCTGCTGCATAGGATAAGTTCATTAGAGTTACCATCCTCAGAAATCGGCAATTACCTGCACCTCAGATTGCAGCCCAAATAAATGCTTCACAGAGTTCAAGTAACAGACGCATCTCAACATCAACTTTTCAGAGGAGACTGCGTGAATCAGGACTTCATGGTTGAATTTCTGCAAAGAAACCACTACTAAAGGACCTTAATAATAAGAAGAGACATGTTTGGGCAAAGAAACACAAACAATGGACATTAGACTGGTGGAAATCTGTCTTTTGGTCCAAATTTGAGATTTTTGGTTCCAACCACTGTCTCTTTGTGAGACGCAGAGTAGGTGAATGGATGATCTCTGCATGTATGGTTCCCACTGTGAAGCATGGAGGAGGAGGTGTGATGGTGTGGGGGTGCTTTGCTGTTGACACTGTCAGTGATTTATTTAAAATTCAAGGCACACTTAACCAGCTTGGCTACCACAGCGTTCTGCGGCGATATGTCATCCCATCTGGTTTACGCTTAGAGGGACTATCATTTGTATTTCAACAGGACAATGACCCAGAACACACCTCCAGGCTGTGTAAGGGCTATTTGACCAAGAAGGAGAGTGGTGGAGCGCTGCATCAGATGACCTGGACTCCACAACCACCTGACCCAATTGAGTTGGTTTGGGATGAGTTGGACCGCAGAGTGAGGGAAATAATGCCAAGTGCTCAGCGTATGTGAGAACACCTTGAAGACTGCTGGAAACGTATTCCTCACGAAGCTTATTGAGAGAATGCCATTAGTGTGAAAAGCTGTCATCAAGGCAAAGGGTGGCTACTTTGAAGAATCTAAAATCTAACATATATTGAAATTTGTGTAACACCTTTTTGGTTACCACATGATTCTATATGTGTTATTTCATAGTTTAATTGTATTCACTACTATTATACAATGTAGAAAATAAATAGTAAGAATAAAGAAAATCCTTGAATAAGTAGGTGTGTCCATACAATGGACTGGCACGTAAAAATGTTTTTGGTACTTTTACCCCATTTTCTCCTCAATTGGTAGTTACAGTCTTGTCCCATCGCTGCAACTTCCCTACGGACTCAGGAGAGGCGAAGGTTGTGAGCCATGCGTCCTCTGAAATACAACCTTGCCAAGCTGCACTGCTTCTTGACACACTGCTCGCTTACCCCGGAAGCCAGCCACACCAATGTGTCGGAGGAAACAACATCCAACATTAGCTTGCAGGCGTGCAGCCCTCCACAAGGTTTCTCTAGAGTATAATGGGACAAGGAAATCCTGGCTGGCCAAACCCTCCCCTAACCCGGATGACGCTGGGCCAATTGTGCGGCACCTCTTGGGTCTCCCTGTTACGGCTGGCTGTGACACAGCCTGGGATCAAACCCAGGGATGTAGTGACGCCTCAAGCACTGTGATGCAGTGCCTTAGACCACTGTGCCACTCGGGAGGCCTTATTGAAGTGGATTCAACAAATTACATCAATGAGGGATCATATCTTCCACCTGCAGTCACCTGGTCAGTCTATGTCATGGAAAGAGCACCATCCTTCTCAGTGAATTTCTGTAAAATGCAAATAAAAGTTATCCTTTTTAGATGAAACCATACTATTATATTCACGTCACCAAATAATTGATTAAAACACACTGTTTTGCAATTAAGGTCTACAGTAGCCTCAACAGCACTCTGTGGGGTAGCATGGAGGACAGCTAGTTTCAGTCCTCCTCTGGGTACACTGATTTCAATACAAAACCTAAGAGGCTCATGTTTCTCACCCACTTCCAACTTCCAGAGGATGTCCTCCAACCTATTAGAGCTCTTGCAGCATAAACAGACATGTTGTCCGCCCAATCAAAGAATCAGAGAATTAATCTAGTACTGAAAGCACAAGCTACAGTTAGCCAGCACTGCTGTGCATGACATGTGGTGAGTAGTTGACTCAAAGAGAGAGAAAGATAATAGTTGAACAGTTTTGAAAAATTAGTTCCTTCAAAATTGAAGGATAAGCAAGAGAAAGCGTGCGAGGGAGAGCTAGTTATATATTTTTTTAACTTTAATTTTCACTTATCTGGCGAATGCAGCAAACTAGTTTAGCCTACTCAAAAAACTCACTCAAACAGAGAGGGATGCTATGGTTGCTAGCTTGCTATGCAGCACTGGAACTCTTCCAAGTCAAGGTAAGCTTTTGGTTATATTAATTTATTGCCACTGGGGCCCGCCGGTGTAACTACTAAACTGCTTGCTGACTATACACTGCACTGCATGATTGTAGCGGGTTTAGTACTGTAAGGCGTTAGTTCTAGTAGCTATGTTGATTATGATGCTAGCTAATATCGTGACAGTAGTCGAAACCTATCGATGTTAAATTGATTTGGGTGAATGGAATATGAATGACAGTTATCGAATATGCTTTAATAGAAATAAGGCAATGCTCATTAAAAAAATATTGTCTTCCCTTATCTTAAACGGCATTGAGTCCAAATAGAAACTGTGGCCTCTTTGAATCACATAATCAAGGGCTCATCTGACAAAAATGGCTCAAAATGTGTTCTTTCCTAGCTGAACTGGTAGGATATATTTATTCATCTGCATGTCGAATATGAGAAGTGTACTCAATTTTGCATGACAAACATTGTATTATTTCAAACTAGATAGACGGAAGTAACTAAAGCAATTGCACACATGCCTGATATTTATTAATATTTACACTCATATCCTCCACAAACAAACAAACAAAACAACAAAACTGTTCATCAAATGTGTTGTAACTTTAATTTTCTCCCATTGTCCCTCATTTCATTTTAGGCTTTCAAATGCCTAGGCAGTTCAGCAAGAGTTATTAGCTGGGGAAGTACATCAATAGATAACTGCTGATGGCTAGCTGTCTGCAATTTAAGAATGTGCTATTTTCTGTAATTCATCCACATGCCCAACCAATCCCTTGGGCAAAGTAATGCACCTTTCAATGATCTTTTCAGGATATTAATCACCCTACCCTATGCACCTCATAGCCCCTGAAGAGAAACCCAACCATACACAATCTGCCTCGCGGTTGTCTGCTTTTGATTTATACAACTTATGATGAGCTGAGGCAAGTTAATAAAAATAACTACAACATTTTCTCAAAGACACCACATTCATTAAAGGGCATAACTCTTCATAAATAACTGTGCCTTTGCCAGGAAATTGTGTGAGAATATACCAGGAGGCTACAGAAAACAATAGAGACTGGAATTTCCGTCATCCTTGGGCATCGTCAATCATGACAAATAGAGTTATTACTGTAACCGGAGACCCATTTCTCAAAGACAACATTGTGGTGTTGCTTTTGAGTGATCAACCAGCCCAACTAGAACGTGATCAGAATCACAGCCCCAACACAGCTGGCCACTGATGGGTCTGGAGACTCCCTCCAATATGTCTTCACAAAACCTATTATGCAATTCCTTCACATGCAATCTGCATTTCAAGTAGAATATACAGGTAACTGCCAAAATAATGTAAACACTTGAGTAAATGAGGGATACAAAGTGTATTGAAAGAAGGTGCTTCCACACAGGTGTGGTTCCTAAGTTAATTAAGCAACAACATCCGATCATCATGCTTATAAAAATGCTAGGCAGGCAATTATTTTAGCTACCATGTCTATGCCCCCTTAAAATGACAACGCTCCCATCCACAGGGCATGAGTGATCACTGAATGGTTTGATGCGCATGAAAACCATGTAAATGATATGCCATGACAGTCTCAGTCACCAGATCTTAACCCAATTGAGCACTTATGGGAGATTCTGGAGCACCGCCTGAGATAGCGTTTTCCACCGACATCAATAAAACACCAATTGATGGAATTTGTCATGGAAGAATGTTTTTACCATCGAGGACCACTTTGGAATTAGTTTTTTTTTTCAAATAGTACTTTTAAGTGCTATTTTCTGGGAACACATTGTACATATTTGTACATACAATATTGTACATAATGTTGTATATGTCTTTTGCCCCAATAAAATACAATTCTAAGTCTCATCCCTCCAATAGAGTAAAATCTATGCCAATGTACATTGGAGCTGTTCTGGCTCATGGTGGCCCAATGCTCTATTAAGACATTTCATGTTGATGTTTCCTTTACTTTGGCAGTTACCTCTATATTGCATGTTGCTGCATCATTCTATTCTGCCAATACTAGGCTATTAAGTGAAGATCTGAGTGTTTGATATACAATGATGATATCAAACAGGACATGAAGGACATGTATTTTACCTTTATTTTACCAGGTTGTTCTCGTTGAGATTACAGTTCTATTTTACAAGAGAGATACTTTATCTTCAGGTGTAAGGACCCTGAAATAATTTGCTACTATCGGAAAGAAATGCTGATTTTCGATACTTTACTCTGGCAAAACACTTTGAGTAGCAAGTGTTTGCAAAATGCTCCAAAAACACAATTATCAAACACATTGAAAAACCCTCAACACAAAAAAGGACAACATCAACATATGCTAATTCAGTTCCACCTTGAGGTGCTCCTCGGTTCTCTCAGAATAGGATCAATAGTGTGGATCTTTCCTGTATTGGCATTTTAGGTGTTCCTTGGCAGAGGATCATTCAGCGGTGTAGTAATTACTACTAATTGACTTTACACTGCAACAGTACTTCAGACACAGCACTATTGTCCTTATTCCTCCCACGTTCCGCCAACGCATTTCAAACATTGCTCTGCCATCAAAGTCATGCGAATGCACTGATGTGATACATAGTAATGTACAGTATCTGCCATGTAATAAGCTTCATGTGTAGACTCCATCTGAGGTACACAGGCTTTTTCTACATCTTTTGTTGTCCTTCTCTAGCTAACAAACACAGTATTTGAAATTAATTACATCTCCAAAATCCACAAAAATCTTTCTCTAACACATTGAGTGGGGGGGGGGTTGTTGATGAAAATGTGGTTCTCAAAAGGGTTGCGGAGGGACAAGAAAATAACTACAACAGTAAAGTAGGGTAAGTGCGCTCTGTTGAGATATAATTGTCCTGCAAATGGGACATCAAAAACATTTCTTTCAACATTTTAGTTCATCTCCAATATGGTTTAGTCTCTGGCCAAAACCTAAAAAACCTAATGTTAGGATCAGCAAAATGGACCAGATTCCTATAAGGCCCTGAATTTGCTCAGACACAGCTTCAATTAAGATAGGTTCCTATTTATTGCATTAGTTAGTGTCTGTCCATTGGGGGGGGGGGGGGGGAGAACAGCAACACGGGACTTAGTTAATGAAGCAAAACTGAAAAACGAACTGTACTCTGAGTACACCTTGTGAAGTGAATGTAGTCAAGAGTAATTACTTCAACACAACTCAAACAAGGGATCCACATAGAGATGCCATAGAGATGATTGGGCAATGATATTAGGTCAAATAATGTCACTGAGACACCATAACATTGTCATGTTCATCTTGCCTCAAATATATGGACGGGGTGATGTTTTTTACCTGAAAAAGGACACAATAATTCCTGCCCTATGCATTGTTTTGTTCTTGTTTAACAGTTATGTAAACCAGATATCATATGTGCCAGCATTGAATGCTCAGTGGGAGGCATTAAAGGCTCATTGGTCACTGTAGCGGCATTGTTTTGATGCAAAGGATTCGTAGGATTAAGGAACGGCTGATTAGATGCCGTTTTGACTCCTGACCGCTCTGGGGAAATAGCTTCAATGAGCTTAAATCCACTAATCCTGTTCCATGGCATCAGAAGTTACAAATGCAAGCATTGTCATGTGAATTCTCCATGGGACAGTGTCCTGAATAGGTACATGCACTGTACATGCAGCGCCAAAGTTCCTTGGCAAATGTTCTGTTCCGTGATTTGAATGCTGACTCACAATTTGTTTCTGACCATAACAACTGTAGTTCTTAACCAAAACAATTAAATCAAAGTTTATTTGTCACGCGCGCCGAATACAACAGGTGTAAACCTTACAGTGAAATGCTTATTTGCAGGCCCTAACCAATGGTGCCAAAAAAAGTATGTGTGTGTGTGTGTGTGTGTAGGTAAGTAAAGAAATTAAACAAAAGTAGAAAGACATTTGAAAAATGAGCAGCAAGGCTATATACAGACACCTGTTAGTCAGGCTTATTGAGGTAGTATGTACATGTAGGTATCGTTAAAGTTACTTGTGCATATATGATGAACAGAGCGTAGCAGAAGCATAAAAAGAGGGGTTGGCGGGTGGTGGGACACAATGCAGACAGCCCGGTTAGCCAATGTGCGGGAGCACTGGTTGGTCTGGCCAATTTAGGTAGTATGTATATGAATGTTTAGTTAAAGTGACTAAGCATATAAGATAAACAGAGAGTAGCTGCAGCGTAAAAGAGGGGTTGGGGGGCACACAATGCAAAAAGTCTGGGTAAACATTGCTTACCTGTTCAGGAGTCGTATGGCTTGGGAGTAAACATTGTTGAGTAGCCTTTTTGTCCTAGACCTGGCACTCCGGTACCGCTTGCCTTGCGGTAGTAGAGAGAACAGTCTATGACTGGGGTGGCTGAGGTCTTTGACAATTTTTAGGGCCTTCCTCTGTCAACACCTGGTGTAGAGGTCATGGATGGCAGGCAGCTTTGCCCCAGTGATGTACTGGGCCGCACGCACTACCCTATGAAGTCCCTTGAGGTCGGAGGCCGAGCAATTGCCGTACCAGGCAGTGATGCAACCGCTCAGGATGCTCTCGATGTTGCAGCTGTAGAACTTTTTGATGATCTCAGGACCCATGCCAAATCTTTTTAGTTTCCTAAGGGGGAATAGGCTTTGTCGTGCCCTCCACGACTGTCTTGGTGTGTTTGACCAATCTAGTTTGTTGTTGATGTGGACACCAAGGCATTTGAAGCTCTCAACCTGCTCCACTACAGCCTCGTCGATAAGAATGGCGACGAGCTCGGTGCTCCTTTTCCTGTAGTCCACAATCATCTCCTTAGTCTTGGTTACATTGAGGAATAGGTTGTTATTCTGGCACCACCCGGACCAGGTCTCTGACCTCCTCCCTATAGGCTGTCTCGTTGTTGTCGGTGATCAGACGTACCACTGTTGTGTCATCAGGAAACTTAATGATGGTGTTGGAGTCGTGCCTGGCCATGCAGTCGTGGGTGAACAGGGAGTACAGGAGGGGACTGAGCACGCACCCCTGGGGAGATCAAGTGTTGAGGACCAGCGTGGCAGATGTGTTGCTACCTACCCACACCACCTGGGGGCGCCCTGTCACGAAGTCCAGGATCCAGTTGCAGAGGGAGGTGTTTAGTCCCAGGATCCTTAGCTTGGTGATGAGCTTTGAGGGTACTATGGTGTTGAATGCTGAGCTGTAGTCAATGAACAGCATTCTCACATAGGTATTCCTTTTGTCCAGGTGGGAAAGGGCAGTTTGGAGTGCAATAGAGATTGCGTCATCTGTGAATCTGTTTGGGCGGTATTCAAATTGGAATGGGTCTACGGTTTCTGGGATAATGTTGTTGATGTGAGCCATTACCAGCCTTTCAAAGCACTTAATGGCTACGGACGTGAATGCTACGGGTCTGTAGTCATTTAGGCAGGTTTCCTTCGTGTTCTTGGGTATAGGGACTATGGTGGTCTGCTTGAAGCATGTTGGTATTACAGACTCAATCAGGGACATGTTGAAAATGTCAGTGAAGACACCTGCCAGTTGGTCAGCACATGCCCGGAGCACACGTCCTGGTAAGCTGATGCTCTCGTGCATGCCTCATTGTTGCCTCGAAGTGAGCATAGAAGTGATTTAGCTCGTCTGGTAGGCTCGTGTCACTGGGCAGCTCGCGGCTGTGCTTCCCTTTGTAGTCTGTAATAGTTTGCAAGCCCTGCCACATCCGACGAGGGTCGGAGCCGTTGTATTATGATTCAATCTTAGCCCTGTATTGACGCTTTGCCTGTTTGATGGTTCGGCGCAGGGCATAGCAGGATTTATTGTAAGCTTCCGGGTTAGAGTCCCGCACCTTGAAAGCGGCAGTGCGAATGTGTAAATGTTTCGTGAATGTTGCATGTAATCCATGGCTTCTGGTTAGGGTATGTACGTACAGTCATTGTGGGGACGACGTCCTCAATGCACTTATTGATAAAGCCAGTGAATGATGTGGTGTATTCCTCAATGTCATCGGAAGAATCCCAAAACATGTTCCAGTATGTGATAGCAAAGCAGTCCTGTAGTTTAGCATCTGCCTCATCTGACCATTTTTCATAGACCGAGTCACTGGTGCTTCCTGCTTTAATTTTTGCTAGTAAGCTGGAATCATGCAGATAGATTTGTGGTCGGATATACCAAATGGGGGGCGAGGGAGAGCTTGGTACGCGTCTCTGGGTGTGGAGTACAGGTGATCTAGATTTTTTTCCCCTCTGGTTGCACATTTAACATGTTTTTTTTTTCAATAATACGTTTATTATTTTACAATAAAAAATCTAATAAAAAAGACAGCAATACTAACAATGACATTCATTGTACTGAAGAATGGGATGGCCAATTTAGAAGACAAAACAAAACAAAACTTAACTCACACATACACAAAGTAAAACAAAATCCTATTAGGTGGTACATGTATATGAAGACAGCATATAGTCATTACAAGCAGTGTAGTTAAGCCAAAAATAAATGTTTAGTGGAGTACAGCACAGAGTAGCAGCAGATCGTCAACCCAGTTATGAAGCGGGACTAGACCATTTATCCAGTATCGGCTGCCATATTTTGTAAAACATTGAACTTCTATTGGAGGTATTGTATGGAATATTTTCCATATGTATTACATTCCCTAAATCCCATAACCACATTTCAAAGGTAGGTACAGTCTCCATTTTCCAAAATTGCAATATGAGCCTTTTGGCTAATAGAGTACAAAGAGAGACAGCTTTCCCTTCGTGGTTATTCCCATCAACTGTACCAAACAGAGCGGTCAATGGGTCTGGGGCTAGAACTCTATCAAAGGCTCTAGATATATAATCAAAAATGAGAGCCTAGTAAACATGTAACTTAGGACATGTCCAGAATAAGTGGGTCAACGTCCCCTCATCCTGCTTGCACCTCTTACACAGTGGTGAGGTGTCCTGGAATATTTTATGCAGTTTTACTTCTGAGTAATGTAACCTGTGTATCACCTTAAACTGTACAAGGTTGTGTCTGGCATTCACTGAACTGTGGTTTATATTCCTGAGAGCTTCTACCCAGTCCTCATCTGAGATTTCTGACCCAAGTTCTTGTTCCCAAGCCCTTTTAATGGTGTCTGTGGATACCTCTATGTGGGCCTGTAGCACATTATACAGTCTAGAGAACGACCCTTTTGAATGGGGTTTGACAAGGATCAAGCTATCTAATGTACGACTATTGGGCTTCATGCCATACTGTGGGATATGTGTCCTTACGAAATTCCTGATTTGGAGGTATCTGAAGAAATGTGTTGTTGGCATGTTGAACTTTCCCTGTAATTATTGAAATGAAGCTAACTGACCATCTATGTATAGATTACCAATTGTTGTGAGCCCCTTCTCCCTCCACTGTGAAAACACCACATCATCCAATGCGGGGTGGACAGCATGATTCAGGCAAATCGGGCTGTCAATGTATACAGTGGGTATGTTAAGAAAATACCTAATCTGTTTCCAGATCCTAAGCGTATGACAAATGACTGGGTTAGAGTCATAACTGGATTTTTTCACATATGATGGGCTATTAACAAGTGCAGGGAGTGAGGAACGTTGACAGGAGGCCTGCTCAATCAAAAGCCATGCAGGCATATCCTTCTGTCTCAACGCAGGTAAGCTTTCCCTCCAGAAAGACACAATGTTCAGATTAACCCACTGCAGGCCATCAAAAATAATACAGTTTAAAGTGAGGAAGAAAGACACAATGTTCAGCCCCAGTTTAAAGTGAGGAAGGCTCTATTTTGTACTTGCATAAATGCTTCTTTGAAATTCTGGCTGCCTTGTTATCCCATAAAAATGGAGTTACTATTGAATCCAGTTACTTAAAATAGCTTTGTGGTATGAAATTTGGTAGACATTGGAAGAGGTAAAGAAACCTGGGTAGGACAACCATTTTAATAGCGTTTATACGACCAACCAAGGAGATGGGCAGAGTTTTCCAAAAATCTCTATTTTGTTTAAGCTGATATATTTCCATGTCCCAATTCGCTTTCAATAGCTGATCAAGGTCTCTTGTCACTACAATGCCAAGGCTTGTGAACTTGTCCATCACTGTTCTAAACGGGGTAGATTGCAGAAATTGCATATCCACAGGCCGTGATATTGGCATCAACTCACTTTTTTGCCAGTTTATCTTGTAGCCAGAGAAGGAGCCAAATGTGTTTATCAAGTTAAGTAAGAGTGGAATAGAAGTTTTAGGTTTGGACAAAAACAAAAGAACATCATCTGCATTTAGGGAAATTTTGTGTTGTGTGTCCTTTATTTTAACAGAAGCTATATCGGCACATGCCCTAATGCGAGTAGCAAGGGGTTCCATGGCTATAGCGAAGAGAGCAGGCGAAATAGGGCACCCCTGTCGGCACCCCTTGAACAAGCGGAATGACTGCGACATTTCTTGATTGGTTACCACGGACGCCATTGGATGTGAATAAATAATTCTTATCCAATTAATAAATTCCTTTCCGAACCCGAAGTGCTCCAGAACCTACATCATATATTTCCACTCAATCCGGTCAAACGCCTTCTCTGCATCAAGAGCTATTACCACTGCCTCAACCTTATGATCGTGATACATTACGTTGAAAAGACGTCTCAAATTGTAGTGTATATGTCGGCCCGGGATAAAACCTGTCTGGTCAGGGTGTATGATGTCAGAAATATATGTTTTCAATCGGTTTGCCAATATCTTTGTCAACACCTTGTTTTCTATGGGGAGTAACGACACGGGGCGATAAGACGAAATCTCCATGGAATCTCTATCTTTTTTCAAGATCAGTGCTATTGTAGCTTCATACAGTGTTTGCGGGAGTTTGGCATTTTCTTTGGATTGTTTAAACATTCGCAACATAAGTGGAGCTAGACTGGCGCAGTACTTCTTATAGAATTCTATTACATATCCATCGGGCCCAGGGGCCTTGCTGTATGGAAATTGTGCTATCGCTGTGTTCATTTCCTCCAAAGTTATCCCTGCATCGATTGCAGAAGCTGCCCCCCTGTCTAGTTTAGAAAGTTCACATTCAGCGAGAAAGCGTTCCATAGTTTGTGGATCAGTAGCATCGCATTTTGATTGATATAGCTCTGAGTAAAACTGTGCAAAGCATTTATTAATATACTGCGGATCCGTTACTATTTGACCCTTCTTGTCTTTTACTTTGTGAATAGCTCTAGATGCCTGTACATGCCTTAACTGTCTTGCTAATAATTTATGTGGTTTGTCACCCAGTTTAAAATAACTTTGTTGCTTTCTAGCAAGTAAATAGCCCACCCGTTTTGAAAGGATGGTATTGTATTCATATTTTAACTTTGTGATCTTCTCAAGGACTGTATACGAGGAATTCGTCCTAAAAACGTTCTCCTGTTCCCCTAACTCCTTCAATTTCTCTTAGCCTAGTATTGGCGCGTTTCTTCCTCTCTGATGTATAAGAAATAATGTAACCTCTAATCACAGCCTTTAGAGATTCCCAAAGGGTGGAGTCGTCAACATCCCCCGTGTCGTTAGTTCCGAGGAAAAAGGCAATCTGCTCCTTCAAATACTGACAAAAAGCCTCATCTTTCAGCAGGTATGCGTCTAAGCGCCACGGTCGCCGACCAGTCGACATACAGTGCCTTGCGAAAGTATTCGGCCCCCTTGAACTTTGCGACCTTTTGCCACATTTCAGGCTTCAAACATAAAGATATAAAACTGTATTTTTTTGTGAAGAATCAACAACAAGTGGGACACAATCATGAAGTGGAACGACATTTATTGGATATTTCAAACTTTTTTAACAAATCAAAAACTGAAAAATTGGGCGTTCAAAATTATTCAGCCCCCTTAACTTAAGACTTTGTAGCGCCACCTTTTGCTGCGATTACAGCTGTAATATCGCTTGGGGTATGTCTCTATCAGTTTTGCACATCGAGAGACTGAAAGTTTTTCCCATTCCTCCTTGCAAAACAGCTCGAGCTCAGTGAGGTTGGATGGAGAGCATTTGTGAACAGCAGTTTTCAGTTCTTTCCACAGATTCTCGATTGGATTCAGGTCTGAACTTTGACTTGGCCATTTTAACACCTGGATATGTTTATTTTTGAACCATTCCATTGTAGATTTTGCTTTATGTTTTGGATCATTGTCTTGTTGGAAGACAAATCTCCGTCCCAGTCCCAGGTCTTTTGCAGACTCCATCAGGTTTTCTTCCAGAATGGTCCTGTATTTGGCTCCATCCATCTTCCCATCAATTTTAACCATCTTCCCTGTCCCTGCTGAAGAAAAGCAGGCCCAAACCATGATGCTGCCACCACCATGTTTGACAGTGGGTATGGTGTGTTCAGTGGGATGAGCTGTGTTGCTTTTACGCCAAACATAACGTTTTGCATTGTTGCCAAAACGTTCAATTTTGGTTTCATCTAACCAGAGCACCTTCTTCCCCATGTTTGGTGTGTCTTCCAGGTGGCTTGTGGCAAACTTTAAACAACACTTTTTATGGATATCTTTAAGAAATGGCTTTCTTCTTGCCACTCTTCCATAAAGGCCAGATTTGTGGAATATACGACTGATTGTTGTCCTATGGACAGAGTCTCCCACCTCAGCTGTAGATCTCTGCAGTTCATCCAGAGTGATCATGGGCCTCTTGGCTGCATCTCTGATCAGTCTTCTCCTTGTATGAGCTGAAAGTTTAGAGGGACAGCCAGGTCTTGGTAGATTTGCAGTGGTCTGATACTCCTTCCATTTCAATATTATCGCTTGCACAGTGCTCCTTGGGATGTTTAAAGCTTGGGAAATCTTTTTGTATCCAAATCCGGCTTTAAACTTCTTCACAACAGTATCTCGGACCTGCCTGGTGTGTTCCTTGTTCTTCATAATGCGCTTTTAACGGACCTCTGAGGCTATCATAGTGCAGGTGCATTTATACAGAGACTTGATTACACACAGGTGGATTGTATTTATCGTCATTAGTCATTTAGGTCAACATTGAGAGATCCTCACTGAACTTCTGGAGAGAGTTTGCTGCACTGAAAGTAAAGGTGCTGAATAATTTTGCACGCCCAATTTTTCAGTTTTTGATTTGCTAAAAAAGTTTGAAATATCCAATAAATGTCGTTCCACTTCATGATTGTGTCCCACTTGTTGTGGATTCTTCACAAAAAAAATACAATTTTATATCTTTATGTTTGAAGCCTGAAATGTGGCAAAAGGTCGCAAAGTTCAAGGGGGCCGAATACTTTCGCAAGGCAGTGTATTGTCGAGTTTCAGCACCATGGACACAGGAGAGTGGTTCGTAATTAGAATAGGGTGATAGGTAACCGACTCAGCTGCTGAAATTAGTTTGGAGTCCAACAAAAAATAGTCAATTCTGGAATATGATTTATGAACTGATGAAAAGAAAGAGTAATCCCTCTCTGTTGGGTGTGTCAGTCTCCTAATATCGACAATGTTAAGGTTTGTTATCAATGTATTTAGACAGACACTGGCATTTGATTGTTGAAGTGGCCTTGACAGCTGTTTATCTAAAAGAGGATCTAATGTACAGTTAAAGTCCCCTCCAACAATAACACTTGTATCCGAGATATTTGGTATGTCCTTAAATACCCTTTGAAAAAATAATGGTTAATCGAAGTTGGGTCCATATAAATTGACCAAGGTTACTGGTTTCGAATTCAGTGTACCAGCCACAATAATATACTGACCATTAGGATCTGAAATCGAGGATGAGTAAACAAACTGAATGTTTTTCCTTATCAGGATTGCTACCCCTCTCGATTTTGCATCAAAGTTAGACTGGTATATCTGACCGATCCAGCCGACTCGTAGCTTGGCCTGAGCAGAGCGTTTAATATGAGTTTCTTGAAGAAACACTATGTCAGCACCCAGTGATTTAAGATGAGAAAAAACCTTAGCTCGTTTCACCACATGCCCTAAGCCATTACAGTTCCAGCTGACTATCTTTATTCCACCTGGTCTACTCTGTGCTCTGTCACTATGTGGCATTTCTTATTTTATAGCAAATTGTTGCTGTCATACAAAACTCAGAAGAAAAACGTCCCGCCGTGCGGAAGTTTGTCATGCCATCTGTACTAATAATAAACGTGAACATAAAACACATACCCCATCCCCCCTCCTGTCCCTTTACTGAGCGACTTCCCCAAACGAAGCACTCCTTGGCTAACACACAAACCTTAGGGTGTCTAGACATACAGCTTGAACTAACTCGTCGTCTATAGATGCTCCGCATATACGCTAATATTAAATAACACTTAACACTTAACTCTCACGTTAGGGGGTGAGTGGCGCTAAAACATGATGTGCCAAACAATGCTATATTAGCCACAACATCTCACCAATCATAAGTCCCAAATTCTGATCTTCTAATCGAAAAGCCTTAGTCCGGAAATCCAAACACATTCCTGGCCTGTATTTGGTCATTTAGCCGGCTGACACAGCCGTTCTGTATCCTCAGCCAGGGAGCTTGCTTGTCAAGAACCGATCGGCCTCTTTTGGGTTGTCAAACGTACGTGTTGATCCTTCAACTGTCACCTTAAACCGGGCTGGGAAGAGGAATCCATATCGGATGTTGGCCGCCCTGCATTTGTTGCGTACCTCATCATACTCTTTCCGTTGGTTCCTCACCTCCAAGGTAAGATCTGGGTAGAAAGACACCCTGGCTCCGTTGAAGTTAAGGGGGAACTTTTGACTAGCCAGCTTGAGGATGAGATCCCTGGTCTGGGGATAGTGCAGTCGTACAATGAATGGCCTTGGTGGCCCGCCCTTGGCCGGCTTCGTTGCCTGAGATCTGTGTGCGCGGTCGATCAGGATGGCCGTTTTGAAGTGTTCACTCACCAGCAGGACCGGTATCAGCTCCGACAAATTCAGTGGGTTTCCCTTTCCCAGTGTCCTCCTGGATGCCACATATTCGGATGTTCTGGTGTCTTGAATGAGACTCGAGCATTTCCAGGTCGGGCTTTCAGGGTTTTGTTGTCATGTTTGAACGTTGCACACTGTTTCTCTATGTCCTGTAGCCTGGCCTCGTGATCGACTGTCGTCTGCCCAACCTCATGCACCCTTCTCTGAGTTGCCTTCACAGTTTCGGCCAACGTCCCAATACTCTTTGAGATATCAGCCAACCTTGTGTCCACCTTCTTGCTTAGTGAGTTTATGGCAGCCAGTATGTCACTTTGCGTAGGCTCTGTGGGGGACTCTTGGAAGCTAGCCTCTTCAGCTAACTCCTCGTGGGTTGACAACGTTGAAATTGGTTTGCTGTCCATCTCAATCTTGTTTAGCACTCCCTTTTCTGGTGCCTTTTCCCTTTGTCATATTTGTTTGAAGATATAGGTCGTGAGAGGTTAAGATAGATACTAATTTGTTTCAAACTGGAGCGGAGCTCTGCAAAGCACGTCTACTCCATAGCACGCTCTCTAGCCCCCCCCCCCCACACACATTTAACATGTTGATAGAGATTTGGTAGAACTGATTTAAGTTTCTCTGCATTAAAATCTCCGGCCACTAGGAGCGCCGCCTCTGGGTGAATGGTTTCCTGTTTGCATATTTCCTTATACAGCTGACTGAGTGCGGTCTTAGTGCCAGCATCTGTCTGTGGTGGTAAATAAACAGCCAGCAAAATCTAGGGACTTCCTTAGATTTCGTGCACCAGCTGTTGTTTACAAATATGCACAGACCCCCCCCCCCCCTCGTCTTACCGGAGTGTGCTGTTCTATCCTGCCGGTGCAGCGTGTATACTGCTAGCTGAATATCCATGTCGTCATTCAGCCACGATTCCGTGAAGAATAGGATATTACAGTTTTAAAAGTCCCGTTGGTAAGATATTCGTGATCTTACCGCATCTAGTTTATTGTCCAATGATTGCATGTTGGCGAGTAATATTGACGGTAACGGCAGCTTTCCTAGGCATCTGGCTCTTCGTCCTCTGCGTCGCTTGCTCTTGTGAATAATTGGAATGTCTGCCCTGTGGGTTGTTTGGAGAATATCATGTGAGTCCTGCTTGCTGTTGTTGTTGAAGAAATCTTTGTCTAATCCGAGGTGAGTGATTGCTGTCCTGATATCCAGAAGCTCTTTTCTGCCGTAAGATACGGTTGCAGAAACATGATGTACAAAATAATTTACAAATATCGCGAAAAAAAACACATAATAGCACAATTGGTTAGGAGACCGTAAAATGGCGGCCATCTCCTCCGGCACCATGTGAGATTCTAATCAGCCCATTTGTGGTGCAGTGTGATATGCTTTAGAAATGTGAAGTTTACAGTGACAGGTATTGAATACAGATTTGCGCACATTTCATGATAATATTTTCACACAGTGGCTGATCTGAGGATCAGTTCAAACAATTCCTTGTAACTCAAGGAGCCATAGAGAACAACCCCAAACATAGCTAACCTTTGTTGTGTGAGAAACATCCTTTGGATCTTGTTCTTTGTGTATTTTGTGTACATCATGCACTCTGTCTTTGCCCTATCCCAAGTCACCTGTGACATCTAAAAAGCTGGAAGGTGCTGCTGTGACAGAAGATAATTGGAGCGCACCGCACTGACCTTGTCTAATAGGATTATTCTGCAACCACTTCAGAGGTCACTCTGGAAAGGTACCTACCGCCCTCCCAAATCATTCTTTCCAATAGTGGCTCTTTCATCTCCATCATGGGCTTATTCCTGAGAGTCTATTGGCTCAGTTGAATCGAACCTGCATTGTGGTATCCACAATAGCTCTTTGACAATACGACACAGTATGAGGTAGATTAAGTGTGATTGTCAGGTGGCAAGAGAGGTGTTTGGTGGGGGAAGATACACTTGTAAGATAGTGACTAAACAGGAAGAGCACATTTTTTACAATTCCTTACTGAACACGTTCACAGCTGCGACTGTGACTGCATTGATAATCAATGCATGTTTATGGGTGAGTCTAACTGAGAAATTGAAAGAATTTGCAGGCAACAGATAATGCTGTCACAGGTTGAGATTAGATATTTTCACACGAGTCAGAACACCCAAAAATGTCATCACAAATAGAGGGAATGAGCTGCTGCATGGAGTCCTCCATTTTCTTTTGCTGCAGTGCCAAAAGTTCATACTTACTGACTATGCCTTGACCCATGCAGCTGTCACACTGACCAGCCTGCTCTCACTAGCTGACTGAAGAACTGAATAGGCAGTATTGATGCAAGAGATGAGGATAAGTATTTCATTATTAAGTAGCAATAACTTGCACAAAGGCTATATAGCCATGAAGTGCTTTAAAAGGCTGGTCATGGCTCACATCAACAGCATCCTCCCGGGTACCCTAGACCCACTCCAATTCACGTACTGCCCCAACAGATCCACAGATGACACAATCTCAATCACACTCCACACTGCCCTTTCCCAACTGAACAAAAGGAACACCTATGTGAGAATGCTGTTCAATGCAGATCATAGTGCCCACAAAGCTCATCACTATGCTAAGGACCCTGGGACTAAACATCTTCCTCTGCAACTGGATCCTGGACTTCCTGACGGGCCACCCCCAGGTGGTAAGGGAAGGTAACAACACGTGTGACTCAGTAAAATCTTTGAAATTGTTGCATGTTGCGTTTATATTTTTGTTCAGTGTAGATGTACAAGACACCCCATTCAAAGATCACAAGGGGAACTTTATCCTCTCGATTCAACCCAATAACCAACTCCCTATTAACAAACTTCCCCATATGTTTAACACATCCCATGTGGGGAATTAATGGGCTTCCTGTCGACCAAATGTATTCATCGACACCTGTGAATTCACAAGCAGCCAGTCACCTTTAAAATGTATCTTCACCTCATCTAGGAAGCTTCATAACTCACAGCGGCCAGGAATAATTGTGTTGCTGCTCGTTCGTATTCTCTATGTGCAACTGTCTTCATTCATGTTTTTATATATTTATTTGGAGCCGAAGAGTTGCAATATGTCCACTATGAAATGCAGTTATTCTGCTGTAGAGATGAGGTCAATGTGATCACATAATACTTAAGAGAGTACAAAGAAAGATAGACAGAGGTGCAGTGCTTGAAAATCAGACTTCAAATGTGAAAAGGCTATATAGTAAGTATTGTATGTAATGTAGCATTCTATAGTATACTACAAATATTATAGTAAGCACTAAAATATCAAGGGCTACTACAGTGTGTAGTATATAATTCTCCAGTATACTATAAAATTCAATAGTAAGCACTACACGTTTGATGGGATACTACAGTGTAGTATAGTATTCTACATAATACTACAAAAGTCTATAGTAAGCACGACAAGATTGATGGACACTACAGTCTTGAGTATAGGATTCTACAGTATACTACAGTTGACTACGGTTTAATACAGAATTCTATAGTGAGTACTACAGAATTCTATATTATACAACGAGAGGGTCTAATCATGGATGCTGATTGGTTAAAACTTCCTTCCAGACGGTTATCACCGACTAAATCTATGACGTTGAAATGCCTATTTACTTTCTCTCGTCCATCTGATTGCGTAATCCGCTGTCTCATCAGCTAAGCCAGGCAGTTTATATATTAGATCTACACCGTAAAAACATCTACACATTATCTCCCATTCTTTTAGAGTTTCCAAAAGCAAACATTTATAATAACTTTGCTGTCTCTCTACAAAATTTGCAACATTGTTTTAAAATTGAAATTCGATCTTCAGCTGTCCTATGGTAATGAACATGTTGGGAGTTGGGACGATACAGACAGGCTGGCAGCTTTACCAGCCAATCAAAATCATGAATCAACATCATTTTTATAGATATATATATATATATAAAGAAATGTCAATAGAAAAACATGAAAGGCAGCTAGTTTGTTGTCATTCCAGCTTCAGTTTGAATTGATTGTGTTAGTTGTGTAGTTGACTATCTCTTCTGGACACTGGAACATTGTTATGGATGTGTATAAAACAAACTAGAAAACAACTTGGAAATGCAACTACTTTGCTGTTATTATGCAGTGTTTTACGTGAATGTGTTAGCCAAATTTGGCTAGCTAGCAAGGAAGGCATAAGAACTTTGCCAGCTATCGTGGAAACAGAACATTTAGAACGAACGACTGGGTCACGTCCAAAGATTTAGAACACAAACACTTAATGACTGGGTCGGGTCTCTGGCAACCGAACGAATGACCAGCCGGCTTGGGTAGCAACCCTAGATTTATGTCGGGACTATATGGAAGGATGAAATATTTTCATTATTTGAATATGTTGGTAACCCATTGTATAAAAGTGACAATGCTCTTGAAGCAGATGTTTGGAGGATATACAGTTTACACCCGTGCCAATATATCCTCCAAACACCGGCTTCTCTGGCATTATCACTTCAGTAAACTGTAGTATTTTTTTATGTGGGCCGATTGACAGAATGCAACAAAGTATTTACATATTGAAGGCCACAGACTACCTTTCATGTTTGCAAAGACATATGGATCGAAGAGAGCAAACAGCTTGCCCTTGCCCTTCTAAGAGACCACCAAAATAGTGTGCCATTGAGACGTAACACATTCATATTTGATGTTCTGTGTACACTAAAAAACTAGCTCTCCCTGTTGTCTGATCCAGGCTGGCACTGTAGAGATTGATTGCTGTGACTTCAGGCCTGTATTTCAGTAACTCTGCCTATTTCCCTCTGACAACGTTCTATAAACTGCTTCCTCTGGTAAATCTGGTAGCTCACTCCATCTGTCTCTGTCAGGGGGACGCAGAAACATACACACGCTCAAAGGGTGCACACACTCACACACACACACACACACACACACACGCGCACACACACACACACACACACGCACACACACACACGCACACACACACGCGCACACACACACACACACACACACACACACACACTACTACAACCACAGCAACCAAAATACAGTAAGTGTGCCACACCTTATCCAGCTAACAGCATAACCCCCCTCTTGCATCCTCCAGGGGAACCAGCCTTGTCTGTGGATGAGGGCTCTGAGTGGACACAGGGAGCCGCAATAAACCCAACACCACCCTCTCCATCTGTCTGCACCATGCAGCATGGGTGAGGTCGGTCAGGAGAACAGGGACATCAGGAAACCAGGTGCACTCCAAGGGAGGGTCACTAGGCTACCTTCACTGAGACAAACTCAGAGCTGTTTTTAGGGACGTGCTCCTCCTGGGTGTTCATGGGTTTTTCTCGAGAGCCAAACGCCCAATTAACCCTCATGGCCCAGGAATATTTTCAGAAATTATTAAATGGTTCCCAAATGGCTAATATAATTGAATAAATAATGGGGCACCAGGCCAACTTTATTGTTGGGTGCAGAGTTCATGTGACACTAATCAATGGATTTACCTTTGGCCTTGTTGAATATGTGACTGCGGTCGATACGAAGCCAAAGCAAATTGTTCAATTGTAGGGCAGCTCATTAGACCACGATATGAAAACAATTGGGTTTCGGTTAAATTACATTTTTCACGTTGGATGGACAACGTTATTTATTTAAAAAATTGTCAGCTGCCATTATTCCTCTCCGACAGAAAATCATGAGGTTTGGATATTGTACCAATCATCACCAAATATACTTTTCTTGTCAGAATCCGGCTGCTTGTTGACGATGCCTTTAGATGTCAATGATGCAACTACGTGGTTGCAATTCAAACAATAAAAACTATAAGATTAATACTTTTCATTATATAGTACCTTAACTGTTCATGACAGATTAATACTTTTCAATATATAGTACCCTAACCGTTCATGACAGAATAATACTTTTCATTATATAGTACCTTAACTGTTCATGACAGATTAATACTTTTCATTATATAGTACCTTAACTGTTCATGACAGATTAATACTTTTCATTATATAGTACCTTAACTGTTCATGACAGTTTATCATAAACAACAGTATATGAACTTACAATGTCTTGACCTAGCAAAGTAAAACACAACCAACATGAATCATTGTATGTGTCACTTAATTCATTTTAGTCACACCTCTTACAACTTTGAATCAGCCCATCAATGTGTAGCATTTCTCACAAGAACTTGTATCATGGGAGCTTAGTTTCTGGCTATGTGTTTTTTTTAAATAGCTATGTTAAATATGGGTGATTTTCCTACTTCACTTGAAGGTGAGAAAAGGATAATTCCTTATACCCCCTTCTATTTTTGTATCTCTCTCTGCCCCCCTCTTTATCTCTCTCTTTATATTTCTTCCTTTCCCTCCATCTCAACCCCTCTCAATCTGTTTTGTTCAAAATCCTAACAGCTGTGTGCACTTCTTTAAGTAAGAGCGATTCACCCAAGAGGCTTTCATCAAAGCCTGCCAGGAAGACAAAGGGGCCGGCAACCCGAGCTGCGCTAACTGCCAATGTGTTTAAAGGTTCCTGATAGTAACACCACGTTTGACACTGTGTAGGCCTCATATCATCAAGTCTGTCAGAGATCTTGTTTTTAGTTGAATCACATTATATGATATGCTAATGAAAAATATGAACAATCAAAACACACCCTGATCCACTCACAATCAATGACAGTGAGTATGCTAAATTGCCTCATGTACAATCCCTGGGTATTAGCACAGGTCATTTTGTATGTAGTTTATAAGGAATGAATCTATGTAAGAGATGAGAACTACACTGCTCAACTTGAAGTAAAAATATATCAGGAAGTCAGAATCACTCTCTAGATAACTCCAGATAACACCTAAAATCAGGTAGCATTGAGTACTGACACAGCCAAGAGTTCCCTGCACATGACCTGGGAATCTCTTCCAGGTCATGGAACTTTTACACTCTGGCGTTCTCACTTGATGATGGTGGCTGCTGGTGTTCCTATCCTGGGGGGTTACAGAGGTATGGCAGGGGTCTGCAGGGGTCGGGCCAAAGGCCCATTACCTCACGAGTGCAGGACACGGTAAATGGCATGGCAAGGTCAGTGCAGGGCCGAGGACGCCTGCTGTCAAAGCTCCTTCACAAGGACAAGTCTGCAGAGCCGCCTGGATATTCTCCCGGTCCAACATGCCCCACGCCCCCCAGCCCAGTTCTCCTGGCCGCTCTAAAAGATGGGGAGTGGGAGTGGTGCCGCATCCCTCCTCTCCATCTGGTGCCGAGTGCCTCTGTCAGGACGTCAGACAGTACAAAGTAATGAAGGGTCTCATCAAGGTTACTGCATGCTGGAGTGTAGCCTGCTCTGTCTCAGAATGGCAAATGAAGAATCATGGGTCATGGCGAAATAGGGTTCAGTTGTGCATCGTAAACATATCCATCGCTTTTGGTCTACTGCCTTCCAATACAGTATTTCCAAATGTTTTCTCCTCGCTCCCCTGAATAACATTCATCTGATGATGTACTTGTAGTTATAATCTATCTCCCTGATCAGTGGAGTTGCTATAATCTCAAGGCTGGAGATAAGTCAGTAACTTTCCAAGGATTGTTTTCATGAAGGATATGTATGAAATGATCAATGCAGAAGGCATACAAGCAATTACTGACTAGTAACACTCCTCAATTCATTTCTGGTACCTGGAGCACTTAACGATTGATTCAGCAACCAACACAGGATTGAACAGAATGTCTGTTATTTGGTGCAACTTTGTTTTGTAAGCACAGACTTACTTGTGGACTTATTTACCATTCTTACATGAGCCCCTTAGGTAACCTTTGCTGCCTTGCCTACAGAATGGTGCCAACATGGGAAATGGTTGCTTGAGGGATGGGCCCAAAAAAGTGAGGTCAAACTGCTTCACCACTTGATTAAATCAGAATGTTAGGTGTAATGTATTGCATGATGACCTATATAGTCAACAAGCTAAACATATTTAAAAACTAAAGAACTTGGTGGCATAATACAATCTAATGATGACTCTCACTCAAGCAAGGAATGAAAAGTCGCTCTGGATAAGAGCGTCTGCTAAATGACTTAAATGTAATGTAAATGTAAAAGCTTGTCTTTAGTATGCTAGTGGGCCCTTGCTTAGGCCCTCAGTAGGAGGTCACGGTCAAGGGCAAACCTCATATTTAGCTACTGTTATGATAGATTTCTGTCACACCCTGACCTGTTTCACCTGTCTTGTGCTTGTCTCCACCCCCCTCCAGGTGTCCCCCATTATCCCTTGTGCATTTATACCTGCGTTTTCTGTTTGTCTGTTGCCAGTTTGTCTTGTCTCGTCAAGCCTACCAGTGTGTCAAGCCTACCAGTCCTATTTCTCTAGTTCCTGTTTTCCAGTCTTCCCAGTTCCAACCTTTTTTGCCTTGCCCCCGAGCCTGCCTGCCTGCCGTCCTGTACCTATCTGACTGACCTGGTTACGAACTTCTGCCTGCCCTCGACCTTCCCTTTGTCTGCCTCCTGTGGATTAATAAACGACTCTGTGCATTGAACCTTCCGTCTCCTGTATCTGCATCTAGGTCATGTTAGCTTAAAATGTAATAGCAAAACAGTTTGTTCAAAGCGGTCTCCAGACCCCCCCCCCCCCCTCACACTATTCACTGTCCTTTTGGAAAAGTTAAATTAACTTGGTAATTGAAGTAGTTTCTGTTTTGAGGGATATAGGATCTGTCATGTTTGCTATTATACAGTATATAATAAGTGTCACCATCTTTTAGAGAAAATCTTGCCATAAAATACAAAAATAAAAAACAAATGATTTTGTGTTGATTTACTGGTCCACATGACAGACATACTATGCTCCCTGCTATTTAGTGGAGACCTTACTCTTAATTGCACATTTCTGATGAGTCCGGCCAGGGACATTGGCACGCTCTGGATCTCAGACGCATTCATTTCCAGTCTGTTGCTGGTGATGTATGGGGCTATTGGGTGAACATGGCGGGGAACTATTGGGTGAACATGTCGAGCTCTCCCCGTTTGACTGAGCCTGGACCCAGAAGGCCCAGCACCAATTAAGTCCACTTTATCAGCCTTACAATCCTCAAGGTAACTAATTTGTTGCTTTGTTTGTGCCTAGAAAAAGCCCTGTGCTGAGTATTATGTTTTTTAAATATCGAAGCAAGTTCAGTATGTTCCTAAACAGAAGCCGTGAATGTGGAGTAAAGATGTGACACTTGTTTACAGTAGAATTCCATCTAGAATTCACCGGAGTCTCCAGTACGTAATCTTGACTTCATGATTAATGCACTGTGAAGATTTGAGTCGTGCCTAAGTGTATTGTACGTAAAGGCTTTGCTTACTGTCCATCCATCATCATAATGTAGCATACTTTTAATGCAATTTATGACCAAAATTGTTCAACCTTTTTAGTCTGCACCAGAGCGTCAAAACAGTAAAGCACATATAACCAGCCTTAGATGCCTTGGATGAGCCAAACGATGGAGTGGATTAATTCCACTGATTTAAATGAGCCACCTGGTGGTGAATGGGGGTTTTGTGGCCTGTCGTTTAATCCTCCTTGGCACGTTTTCTCCATCGAGAGAACTGCCAATCTCAGAGGCCTCAACAGAGCAAAGAAGGGGGTAAAAATGTCCCAACCTCCCACTACGTGTCTTGAGGGGGAGTCTTAATACAACCAGACTGTACAAGTTCTCTGATTTTTGGAGCAAATCATCTTTAGGAATCTGAACACACTCGCAGCCCACACAGTACTCGTGTAGTGTCGATGGATCCAGAGAGAGGGAGGGATGGTGAAGCTTGAAGGATTGGGGCATGCTGCCTGCCTGTGCTGTTCTACATTGTCAGACAGCGAAGGGAATTCTCCTCTGCCAGCCTTTTAAAGGACCATTACTGTCATTGAGAGTGATCTGACTCCAGCTATGAATGGGGCTTTGGAGGGAAATAACTGGGGAGTCCTGACACTAGCACATAGTGTAGAAGGCCATGCTGCATTGGCTACAGTGGTGTCATGTCAGTCATGTCAACTACCTACTTTATTATTTCCAAATGTAGTCTGAAATACTAACTTCATTGGGTTATATAATTACTTTATAGTTGTCTTCAATCAGGTTGATGTTTTAACCTAGCAACTTACTTTACACAGTCATGCATGGTTTGGCTAGTGGTATGCACAGCTGACATAGATAACAGTTTATAGCATGAATCAGTGTTAAATCAGTGCTCATATGCTTACTAGCTGGCAGGGCATCATATACACAACACTCATCATACGCATTGATCCAAAGCGACTTATAGTCACATACATTTTATGCTTGGCTGGTCTCGGGAATCAAACCCATTATCCTGACGTTACCAACTGAGCCAGATTGCAACAGTGTTATTACTGTATAGTAGGGGGGGTTCAAGTCAAGTGTTTGCATCATCACGTTAGTAGCCATGGTCATTCTGGAAAGCCTTGCAAGGTAAACGTATTGTCTGTTCCCATAATGTGCTTATTCTTCTGTCCAGAGCACCATGAATAACCCAAGGACACGAACAAAAATAATAGCAATAAAAGATATCCAGAAGTTCCTATCTGAAGCCATCACACAGCCAAGCATGCATAATGCCTTTGTCCTTGAGGCATTTTTCCCCCTGTCTTCCAATTGTCGCCCTGCCATATAGAAAATGTGATTAAACAGTTCCTCTGCTGAAAAACTACACACGGTTTTCCAAAGTCATCATATCTGTGGCAATAGATATTCCTGCATTGCCTTGCTATCTGCACATAGATTACAACATGTCCTGCACAATATAAATTGAGCAGAAGATATTCTGGCTAACCTCACAAAATGGAGGAAAACCACAGTTCATCCTCCTGACCACAATAGTCATTACTTTTATTTACTGTTTTTGGTTTTGGATTGGAACGATGGACATTGGCAACTGAAAATGACAAAATAAAGATTTCCAGTGGAACTTGAATACGTTGGCTCGGATTAATTCTGATCTGCATTAGATCCACCTTACAGCATGATTGACATTTAAAGGTAATTTCCGACATATGCAGAGGTTACGGTGAAAGTGGTCTCCGCGTAAGTGGAAACATGACCTTTAAAAGGCGATCGGTTTCAATCCATTTGTGCTTTGTAGAAAATTTAGAGTAAAGGTAATGTCCGATCTAGCCGAAATATGTAGTGTTTACCGTTAATGCCATCTCTTCAAATTGTGGCTGGAGAACTATGAAAGGTTTTGATAGGTTGTTGCCGTATTTTAGCCAGTATTTTAAGGGGACAAATTATATATAAAATACTAAATAAATGGATCAAATATTACATCACACTCTGCACCGGATAACTTTTAACTGAAAGTAACATAACCATCTACAGTGGAATCATATACCCTATCAGACTGCTGCCCAAGGCACAGAGAGGTACATGTATCAAGCCCAACCTCTATGGTGAACAAAATAGCTGATCTGTGCATGGAGGGGTACACATTTGTTCAACACCAGTGGTCAGTAACCTTCCTGGCCAGTCCAGTTCACCTAGCCCATCTGTTTGAACAAAACTCATTGTAGTGAGGACAATATCCCAGTTTAATGAGCCACTTCTGTTAGCATTATTCTGCTACCTGTCATATGTTCAGTCATATGCAGCATGGGATAAATGCAATGGAAGTAGAAGTGTGGCATAAGTGCAAGACGGTATAATGACGTGCCAATTGCTTATTAAGGTATTGTGGCAAAGAATTATCCTATATGGATAACCTCATTTCTAAATGCACAACAGTAAAAACAAATGCAGGAATATAATTTGGAAGTATATGGTGATATACAATGAGTTCACAACCACTAGGAACACCCTCAGAACAGGCTTAATTTGTCAAGGTATGGACTCTACAAGGAGTCGAAAGCATTCCATAGGGATGCTGGCCTATGTTGACTCCAATGCTTCCCACAGTTGTGTCAAGTTGGCTGGATGTCCATTCTTCAAACACACAGAAAACTGTTGAGCTTGAAAATCCAGCAGCGTTGCAGTTCTTTACACACTTAAACCAGTGCACATGGCTCCTACTACCATTCCCCGTTCAAAGTCACTTAAATCTTTTGTCTTGCCCATTCACCCTCTGAATGGCACATTTACCCAATCCTTGTCTTAATTGTCTCAAGGCTTAAAAATCCTTCTTTAACTTGTCTCCTCCCCTTTATCTACACTGGTTGAAGTGGATTTCACAGGTGACATCAACAAGGGATCATAGCATTCACCTGGATTCACCTGGTCAGTCTATGTCATGGATATGTTCATAATGTTCACAAGGTTTTGTACACTCAGTGTTATTTATTAGGAACCCCATTAGCCAACACCAATGGCAACAGTTAGTCTTAGTGGGGTCCGACATCAAACAAAAAATATATTACAGACAAAATACTTTACAATTTACACTACTGTTCAAAACTTTGCGGTCACTCAGAAATGTCCTATTTTTCCATGAAAACATACATGAAATGAGTTGCAAAATGAATAGGAAATATGGTCAAGATGTTGACAAGGTTAGAAATAATGACTTAATTGAAATAATAATTGTGTCCTTCAAACTTTGCTTTTGTCAAATAATCCACCATTTGCAGCAATTACAGCCTTGCAGACCTTTGGCATTCTAGTTGTCAATTTGTTGACGTAATCTAAAGAGATTTCACACCATGCTTCCTGAAGCACCTCCCTCAAATTGGATTGACTTGATGGGCACTTCTTACATACCATACGATCAAGATGCTCCCACAACAGCTCAATAGGGTTGAGATCCGGTGACTGTGCTGGCCACTCCATTATAGACAGAATACCAGCTGACTGTTTCGTCTTGCATAGTTTGTAGCTGTACTTTGGGTCATCGTCCTGTTGTAGGAGGAAATTGGCTCCAATTAAGTGCCATCCACCAGGTATGGCATGGCGTTGCAAAATGGAGTGATAACCTTCCTTCTTCAAGATCCCTTTTACCCTGTACAAATCTCCCACTTTACCACCACCAAAGCACCCCCAGACCATCACATTGCCTCCACCATGCTTGACAGATGGCGTAAAGCACTCCTCCAGCATCCTTTCATTTTTTCTACTGTACATCTCACGAATGTTCTTCTTTGTGGTCCAAACACCTCAAACTTAGATTTGTCTGTCCATAAGACTTTTTTCCAATCTTCCTCGGTCTGTATTATTTTGCCCATCTTAATCTTTTATTTTTATTGACCAGTCTGAGATATGGCTTTTTCTTTGTAACTCTACCTAGAAGGCCAGCATCCCGGAGTCTCCTCTTCACTGTTGATGTTGAGACTGGTGTTTTGCGGATACTATTTAATGTAGCTGCCAGTTGAGGACTTGTGAGTCGTCTTTTTATCAAACTAAACACTCTAATGAACTTGCCTTCTTGCTCAATTGTGCACCGGGCCTCCCACTCCTCTTTTTATTCTGGTTAGAGCCCTTTTGCGCTGTGCTGTGAAGGGAGTAGTACACAGCGTTGTATGAGATCTTCAGATTCTTGGCAATTTCTCGCATGGAATAGCCTTCCTTTCTCAGAACAAGAATAGACTGATAAGTTATAGAATAAAGTTCTTTGTTTCTGGCCTGTAATCGAACCCACAAATGCTGATACTCCAGATACTCAACTTGTCTTAGAAGGCCTGTTTCATAGCTTCTTTAATTTGCACAACAGTTTTCAGCTGTGCTAACATAATTGCAAAATGGTTTTCTAATGATCAATTATCCTTTTAAAATTATAAACTTGGATTAGTTAACACCACGTGCCATTGGAACACAGATGTGATGGTTGCTGATAATGGGCCTCTGTACGTCTATGTAGATATACCATAAAACAAATCTGCCATTTCCAGCTACAATAGCCATCACAGTATTAACAATGTCTACACTGTATTTCTGATCAATTTGATGTAATTTTAATGGACAATTTTTTTTGCTTTTCTTTCAAAAACACGGGCATTTCTAAGTGACCCCAAACCTTTGGATGGTATGTGTACATATTGAGTGCCCTTCTCTATATGCATGCAGAAAGTCGGTTGCTAATTTGTTTACAGAGAAATAGCATTGTATTTTGTCAAACACAATTTTTTCCAACAGTTTGCTAACAGCTAGCAGCAAGCTGATAGATCTGCTGTTAGAAGCAGCAAAGCCCACTTTACAACTCTTGGGTAGCGAAATGACTTTGGGTTCCCTCCAGACCAGAAGACAAAGACTTTCCTCTAGGCTCAGATTAAATATATGACAGATTGGAGTGGATATAGATTCAGCCACCATCCTCAGTAGCTTTCCAACTAAGTCGCCAATGCCAGGATGTTTGCCATTATTGATCAATATACAATACTTTTTTTGATCTCTCCCATGCTAACTTTACAACATTAAAGCTTACATTGCTTTTCTTTCATTATTAGTTTTTTTTATACATGAGTACGATGGCTCACTGTTTGTTGTTGGCATTTCTTGCCTATATTTCGCCCACCTTGCCAATGAAGTAATAACCAAAATAATTGCCAACATCAAATGGTTTTGTGATGAATAAGCCATCTGATTCGATGAAAGATCAAATTGAATTTGTCTTTCTGCCCATAGTTTCATTTAAAGTACTCCAAAGTTGTTTTCCATCATTCTAAAAATCATTGATCTTGGCTTCATAGTACAGTTTCATCTTCTTTTTGTTGAGTTTAGTCACATCATTTCTCAATTTGCAGTAAGTCAGCCAGTCAGATGTGCAGCCAGATTTATTATCCGCTCCTTTTGCCCCATCTCTTTCAATGATAGTTTGTCAAATCCTCATCAATCCATTAAGCTTTATCAGTTCTAATAGTCAGTTTCTTAACAGCTGCATGTTCAATAATTGGAAGAAGCAATTTCATAAATTCACCAAGTGCAGCATCTGGATGCTCCTTAGTTATCACATCAGAACAGCAAATATTTTTAATATCATTCACATAAGTGTTACACCAAAATCTTTTGTATGATCTCTTATACACTATTTAAGGCCCAGCTTTTGGAATTTTGGCTTTCCTGGATATAGCCACTATATTGTGATCACTGCATCCAATGGGTACAGATACAGCTTTAAAACAAAGTTATACAGTATAGGTAAAAATGTGATTTGTACATGTAGATTATCTTGTACCTGTGATGTTTGTAAACACCTTGGTAGGTTGATTAATAACCTGAACCAGATTACAGGCACTGTGAGAAGCTTCCTCTTGAGTAGACAGCTTGATGAAAACCAGTCAATATTCAGGTCCCCAAGAAAGTACAGCTCTCTGTTTAATTCACATATTGTACACGATCAAGCATTTCACACATACTAGTTTAATACTGACTGTTAGCACCCAAAAAGAAAAAGCTTTAGATTTGCCAGGTGAACCTGCAACCACAACACTTCGATAACATTTGACAAGTTATATCCTTGTATTGCTACTGCTGTATCTTCAAATGAATTATCTAAATGAGTCTCAGAAATGGCTAATATATGAATGTTATTTGATGTTAGCAAGTTATTGATTTCGTTAACCTTATTTCTAAGTCTACATACAGTATATTAATATGGGCTATTTTCAGCCCTTTCATGGGTAGCTTATCGGAGATAGACATCATTTCCATACTGTATATCAATTACACAATGCATCCTCCATGTAATACTATTGTACTCAGTGTAGTCAGCTTCGGTCAATGGATTGCCATCCCAAAAAGCTATGAATGGTAAATTAATGTATCCAAGAAATATGGATAAAATTTCAGGGTATGAGAAAATCAATATTATTGGGTATAACGTGCACTTAACTCTTATACCACCAACATATTTTACATACCCTGAATACAAAATGGGGTCATTTGGGGTCAATTATTGCAAATTACACAATGGGTGGGTCTAATCCTGGATGCAGATTAGTTAGAACTGCATTCCAGCCGGTGTCTATTCCACAATTTACCACCGGCTAAAGCTATGACGTTGAAATGCCTTTTTATTCTGTTCCATCTCACTGCGCAATCCACTGTCTCATCAGCCCAGCCAGACAATTTATAAACTTGAT
Source organism: Oncorhynchus masou masou (assembly GCF_036934945.1). Lineage (NCBI taxonomy): Eukaryota > Metazoa > Chordata > Actinopteri > Salmoniformes > Salmonidae > Oncorhynchus > Oncorhynchus masou. Next base: position 57,014,909 of record NC_088239.1, read on the forward strand.
CTCCACTGTAAAAAGCATCTAAACATTATCTCCCATTTTCTTTTAGTCTGGCAACAGGTTTTCAATAGCGGAGTTTTGTATAAACCTTGCTGTCTGTCTCTCTGACATTTGCAACATTGTTTCAATATTGAAATTTCAATCTCCAGCTGTCCCATATTAATGAATATGTAAGGCTCGGGAGTCGGCACGAGACAGAAAGGCTGGCAGCTTTTCTCAGCCAGTCAAAATCATGAATAAGCATCAATTTTATGGATATAAACAAATAAATGTCAATAGAAAACAGGTCAAACTAAAGAAATGCAGCTAGTTTGCAGTCTTTCCAGCTTCAGTTTAAATTGATTGTGTTAGATGTGTTGTTGGCTAGCTCTTCTGAACAGTGGCCTGACGAGATAGCATATTTTCAGGTGAAATCACGCATCATTAGCTCATTCTGATGAATGTATCCACATAAAAGCCACTAGAAAACAGCTTAAACAAACGCAAATGTGGCTATTTTGCTGTTATTCTGGCTGCAGTGCTTGACGTGATTGTAAGTTAGCCATAGTTGGCTAGCTAGCTAGCAAGGGATAAGAACTTTGCCAGCCAGTATAGCAATAGAACATTTAGAACGAAACAACTGGAAGACTTAAAAACTGGGTCGCGTCTCCGGCAACTGAACCGATAGAAGGAACGACCAGCCGGCTTGGGTAGCAACCCTATGGAAGGATGAAATGGGTAGCAACTCTATCTTGTGGAAGGATGAAATAGTATGAATAAATTCATCAAAATAAAGCTTTAATTGGAATTATGTCAATCAATATTTGAATATTTTGGTAACCCGTATAAAAGTGATAAGTCGCTCTGGATAAGAGCGTCTGCCAAATGACTTAAATGTAAATGTAAATGTAGACATGTAAATATAGTTATCTGATAAAACCAGACTGTTATTTCAGCAAAGTTGCAGTAAATTAGCGTATTCTGTCAAATAAAAATAGAAATGTTCTCTTAAATAATGTGTAGCTTTTTTTCTCCAAAGTGCAATCCACATGAAAAACAGAAAGCTGATTTACCATAATTTTATTGTAGTATCATTTTGTTTATAAAATTTTGAGATGTTTTATTTTATTTGGTCATTGTCACACCCTGATCTGTTTCACCTGTCTTTGTGCTTGTCTCCACCCCCCTCTAGGTGTCGCCCATCTCTCCCATTATCCTCAGTGTATTTATACCTGTGTTCTCTGTTTGTCTGTTGCCAGCTTGTTTTGTTCATCAAGCCGACCAGCGTTTTTCCCCTTGCTCCTGTCTTTTTCTAGTTTTCCCAGTTTTGACCTTTTCTGTCTGCCCTGACCCTGAGCCTGCCTGCTGTTCTGTACCTTGTCACACCACCCTGAATTATTGACCTCTGTCTTCCCTGACCCCAAGACTGCCTGCTGTTCTGTACCTTATGGACTCTGATCTGGCTTACTGACCTCTGCCTGCCCTTGACCTGTTGTTTTTCCTGCCCCCTGTTCTAACTTTTGTTACTTCAACACTGTCTGCATCTGGGTCTTCTCCTGAAACGTGATATTTATATGTATGTGGTATATTTTAATCATAAGTAATTGTGTTACTAGAAAGTGATTCATCCATTGATCATGAGAGACAATGACCATATACTTACCCAAAAGCCAGCATTAGCATCGCTGCCAGTGAAACAATGGGAGTGGTAGGGCCTTGGGCAGGATGCTTCAAAAAGAATACCCAAATCCTCAAAGTCATCAAATATACTAATCAAATATTATAGCAACCCAAGCATAGAGTATTGGAGGATGTTATAAGAATACACATATATATTTACAGCACTACGTGTACATTCAGAGGGCATCTGGTTTCTGTATTACAGTTCAGCCAAGTATGCATCCTACTGACTTTTATGAGCTGTTTTGACAGAAATGAAGCATATATGTAAGGTCATTTTGATTGTGTGTACAGTCATACCTAGTTATAACCAGTTGCAACCATATAAGTATGTACTGTAAGGTGATCTGTCTCTTTAGGTCAGGGCTCTCTAACCCTGTTCCTGGAGAGCTACCATCCTGTTGGTTTTCACTCCAACCCTAATCTAGCACACCTGATTATATTCATTTAGCTGGTTGATAAACTGAATCAGGTTAGTTACAACTGGTGTTGAAGTGGAAATCTACAGGAGAGTAGCTCTCCAGGAACAGGGTTGGAGAGCCCTGCTTTACGTGATCTGGCTTTCTGGTCAAAATCACTGATCCAACCCAACATTTAATGTAACTTAATAATATGTCTCCAGAGAAATCTGGATTCAAATAAAACTTTTTTAGATCTGCCCTAGAATAGTTACCTTTCTGAGAATACATACCAATACAACTCTCTTTGTAGACTCAGAGTGTATCTGAGTTAAGTATTGCAGATATATTAAGTATTTATACAATTGGCAGACTTTGTATAAATACCATTGGAATATTTTTAAATAAACAAAACATGGTAATTTTGGTTTTGTGTACAGTCATATGATATGTGGTATAGAAAAATACAATCTTAGGAAAGTACATGGGGAGCTATATCTGTGCAGATGATCTGTCTATCTGGTTAAAATCACTTAAACAGGTTCCCATCCACCCTCTGGTGGTATGGATAACTTCTTATTATGTCTCCAGAGAAACCTAGATTCAAATAATGGTCATATTTATCAATTTACTATAGGCAGAATTAGTTGTGTTTGTCTGGGGTCAAAATGTCACCAAAGAACTTCAATTTGAATTCCATATTGATACAGAAACATTAAACAATGAGTTTGATTTATTAAGAACAAGTTGATTTGACAAAGTCATTAAACATTTTAAGAATTGAATAAACTACAAAAGGACCCCAGTCTGTAGGATGAGTGTTATTAAAACATTATTTATGCAGATGACTGCTGGAGCTTTTCTGTGAAATCTGTTGCCTCAAAACTTTCCAAACGGAATGCAATAATAATTTTCTCAATTCAATCACAGAACATCAATAACATTGATAATGGATATTCTACATAAAGCAAGTCACTTGTTTTTGTTTTGAGGCACCAAATACTGGCCATCTGTACAGGCAGAGCTTGTAAGTATATGAGTATTAAATGATCATTATAGATGCAACTCATGACTCCCAGGCCTGAGGCTTTGGTTGGATCCTGTGTTTCTGTAAACTTAACCAATTAATATCCCGGTGAGGGTTCAGACAAATTACAGGACAAAGTCATAAGTAAATGTTCCACCCAAACAAATCGTTCATATCATGAAGGGCATACCAAGCATGCGCATGCAAAATGATGGTAATGGAGATTAAAAATGAATCTATGTTGCCAAACAAGGCAGCTAATAAGCATGGTATGTACAAACAATCTCTTCATCCACTTCAACAGGAGTACTTAATGATACGTAACTATTATACATGCATATCCATAAATGCACAAGTGTATTGCAAGGTTAGAGCCGAATGGACAAATAATGCATCCTTGAGGGCAGTTACGAAGCATATAGTTACAACATGTCCTACATAACGGATTACAATGAATTACCAATGACTGCCTCTGTTTGACCATAATTTAGACATGTTGAAAATATAAATCAGGGCTGAGTAATGTTGAGAAATATCCTTCACATTACATTATCTCATTTGGTTAATCAACTATGCAGCAGATGCATCATTACATTCAGTAATGTGAATATTGCAGGTTTAAGATCTGTTGATTATTCTTCATTATCATCTGAAATACTACGTCTTGTGGCAATAACATGGAAAGGTCACATGGAGGAGTTATTTTGTGGATTATTTGAATTGTCTTTGAAGTAAACATCACAATAACAAAGGTGATGTGGTTGCCAATATCTATGTTAATTACTACAACATTTTATCTTACACATGTTGTGTAAGTTTGAAAGATAACTTCAATGTACAAATACTATGGACAGTGACAGTGAAGCATTGAGCCATTCAATAGACCAAATCACATCTGCTCTTCTTTGTGATATAAGTATTTCCCATCTTGTTTTCATGAACTGAACAGACATACCCAAACCGAGCCCATTCCTCTGTGGTCAAACCCTGGGTCACAGCCAATTCAGCTTCACAACGCATTGTGAAATCCTCTACTCTGAGTTTACATGTTATATCACGACTCAAATATAGCACAGTAAATACACACAAAGAGTGTATGAATTAATTTGCTATTTAAAAACCACACCGTGCATGTGGCAGTGAAGTGACAGCGTCCAACAGTGGTGAGGTGGAAGCAACTGACAGAGCGCCTCCTTTTGGCAGCTCCAGCCCAAGGATCAACCATATGGCCATAATGGTTCATGCGGGGGAGTAAAATCTGGTGACTTGGCATCTGATTGTTCTTATGAAGGCAAACCCACCTGTCGGTGCATGAAGATCAGACTCAGGGGCCAAAAGGGCCACTTTACCACTGTCAGTGTGAATTTATGGTGTTTTGAAATGAAGATGGGTATTTAATGAGGGAGAAATGCAATAAATGATTACTTGAAAATTATGACTAGTAGGAGGATCATAAAGTCATTTAGCTTTAATTACCTTAATTAATGACCTGTTTTAATTGTTGCTTCTTCTTCTTCTTCTTCTTCTTGTCCTCCTTGTACAGATGGGATTACATTGCAAATTCAGCTCCACACAAACATATCCAGAAGTAAGGATGGAAAGTGTCAAAAAAATTGAGCCATTACAACACAATACTTGCTTTATTGGTCCATTTGCATCGATATTCTTCATTTTTTGCTCTGACAGTACCCAACCTAACACACACATCACAGGCTAGGAGCAAGGGGTTGCAGCAGACCAGCAACCCTGGAGCACTTGCTCAAGGGCACAACGGTGGTAGGTAATATACATGGATATTGAAGCCTGTAACCCCCCGGCATTTGTATCACACCCTGCTGATTTCCCTTTAGGCAACATACACAGAACTGCGTTGATGTTGTTTTCTCCCTTACTGTAATTTGACTTCCATTTATTTATTTATTCATTCGCATTTATGTATCTGCTTACTGTTCGCGTGATATTGCAAGACTAAAAGAGACCCAAGTAGATTAGCAATTTTTGCATTATTGCATGTTCACTTGCAGCAGTTGCATTCTGTTGATGCCATTCATTTTGCTGACGTCATATCTGCGGGTAACATGTTCCATACCCAGAGAGTCTTAGGTCGTAGGGTAGTTGTTTGTCTGGTACTCACCAAGCCCAGCAGCCCTATTTGTCATCCTAATTGTATTCCTCTCTCTTGAGCATCGATTTATTGCACCTGGCAGAGAGCATTTGGATGCAAGACAGAGAGTAGGGAAATAATATGAATATGGAGAGCATTGAGTTGGCAATTCCCATCCCAGCTGAGTAGTAATATTCTATGGCATGGGATAGCGTGAAAATATAAAAGTAAGACATTTCTTATCAGTGATCATCAAATAATTGATGTGATGGAATTAAAAGTTTATGATGTCATCAAAAGACAGATTATCCCATCAAAGGCATTATGTAAATCAGGCATGGGGAACACTGGGTGTGTAAAACATGTGTGCTTGTAGGAGTAAAGCATATTCATACAGACATGATTTAAACATGATTTAAACCTATTCCATATGTTGACCTCATCACTGTGACAGTGAATATATTGACCAGAGAGTGTGACAGACAGAAGAAATGAGAGGTCACCCTTGTAGATGGACCATTTCTATTAAAACCTGATGGGGCTACATGTTCCCAACTGGAAACACCCCCCCTTCAGCCCAAACGGTGGCGCAGGGAAAGCAAAAATATTCTTAAAAATATTTAACCTCCACACATTAACAAGTCCAATAGCTTAAATGAAAGATAAACACCTTGTTCATCTACCCAGCATGTCAGAATTTTAAAATGTTTTACAGCGAAAACATAGCACATATTTATGTTAAACCACCACTAGGGAAACATACAATATGTAGCCACATGGCTATGCAAAATAGCACAATCACAAACGCAGGATTAAAAGAAAAATATTTCACTAACCTTTTGAAAATCTTCATCAGATGACAGTAATAGCACATGTTACACAGTACATTTATGTTTTTTTCAATAATATGCAATTTATATCCATAAATCTCCATTTACATTGAGCCATGTTCAAAAAATGCAGCAGAAATGACCGGAGAAATTATAAATATCTCCAGCAGCTAACGCCAGATAGCAGCAATAAACATCATAAACTTTGACTAAATATACATGTTCTACATATATTTAGAAAGATACACTTCTTCTTAATGCAAACGCTGTGTTACATTTATTTTTAACGTTACAGAATTCATTCACTATTCAATAATCTGAGACGGCGCTCAGCCATTAGCATTATTTCTCTACTATGTTGGATTCAACAAAAATACAATTTTATAACATAAATATTCCCTTACCTTTGATGGTCTTCGACAAGAATGCAGTGGAAGGAGTTATACTTACCTAATATAACGTTTGGTTGCTGTTGGTGTGTCTTTGTATTAGCAAAAGCTAACATCTTCAGGTGAATTACCCCAAAAAGGACTTCTGATCACGAAAAATGCGCATCAAAACTTCAAATTTACATATTATATGTCGACTAAACTGGTCAAACTAAGTGCAGAATCAAGCTTTAGGATGTTTTTAACGTACAAAACAATTGGCGATTAAATCAAACGTAACGAACTCTCTTCAACCAGATTGGAAAAAACAGTCCGTTTTCACAGAGCGCGCTCCTGAAAACTCGTGACACCTCAGTATTTTGCCCACCAAGCAGTCAAAGCTCGTGCTATTTTCTCAGTTGCACGTCTCATTGAAAGACGGGAGCTCGCTGAAGAAATAGAAACTGTTCCCAGATCCGTAGCTGGTTGGGAAGGGTGGGGGCGATGACGTCAAAGTTGGAGCAACTTTCTTAGGAGAGAGAGAGAGTTTGGGAGAATGGCTGCCCTGTGAGTTCTGCTTTACATACAGACATAATTCGAACGGTTTTAGAAGCTTTAGAGTGTTTTCTATTCAATAATAATTATTATATGCATATATTAGCAATTTTTGACAGTTTTTTTTTTGTTTACTTTGGGCACACAATTCATCCAAAGGGGGCAGTATTTCCCATAGCCCCATCATTAAAAGTCACATGCACTTCCGCTGGGTATTATTTAGTGACCCTCTGATTGATTTCAGCCAGCATCAGTAAAGTATAAGGACTAAGCTATGTCAATAGGTAGTAATCATGCTGAAGAAACAGCATCAGAATAGTGACTGGATTGTGAAAAGCATAGGCAGCAGTCAGATAAATACATGACTACCTTGCTTTTGTTCTCCTCAACTTTAGTTTTTTACAAAATGGCCCACATGAAAATGTGTGAGGTTGTAATGCAAAATTGATCACTTATTAATTAATATAACTTTGTAATACTTTGATGACCATAAGGTCTAAAGTAGTCACTTTCGCATGGAATGACAAAGCTCAAGAGGGAGTAGAATAATGTATGTCCAATAATATAAACACTCCAATGTTCTTGAAATGCTAATTGGTCAAGTGCACATTATAATTAATTTAATCAATACAGTTATTCACAGTTTATGGAGCAAAATTCAATCAAAATGTTTGTAAAAATGCATCCTCAGAAAATCCAGTCTTAAAAATTGATCAGTCTAATCCCAGAAAATGTGTTAATGCACAACGGTTTTGTTTGAATTAGGGTCCATGAGCAGCTGTTCCTTTCAAAAGGGAAAAGTAAGCCTGTGTAAGGGTAATTGTTTCTAATTTTCTCTAGTGTGACTATTTTGCATTAAAACGTATAATGATTCTCTTTTTAAATTGACCATACTCAGTTTGACTTTGACATCAAAGTGAATCTCCCCCTATCTCCTCAGCTGCCATGATCTATAAACAGATATGGGAGTAAATGGGATTTTCTCCTCTAGTGCTTGGACAATAATCCACTTTCTTACATTACTTAACGTGGCAGGAAGACTCCTCAATGTTCCTTCAGTGCTGGGATGTCAAACACCTTGCTTAGGTTTGCAGTTCAGACTCAAACCTGTACAGGTGATTTCCTCAATACTTCCCAGTAGTTGCTTTGTACAGTGCAAAACATTCCTGAAAATGTCATTTAAGATTCCCTAACATCTGTAGTAAGTGAAATTGTTTTATTGAATAAGGTTCCTGTGAAACGAATGGGCTATAATTCAACAACTATATAGTACTGTAGGTTTGTTCCTGCTAATTCACTTGTCCTTATTGTGCATCATTAGTAGGTTATTATCATCGCAGAATAATGTACAAGGAGTCACCACTGATACTATTTTCTCCTCATCATATCTTACAACAAAATGTTGGTTGACTCAATATCACTGAAATGTAGTAATACATTGATATCAGCACAACTACAGTGTAAGGAAATCAGTATGACTATAACTATACTACATATTCCAACCAAAGTGGAAAGTTTATTAAATGTTGTACATTTAGGAACATGTTATGATATATTTGCCAGTCAAACACCAGACGTAATAGCTGAATCTTTAATGGAATCTGTCTATAATCCCATTTTTCCCCCATTATGGTATAATTCATCATCTAGCCCAGAGATGGAATTGTTGTTATCTACAGGTGTCTAATGCTATACTGACACACATCACTCAGACACTCTGTAGAATACGGCTTGGCATTTATCAGACAGAAACTAGGGATTTGAGTGCATTTCTTTCAGTCTGGGAGTTGACCACAAGGGAAAGGGATTCATTCCATTCAGGGCTGGGTGGGATGGTGTGTTGTCTGCTAGTGATGGATCTGAAATGTATTTGCTGTGCTCCGTATATCAGAAGTGTGGGGGTGTATGTTTGTATGTATGTGTGAGTGCCTGTGTGTGTTCTTGCATGTGTGTGTGTGTGTGTGTGTGTGTGTGTGTGAGTATAAAGTCTGTTAAATCAAATCAAATATCAATTTATTTGTCACATGTGGCAAATACAACAGGTGTAGACCCTACCGTGAAATGCTTACTTACAAGCCCTTAACCAGCAATGCAGTTTTAAGAGGTCTATTTAAAGGTCTTGCTCACATTGGCTACGGAGAGTGTGATCACACAGTCGTCAGCTGATCAGCTGGTGCTCTCATTGCATGCTTCAAAAGCCTTTTAGCCCGTGTGGTATGCTTGCGTCACTGGGCAGCTCGCGGATGTTTATCCCTTTGTAGTCCGTATTAGTTTGCCAGCCCTGCCACATCCTCTGGTTGCACATGTGACACACTGATAGAATGAGGTAAAACAGATTTAAGTTTCCCGGCATTAATGTCCCCGGCCACTAGGAGTGCTGCTTCTGGGGGAGCGTTTTCTTGTTTGCTTATGGCCTTATACAGCTCGTTCAGTGCGGTCTTAGTGCCAGCATCGGTTTGTGGTGGTAAATAGACAGCTACGAAGAATATAGATTAAAACTCTCTTTGTAGATAGTGTGGTCTACAGCTTATCATGAGGTACTCTACCTCAGGCGAGCAATACCTTGAGACTACCTTAATATTAGACATCGCACACCAGCTGTTATTGACAAATAGACACACACCCCACCCCTCATTTTACCAGACATAGCTGTTCTGTCTTGCTGATGCACGGAAAACCCAGCCAACTGTATATTATCCATGTCGTCCTTCAGCTACGACTCGGTGAAACACAAGATATTACAGTTTTTAATGTCCCGTTGGTAGGATAGTCTCGAATGGAGCTCATCCAGTTTATTTTCCAGTGATTGCACGTTGGCCAATAGAACGGAGGGTAACTTGCCGATGAATTATCACACAAGGCACCCTTATCCGGTCCCCCTGCATTTCCTTATTTTTCCTCATGCAAATGACAGGGATTTTATTAGCATAAAGGACACAACTACCATCACAGTTGTCATTTTCACAGTGGTAATTGTAATACTAGCAGTAGAATCAAAGACAAAGATAGATACAGAAGTGGTACTCCTGAAAAATATTGAAAAACACCACCAGACGTGCAGGAAACTGATTGCCGAGATAATACATTTTGAACAAATCACCCAGACAGAAAAATGAGTTGGGTACATCGGCTTTGGTTTGAAAACAGGAAGCCAGCAGTCCAATAATGGTGTGAAGTCAGGGGCTCTTGTCCAATTGGACAGGGCCAAGAACAACCCAATCTGTTTCGTTGGCAGCAGTAGAAACAACCTACATCAGCAGAGAGAGCTCTCGGGGTGCACCTGTCTAAAACAGGAAGTAGGAGGGGCCAATATGGTGGGGATGTGGAGCATAGCCTGGGGGGCAGAGGGTCATAGATATGTAATCCACTCAAAGTTGTTCAGGGCTTTGTGAGCTCATCCAGCCACCAGTTTGTTCCGGCACTGAACAGTGGCAGCTTGGAATAACTCTTTGAGGAAAGAGGCCTGTGAAATGGCATCTGAAACACAGGGGAAGGACACCAAACGGTGATGATGCATATTCGTCCTATGACTCAAACAATCACCAATCGAGTCTTTCAACTTTGATCTAATAGTGTATTATATTATTGGAATTAGATTGACTTCATTATTAAGTCAGTTATACATACCTCAGTCAAACAATAGCATCTGGTGATACAGCCACAACACTCTACATCACAGCAGCATCAGTAATCATGTGAAATTCCAGGAGCAGACTAGCTGCACTCATCGAGAAATTATGCTGCACCCGTCCAGGAAACTTGCTGCACCCGTCCAGGAAACTTGCTGCACCCTTCCAGGAAACTTGCTGCACCCATTTTGGAGTCTTGATCAAGGAATTTTCACTGTCCTATCTGAACACTGTCCAAACCTATTTTTCTGTCATAATTACAGGCTTTGTGGAGGGCAATATGAGTCCTCCGCTTGGTAATAACTAAACGGCCTGACATCCAGCAGACAAATCCTCTGACTGCCACACACAGAAAGGAGCACGGAGGACAATGTGGAGTCTCACAAAATAAATCAGCCTAATAGTGTCAGAAACACTTAAGTCTAGGATTTATTGTGTCCTATCTGGTTTCTCCTGGTAACAGACTACTTTTACTGGGTAGAAATGCATGGTTGTATGTCTCCCTATGTCCACATCTCCCACTAGGCCTGGGGGGATGAGGGTCAACATGACCACACATCCATCACACCTTGTTCCACTGCCTTGGACATTCAAAATCTATTTGAAACAAATGGTTTTTAAGCAGAGGCGAGTCCGAGGCCTCAGAATCAATCTAATTGAGGAAAAGGGGCTTTGCAGCAGAGCCCCAAAGCCATTTCTAACATGGCTTCCGTTTCAATGTTAAGCAGAGAGTTCCTTGCACTCTTCCCTCAAGCTAATCCTTTCCTAAATCCCTAAGCTATGTCAATGGACTGGATTCAGGAGGCTTTGAAATGAAAGGTAACAAAGAAGGGGTGTCAGACCTGGAGAGGGGTGAAGCTCAGAAATGTCAAATTATTACTAGGGTCCAAAACAAAATTAACAGTCCGAATTCTGATAGATAACTCAGACATGGCTTTCAAGTGTTCATGCCAGACCCTCAGAAAATAGGCAACTTCAATCGTTTATTTTCAAATATTTTTTCTGTGTACTATTACAGTATTCTTTCAATGATATGCACTTGCGATTAAGATTAGGGCAACAGTACTTATTTAACAGAGAAACATTTCCACTGTGCGGATTTTGAATGCCAAAACATCTATCAGAAATGTTACTACTACATTTCAATGCAACTTTATGTTACAGGTGTGTACGGGAGGCGAAGTCAGGTGCAGGAGAGCAGAGTAAAGTTAACAGGCGCACTTTTGTTCTACAAAATGACATCAAAGTGCACAAAACACGGAACATGTACAAAAGTCTAGCGCGTGAACATACCCACATAACAATAAACAATTACACACAAGACATGGAGGGGAGCAAAGGGCAAAATACATGCAGTGTGATTAGATAATGAAAACCAGGTGTGTATGGAAACAAGACAAAACAAATAGAAATATGAAAAATGGAGCGGCGATGGCTAGAAAGCCGGTGACGTCGATCGCCGAACGCCGCACGAACAAGGAGAGGAGCCGACTTCGGTGGAAGTTGTGACACTGTATGTATGGCAATCCTCATCCAACACATTATCACATTATTACCTGTGCCAAGCAAATGTTCCAAGAAAAAGGTAACTCACAGTTATCTGTTAATCCCATTCTCTTTGAAGGAGAGCAGCGTACATCTGCGGTCTATGAAGTTAATGCATCTTGTGAAAGGTCCATAATGATTCAGTGATTGAAGGCAACGCCAAAGATATCATCTTCAAAGCCAACCTTCAAAGCAAAGACAGCCTCAGCAATTTTCCATCTCTTTTCAAACACAGCAAAATTGAGAAAGACCATTTGCATGGTTTTATCTGGTTTTGGTCTCTAATTACAGTCGTTACCAGCCTATCCAGCTGGTTCTTGGCATTTAGGATACTCTTTTAAGGATAAATATTACATTACATGTGATCAATGTGCCACACTGATGAATTTCTTCTCTTCTGTTAATTCAACAAGTATTCTTGGTGAGGGGAAAGTCAATTTCCTTATTCAAAAGTCTTGTAAAGTAAAAGATGGGATCTCACCAGTGAAGAGGGATCATGCATGAGATGAATTACTTTTAAATTATCCCTGGTGTTCTATTAGTTTTCATTGAAATAGTTTTCAATCACAGCATCTTAATACAGTTCTTTCCTATAGTGTGATTTTGCCATGTCAGCAAAAGAGTCACAGCACATTCATGGTACAATTATCCATTGCAGCAAGATCGAAATTCATATTAGAGCATCATTAAAAACATAAATCATTTACATTTCTCTAGATGTACTCTGAATGTTGTAATCTGACAGTTTGGGGCCTTTTTAATTTTGGAAAACAAAACAAATGCAAGGCATGCACGAGACGTACACATACAGATCTGGAATCTTAATTTGATCACTCCACAGCACAACAGTTTTCAGCTGTGCTAACATAATTGCAAAAGGGTTTTCTAATGTTCAATTAGCCTTTTAAAATGCTAAACTTGGATTAGCTAACACCTTGCCATTGGAACACAGGAGTGATGGTTGCTGATAATGGGCCTCTCTACGCCGATGTAGATATTCCAAAGAAAATCTGCCGTTTCAAGCTACAATAGTTATTTACAACATTTTTTTATTTTTTATTTATTTTACTAGGCAAGTCAGTTAAGAACAAATTCTTATTTTCAATGACAGCCTAGGAACAGTGGGTTAACTGCCTGTTCAGGGGCAGAACGACAGATTTGTACCTTGTCAGCTTGGGGATACGAACTTTCGGGTACTAGTCCAACACTCTAACCACTAGGCTACCCTGCCGCCCCATTAACAATGTCTACAGTGTATTTCTGATCAATTTTATGTAATTTTAATGGACAAAAAATGTGCTTTTCTTTCAAAAACAAGGACATTTCTAAGTGACCCCAAAATTTTGAACGGTAGTGTTTCCTTGGACACTGTGCTATCTAACCTCCAAACGAGCTTCAACGCCATACAACACTTCTTCCGTGGTCTCCAACTGCTCTTAAACGCTAGTAAAGCCAAATGCATGCTTTTCAACCGTTCGCTGCCTGCACCCGCACGCCCGACTAGCATCACCACCCTGGATGGTTCCAACCTAGAATATGTGGACATCTATAAGTACCTAGGTGTCTGGCTAGACTGCAAACTCCCCTTCCAGGCTCATATCAAACATCTCCAATCTAAAATCAAATCTAGAGTCGGCTTTCTATTCCGCAACAAAGCCTCCTTCACTCACGCCGCCAAACTTACCCTAGTAAAACTGACTATCCTACCGATCCTCGACTTCGGCGATGTCATCTAAAAAATAGCTTCCAATACCCTACTCAGCAAACTGGATGCAGTTTATCACAGTGCCATCCGTTTTGTTACTAAAGCACCTTATACCACCCACCACTGCAACCTGTATGCTCTAGTCGGCTGGCCCTCTCTACATATTCGTCGCCAGACCCACTGGCTCCAGGTCATCTACAAGTCCATGCTAGGTAAAGCTCCGCCTTATCTCAGTTCACTGGTCACGATGGCAACACCAACCCGTAGCACGCGCTCCAGCAGGTGTATCTCACTGATCATCCCTAAAGCCAACACCTTATTTGGCCGCATTTTGTTCCAGTTCTCTGCTGCCTGTGACTGGAACGAATTGCAAAAATCACTGAAGTTGGAGACTTTTATCTCCCTCACCAACTTCAAACATCTGCTATCTGAGCAGCTAACCAATCGCTGCAGCTGTACATAGTCTATTGTTAAATAGCCCACCCAATTTACCTACCTCATCCCCATACTGTTTATATTTATTTACTTTTCTGCTCTTTTGCACACCAGTATCTCTACCTGTACATGACCATCTGATCATTTATCACTCAAGTGTTAATCTGCAAAATTGTAATTTTTCGCCTACCTCCTCATGCCTTTTGCACACAATGTATATAGGCTCGTTTTTTCTACTGTGTTATTGACTTGTTATTGGTTTACTCCATATGTAACTCTGTGTTGTCTGTTCACACTGCTATGCTTTATCTTGGCCAGGTCGCAGTTGTAAATGAGAACTTGTTCTCAACTAGCCTACCTGGTTAAATAAAGGTGAAATAAAATAAATAAAAATATATCCCACATATGTATAGCCCAGCTCATTATGGAACAAAACAAAGAGGCTCCAGTACACATACTGTTCTGTAAGTAAAACGTAGACAGTGTTCACTGCTATGGCATATTATGTATGTATCGTCTCAGGTCTGATAGTTGAGATGAAAGAGGGTTTTACAGACCAAGAGACTGATTTTCTCACACTCCATTGATTGTGCCATATCCAGTCAAAGTTTAAATGCCAGGACTCTTTTATCCGCTCACTCTTTCATCTACTTCCACCAGAACTTTGCATTAGGCCTCTCGTCTCTGGAGGAATGATAGTATATTTGTTTTGCTTTTCAGTGAAATGACTTTACTCTTCTGCCTTTGTGAGCTATGCATAATATGATTTCCAGCGTCTCTGTACCACAGCCCGACAATTTCAGCACATTTTATGAAAAGCAAACAATTGTTTCATGGCAACATTATTCCTTATTAATTCCACTGCATTATGTCAGTTGGTGTGGTTGCTATCGAATTGTCGCAGTAGTTTTGTTTCTTATGGGATGGCAATACATGATAAAAATCATCATTAAAGACAAACTAATTCCAAAACAGAAAATCATCCAAAGAATTCACGTACACAGTTCTTCATCAAAGAAAAACAAGAGCTTTCAACACATTCACACAGAGAGTGTGTCAGGGAATGAAGGCGAAGGTGTCTTGTGGAGGTGTGATAGTGAGTTGGAGATGATAAGTGCGTGGGTGTTTACAGAAGGTGTGCGTGTGCTTGTGCGTACTGTAAGTGTGTGCATGTGTCTTGGTCTGGAACACACAAGTTGACTGTGGTTCCCCAAAAACTGGCCCATCTTTCCTTTTCATCCCTGTTATAGTATATGAAGGGAATGTCCAACCCTCACTCAACCCACTTTACTGTCAGCTCTAATTACTTTACTTTTATAGAAAGCTTTACATGAGGAACCTTCTACTCTACACAGTACTTTATATGAGTTCTAAAGTAATAGTGAGTTAGTCCTTGTGAGTTACTCATTGTGTTCGGGGTACAATTCTTTTGAGAGCAAGTAAATCTTCAATAGCATATGACCAACCTGCACAGTGGTTACGTAAACCCACAGACAATAATGCTGCAGCAAAGCAATTTGTTTTAACATACAGCATGGGGTTATGTTAATCAAACTCCCCTTTTGATTAAAGCTGTTTTAAATTGTCTTTCATCATTTTTTTGGTGTAGTTGGTTTAGGCTGTTATCCTGTCCAACCTCATTTCAATGTACAAAACACCGTAGAGAACATTAATATTCTGTTTCGTCACGTTTTAGTCATTGGGCTGAATAGCATTTGACATGAGCATCTCTTTTCCTGACAGGTAAGCAGGATGCTGATTGCCTTAGATATAAAGCTGGCTGCATTATTATTTTTAATTAGGGTGTGATGTTTATAAGCCCCAAACACCACCTCTAGACAATAATGAATTCAGCTCCAGTTAATCAAAATACTGCAGGAAGATAGCAGTTGCCGGAAGCTCTGCCAGGTTTGCAAAATTTAATTAGCAAACCCATAAATCTTTCGTCTGTGTTGCTCGCTCAAGGGTGAAAAGGCATGGAATTCAACACTCAGAAAGCACCCGCCGTTGATTGGTTTGCGCAGTAAAGGTTTGCTCTCCTGTACCTTGTCATAGGCTTAAGAGACCAGATTACGCCAAGCCATGTGGGAAATGTCATGTCTTATTTTAATCAAAGTGCATATTGCATGCTAATGACTGCTAACATGCTGTATGGGTGACACACTATCAAAGCCAGTTGGCGGTGCGGAGTGTAGTGAAGACACCATCGCTAGGCGTGTGCTTTTGTTTGTGTTTGTCTCCCTTGGATCCTTACATCAGAAACATCAAAGGTCTCCAAGGAGAGTACCTGCGACTTCTGCCAGAGCTGGTGAGGTGTAGACACGCTGAAGGTGCTACAAGAAAGAACACACACTCAAACACATAGAATGTGCTGCGAAGGCCATTTACTGTATTTATGTGGAGTAATTGATGTTTTTTAATTGGCTTCATTGGTAGTGGCAATATTGTAGATATTTTGTATATTTTGTCAGACACCGTTTTCAACTATACAGATTTTGATTATTTTCAACTCTTCAAAATGTTGTTTATCTTCAACTCTCTAGGCCTATAGGTTACACTGATCCCTTGGAGATAGCCTTATGAATATTTGGGTGTGAGTCAGCGAAACCTTTACACAAGTCTGATGACATCAGATGCTGTTCTTTATGAAATGTTCATGTGCTCCTCATTACAGTGTCCCCCTCAATCCTCAGCAATTTATGGGCAGAAAGTGAACATAGAAGCTTCATGAAGCATTACAAGGATATGGTTATTCCAGAAATCAAATAAGTTAGGTCTAAATCATTGTTTTTGCCAAATGTCCCTTTGGATTGTGATGCCTAATGCACCGCAGAGAGGGACATTAGAAACACATCCTGTTTTATTAATGTGGTCAATACAGTCCATTAGGCTGAGGGATTTAAAAAGCCTTACAGGGCTGCCTTCTCCCATGTCCATTAATATTCTCTCCCTTCCTTCCCCTATCTCACACACTCTCTCTCTCTCTCTCTGTCCCAAGATTCCCTGCTTTGTTGAGGAAGGCAATGTTTGTCCTCCAGTACCCTGAAATGTTCCATTCAGTGTTCAATTGATATAATATTGAAATGTTATTCAGCTTTAGTTTTGATCGTGCCGATATAGGTCACCTATAAAGTGGTTGTTGGAGAGTCAACTTTATAGTTCAATTTGTCTCCAATTCTAACGTCACTGGATTATTCAACTGCATACTAAATCAAGCAAAGGTCATTTGGATTCACTGTTTATATTTGGTTCAAAGACCAAAAGGAAGAGGTGAAACTAACATCATGATGCCTCAACAATATAAGTTAGAGTTTAACTTGGTTGAAATTAAAGATACCCACTGTACACAAATGTATAATAATATCATAAAATATACAAAAAATGTAAACTATTCACACCCACAAACTGCGATTAAAATGGATTTTATTGATATTGTTTTGCTAATATAATAACATTTCAGCCAGTAGTTCTGAATATAGTCCTCATTAACTAAAACAGGGTTCGTGAAAAGTGTGCACAATTCTGTACTGTCATCCATTTCGTATAAAGTGTTTTCAAATTTGAAATTGCTTAAGATCCCAGACATCTTTAAACAGTTCTGTACCACTCTCCTCCACTCTGTTTCTCACTGATTTACAACAGCAGAACTGACAATATGTTTTGGTTTTCCTTCCCAGTGTAATGTTATTTATAACGAAGGGAGCTGCTGTATAATATTAAAGGTGAACAATTCTTCCTTTCATTAAGTCGTGTAAGTTAATAGAGTCTCACAGTTTCTTGGCAGGCTCTGCCTTGGGTACAGTACGGTGAAGGGGAGCCAACAGTGCTACCTTTCCAATTAACTTTGCCATTGTGTAATAGACTCTTACTAATGAATATTCGCTGGGACTGGCAATCCATTCTGCTGCCTGTTGACAACGTGGTAGTGAAAAGGAAAGAGAGGCAGATGGGTTTACAACAAAGGCCAACGTGTGTTTATGTGTCAAGTCACAGTGGTTAGGTTTAGGTTGATTTGAACATCTTGGTACAGTACGTATGAAGAAACAGACATAAAATATGATGTCGTAATGTGAAACACAAGTCAAATATATGATCAGCCTAACTATATGGACATTGCATCATTAATACATTTTTAGTCATAAGCAATGTAGTTTGAGAGCTCTTGCCAAGAAAGATGTCTGGTGCCGTGTAGTGCGCCTTGTTGAGATGTAGTATTGCCTTGACCTCCTCAGATCATACTGTGGTTATGGAGAACTGATTCATTATGAACAAATGGGTATGTTATACCCTAATAAAAAGATTTAGCAATGCATTGATGACATATGAAAATACACATTTGAGGTACTGTATCTCAAAGTTACCAGACAATATCGTGCCTCAAGGCCTAGCTCTGAGCTCTTAATGTAACATTAACAGCGTGTGCTTGTGATCTCTGGAAGATAATCTATAAACATAGCTTAATTAAAAACAAAAACACTTCATAGTAATTCAGGTGCTGCAGATTAAGGAAAAACAAAAGATTTCCAGTAGGCCTATCATGAATCTCATTAGCCAATTCATCCTCTTCTATATTCATGATGACCAAATAAATAAGATAATTATTTAGAAACAGTTGAATTCACTCACTATACTACATTCCAAGAATCTGCAATTCGTGTATATGTTGTGTATGACTTTCTTGAATCACTCACTGTGTGTAATTTTATGGAGTAAAGATCAATTCAATAAAGGGATTGTGGAATGTATATTAGTCTCTCAGTTTGGTTAGTCAAAATATTCAATATTTGCTGTGGACAGCAATATAACTGATTAATGTGTTCAGCTGCTTAAAAACGTCTGCCTTGATCAACAAAATTTGGTTTCTACATTTGTCGATAATACTTTCAAATGGGGGCACAACTTTCAGTGGATACGGAGGGTGTGAGTCAGCGAAATTGCATTCCCCCGAGTTTTATAATTGGAATGTGATACAAAACAGGGCAACGGTGTGCTTGAGGACCATGCGGACACCTCCGAGTGGTCGGGTAGACTGTCTGGAGTGTTTATCCGACTGGATAAAAAATATATACAGTACCAGTTAAAAGTTTGCGCACACCTACTCATGCAATGGTTTTTCTTTATTTGTACTATTTTCTACATTGTAGATTAATAGTAAAGACATCAACACTTTGAAATAACACATATGGAATCATGTACTGTCGTAACCAAAAAAGTGTTAAACAAATAAATGTATTTTTTATATTTTAGATTCTTCAAAGTAGGTACAATTTGCCTTTATATATTTTATTTATTTCACCTTTATTTAACCAGGTAGGCAAGTTGAGAACAAATTTTCCTTTACAATTGCGACCTGACCAAGATAAAGCAATGCAGTTCGACACATACAACAACACAGAGTTTCACATGGAGTAAAACAAACATACAGTCAATAATATAGTAGAAAAATAAGTCTATATACGATGTGAGAAAATGAGGTGAGATAAGGGAGGTAAATGGCAAAAAAAGGCCATGGTGGCAAAGTAAATACAATATAGCAAGTAAAACACTGGAATGGTAGATTTGCAGTGGAAGAATGTGCAAAGTAGAAATAAAAATAATGGGGTGCAAAGGAGCAAAATAAATAAACACAGTAGGGGAAGAGGTAATTGTTTGGGCTAAATTATAGATGGGCTATGTACAGGTGCAGTAATTTGTGAGCTGCTCTGACAGCTGGTGCTTAAAGCTAGTGAGGAAGATAAGTGTTTCCAGTTTCAGAGATTTTTGTAGTTCATTCCAGTCATTGGCAGCAGAGAACTGGAAGGAGAGGCGGCAAAAGGAAGAATTGATTTTGGGGGTGACCAGAGAGATGTACCTGCTGTAGCGCGTGCTAAAGGTGGGGGCTGCTATGGTGACCAGCGAGTTGAGATAAGGGGGGACTTTACTTAGCAGGGTCTTGTAAATGACATGGAGCCAGTAGGTTTGTTGACGAGTATGAAGCGAGGGCCAGCCAACGAGAGCATACAGGTCACAGTGGTGGGTAGTATATGGGGCTTTGATGACAAAACGGATGGCACTGCGATAGACTGCATCCAATTTGTTGAGTAGGGTATTGGAGGCTATTTTGTAAATGACATCGTCGAAGTCGAGGATCGGTAGGATGGCCAGTTTTACGAGGGTATGTTTGGCAGCATGAGTGAAGGATGCTTTGTTGCGAAATAGGAAGCCAATTCTAGATTTAACTTTGGATTGGAGATGTTTGATATGAGTCTGGAAGGAGAGTTTACAGTCTAACCAGACACCTAGGTATTTGTAGTTGTCCACATATTCCAAGTCAGAACCGTCCAGAGTAGTGATGCTGGACGAGCAGGCAGGTGCAGGCAGCGTTCGGTTGAAGACCATGCATTTAGTTTTACTTGTATTTAAGAGCAGTTGGCGGCCAGTTTGTTCTTCACGTTTGGCTGAGAAATCCACCGGAAATTAAATATTCCAAATTAGCTCCATAATATCGACAGAAACATGGCAAACGCTGTTTATAATCAATCCTCAAGGTGTTTTTCAAATATCTATTCGATAATTTATCAACCGGGACAATTGGCTTTTCAGCAGGACCGAGAGGAAAAATGGCTACCTCTGTCTTTTATGCAAGAATCACTCTGAGAGCCATCAGGTGACCACTTACGCAATGTAGTCGCTTAGGCTCATTCTTCAACATAAAGGCGTGAAACTACGTCAAAATGCTGTAGACACCTTGGGGAATACGTAGAAAAGGGAATCTGGTTGATAGCCCTTTCACTGCTCAATAGGGACGCATCGGAACGCGAAGCTTTCAAAACATGAGTCACTTCTGGAATGGATTTTTCTCAGGCTTTCGCCTGCAATATCAGTTCTGTTATACTCACAGACAATATTTTTACAGTTTTGGAAACTTTAGAGTGTTTTCTATCCTAAGCTGTCAATTATATGCATATTCTAGCATCTTGTCCTGACAAAATAGCCCGTTTACTTTGGGAACGTTATTTTTCCACAAAATGAAAATACTGCCCCCTAGTCACAAGAAGTTAAGAGCAGTTGGAGGCCACGGAAGGAGAGTTGTATGGCATTGAAGTTCGTCTAGAGGGTTGCTAACACAGTGTCCAAAGAAGGGCCAGAAGTATACAGAATGGTGTCGTTTGCATAGAGGTGGATCAGAGACTCAGCAGCAAGAGCGACATCATTGATGTCTACAGAGAAGAGAGTCGGCCCAAGAATTGAAACCCCTGGCACCCCCATAGAGACTGCCAGAGGCCCGGACAACAGGCCCTCCGATTTGACACACTGAACTCTATCAGAGTAGTTGGTGAACCAGGCGAGGCAATCATTTGAGAAACCAAGGCTATCAAGTCTGCCGATGAGGATGTGGTGATTGACAGAGTCGAAAGCCTTGGCCAGGTCAATGAATACTGCTGCACAGTATTGTTTCTTATCGATGGCGGTTAAGATATCGTCTAGGACATTGAGCGTGGCTGAGGTGCACCCATGACCAGCTCTGAAACCAGATTGCATAGCGGAGAAGGTGTGGTGGGATTCAAAAATGGTTGGTAATCTGTTTGTTGACTTGGCTTTCGAAGACCTTGGAAAGACAGGGTAGGATAGATATATGTCTGTAGCAGTTTGGGTCTAGAGTGTCCCCCCCCCCTTTGAAGAGGGGTATGACCGCTGTCAGGACCCGGTTTCGAACCTGGGTCTCCGGAGTGAGAAACAGTCACTTAACCAACTGAGCCACGAATAGTCAGCAGAACCCAGAAGATGAGGCAGACACAGCAGTACTTAAGACGGTGTATTTAATAAAGAAAAATCCTTAAATACAAAAAATGGCAAATCCAAAAGGTGGTAGGAAAAGCACAAAAAGGCCTCAAAAGAAACTCACAAAAAATAAACAAAAACAAAAAACAGAATACCACAAGAGCGTCACCCGGAATCGACAAGAGTACACAGAACACTAGGGCAGGGTGCTAACATACAAACACAGAGCACAGAACTGAGGGAAACTAAGGGTTTAAATACAATTAGAGGAAACGAGGCACAGGTGCAAATAATTAATGGGGATCAAGGGAAAAAACATAAGGACAAAAAGCACAATGGGGGCATCTACTGACCAAAACCCGGAACAACCCTGGCCAAATCCTGACAACCGCAGCTGCTTTCCAATCTTTGGGAATCTCAGACGACACAAAAGCGAGGTTGAACAGGCTAGTAATAGGGGTTGCAACAATTTCGGCAGATCATTTTAAAAAGAAAGTGTCCAGATTGTCTAGCCCGGCTGTTTTGTAGGGGTCCAGATTTTGCAGCGCTTTCAGAACATCAGCTGACTGGATTTGGGAGAAGGAGAAATGGGGAAGGCTTGGGCGAGTTGCTGTGGGGGGTACAGTGCAGTTGACCGGGGTAGGGGTAGCCAGGTGGAAAGCATGGCCAGCTGTAGAAAAATGCTTATTGAAATGTTCAATTTTTGTGGATTTATCGGTGGTGACAGAGTTTCCTGTCCTCAGTGAAGTGGGCAGCTGGGAGGAGGTGTTCTTATTGTCCATGGACTTTACAGTGTCCCAGAACGTTTTTGAGTTTGTGTTGCAGGAAGCACATTTCTGCTTGATAAAGCTAGCCTTGGCTTTTCTAACTGACTGTGTATATTGGTTTCTACCTTCCCTGAAAAGTTGCATATCACAGGGGCTGTTCGATGCTAATGCAGAACGCCATAGGATGTCAGGTCTGGAGAGAACCAAGAGCTATATCTGTTCCTGGTTATACATTTCTTGAATGGGGCATGCTTATTTAAGATGGTGAGGAAGGCATCCTCTACTGACGGGATGAAGTCAATATCCTTCCAGGATACCCGGGCCAGGTCGATTAGAAAGGCCTGCTCGCTGAAGTGCTTCAGGGAGCGTTTGACAGTGATGAGGGGAGGTTGCTTGACTGCTGACCCATTACGGATGCAGGCAATGAGGCAGTGATCGCCGAGATCTTGGTTGAAAACAGCAGAGGTGTATTTAGAGGGCAAGTTGGTTAGGATGATATCTATGAGGGTGCCCACCTTAATGACAGCTTTGCACACTCTTCAGATTCTCTCAACCAGCTTCATGAGGTAGTCACCTGGAATGTATTTCAATTAACAGCTGTGCCTTGTGAAAAGTTAATTTGTGGAATTTCTTTCCTTCTTAATGCATTTGAGCCAATCAGTTGTGTTGTGACATGGTAGGGATGTTATACAGAAGATTGCCCTATTTGGTAAAAGACCAAGTCAAATATATTTTGATTTGTTTAACACCTTTTTGGGTTACTGCATGTTTCTATATGGGTTATATCATAGGTTTGAAGTCTGCACTATTATTCTACAACATAGAAAATAGTGAAAATAAAGAGTAGGTGTGTCCTAACTTTTGACTGGTACCTAACTTTGACCCCCCCACACTTCTAAAACCAAAGTTGCACCCCTGCTTTAAAATATTAGAATCCACCAACTCTGTTTCATTCTGCATCCCATAGTCCTTAATTCAAATAAAACTCTGAAAACTCTGAAAATCTATGAATGGGATGAAATCCATTCAGCTTTAGATTAACTTAGTGCATACTCTTCAGCCCAGTCAAAACTGTTCGCTGCTCTGGCCCCCCAATGGTGGAACAAACTCCCTCACGACGCCAGGACAGCGGAGTCAATCACCACCTTCCGGAGACACCTGAAACCCCACCTCTTCAAGGAATACCTAGGATAGGATAAGTAATCCTTCTCACCCCCCCCCCCCCCCCTTAATGATTTAGATGCACTATTGTGAAGTGGCTGTTCCACTGGATGTCAGAAGGTGAATTCACCAATTTGTAAGTCGCTCTGGATAAGAGCGTCTGCTAAATGACTTAAATGTAAATGTAAATGTAATGAAGAATTCAGTTGAGAAAGAAACTGAAGTCTTTGGCCTTGAACTTTGAAAAGCATCCACCACTGATTTGTTTCCCTCAAGGTGTGTTCATCTCACCGCTGCAACGTCGCATCCCTCTCTGTAACTGCATCCTGCCAAAATTTGCTCGCAACATCTACTCCATTACAATATTATATTGTGAGAGCTTATGTTATTTTCACCTCGTGTCGAAAAACAATTTCCCCTCAGGTCTTAATGAGAGCTGGGTAGCCTTTTGGGCTTGGGCTGTATAGCTCATCTCATCTAGGCCTATGGGATATTGATGAGATGCAGGCAACCGCATTGATGAAATTAAGGTCAGAGGGTCATGGCAACGTAATGCACAGCATTTGTGTTACCAGTGATTCCACTGGTGATTTAATGGGTCTATTCTCTTGTGAGCATGGTCTATCGCTTAACAACAGCACTGATGGGCTTCTCAGCATACACTGTATACTCCCAATTATTTTCTATACATAATTGGGAGTATACAGAACATCACACTTTCTTAATTGTTTAATGTTTACTTTATGTCAGTCAGCACCCCACCAACTATTTAGGGTGTTTGTCTTGTGAGAAATGTATAAACATCCTGTCATTAGAGGATAAGGAAAAATTCTCTACCTGGTTAAACATACAAGGAGACAGAAACATCCTGTTTGCCCAGTTATTTGCCTCCAATATGTTGAAGTATAGCCCCATTGAGTCACTGGCTTGGCACCAGCGGTAGGTTGTATTGATTTACTGTCACTCTATTTTCTGGTCATACCTCAAAAATGGCAGGCACGCATATATCTACAAACACAGAGGACACAACTCCCCAACCTAACCCCTCTTTACTAATTAAAGATCTGCTTGTACTGTAATTAAATCGGTGGACATGGCATATATAATACCATAGAATAGTTTAATGGCAGTCAATGTAGTTATTATAGTGTTGATTTCATGGCATTATTTAAGGGACCCCTCTTATTGAAACACGGCCAGTGGCAGTGATGTGCCAGCTCATTTCTATTTCAACTGTTTCTATTGGTCTTGTCCTATCTTTAGCTATGTGTGGGTCAGACAGTTTAGCTAAAGTGTGTGCTTGACAGACCCTTCACCAAGTTTGAAAGTATTTTCAGAGGGTGAGGAGTAGCAGACATCATTACTTGACCTTTGCAATAGTTGTGCTAGACTCCAAAAGTAATCCCATAAGGTCATTTTAAAGATAGATTTATCTTCTCTGTAGTCTGAACTTTATTTTAACTGCCTCTATGAAACTTTCATTTGCCAGTATACTTGTCAGATGAAATGCAGTGAGTGTGAAGGCAGCGTCTGCCAAACTGATGATTTACTTTGAATATCAAATGCCAATAAATTAATACATTTCAATGTATTTTTATGTATGAGTTTCAGCTTTCACCCATAACATTACCTTAAAGGCATAGCTGCAGGTTAAGACAATTAGGGCAAACTCTGAAATGTTCACTCTATCATTCGTGTCAATGAGGGGTGTATAATGTAGCAGTATGTAATGGGCATGTTGAATTTATTCATAACCATCTGATTAGCTCTAAAATGCAATCCTCTCCCGAACTCTAACAGTCCACAACTGAATCCACTATGACATGGGACCAAATTAACTGTGCATAGCCTACACTCATTTAAGACTAATAAATACATAAACTATGCCATACATTATGCAGTAATGACAAACATACCATTTCTGAATGGCAATATTGACTCATCTTCGAAATCGTGCATTTTAATGGTGACCATTTGAAATCAATATTTCATGACTGAGCTTGAAAATCCCATAAAATGAGCTACTCTAATCGAGTGCTGAAATTGAAGTGACATTTGAATACAGTGTGGATACTGTCTTTGGAGGAACAATTTAGCTCCACCACTTCCTGGATCCCTAGGACAGTGTGATGACCCTGGTAAAACATGACAATAACACAGAAAAAAACATCAGGCAATCTATTGACCACCAGGATATAATGTGGCTCTTTTCATCAAACTCATTTAATTATCATGACCTCGAACACACACAAGGACATATCCTACAGTGAGGAAAATGAAGAAGACACACACAGTGAATTAAGCTGTTGTACATGAACCACTTTCTATAGTATATTCATTATAAAACTTCCACAATATCACAGCTTAATTCATGCAAGATAGGCCAATGCAGGCATACCATGTTTTCATTTTCTGCAGCTCTGGTCTATTTTCAAATATTGGAAGTATCATCGGCTTACTATTTGTGTACTCTCACGAGAGAACGGGATCATGTTCATAAGAATAATATGTTTTTAAAATGAAAATGAACATTCTTAGTGGTGTTCAGGTAGTACCTCTTCAGTTTCAAAGAGTTTACTCCCATGTAGTGCTTAATGAATATGACCATGATTCCTATGTCGGCCTAATCCCCCAGGGGGAAATAAATCTGTTTCAAGATTACACACACAATTTCAGACAACTTTACTAATCAAGGTATGATCATAACATTTCATTAGACAGGACTCCATTTAGAAATGCATCATTTAGTTTAAAAAAAAATTCTGGTAACTGGTTACAGGACCGGGGGCACTTGACCCTAGCTCCTACTTCACAGTTGGGCCATTAAAAAAAGGTTTGTTTTTTCCTGAAACGCCTGAATGACTTCATGTGCCTTAATTACAAATGTTTTATTCATATTCATGGCCCCCATATGCATGTAAATTATGAGCCAAGGAAAAAGCACTGAGCTATACAGTGAGAAATACAGGATCCTTCCTATTTAGCCGTAATTGGCTAAGATAATGGACGGTAACACATGGTGACGGTTGGTCATGTGTTTGCATGTGAATTGTTAAAGAGATGGGTGGGCTATGGCTTAAGAGGGTATGAATTAGAGGTCGACCGATTATGATTTTTCAACGCCGATACCGATATCGATTATTGGAGGACCAAAATCGCCGATACTGATTAAATCAGCCGATTTTTATATATTTATTTGTAATAATGACAATTACAACAATACTGAATGAACACTTATTTTAACTTAACATAATACATAAATAAAATCAATTTAGCCTCAAATAAATAATAAAACATGTTCAATTTGGTTTAAATAATGCAAAAACAAAGTGTTGGAGAAGAAAGTACAAGTGCAATATGTGCCATGTAGGAAAGCTAACGTTTAAGTTCCTTGCTCAGAACATGAGAACATATGAAAGCTGGTGGTTCCTTTTAACATGAGTCTTCAATATTCCCAGGTAAGATGTTTTAGGTTGTAGTTATTATAGGAATTATAGGACTATTTCTCTCTATACCATTTGTAATTCATAAACCTTTGGCTATTGGATGTTCTTTGGCACTTTAGCATTGCCAGTGTAACAGTATAGCTTCCGTCCCTCTCCTCGCCCCTACCTGGGCTTGAACCAGGAACACATCGACAACAGCCACCCTCGAAGCAGCGTTACCCATGCAGAGCAAGGGGAATAACTACTCCAAGTCTCAAAGCGAGTGACGTTTGAAACGCTATTAGCGCGCACCCCGCTAACTAGCTTGCCATTTCACATCGGTTACACCAGTCTAATCTCGGGAGTTGATGGGCTTGTAGTCATAAACAATGCAATGCTTGAAGCACAGCAAAGAGCTGCTGGCAAAATGCACGAAAGTGCTGTTTGAATGAATGCTTACGAGCCTGCTGGTGCCTACCATCGCTCAGTCAGACTGCTCTATCAAATCACAGACTTAATTATCATATAATAACACACAGAAATACGAGCCTTAGGTCATTAATATGGTCGAATCCGGAAACTATCATCTCGAAAACAAGACATATATTCTTTCAGTGAAATACAGAACCTTTCCGTATTTTATCTTATGGGTGGCATCCATAAGTCTAAATATTCCTGTTACATTGCCCAACCTTCAATGTTATGTCATAATTATGTACAACTCTGGCAAATTAGGCGGCCCAAACTGTTGCATATACCCTGCCTCTGCTTGCAATGAACGCAAGAGAAGTGACACAATTTCACCTGGTTAATATTGCCTGCTAACCTGGATTTCTTTTAGCTAAATATGCAGTTTTAAAAAATATACTTCTGTGTATTGATTTTAAGAAAGGCATTGATGTTTATGGTTAGGTACACATTGGAGCAAGGCCAGTCCTTTTTCACGAATACGCACCGCATCGATTATATGCAGGACACGCAGGACACGCTAGATAAACAAGTAATATCATCAACCATGTGTAGTTAACTAGATATTATGATTGATTGATTGATTGCTTTTTATAAGATAAGTTTAATGCTAGCTAGCAACTTACCTTGGCTTACTGCATTCGCGTAACAGGCAGGCTCCTCGTGGAGTACAATGAGAGGCAGGTGGTTAGAATTTTGGACTAGTTAACTGTAAGGTTGCAAGATTGAATCCCCGAGCTGACAAGGTTGAAATCTGTCATTCTGCCCCTAAACAAGGCAGTTAACCCACCATTCCTAGGCAGTCATTGAAAACAAGAATGTGTTCTTAACTGACTTGCCCAGTTAAATAAAGATGAAATAAAGGTGTAAAAAAAAGGCAAATCGGTGTCCAAAAATACCGATTTCCGATTGTTATGAAAACTTGAAATCGGCCCTAATTAATCGGCCATTCCGATTAATCGGTCGACCTCTAGTATGAATGATGCTGAATGGGCGTAAACAAAGAAGAGCTCTTTAGTAAGTGTGAAAGTCTCATCAAATTCTTTCAAAGTGCATTTTCTCCTACTTAATCAATGTTCAAAGCATAATTTTCCGATGTTTTTTTCCAACTTGGTGCGGCAGGGTAGCCTGGTCATTAGAGCGTTGGACTAGTAACCGGAAGGTTGCAAGTTCAAACCCCCAAGCTGACAAGGTACAAATCTGTTGTTCTGCCTCTGAACAGGCAGTTAACCCACTGTTCCTAGGCCGTCATTGAAAATAAGAATTTGTTCTTAACTGACTTGCCTAGTAAAAATAAAAACTACAATGTATGATATACCATTTTGAAGCTCTAAGTCTGTACTTTTATTAAAAAAAATAATAATTAAATGTCACTTAAATTTGACATAAGCCCCCAAAGAGAAATCAGGTCACAAATCTCAATAAATATTTCAATCTATAATATATAGAAAAAATTAAAAGCTTGTAGAAAAAACAGTCATGCCAAATCAAACATATCTGCCCCTGTGTGAACGAGGGTCACATTTTAGCCGCAGAAGAAAGTCCATTTATCATGAGTCCCAGACAAAACAAAGAGTCCCTGTACACCTGAACAGATTTTGCATATTAGCCAAGACATGGCTTACTTAGCATGCATTACTCTCCCTATAGGCATAAGAAAGAAAAACCTGCCTGCAAAGCATCATTAATCTACATACAATCATAATTTGCCCTCTCCCTTCTCCTTTCATTGCACTGGCCTGTTTAGTTCATATTGTACCCCTCAACTGAGCCACAGGAGAATTCTGCCACAGGGAAAAACCCTGAGGTTGCAGTTTCTTTTCTTCTTTAGGGCCAGACATGGCTCCTGAAGTTTCAGAGAAGTTTCATGCTGAGAGAGGTATCAAAAGGTGAAACTCTGAGGTCACTGGATGGGAGCAGTGACTGGAGACTGGGTCAAGTACTGTCCATAGTGGATCATTACACAGTGCACCAATTAGTTGTGTATTGACAATATCGTGTCAGAAGCAAGACATTTGTGGGACTGAATAACACTGAGGTGAGTCTGCTGTATAAATATTGTAAATAGATGTATTTTCCAGCTCGGCCTGCTTGTACTGGAAGCAGTGGAATTCAGACTGTATAATGCGTTTCTACCTGAATTCTGTTGATAAGCCCTCAGTCTTTGACAACACCAGCCATTTCCCCCCCCATCCCAGCATCTCGGCGACAGCCCCTGTCATCACGCACTACATTCACATTCACAATTCTGCCTCGTGACTGACAGCTCTGCCATTTTGTCTCCATAATTATGGCAAGGTCCCGAACTGAAGTCTTAATAATGTCACAACTGTCACTTAGCACTCAGGCACAACTCGCAGAGCCTATTGATTACCCAAGCAGATATCTACTTTGTTCTACTCTTTTAAATAATGTAAGGTCTGTGTCTTTCCACAGCCTACAGCGCTATCCAAGGATGTTCTATTTCATTACTAGTGTCTTGGTCTCTGACCACCAGCCTTGGAGAGGAAGGTGAATTAGACCCCAGTGAGTGGTAGGAGGAATCATCTCTATGGGGTCTCCTGAGTACACAAGTATAGTTGTGTGTAAATCAGGACTTGTTCTGTGACCTTCCACATTTGACCCCAGGAGCCCGAGTCCCACCTCTGACACAACTGTAATGTAAGTAACATTGAGGTAGTGTATCGGACATCGACAGCCCTATGTTTAGCTAGAAAGTCTTTAAAATCAAAGCCGTTTCATTTCATTTTCTCCATCACAAAAGCCAGTCACACCAGCAGCTCATACAGCCCATAAAGCCCATGCCTATAGTCTGACTTTTGAGTTAAACCATACGACAAATTACTAAAACGATCCTTTTTATTAAACGGCAATGTTTGCTTGTCAGACAGTATTACATGAGACATGGGGGGGGGGGTAAAAGAAACATCAGATGTATAGAAGAAAGAAACAGCAGGGCAGAGCTATATGTGGTATTCATTTTGGATAGAGCAGAGCTGACAAGTCAATTGTCTGATTTGCCTTTGTCGTTCTCAACCAACATCATGGCGGTGGCCCGTTCCTGTAGGTTCATGCTCTACAACATCCGCAGAGTACGACCCTGCCTCACACAGGAAGCGGCGCAGGTCCTAATCCAGGCACTTGTCATCTCCCGTCTGGATTACTGCAACTCGCTGTTGGCTGGGCTCCCTGCCTGTGCCATTAAACCCCTACAACTCATCCAGAACGCCGCAGCCCGTCTGGTGTTCAACCTTCCCAAGTTCTCTCACGTCACCCCGCTCCTCTGCTCTCTCCACTGGCTTCCAGTTGAAGCTCGCATCCGCTACAAGACCATGGTGCTTGCCTACGGAGCTGTGAGGGGAACGGCAACGCAGTACCTCCAGGCTCTGATCAGGCCCTACACCCAAGCAAGGGCACTGCGTTCATCCACCTCTGGCCTGCTCGCCTCCCTACCACTGAGGAAGTACAGTTCCCGCTCAGCCCAGTCAAAACTGTTCGCTGCTCTGGCCCCCCAATGGTGGAACAAACTCCCTCACGACGCCAGGACAGCGGAGTCAATCACCACCTTCCGGAGACACCTGAAACCCCACCTCTTCAAGGAATACCTAGGATAGGATAAGTAATCCTTCTCACCCCCCTCCCCCTTAATGATTTAGATGCACTATTGTAAAGTGGCTGTTCCACTGGATGTCAGAAGGTGAATTCACCAATTTGTAAGTCGCTCTGGATAAGAGCGTCTGCTAAATGACTTAAATGTAAATGTAAATGTAGTTTTCTGGGAAGAACTACGCAAACACGGACGGCGACTCAATATCATGCACCAAGACGTGGATGTACCCATTGTACTTGAATACAGTTATTGTTTGTACGATCATGATGTAAAGTAAATGGAAAGGTGTGCATAATAAATGCTTGGCGTGCAGGTGAAGGAGTAGGAAAGCAATATATAGCCTATCTATTTCTAAGTGAACAGATAGTACAGTAAAGGGTAAATGGAAGTTTTAAGCTGATGGAGCTGGAGTGGAATCACATGTTGGCCTTATGGAGAGAAGGACAGAAGGAAAAGCCTGTCTCTGAAACACACATTAATATGCCATCGTATTGAGTATCTGTCAAAAATAATATATTTTCATGGGCAGCAAAAAGGGAGAGAGGGAGGGGATGTACACTAACATATAGACTATTGCCCTTAGGCATATGCATGGGAAAGCAAGGACAGCAATCCACAGAATCCGGCCTTTGGACCCGTCACTGCATTGCATTGCATAGAAAGGGGCATAGGGAAAGAAATACTGGGATTTAAAACTGCCAATCATTCACTGTTCAAAAAGAACAAGCATTAATTATGGGCTATTTGCCTACCAAGCAGGAGGTCAGTGCTGAACAGAAAAGTCAACTGCTCGTGTGTTGCAGGGCTGCAGCTCCAGCTCTAAAGACAACACACTGGAAGGACTGACAGATGCTGTGAGGATCAGCCAATCACTGCTAATCCCAAATAGCCGTGTTTGCCTTGTGCAGTCAGTGTGAAGTTTATGGGCTGCAGCGGCAATCTCCTCGCCACTGCTTCCTTGGTTCTCTCCCTAGAAGGGTAGCTACTATCTGCCTCTGACTCTAGCCAAAGTAATTAAAAACAGTGTAAAATATGCTGTGTCTCGCAATTACCACCACCAACTAAGTACATTGCACCTCCATAGGTCGTAGATCTGAATAACTTGTGTTTATTGGAGATGACTCAAACTCAAACTCTTACAGTATATTAATTTTAAGTTGATAACATTTTAATTGAGTAAGTGTTATCTGTGATGTTCATGTTAATTGAGTGTGTGCCCCTTTAAGAGTGCACACGAGTTATGGGTGATGAGAGAGATAACTGGAAGGAGAAAGAAAACATACAATGTAAGTGTACAAAACATAATGTAAATAAACAAGCTCAGGTTTCACATATTCCTCACACTGGATTCCCCTCTTATTACTAAGAACAGCCACACCACAAAATGGCGACAAGGATTTTGTGGATTTAGTTTGAACTCTTACATAGCTTTTCTTGAGTTTATGCTGCTTAATTATTTACGGACACAAACTTAACCTTTTCACACGTACCAACAAACGGGCGTGATCGTTCTATAGTGGTCCCAGTTGAGTATGATCAAACCGGTGTGATTAGAACGCATATTTAGAATGTCCATGTTCGATTGACACAGCAATCAGCATTTGAGCTGGCCACACTTTTTTCACAGAAACATTGTATACAAACACAGTCCTTACAAAGTTATGTCCAGAATGTGACCAGTTTATTTTTGGATGCAATGTTTAGACATTCACATAAGTAGCTACAGCATAACATCATCCAAACTGGAAAATGTATGCTATATTTTATTTATTTAAAAAAAAAACATTTTATTTTGATTTCAATTTTTATTAACAAAAAATCAATACATAAAGCACATGAGGGAACACAAGCATACATAGATTACAAACAATGGACAATCGAACTAGGGGGTACAATATCACATTACAATTCCACAAGGACCTTAAGGGACATACAGTGGGGCAAAAAAGTATCTAGTCAGCCACCAATTGTGCAAGTTCTCCCACTTAAAAAGATGAGAGAGGCCTGTAATTTTCATCATAGATACACTTCAACTATGACAGACAAAATGAGAAAAAAAATCCAGAAAATCACATTGTAGGATTTTTTATGAATTTATTTGCAAATTATGGTGGAGAATAAGTATTTGGTCACCTACAAACACGCAAGATTTCTGGCTCTCACAGACCTGTAACTTCTTCTTTAACCTCTTACACTTATGGTGGCGCTATTTCATTTTTGGAAGAAAAACGTTCCCGTTTTAAACAAGATATTTTGTCACAAAAAGATGCTCGACTATGCATATAATTGCTACTGTTCGAAAGAAAACACTCTGACGTGTCCAGAAATACAAATATCTTCTCTGTGCGTGCCCTTTAACGTGAGCTTCAGGCAAAACCAAGATGACTTGGCATCCAGGAAATGACAAGGATTTTTGAGGCTCTGTCTTTCATGATCTCCTTATATGGCTGTGAACGCAAGAGGAATGAGTCTGCCCTTTCTGTCGTTTCCCCAAGGTGTCTGCAGCATTGTGACGTATTTGTAGGCAGATCGTTGGAAGATTGACCATAAGAGACCACATTTACCACGTGTCCGCCCGGTGTCCTGCGCCGAAATTGGTGCGCAAAAGTCACCTGCCAGTATTTTTCCATGGGGCACAGAGAGAGAAGCAAGCTTCCATGAACTGCATGTCAATGAAGAGATATTTGAAAAAACAGTCTCCAGATCTCAACCCCATAGAAAATATTTGGAGGGAGTTGAAAGTCCGTGTTGCCCAGCAACAGCCCCAAAGCATCACTGCTCTAGAGGAGATCTGCATGGAGGAATGGGCCAGAATAGCAGCAACAGTGTGTGAAGACTTACAGAAAGCGTTTGACCTCTGTCATTGCCAACAAAGGGTATACATTATTTTCCACCATAATTTGCAAATAAATTCATAAAAAATCCTACAATGTGATTTTCAGGATTGTTTTTCTCTCATTTTGTCTGTCATAGCTGAAGTGTACCTATGAGGAAAATTACAGGCCTCATCTTTTTAATTGGGAGAACTTGCACAATTGGTGGCTGACAAAATAATTTTTTGCCCCACTGTACATATACTTACAATTCTAACAGCTTTTTTGTTAGTAGAGCATTTAACCGTCTTAAAATACAGTTCAATTTCTGTTTGTAGGGTACGAAAATGTGGTTTTCTGTTTGTAAATTTACATTTGTGTATATGAAATTTGGCCAAAAGAAAAATGAAATTAATTACATAAAATGTTTCAGCTTATTGTATGTAAAGAATCCAAACAGTACATCTCTCTACAATAGTGTAAAATCTTCATAAATGTGTTCAATTATTGTCACGTTCTGATCTTAGTTCTGTTGTTATGTCTTCGATTTAGTATGGTCAGGGAGTGACCATATTAAAATGTGTGGTGTTTTTGGGTTTGGTTCTCAATCAGAGGCAGTTATCGTTAGTTGTCTCTGATTGAGAATCATACTTAGGTAGCCTTTTCCCACCTGTGTGGTGTGGGTGATTATTTTCTGTTCCGTGTTTTTTCAGCACCATACAGGACTGTTTGTTTGTCGTTTTATTTGTTTTTGTTCAGTGTTCATTACGTTATTAAAAATATGAACACTTACCACGCTGAGCATTGGTCCTCCTCAACTTCTTCCACCACAGACGAGTGTTACAATTATAAACCTACTGATGTCTTGCCACAGTTTTCTTATATGCATACAATGCCAAAAAAGATGCAATACTGTTTCTGGGTAGTCATTACAAAAGGAGCAATTTGAGTTGATGTTTTCCTTAAACTTTTTCATATAGTGTTTGTCAGGATAATATTTATGAATAACTTTAAAGGAAACTTCCTTAATGTTGTTAATAAGTAGGTAAAGTGGTTAGAACAAGTATTTGATACAGTGCCGATTTTGCAGGTTTCCCTACTTACAAAGCATGTAGAGGTCTGTAATTTTTTATCATAGGTACACTTCAACTCTGAGAGACAGAATCTAAAACAAAAATCCAGAAAATCACATTGTATGATTTTTAAGTAATTAATCTGCATTTTATTGCATGGCATAAGTATTTGATACAACAGAAAAACAGAACTTAAAACCTCTTGGTGTTAGGGGGCAGTATTTTAATTTTTGAAAAAAAAAAATCCCGTTTTAAACGGGATATTTTGTCAGGAAAAGATGCTAGAATATGCATATAATTGACAGCTTTGGATAGAAAACACTCTACCGTTTCCAAAACTGTAAAGATATTGTCTGTGAGTATAACAGAACTGATGTTGCAGGCGAAAGCCTGAGAAAAATACAATCCGGAAGTGCCCCAGGTTTTGAAAGCGCTGCGTTCCAATGACTCCCTATTTGGCTGTGAATGTACCATCAACGAGCTGACGCTTTCTACGTATTCCCCAAGGTGTCTACAGCATTGTGAAGTAGTTTTACGCATTTCTGTTGAAGAATAGCCGTAGGCGGCCACATTGCGTAAGTGGTCACATGGTGGCACAGAGATTCTAGCGTAAAATAAAGATAATGGCTACCTCTGTAAAATACAGAGGTAGCCATTACTCCAATCGGTCCTACTGAAAAACGAATTGTCCCGACGGATATATTATCGAATAGATATTAGAAAAACACTTTGAGGATTGATTATAAACAACGTTTGCCATGTTTCTGTTGATATTATGGAGCTAATTTGGAATATTTTTTTCGGCGTTGTGGTGACCGCAATTTTCGGGCAATTTCTCAGCCAAACGGAGCTGTTTTGCCTACAAAAATAATATTTTGGGAAAAAATGAACTTTGGCTATCTACCTGGGAGTCTCGTGAGTGAAAACATCCAAAGTTCATCAAAGTTAAATGATTTAATTTGATTGCTTTTCTGATTTCCGTGACAAGGTTTCCTGCTGCTAGCAAGGCATAATGCTATGCTAGGCTATCGATAAACTTACACAAATGCTTGTCTAGTGTTGGCTGTAAAGCATATTTTGAAAAGGCTAAGCTCTGTTCCAATATATTTCACTTGTGATTTTCATGAATAGGAATATTTTCTAGGAAGATTTATGTCCGTTGCGTTATGCAAATTAGTGTCAGATGATGACAACGGTCCCGTTCACGGGATGGGGTGTCACTACAGGTTAAAGGGCATACAGGTCTGCTCTGACTTTACACGGTTATTGTTCTATTTAGTTTTTAATACTTGTTTCCAAAAACGGTCTTAGGAATGTTTAAATGTAAAACATTTTTAATTCAATTATTTTATGATCAGTTTTCATATGCACTTAAAATAGTAGGCGAAACAGCTCCGTTTGTTCTTCACGTTTGGCTGAGAAATCGCCTGGAAATTGCGGTCACCACAACGCCGAACAATATTCCAAATTAGCTCTATAATGTCGACAGAAACATGGCAAACGTTGTTTAGAATCCATCCTCAAGGTGTTTTTCTAATATCTATTCGATAATATATCCGTCGGGACAATTCGTTTTTCAGTAGGACCGATTGGAGTAATGGCTACCTCTGTATTTTACGCAAGAATCTCTCTCGGAGCCACCATGTGACCACATACGCAATGGGGCCGCCTACGGCTATTCTTTTAATAGAAATGCGTAAAACTACGTCACAATGCTGTAGACACCTTGGGGAATACATAGAAAGCGTAAGCTCGTTGATGGTACATTCACAGCTGAATAGGGAGTCATTGGAACGCAGCGCTTTCAAAACCTGGGGCACTTCCGGATTGTATTTTTCTCAGGCTTTTGCCTGCAACATCAGTTCTGTTATACACACAGACAATATATTTACAGTTTTGGAAAGGTTAGAGTGTTTTATATCCAAAGCAGTCAATTATATGCATATTCTAGCATATTTTTCTGACAAAATATCCCGTTTAAAACGTTTTTTTTTCAAAAATGAAAATACTGCCCCCTAACACCAAGAGGTTTTAAAACAGTATCTTAGTTACTGTATACATAAAAAATAGATACAGTTTTCAATCTTCTTCGTAAGTTTGTAAACAAAATAGGTCTTCTGGTCATAGAAGAACCAACTAATAAATTGTAATATCCTGAAAAATAGTCACCTGATGCTTGTTAGGTAAACAACATAAGGAAAATGAGAATACCATGGCTGAAACCATCAACCTGTTCCTTCTAGTGAGATTTTAGAGAGGAATATGGATTTCTGAACCGTTGGTAAAGCCTCGTCCTCCGACGAAGTAAGCAGCCTTTCATGATATCTTGATCGTTGTTCTCAACTGGTTCCTTCTTTCTATGTCCTCCGTGCTGAGATGCTCGGCGAAACACATACCATGGCTCTGAAGGAAGGCGTTCTTCCTAGCAACTTTCCAGACAGCATCCCTGTAGAATCTGGCAGTGAAGAGGGTGATGATACCCCTAGGTCTTGAATCGTTTTGCTGTTGCTTCTTGCCCAGGCGATAAACAACGTCGATGGTATCACCAACTTTGTTCTTCTCTGCAGGCAAAACTTCTTGGCAGATGTGGATAGCCTCTCCTCACACATCTTCATTCTCCACCTCTGGTAAGCCGTAGACTCTCAGGTTCCATTTTCTTGTGTATGTGAGACGTCTATGGTAGACATTGTTATTCTTTTCCGCACTTTTTTCAACTTTTGCCATGCTCATTTTCACATCCTTGATTTCACCACATGCAAACTCCAGTCTTTTTCAAGCCTTCGATAACCATGGTGTTCACGCCTACCATTTTCTCAATGGCGTCACACCTGGAGTTGATGAGTAAGGAGAGGGTAGCTACGATGTCAGAGTTCATGTTGGGGTTTTTGGAGGGTGGAGGTTTGCACAGAGTAACCGGTAAAGAGGGAATTTCGTCATCTTCAACAGTATTCGAAAGCATGATATTATCCATAGGCCAAGCGTAGTTATGGCAGTTGTCTATAAGCATGTTTCTCTCTTGTTGATTAGCAATAGAACGGCTAACTACTTCCTTTCTTTTTTTGTCACGACTTTGCATGGACATGCCAAAATAAATTATCCAATTATTATTCCAGTCACAGGAAAGGTCTTATATCTTGAATAAATTAAAATAGTAATTGTCAGGATTTGGCCAGGGTTGTTCCGGTTTTTGGTCACTAGATGCCCCCATTGTGCTTTTTGACCTTTTGCTTTCCCTTGATCCCCATTATTATTTGCACCTGTGCCTCGTTTCCCCTGATTGTATTTAAACCCTTAGTTTCCCTCAGTTCTTTGCTCTGTGTTTGTATGTTAGCACCCAGCCCTAGTATTCTGTGTACTCTTGTTGATCCCGGTGGACGCTCTTGTGGAATTCTGTTTTTTGTTCTTGTTTATTTATTTTTGAGTATCTTTTGAGGCTTTTTGTGCTTTACCTACCACCTTGTGGATTTACCTTTTGTCTTGGAGGATTACCTTGTGGATTACCTTGTTCTTGTGGAATTCCTTTTGAGGTTGTGGAGTTATATGTTTTCCTGAAGGACTTCACTTTTTTACTTTATTAAATACACCGTCTCAAGTACTGCTGTGTCTGCCTCATCTTCTGGGTTCTGCTGACTATTCGTGGCTCAGTTGGTTAAGTGACTGTTTCTCACTCCGGAGACCCGGGTTCGTAACCGGGTCCTGACAGTAATGACTGTAAAATTTCTTCTTCTTTTTTCACAATCTTTCTGAAGTTTGGTACGGAGCTCTGTAAAAAAGCGTCTGTTCAAGCCGCCATCTTGGCAGCTCTCATTTGAATCACAAACGTGATTCTATGCTATATTTGTCCTAGCGCTAACTGAGGAAAGATTGACATAACACAAGTGTCATATTTTTATAACTCCCGACTGACAGAAACTACAATATGAATTAGCTAATAGCAATTACTATTTATAATAAATCACATAACGGGTGAACTCACCATTGATCTAAATAATTGAGTAAAACACTTTCTGGAAATTGAAAGTAATCCGACGATGGGTAGTTTGTGTACGCTGAACTGCTACATTTTTTTGCATTAACCTAAGATAATAAGAGGAGACAAGATGAGTTTGGTCTGTGTATAGTATGCATGTTGAAGGGGGTGTGTCGTCTACAATCTTCCACTTCCCTTCATTCACATCCGGAAGCTCACCCAAAAGATGAGTGAATTATTCCTTCACCTCATTATAACATCTTTGGTCTGACAGACACCCAGAATGAATTGTAAAATGTCAACACACATGGCGCCACCCTGCCGGCAAATATAGCTTAGCTCATTGTCAGTACAACCTTCAAAAAAGTATTTTACACACATAGATGTCTATTACAGTAGTTGCAATAATCGGAATGCATTATTTGTCACAAGTAATTGAAACGTGAATAAAACTGTAAATACATTATGCGCCATACATACATACCCTACTGGGCCTACAGTAAAATCAACAACACGATATACAGAAAATAAGGAACTTGCTATCAATGTAACGCACACATATCCAAAGTTATTATTTGTAAGTAAAGCAACAAGGAAGGCAAAGCAAGCGCCAGCAAGAAAATGTTCCAATTCTTGCAAGACTGCGCAAATATATACATACTTGATCTGCGCAAACATGAGTGAAGTGTGGTGGGCTCTTCTCGAAGACAGAAGTTTATATCAACTACTTCTATGTGAATTAATGAGGAGGCGGAACACACCTCAATTAAAACTGTTGTTAGAAAATACAACTACTTAAAATAATTAATTAATTTCAAATTGACATAGTAGAAACATAGCCTATAGATAATTAGCAGGCTGCGCATGTTAACTGTCCTGTTGCGTAATAATCACAGTGAGTGTTTTCGGTAAATGGCTTCTAAGCTGACCAAAAACATTTGCAGCAATCACACAGACCACAGCTCATCAAACCCTGAAGAAGTCCAGAGCTTCCTAGGCCTTGTGACTTACTATGACTTACTGTTTAATTCCAGACCTGGCCACCATGACACAGCCCCTCAGAGAGCTCACAAAGAAAGACCAACTGTTGGAGTGGACCTCACAACAGGAGTGTGTATTTGACTCATTAAAAAACAGACTCAGCAGTAACACAGTCATGGCCTACTCTTATCAAACAAAAAATACAGATTGCGGTAGATGCCAGCACAATGGGTCTTGGTGCAGTCTTAACCCAGACTGGCTCCGAAGGAAAAATGCACAAACTTACTTATACATGCAAAGCATTGTCACCTGTGGAGAAACGATACTCACAGGCGGAAAGGGAGGCATTGGCCATTATCTAGGGTTGCCTTCATTTTCAGGTCTATTTCGTCGGACACACCATCGCTGTAATTACTGACCACAAGCCGCTTGTGCTCATCTTCAACAAACCCTCATCCTCCCCTCCACCCAGAATAAAGCAATGGTTGCTGAAATTTCTCTGTTGTCAACAAGGCTGGAACTGGCAACCCAGCTGATTACTACTCCAGACACCCAGTCCCAGAGCAGGGGCCCAACAACAATCATGCCTCAGAGCTAGCAGAAGCTCATATCCACTTTGGTCAATCACTATGTTCCGCGTACCATAAAACTGGCTAAAATCCAAGCAGCAACGCAGTCTGACCCATGCCTAAGAGTCATTGATGGGGCGGCAGGGTAGCCTAGTGGTTAGAGCGTTGGACTAGTAACTGACTTGCCTAATTAAATAAAGGTAAAAATAAAATAGATGTGGTTAAAACAGGACAGTAGCACACCCTTCTAGAACAAACAGCTGACCTGCCTCCAACCCAACAGTAATACATCTGAACTGAAGGTGTCTGCATCTGATCTGGTGCTCAGAGGAAATACACTTGTCATACCAGCAGATTTATAGGATAAAAAAAAATGGAATAGAGGAAAACCTGTTTCAGTCTGGAAGACAAATTCACCTTTCAGCAGGACTATAGCCTAAAACACAAAGCCAAATATACACTGAAGACGTGACATTTTCCTGAGTGGCCTTGTTACAGTTTTGACCTAAATCAGCTTTAAAATCTATGGCAAGATTTGAAAATGCCCGTTCAGCAATGATAAACAACCAACTTGACAGAGCTTGAGTAATGTTTTAAAGGTTAAGTAGCAAATATTGTACAATCCAGGTGTGCAAAGCTCTTAGGGATTTACCCAGCAAGACTCACAGCTGTAATCTCTGTCAAAGGTGATTCTCTAACATGTATTGACTCAGGGGGTGAATACTTATTTAGTGAAGATATTTAATTTTCCATTAATAAAAAAAACTAAAATGTTCTTCCAATTTCACGTTACAGAGTATTTCCTGTTGCTGCAAAAACTTTAATCAATTTTAATCCCACATAGTAAAACAACAACATTTTGAAAAAGTCAAGGGATATGAATACTTTCTGAAGGCACTGTAATCTGCAACATGTTTTGTATATTTTCCGATATTTTTGTACATTTGCGTGCAGTGGGTATCTTTAATTTCAACCAAATTAAACTCTAATTTATATTGTTGGTACAACATGATTGTAGCTTCACCTCTTCCTTTAGTTACAGTATATGAAATCTACCAAATCTAAACAGTGAACCCAAATGACCTTGATTTAGTATGCAGTTGAATAATCCATTGACATTAAAATTGGAGACAAATTGAACCTACACTACATGACCAAAAGTATGTGGAAACCTGCTCGTCGAACGTCTCATTCCAAAATCTTGGGCATTGATATTGAGTTGGTCCCCCCATTGCTGCTATAATAGCCTCCACTCTTCTGGGAAAGCTTTCCACTAGATGTTGGAACACTGCTGCGGGGACTTGCTTCCATTCAGTCACAAGAGCATTAGTGAGGTCGAGCACTGAAGTTGGGCGATTAGGCCTGGCTCGCAGTCGGCATTCCAATTCATCCCAAAGGTGTTCTTCCCCACTAATCTCGACAAACCATTTCTGTATGGACCTCGCATTGTGCACGGGGGGGGCATTGTCATGCTGAAACAGGAAATGTCCTTCCCCAAACTGTGGTCACATAGTTGGAAGCACAGTATCGTCCTCTAATGCTGTACCGTTAATATTCCCTTCACTGAAACTAAGGGGCCTAGCCCAAACCATGAAAAACACCACCAGACCATTATTCCTCCTCCACCAAACTTTACAGTTGGCACTATGCATTCGGTAGCAACCTCCTGGCATTTGCCAAATCCAGATTCGTCCATCTGACTGGTGAAGTGTGATTCATCACTACAGAGAACGCATTTCCACTGCTCCCGAGTCCAATAGCGGCTAGCTTACAGCACTCCAGCCAATGCTTGGCATTGCGCATGGTGATCTTAGGCTTTGCTCGGCCATGGAAACCCATTTCTTGAAGTTCCCAATAAACAGTTATCGTGCTGTCGTTACATCCACAGGCAGTTTGGAACTCAGTAATGAGTCTTGCAACTGGAGAGAGACGATTTGTACGCGCTATGTGCTTCAGCACTCGGTGGTCACATTCTGTGAGCCTGTTTCCTCATCATTCTACACACTATAATGACAAAGTGAAAACAGGTTTTTAGAAATAGAATTTAGTCAATTTTAGAGTAAGGCTGTAATGTAACAAAATGTGGAAAAAGTCTAAGAGTCTGAATACTTTCCCGAATGCACTGTGTGTATACACCTGTATTTGGGGAGTTTCTCCCATTCTTCTCTGCAGATCCTCTCAAGCTCTGGCAGTGTGGATGGGACGGCCAGCTAGGAAGAGTCTTGGTGGTTCCAAACTTTTTCCATTTAAGAATGATGGAGGCCACTGTGTTCTTGGGGAACTTCAATGCTGCAGACATTTATTGGTACCATTCCTCAGATCTGTGCCTCGACACAATCCTGTCTCTGAGCTCTACGGACAATTCCTTTGACCTCATGCCTTGGTTTTTGCTTTGACATGCTCTGTCAACTGTGGGACATTATATAGACAGTTGTGTGCCTTTCCAAATAATGTCCAATCAATTGAATTTACCACAGGTGGACTCCAATCAAGGATGATACATGGAAAAAGGATGCACCTGAGCTGAATTTCGAGTCTCATAGTAAAGGGTCTGAAAACGTTTTTTTGTTATACATTTGCAAACATTTCTAAAATCCTGTCTTCACTTTGTCATGATGGGGTATTGTGTGTAGATTGATGAGGTCTAAAAATAATTGTATCATTTTTAGAATAAGGCTGTAACGTAACATAATGTGGAAAAAGTCAAGAGGCCTGAATACTTTCTGAATGCACTGTATATAAACCACTGTATATAAACCACCTTGCTGAGGCAAGGACGGCTCATAATAATATCTGGAA
This sequence comes from Oncorhynchus masou masou, assembly GCF_036934945.1. Classification (NCBI taxonomy): domain Eukaryota; kingdom Metazoa; phylum Chordata; class Actinopteri; order Salmoniformes; family Salmonidae; genus Oncorhynchus; species Oncorhynchus masou. Next base: position 57,058,558 of record NC_088239.1, read on the forward strand.
CGTTGTGAATGGAATGGCATCAAATACCTATGTTTGATACCATTCCACCCATTCCTCTCTCGCCATCACAAGCCCGCCCTCACCAATTAAGGTGCCACCAACCTCCTGTGATATAAATACACATACTGCACCACACGTTTTCAATTGTATTTTCCCACCAGTTGTATTTCGTTGGAAATCTGAGGCCATTTTCATCATAAAGCACAATCATCAATAGATTTCCAAGTGTTGAGCCCATGAATTAAAACCATGTCATTAGTTTATTTCACTTTGTTTGCATAGCTGTTTGAAGATTAGAGTGGGGAATGAACCCAGCCAATCTCACTAGACAAGAAAGCTCTTTCCAAGCTGTTGTTTTTCAAGACAGAAAACTATTGTCACATGCTTTATGCCTCTTAATTAATTTGCCCAGTCTTGAAAACATAATAATGTAATTTTCTAACAGGCATCATTGGAGATCAAATCAACATTTTTACAGTATTGTTACCATAAGTGTCAAATATCTAACATTCTAGCTTAGTTGACATATAACTACAACAGTTAAATGTCACTATTTTGACTTATTCTAATGACATCATATTGGCGCTGAAGGGAAAGATTACCTCTGCACCTTGATGACTGTACACTATAAGGAAGCAGCACATTAACAATTATGTTAATCATTGAGGGGAGGCGTTAGAGCTTGACTATCTGGTGTTGTGTAAATGAAAACCAAAGATGAGACATTTTCAAATGGAATCTACCATGAATTAATTTAATGGGGAATAAACCATCACTCAAAACTGACAAATTTGTTTCTGTAAAATAGAAAAGAATAGGAAGAGACTTATTTCCTGCCACTGTTTCCATGGCAAAGTCAATCACTATAAGATACATTTGGCATGTTAACAATTCAACCCTGAATTAGACTCAATCAAATATCTGTCAGATGTCATCCTAGTTAACTGTTAACAAATATGAACTAAGAAAATGGAAATAGTTTGTTTCACTGATAGAAAGTTACATCGGGTTACATTTCTAAGATATATAAGCAATACAGCATGTTTTTCAGAGGGCAAGGGTGGTGGAAGGGACTTCACTTACAGGGCTAGCATCCTGATGTACAATGGATAACATGACTAATATAAAAAACACAGGGTTATGTCACTACACAGACAAATTGTTCCAGTTGAGTTGGAACCATATATCAAAGTGTTCACTGGGTTTGTGGAGTTGACATCATACATACAGTACCATCGGAAAGTATTCAGACCCTATGACTTTTTTTTGTTGCCATTTTGTTACATTGCAGCCTTATTCTAAAATATATTACATATTTTTCCCCTCATCAATCTACACACAATACCAAATAATGACAAACAGCATTTTCATTTATTTTGTAAATGTATTAAAATTAATAAAACAGAAATACCTTATTTTCATAAGTATTCAGACCCTTTGCTATGTGACTCAAAATTGAGCTCAGGTGCATCCTGTTTCCATTGATCATTCTTGAGATGTTTCTACAACTTGATAGGATTTGATTTACCTGTGGTAAATTCAATTGATTGAACATGATTTGGAAAGGCACACACTGGTCTATATAAGGTTCCACAGTTGACAGTCCATGTCAGAGCAAAAACCAAGCCATGAAGTCGAAGGAATTGTCCATAAAGCTCAGAGACAGGACTGTGTCGAGGCAGAGATCTGGGGAAGGGTACCTGAAAATGTCTGCAACATTGAAGGTCCCAAGAACATAGTGGCCTTCCATTCTTAAATGGAAGAAGTTTGGAACCACCAAAACTCTTCCAAGAGCTGTCCACCCGGATAAACGGAGCAATCGGGGGAGAAGGGTCTGATGGTCACTCTGACAGAGCTCTAAAGGTACTCAGTGGAGATGGGAGAACCTTCCAGAAGAACAACCATCTCTGCAGTACTTCACCAATCAGGCATTTAACATCATTACATTACATTTAAGTCATTTAGCAGACGCTCTTATCCAGAGCGACTTACAAATTGGTGAATTCACCTTCTGACATCAGTGGAACAGCCACTTTACAATAGTGCATCTAAATCATTTAAGGGGGGTGAGAAGGATTGCTTTATCCTATCCTAGGTATTCCTTGAAGAGGTGGGGTTTCAGGTGTCTCCGGAAGGTGGTGATTGACTCCGCTGTCCTGGCGTCGTGAGGGAGTTTGTTCCACCATTGGGGGGCCAGAGCAGCGAACAGTTTTGACTGGGCTGAGCGGGAACTGTACTTCCTCAGTGGTAGGGAGGCGAGCAGGCCAGAGGTGGATGAACGCAGTGCCCTTGTTTGGGTGTAGGGCCTGATCAGAGCCTGGAGGTACTGCGGTGCCGTTCCCCTCACAGCTCCGTAGGCAAGCACCATGGTCTTGTAGCGGATGCGAGCTTCATCTGGAAGCCAGTGGAGAGAGCGGAGGAGCGGGGTGACGTGAGAGAACTTGGGAAGGTTGAACACCAGACGGGCTGCGGCGTTCTGGATGAGTTGTAGGGGTTTAATGGCACAGGCAGGGAGCCCAGCCAACAGCGAGTTGCAGTAATCCAGACGGGAGATGACAAGTGCCTGGATTAGGACCTGCGCCGCTTCCTGTGTGAGGCAGGGGCGTACTCTGCGGATGTTGTAGAGCATGAACCTACAGGAACGGGCCACCGCCTTGATGTTAGTTGAGAACGACAGGGTGTTGTCCAGGATCACGCCAAGGTTCTTGGCGCTCTGGGAGGAGGAAACAATGGAGTTGTCAACCGTGATGGCGAGATCATGGAACGGGCAGTCCTTCCCCGGGAGGAAGAGCAGCTCCGTCTTGCCGAGGTTCAGCTTGAGGTGGTGATCCGTCATCCACACTGATATGTCTGCCAGACATGCAGAGATGCGATTCGCCACCTGGTCATCAGAAGGGGGAAAGGAGAAGATTAATTGTGTGTCGTCTGCATAGCAATGATAGGAGAGACCATGTGAGGTTATGACAGAGCCAAGTGACTTGGTGTATAGCGAGAATAGGAGAGGGCCTAGAACAGAGCCCTGGGGGACACCAGTGGTGAGAGCGCGTGGCGAGGAGACAGATTCTCGCCACGCCACCTGGTAGGAGCGACCTGTCAGGTAGGACGCAATCCAAGCGTGGGCCGCACCGGAGATGCCCAACTCGGAGAGGGTGGAGATTATGGTAGAGTGACAGCCCACTTGGAGTTTGCCAAAAGGCACCTAAGGACTCTCAGACAATGAGAAACAAGATTCTCTAGTCTGATGAAACCAAGATTGAACATTTTGGTCTGAATGCCAATCGTCACATCTGGAGGAAACCTGGCACCATCCCTACGGTGAAGCATGGTGGTGGCAGCATCATGCTCTGGGGGTGTTTTCCAGTAGCAAGGACTGGGAGATTAGTCAGAATTGAGGCAAAGATGAATGGAGCGAAGTACAGCAAAATTATTGATGAAAACCTGGTCCAGAGCAATCAGGACCTCAGACTGGGGTGAAGTTTCACCTTCCAACAGGACAACAACCTTAAGCATACAGCCAAGACAATACAGGAGTGGCTTCGGGACAAGTCGTGAATTTTTTTTTTAACCCCTCCCTTTTCGGGGGACATATATCTTAGTTTTTTTTTGCAGCTTTTTTTGCTACATATACATACATACCTATACATTATACATTTACACTTTACATACATGGTACTTTTATATATAACAACAATACACTAACAAACAAAGTCTTTAATCCCAACTCTCAGCCACTCTCAGCCCATCCCACCTATAACCATAGACCGGCCTTGTTTGTGCAATATGTGCCATATATTTAGTCTTTAAATGTCCTTGAGTGGCTCAGCCAGAGCCCGAACTTGTACCCGAGCGAACATCTCTGGAGAGACCTGAAAATGGCTGTGCAGCGACGCTCCCCATCCAACCTGACAGAGCTTGAGAGGATCTGCAGAGAGGAATGGGAGAAACTCCCCAAATAAAGTTGTGCCAAGCTTGTAGCGTTATACTCAAGAAGATGCGAGGCTGTAATGGATGCCAAAGGTACTTCAACAAAGTACTGAGGAAAGGGTCTGAATAGTTATATAAATGTGATGTTTCAGTTTTTTATTTTTAATACATTTACCAAAAATTCTAAAAGTCTGTTTTTGCTTTGTCATTATGGGGTATTGTATGTAGATTGATAAGGGGGGAAATAATCTAATCCATATTAGAATAAGGCTGTAATGTAACAGAATGTGGAAAAAGTCAAGGGGGTTGAATACTTTCCGAATGCACTGTAGTTGACATAGGGGTGGAGAGCAGGCTGCAGGTGTCCAGTGGAAGGGAGGATAATAGCACATATACTCCTTAGTGTGTGACTGAAGGGGTGATTGTGCCCCTACAAAGAAGAGTCATTAATTAGAGGATCTAATCTGTTGTGAAGGTAAGCAGTTTCTGTGGCCTAGTCTCTGTAAATGGATAAGGCTGCCTGCCCATGGTCTACTTACCCAGTGAGCTCCACTTAATAAACACCCCATTGATGCCAGCAGGCCTTAGTTGATTGATATGAAAAACAAAAATGACCTCTCCGTCCTTGCTACTGAATATTTGTCGAAAGAGATTGATAGACCCAATTGCAAGCGTATGGAGGAAATGTTGCTGTGCATTGCCGACTGTGTTATAGTGTGTTGGGTTCCTTCAACTACTTTGATAATGTATTTACTCCAACTGAAGATTTTACATTATTATGGAGTTCCACCTGGGAATATGAGAAAAGCACACAATACTGGTTGAAGTTACACCTTCCCTGTCTCAACACAGCACCCAGTCTGAAATATGTCCACTCTCTCTGAGAACACCACACTACTCCCCCCACACTGTTCTGCAACAAATGGGTCAGTCTGAAACTCACTGTGTACTGTGCATATTAACAGTTATTAATGATATACAGCAGTCCTCCCATGTTAATCAAAACATTTGTTTTAAGAAGATTGACACTCTGGATTATCTAGACATTGCTATAGGTCAAGAGGACAAGGACAATTTATGTCCATTACTCCTACAGAGATGGTCTGACCGGATGTTGGTTGTACAAGGATGAGGGAACAGCGCTAATTTCTCTCCCCGGATATTTAATGTGTCATTTCCACGAGAGTCGGCCAATCATGTGGAAATTCAAATTCCCCGTCATTACCTTCAACAATTTTGACAGCAGTTTCATGACCATGGAGAGCAGTGATGACCACTGTACCATGTAGTATTTATGTGAATGTGGTTTAACCGTCAAACAGATTCCTGTTACTATCAGTAATGCTCTGTATGTGGACCGATTCAGCATTGACAGATATCCCTCTACTCAACAAGCACATCTTGGATTCGTGGTTTGTGCTTCCATGCATTACTATTGCCAAGGTGTGACTCTTCAGATGCTCTGCTAACATTATAATTATTTACAGTGCCTTGAGAAAGTATTCACACCCCTTCACTTTTTCAACATTTTGTTGTGTCACAAATTGGATCTGTAATGTAAAAGTGGAACAATAAAAAAGCATGGAAAACAATACATTAATATAACTCGATTAGATAAGTATTCAACCTCCTGAGAGAATACTTTTACTCCAATTACATCTGTGAGTATTTGGGAGTATATATCTAAGTATATATTCAATTTTGTCTTGGTAAGCCACTCCAGTGTATTTTTGGCCTTGTATTTTAGGTTATTGTCTTGCTGAAAGGTGAATTTATCTCCCAGTGTCTTTTATAAAGAAGACAGCACCAGGTTTTCTTCTAGGATTTTGCCTGCAATTAGCTCTATATCACTTTTTATGCTTAAAAAAGTCCCTTGGCAATGACAAGCATACCCATAACATGATGCAGCCACCATGCTTGACAATATGAAGAGTGGTAATCAGTGATGTGTTGAATTTGATTTGTTCCAAACATAGCACTTTGTATTCAGGCAAAACAAATATTTTATGAGCCACATTTTTTGCAGTATTACTTTAGTGCCTTATTGCAAACAGTATACATGTTTCGGAATATTTCATTCTGTACAAGCTTCCTTATTTCACCCTGTCATGCAGGTTAGTACTGTGGAGTAACTACAATGTTGTTGATCCATCCTCAGTTTTCTCCTATCACAGCCATTAAACTCTGTAACTGTTTTTAAATCAACATTGGTGAAATCCCTGAGTGGTTTCCTTAATTTCTGGCAACTGAGTTAGGAATGTCGCCTGTATCTTTGTAGTGACTGGGTGTATTAATACACCATCCAAAGCATAATTGATAACATCATCATGCTCAATACACCATATTCAATATATGCTTATTTCACACACTGTATATCAATCGGTCAAATCAAATTGATTGTAGACCTTACAGTGAAATGCTTATTTACGAACCCTAACCAACAATGCAGTATATAAAAAAAAACAAGTAATTAAAGAGCAGCAATAAAATAGCAGTAACATAACAATAGCGAGACTATGTACAGGGGGGTACTGGTACAGAGTCAATGTGTGGGGCACTGGTTAGTTGAGTTAATATGTACATGAAGGTAGAGTTATTAAAGTGACTATGCATAGATGATAACAACAGAGAGTAGCAGTCTGGTTAGCCATTTGATTCGTTGTTTTATGGCTTGGGGGTAGAAGCTGTTTAGAAACCTCTTGGACTTAGACTTGGTGCTCCGGTACTGCTTGCCGTGCTGAGGCAGAGAGAGAACAATCTATGACGAGGGTGGCTGGAGTCTTTGACAATTTTTAGGGCCTTCCTCTGACACTGCCTGCTATAGAGATCCTAGATGGCACGAAGCTTGGCCCCAGTGATGTACTGGGCCGTTTGCACTACTCTCTGTAGTGCCTTGCAGTCGGAGGCCAAGCAGTTGCCATACCAGGCAGTGATGCAACCATGCCAAATATTTTCAGTCTCCTGAGGGTGAATAGGTTTTCTGATGCCCTCTTCACGACTGTCATGATGTGCTTGGACCATGTTAGTTTGTTGGTGAAGCTCAAAACCTGCTACACTGCAGCCCCTTTGATGAGAATGGGAGCGTGCTCGGTCCTCCTTTTCCTGTAGTCCACAATCATCTCCTTTGTCTTGATCATGTTGAGGGTGAGGTTGTTGTCCTGGCACCACATGGCCAGGTCTCTGACCTCCGCCCTATAGGCTGATCAGGCCTACCACTGTTGTGTCAACGGCAAACTTAGTGATGATGTTGGAGTTGTGCCTGGCCATGCAGTCATGAGTGAACAGGGAGTACAGGAGTGGACTGAGCATGCACCCCTGAGGGGCCACTGTGTTGAGGTTGTGTTGTTACCTACCCTTACCACCTGGGGGTGGCCTATCAGGAAATCCAGGATCTAGTTGCAGAGGGAGATGTTTAGTCCCAGGGTCCTTAGCTGATTGATGAGCTTTGAGGGCATTATGATGTTGAACACAGCTATTGTCAACAGGTGGGAAAGGGCAGTGTGGAGTGCAATAGAGATTGCATCATCTGTGGATCTGTTGGGGCGGTATGCAAATTGGAATGGGTCTAGGGTTTCTGGGAAAAGGTTGTTGATGTGAGCCTTGTCCAGCCTTTCAAAGCACTTCATGTCTACAGACGTGAGTGTTACGGGTTGGTAGTCATTTAGGCAGGTTACCTTAGTGTTCTTTGTCTCAGGCACTATGGTGGTCTGCTTAAAACATATTGGTATTACAGACTTGGACAGGGAGAGGTTGAAAATGTCAGTGAAGACACTTGCCCATTGGTCAGCGCACGCTCGCTGTACGTGTACGGGTAATCCGTCTGGCCCTGCGGCCTTGTGAATGTTGACCTGTTTAAAGGTCTTACTCACATCGGCTGTGGAGAGTGTGATCGCACAGTCTTCCAGAACAGCTGGTACTCTCATGCATGTTCCAGTGTTATTTGCTTCGAAGAGATCATAGAGGTAGTTTAGCTCGTCTGGTAGTCACTGGGCAGCTCTCGGCTGTGCTTCACTTTGTCATCTGTAATGGTTTGCAAGTTATGCCACATTCTACAAACGTCACAGGCAGTGTAGTACGATTCGATCTTAGTCCTGTATTGACGCTTTGCCTGTTTGATGGTTCATCGGAGGGCATAGCGGGATTTCTTATAAGCTTATAAGTCCCACTCCTTGAAAGCGGCAGCTCTAGCCTTTAGCTCACTGCGGGTGTTGCCTGTAATCCATGGCTTCTGGTTGGGGTATGTACGTATGGTCACTGTGGGGACAACGTCCTCAATGCACTTATTTTTGAAACCAATGACTGATTTGATGTACTCCTCAATGCCATCGGTGAAATCCCGGAACATATTCAAGTCTGTGCTAGCAAAACAGTCCTGTAGCTTAGCATTCACTTCATCTGACCACTTTTGTATTGATCCAGTTACTGGTGCTTCCTGCATTAATTTTTTCTTGTAAGCAGCTATCAGGAGGATAGAATTATGGTCAGATTTGCCAAATGGAGGGCGATGGAGAGCTTTGTATGCATCTCTGTGTGTGGAGCAAAGGTGGTCCAGAGTTTTTTTTCCCTCTGGTTGCACATTTAACATGCTGATAGAAATTTGGTAAAATTGAATTAAGTTTCCCTATATTAAAGTCCCCGGCTACTAGGAGCACCACCTCTGGATGAGCATTTTCTTGTTTGCTCATGGTGGAATACAGCTCATTCAATGCTGCCTTAGTGACAGCCTCTGACTGTAGTGGTTTAAAAACAGCTACGAAAAATACAGATAACAACTTTCTAGGTAGATAATGTGGTCTACAGCTTATCATGAGATACTCTACCTCAGGAGAGCAAAAGCTTGCGACTTCCTTAGATATCGTGCACCAGCTGTTATTTACAAAATTACATAGTCTGCCACCCCTTGTCTTACAAGACACCGCTGTTCTATCCTGCTGGTGCAGCATATAACCAGCCAGTTGATAGTCGTTGTTCAGCCATGACTCTGTGAAGCATAAGATATTACAGATTTGAATTTCCCGTTGGCAGTTTAATCTTCCGCATTGGTCATCTATATTATTGTCCAAAGTTTGCACGTTTGCTAGCAGAATGGACGAAAGTGGGTGATTCTTCGACAGACCTATGAATTCTCATATGCCTTCTCTTCACGCAAATCACGGGGATCTGGGCCTGTTCCTGAGAAAACAGTATATTGTTTGCGTCGATATACTGCCCTTCTTTGCAAGGCATCAGAAAACCTCCCAAGTCGTTGTGGTTGAATCTGTGTTTGAAATGCACTACTCAACTGAGGGTCCTGTATGTCTGGGGTACAGAGATGGAGTAGTCATTAGAAAATCATGTTCATTCTTAAAAGTCTGTTGTTGGGGAGGTGGGGTGGTCGCTAACATATGGGATTGTTTTAAGAATGTTCTACCATAGATCATTTAGTTATTTGATTTTGAAAAAAAAAACACACCCGTTTAAAAGTTTGGGGTCACTTAGAAATGTCCTTGTTTTTGAAAGAAAAGCATGTTTTTTTGTCCATTAAAATAACGTCAAATTGATCTGAAATACAGTGTGAACATTGTTAATGTAGTAAATGACTATTGTAGCTGGAAACGGCAGATTTTTTATGAAATATCTACATAGGCGCACAGAGGCCCATTATCAGCATGTCACGTTCTGACCGTAGTTATATTGTTGTGTCTTTGTTTTAGGATGGTCAGGGCGTGAGTTGGGGTGGGCAGTCTGTTTGTTTTTCTATGTTGTGGTTTTGTGTTTGGCCTGGTATGATTCTCAATCAGAAGCAGGTGTGGTTCGTTGTCTCTGATTGAGAATCATACTTAGGTAGCTTTTTCCCACCTGTGTGGTGTGGGTGATTGTTTTCTGTTATGTGTCTGTCACCTTACAGAACTGTTTCATTTCGTTCTCCTTCGTTATTTTGTTTAGTGTTCTCTGTTTAATAAATATAATGATGAACAATTGCCACGTTGCACTTTGGTCCTCACCTCATTCCAATGACGAGTGTTACACAGCAACCATCACTCCTGTGTTCCAATGGCACATTGTGTTAGCTAATCCAAGTTTATCATATGAAAAACCCTTTTGCAATTATGTTAGCGCAGCTGAAAACTGTTGTTCTGATTTGAGAAGCAGTAAAACTGGCCTTCTTTAAACTAGTTGAGTACAGGCTCAAAATGTCCAGACTTGTCAGTCTATTCTTGTTTTGAGAATTGAAGGCTATTCCATACGTGAAATTGCCAAGAAACTGAAGAGCTCGCACAACGCTGTGAACTACTCCCTTCACAGAACAGCCCAAACAGGCTCTAACCAGAATAGAAAGAGGAGTGGGAGGCTCCGGTGCACAACTGAGCAAGATGTCTCCTTGTCTGACAAACAGCACTGTAGCTCTGCCTCTTTCCACTGCAGATGTGGAAGGGCAACATAGGCAGATGCGGTGGATTGAGATGCAGCCCATGCAAAAATAGCCTCTAGGAGATTGCACACAGATGGAATCCATCCAATTTATTATGTGACTTGTTAAGCAACATTTCTACTCACCATAACAAAATGGCTGAAAAATGTAGACTCAAAACATTTCAGGTTTTAATTCCACTGGGAAGTTATGGGGTATTGTGTGTAGATCAGTGACACAAATCATTTTTAAAATATATTTTAAATTCAGGTTGTAACAAAACAAAATGTGGGAAAAGTCAAGGGGTGTGAAAACTTTCTGAAAGCACTGAATACTTTTAAATCGTGCTGCAGTAATCACCTCACAGACTTGCTGAAGCATTGCAGCAAACGTTTTGAAATAAACCTTCTAAGGAAGGGAAAAAAAGCTTTGAGAGAAATTCTGAATTGATGGGAAATTTCAGTCTTGCTAATCTGAATCTATTTATTCTTTTGGGAACTCTTCAGATGAAGTGAGACTTGTCTCCTGGTAAATACAGATTAATGGATGAATATTAGTGTAGCGGCTAAAGAAGCAGTCACAGATAACTTCATTTGGTTAATGTCAGCTTTGACGAGTTAAATGATGTAAACTGGACTCTAAACCATTTCCACAGTGTTGAGGATTATACACTTGCAGTCATTAAAATGTAATACACATCCAATGCTGTGAAAAGTCTCTGAAGAAAAGGAAGCTGTTAATACTGGTAAAATGGATCTGGACATTTGTACAAGCGCCAACTTTCTGCTCATACCATCCAATTTCACACAAGAGCTCCAAACCATGAGTTTTCTGCAAAAGGACCAATAAGAAATATATCCCACAATGTATGTAATATAAACCTTACACCACTTTTTGAGTGTAATTATCTAATAAGCACACACTCTTATGGGTCATTAACATTTTCACTTTCACTCTTTTGTATTTACTTGGAAAACAAAAGTCCACCACAAAGTAATTTATCGCTGGCTTGAAAATATGGCAGAATTGTTTTTCTGGAATTTTCTCCTGTAAGGACTCCACCTAGAAAAAAAACCTGGCCATCATCCACAGCTGAGACACCACCCCTCCAGCCACATTGGACATCAAACGTCATCATTATATCCTAGAATACACAATGAAAGGCCCTTCCCGTCTTCAAGACAAAAAGATATGAGATCCTCATGCAGGGTATCAAAATATGTAGGATATCGTCCTGAGGCAATGTATTCCATTTCTGGTCAGTACAGGATTACTCTGTAGAAAATAAAACACTTTGTTTAGAGAAAGTGTTGAAACAATAATATTTGTCTTACTGTCTATTGTTCTATCATCTGTGAGATATTTTTTATGATTCAGATGTACCTACTGAGATTCTGCCAATTAGATTTTAACTTCTGAATCTCATCAGTAGGCTTCTCAATAACTTTGCTCCAAGGCATTTAGCCCCCTGGCAAACCTCCACTGGGTATATATTAAAGATAACTTATCAGGGATAAGAGTCTGATTTTTATCTGTGTTCTGCTGAGCAACTTATGCTTGTGAATACATATTTATTGTACTGATGCAAGCCCTGAATGATAAGAACACATCAGAATACTTTGTCCTTTGTATGATACCAAGTGTTTATTTGCTTTGCTGGTGGCATAAGCATTTTTTCCTGTGCTCGTGCACACACACACACTTGTGTGCAGTACTCCTGTGGAAACAAGGATTGAATCGTGAAATGGTTGTTATTCATCCTGAAATACAAAAACATATCGTTTAATTCTTTAATTGCTAACACACTTTCCTTATTTGATACACCACTAAATGCTTCTCTCTGATTAAAATACTCAGTGGAATGTTGTGTCATCACGTCGTCAGTTTAATATGATATTTTGCACCTTCTCTATGAAGGTGTCTATTATTTGGATTGGTAGCAACTAGCGAGCAAAAGGACAGGTTGTAATGCAGAAGTGAAGGAACATTACTCCCTGTGAGGTTTATGAAATATTGTTCATCTCTTCTATTGTACTCTCATAAGTTAGTGGGTTATTAGTAGTGTTGCTAAACAGAATTAAACTTTGTAGGAGGATACATTGGCTGTGTTTCAAAATGCTTACTTATGTTCTATCTACTAACATATGGAATTGTTTGAGATGGTCATATCATTGATCATTTAGCTATTTGATTATAGGACCCCTTTAGGTATATGTGAAAAAGACAAAACAATTATTTGATAAAATATTCAATTTGGCCCATAGAAACACATTGAATAACATAAAAGACAGTCACTAAATAAATCAGGAGGAATAAGGTTTTGAAGTATCTGTCCTATATCTATACTGAACAAAAATATAAATGCAACAAGTAAAGTTTTGGTCCCATCTTTCATGAGCTGAAATAAAAGATCCCAGAAATGTTCCAAATGCACAAAAAGCTAATTTCTCTCAATGTGTGCACATATCTGTTTACATCCCTGCTAGTGAGCATTTCTCATTTGCAAAAATAATTAATCCACCTGCCAGAAGCAGCATATCAAGAAGCTGATTGAACAGTGTGATCATTACACAGGTGCACCTTTTGCTGGGGACAATAAAAGGCCACTCTAAAATGTGCAGTTTTGTCACACAACAAACTGCCACAGAGTGGTCTAAGACACTGAATTTCAGTGCAAAAGGCGTCACTGCAGTACCTGGTTCAAATCCGGCTGCGATTGGGAGTCCTATAGGGTGGCGCACAATTGGCCCAGCGTCGTCCGGGTAGGCCGTCATTGTAATAAGAATTCGTTTTTAACTGACTTGCCTAGTAAAAGAATTATACATTTTTTTTAAGAAAAAAAAAAATATATATATATATATATATATGCTCAGAACACATATTTAACCACTTATTTTTGTTGGCACAAAACTCCCTCTATACTTCCATTTGTTTGGGCATCTGGGGGATGCAGTTCATCTGTCTAATCCCCTGCAAGGAGAGAGAAAGGCAATACTAATATTACAATGCTGTATTAATTTAAGGTATAATATACTCCTGTTTGATAAGCATGCATATGTCATGAATGGATACATTAGAGGATAAAAAGTAACATCACAATCAGGAAATGGACGCATCATTGGCTGTACCACTAGCAAAACTCGGACTGGACTTGGGACGTCCTAAAGTACTGTTGTCAATGGCTGGGTTGAACTGACAACTGATTTTAAGGACCTGAGTGGATTTTAAAGAATGGACTTCCAGTTTCTCTTTTAACTATCTATTTATTCTGAAACAACTGTGACCTTTGTATTACTCTGTGGAGCAGATCTGGAGAAGAGGAGAGCCAGGATTGGACTGGGCAGACTGCCCAAATATTCTAACCTCAACTAAAGAAAATACTATTTTTGTGGATCACTCCCACCATAACCCATTAGTGGGTGGCTTACATTTCTGCACGTTGATTGTCCAAAAATAAATGTCCATCCTTTTTTGCAAAATACCTGTCTCCTTGTGTCTATGGTTACTGTTGTGGTTCCCAACTGGTCACTACTACTTGAACATTTAAGGATCCACCTCTTTTTTCAATATTCACCTAAGATGACATAACCAAATCTAACTGCCTGTAACTCAGGCCCTGAAGCAAGGATATGCAGACTCTTGGTACCATTTGAAAGGAAACACTTTGAAGTTTGTGGAAATGTGAAAGGAATGTAGGAGAAAATAACCCAATAGATCTGGTAAAAGAAGAAAAAAACTTTTCTATGTTTTTGTTCTGTCATCTTTGAAATACAAGAGAAAGGCCATAATGTATTATTCCACTAGATGGCAGCAGCGTATGTGCAATGTTTTAGACAGACCCAATGAACCATTGCATTTCTGTTCCAATTTATTTTCACCTTTATTTAACCAGGTAAGCACAGGTTCTCATTTAAAACTGTGACCTGGCCAAGACAAAACAAAGCAGTGCGACAGAAACAACAACACAGTTACACATGGAATAAACAAGCGTACAGTCAATAACACAATAGAAAAAAAGAAAGTCTATATGCAGTGTGTGCAAATGGCATGAGGAGGTAAGGCAATAAATAGACCATAGTAGCAAAGTAATTACAATTTAGCAGATTAACACTGGAGTAATAGATGAGCAGATGATGGTGTGTAAGTAGTGATACTGGTGTGCAAAAGAGCAGCAAAGTAAATAAAAACAATATGAGGATGAGGTAGGTAGATTGGTTGGGCTATTTACAGATGGACTATGTACAACTGCATCGATCAGTTAGCCGCTCAGATAGCTGATGTTTAAAGTTAGTGAGGGAAATGTAAGTCTCCAGCAATTTTTTTGCAATTCGTTCCAGTCACTGGCAGCAGAGAACTGGAAGGAAAGGCGGCCAAACGAGGTGTTGGCTTTGGGGATCACCAGTGAGATATACCTGCTGGAACGTGTGCTACGGGTGGGTGTTGTAATCGTGACCAGTGAGCTGAGATAAGGCAGAGCTTTACCTAGCATAGACTTTTAGATGACCTGGAGCCAGTGGGTATGGCGACGAATATGTAGCGAAGGCCAGCCGACTAGAGCATACAGGTCGCAGTGGTGGGTGGTATAAGACGCTTTGGTAACAAAACGGATGCCACTGTGATAGACTGCATCCAATTTGCTGAGTAGAGTATTGGAAGTTATTTTGTAGATGACATCGCCGAAGTCGAGGAACGGTAGGATAGTCAGTTTTACTAGGGTAAGTTTGGTGGCGTGAGGGAAGGAGGCTTTGTTGCGAAACAGAACGCCGATTCTAGGTTTGATTTTGGATTTAAGATGTTTGATATGAGTCTGGAAGGAGAGTTTACAATCTAGCCAGACACCTAGGTATTTGTATCAAGACTGCCCAAATGTGCATAACTTGTTTGTTGCACTCTCCTCAAACAATAGAAATGTTTTATTTCACTGTAATAGCTACTGTAAATTGGACAGTGCAGTTAGATTAACAGGAATTTAAGCTTTCTGCCAGTTTCAGATACACTACCATTCAAAAGTCAATTGGAAATGTTACTGTTTTTGAAGGAAAAGCACATTTTCTTTGCCTCTTTAATCAGCACAACCATTTTCAGCTGTGCTAACATAATTGCAAAAGGGTTTTCTAATAATGTCTACACTGTATTTCTGGTCAATTTGATGTTATTTTAATGGACAGAAAAGTTGCTTTTTTTATCAAAAACAAGGACATTTCTAAATGACCCCAAAATGTTGAACGGTAGTGTATGTCAATGTCCTGGGATTTCTTTTTGTTTTTTACAACTTCATGCCAATCGCATTTGCATACATTAGCTCAACTGTCCTGTGTACGGAAGACCGATCCCGAAGAGGTTTTAAGAGTTAAGAGTACTGGTGTTCAAACTCTCCACCAGGTGGGATAGTCGGGTACTTACACAGGAAGAAATACCATAGGCCTTCTAAACTAGTTGTATTGAATCATATTGCCTACTGTATCAATATTAGTTGTCAATGCATAAGGTGAATATATAAAACCAAGCCATCTTGAACATCAGTGTAATTTAATAATATGCATGGGTGTTATAGTTGTATGAATTTGTCACAACACAAGCCTGCTCATTGGAAATAAAACACCAGTGGTCCTAATGCAATGCAATGTTAGCTTCACGGGGAAACACCACTATTCTGGCAATTTTAATTCTTTAACTGCAAGCAAAATAGCTTATTTCGCTATTTAAAAAAAAATCAGCCTCTGTACCATGCATGCAAGCTTACCTGAAATTCGATCACAACAATGTAGAAGCAGAGAGGACCCCACATTATTATTCTGGTTGGTGTTAAAAGCTTAATTCACTAACACTAACAGGTACTGGGAAAATTGATTCTGCTACTTTGTGTTAAATATTTCCATTCTGGGATAGTTGTTCACAGAATCACGAGCATTGGCTACAATGTAAACAGACATAGCTAGCTAGCGTAAACACTAGCTTTGTTAATGCCAGCTGTGCAATAATGCAGTTTCCTGTTTAGGTTAGAGGTCATGACTAAGTACATTTAATATGTAACGGATTTTAAGAGCTCTGCGTTCTCCCATACTAGACGGTATGCACTCTCAGGTTTTCTTGGAAGATCCCTTTTGAAAGAACGGGAGAACCCAGAAAGCATTTTGAAACAAGCATTTCGCTACACCCGCAATAACATCTGCTAAATATGTGTATTCGATGTGACCAATAACATTTTATTTTATTTTACTTGAAACACAGCAACAGTCTCATCTATTAAGGCGAGGCACCACAGGGTGAAATTACGTTTTTGAATCTACTTTGGGGGCATTTTGGTCTTTTAATATTAGTACTTTCAAAAAATAAAAGTAAAATGTAAAAGTACATTTTATTTTGTTTATCATACTACTGTCATTAAAAGGTATTGAATTTTAAAAACATTCAAATTGACATAAATCCTTAATGTTAAGGCGATGGGTTCCCCTACAGGAACTCCACCCCCCTGTTCAGCTGAAAAGGTGGTGCAGGGAATTCAAAAATATTCTTTAGAAATATTTAACCTCCACACATTAACAAGTCCAATACCTCAAATGAAAGATGAACACCTTGTTCATCTACCCAGCGTGTCAGATTTTTAAAATGTTTTACAGCGAAAACACAACATATATTTATGTTAGACCACCACCAAACCAAAGAAAAAACGTAGCCATTTTTTCCACCAAAGATAAAAATCACAAAAGCAGGATTTAAAAAAAAAATCAATCACGAACCTCTTGAAAATCTTCATTAGATTAGATGACAGTCATATGACATGTTATACAGTACATTTATGTTTTTTTTCTCGATAATATCGGTTTACATTGACGCCATGTTCAGAAAATCCTCCAAAATATCCAGAGGAATTATAGAAAGCTACGCCAGATAACAGAAATACTCATCATAAACTTTGACTAAAGATACATGTTCTACATATAATTAAAGATACACTGGTTCTTAATGCAACCGCTGTGTCACATTTTTTTTACGTTACGGAAAAAGCCTAACATTGCAATAATCTGAGACGGCGCTCAGACGTAACAATATTTCTCATCAGAAATAAAAAACTACAACATAAATATTCCCTTACCTTTGATGATCTTTCATCAGAATGTAGTGCATGGAGTCCTAGTTCAACAATAAATTGTTTTGTTTCATAATGTTCAATTCTAGTGTCCAAGTAGCAGCATTTGATACAACTTTCAGCTCAAATGCCCCAAAAATGACTTCTGGTCCAGGATAACTTTGCATCAAAACTTCCAAATGACATATTACAGGTCGAAGAAACTGGTCAAACTAAGTGCAGAATCAATCTTCAGGATGTTATAATCATATATATCCAATAGCATTCCAACCGGATCATTCGTTTTCATCTGGGGCTGATTGGAACAGCCGAAGCATTCAAAGGCAAACGGGCCTCAACAAAATGGCATCCTTCTGCGACACCAACTACTTTCCTTCCCATTAGGTCAAAGTTCACAGCAAATGCTCCATTACACTTTCTACTGAATGAGGACATCTAGTGGAAGACGTAGGACGTGTTTCCAGATCCATAACTTGTTGGGAAGGGAGGGGGCAATGACGTCCAAGTTGCGGAGATTACCAAATGTATCTGCTTTTCTTACCTACCAACATGCATGGTTTACCTCGGCAGACCCTGGTGGACAGGCTGAACGGCTGGGTGACCCATGGTTGTCGCAGTGGACTACCCACATTGCTTACACCAGAGAGAGGATGAAAATGATCTGGTGCAGTACTGTATCTACTGCGCCAGCCATGGGTTCCCCTTCACCAGACAGAGGCTAATGAAATATGCTTACAAAATACATGTATGTATGACTGACTGTTCTCAATATGTGTGATGTAAATGTGGATGTGTGTGGTGATGCCAAAATAAACATTTTCATCCTGGATGGACAATTTTATCTGCTATTGTAGGTTTCGGCACCCAAGGGAAACAATCCCACCACTGAGGAAGAGGTGGTGGGAAATGTTCAGGAGGGGGCACAAGAACCTAAGCATGAGGAAGCTGGACAGGGGGAGAGCTGAGTGTGCCACACATCCGACGATGAACACCTTCACTTCTTATGAGAAGCACTCGGAGGAGAGTGGGTTAGGGAGAAACACAGAGAAATCCATAACTGAGATGACCCTGGGCTCCTCTGGACCAACTGTCTCCTCCGTCTCCCCTGGTCAAACCACCACAGCAGCACTGTCTGGTGTCCCTGCCCACTGCAATTCAAATACAGTCCCCACCCCCAAACACATGTGAAATAATGAATTACTGATTGTTATATGTTTTATAAAACTGCATTGTTTAAAAAATAATTACTCTACAGTTCATAGCACCAGCCTTCAATGCACTTCCACCACCTCCAAAACTTCTGCAACTTTTTTCTCTCAACTGCAGCACAGAAAAAAAAGAGAAAAGCTCAACCGGCCACCTCTATCACACCACCCATGGCACCACCCTCAGGTACTTCAGAATTTGATGGTTTTCTCTCTCTCAGTTGTATCAATTACTATTGTTGCTGTAGTACTTCTATATTTTGCAAAGCATGTTAATCAACTATTTATTTTTTCAAATAAAAGAAGACACCACCTGCTGCGCTCACTGCAGGGAGCGGTTCTGCCTGCAAGCTCCCCACAGGAGGTCCGAGGTGCCATGGGTGTGTTGTGACTTCTGCCAGCACTGGTTCCTCTGCAGGTGTGTGCAGTGGGATCCAGAGGTGGCAGTGGAGATGGATTTTTATTGAGATTTTTGTGACAATATAGCAATGGAGGTGGAGATTTAACTGTTTGTTTTCATATGAAATTATTTATTTGTAACAAAAAATGACATGTCTAAAATATAATATATATATATATATATTTATTCAACCCATCTTGAGTATGTCTTCCTTTAATTTCCAAGTGCGTCTCAACACAAACTCCAAGTGTTTTTCATTGTTTATGTCAATGCACATTACTGAAATCAAAGCTTTATTTGATAAAAGTTATTCATACTCGATCATATTTTAGTATTAAACTGTTTTCTACTTTCTTAAAACATAAGATTCATCTGTTAAACAAATGATGAGTCATTATTTGGATACAACACTGAAGAAGACATATGAGAAGAGCCACAGGAGGGCGCACCGGACTGCACAATAAAAAGTTGACAGACAATTATTTTTTTTTTTACTGGAAGGCTAGCCAACTAGTCAACTATGTAGTAAACACTTCGAATACGAGGTTGGTGTCTCTTTTTTGAACAAAAGTAAATGGATATATCTAGTAATTGAACAAAATAGTAAGGTGGCAAATAACTGGGGACCATATGACGATAATGCGGGACATAATTTTTTGCTAAACCGCTTCTCAAAAAGCTGATAGTAGTAGTATTTCCACTGTAATGTCAAACATGCTAATTGCTAACCCTTTAGCTAACATTTTTACAACACCAATAATCACAAAACGTTAATGTACGGATTATGATGAGCTAATGCTAAGCGAATTGCCAGCTATGTGTGACGCCATGTTTGTTGACATAATACAATGCTTTCTGGTTGTCATGTAAACATCCGTTAGATAAAATATGTTGTAAAAAAAATGAGGTGAAGGGATGGTTCACTCCTCTTTCGGGTAAACACCCGGAAGTGAATGATGGTAAAACACCCCCCCCCCCCTTCAACATGCATACTGCAAACAGACCCTTGTAACCTCTTATCTTTGGTTGAGGTGAAAGAACAGACATTTTTTTACAAAATTATTTTGATCATTGGTGAGGTCACCTGTTATGTGGTGAATTGTATATAGTAATTGCTATTTTCATAATTAATATTATGGTTTCTGTCAGCTGAGAGTTAGCTAAATATGACCGATTGTGTTAGATCACTATTTCCTCAGTTAGTGCTGTTACTAATATAGAATACATTTTCCGATTTGGATGAGAATTGTGTTATGCTGCTACTTATGGGATTGTCTGAACATTTCATCTCAAAATTAACTGCTCATATTGAGGATATAACTTTACAAAGACTTTGAGTGGTCAGCTCAAACGCTGACTGTTGAGTCAAATCGTAACAGGATGTTCTAAATGAATGTTCTAATCACACCGGTTTGACTGTATGCTGCAGGGACATCTGTAGAATGACCACACCTGTGTGTGTGTGTGTGTGTGTGTGTGTGTGTGTGTGTGTGTGTGTGTGTGTGTGTGTCAAAGTATTTCATGGCTCCACATTGCTGTTTGTTGTATCCACAAACATTTTGTTGACACAACTTTTAATGTTATACTATTCACTTTAGAGTGTTACTTTACTTCATGTAGGGTGGCATGTAACCTAGTGGTGAAGAGCTTTGGGCCAGTAACCAAAAGGTTGCTGGTTCAAATCAATAAACAGTCTAGGTGAAAAATCTGTCAATGTGCTGTAAGTCGCTCTGGAAAAGAGTGTCTGTCAAGTGTATCGTTACCTGAAATTTCCTGGAAGCCATCAACGGCAGAGTTGAGAACAAGTTTGACACTTGTTTTTTTGTGACTGCTACCCAGAGTGACACAACGGATGTTCTACAAAACTACAGCATGGGAACAATCAGAGCACAGCAAAACAGGAAGTAGAGAACAGCGACACAAAGCAATATAGAACCTAAAATAGCAACTATCAGGACTCATTATAAAATGCTCTATCAAATCGCTAACCCAGAAAACAGAACTCAACTGTCTACATCTGTTGTGACTGGTGCTTGACAAGCTCTCAAAGAAGAAGTCTACTTGCTTGTCACAAATACCCACGCTCTAATGTGGAGAAAAATGGTGGAGGTTGAGAGAACATTGGGTCCACAGCTAACTGACAGCATCAAGGTCTTGGCACATCAGTAAGATGCAGAGCGAAGTAAAGTTGTCAAATAAAGGATAGAAACAACAAGGAAGAGTTTGGAAACTTGTCAATGACATAACAGCTGTTTTGGAGAATGGGTTTTGATTCAACATCAGGCTCCTTAAAAATAACATTTTAAAGCATGTTTACTGCACTTACACTACATCTGAAATGTTATCACTCCTCCTGTTCAAGGTTTTATGGAATAATAATTTTCCATGCAGGTATAAAAAAAATCCTTATGCAATCTTAATTTATACCGGTTTATAATTTTACTTTGCACATACACTAATAAGTAGTTTGATCATAACTCATTGTCTTATTCCCTTAAGCAAATTACTGTTGATCCACTTCATGATTAATAGACCTGCACTATACATTACTCTATTTGAACTCCAATTGGTTTGTTCCCATTGTATTCATTGATGGTGAAATTGTAGCCATAAGTACAGTACATGTCAAAGAACCATTGAAATGGAAAACAGTTTAGGGTAATACTTGATGTTCGTTTGAAGTAACTATTAAGAACAGCGTGAGGCTTCCAACTCCCCCTTGGCCCTGAGCGGTGCCAGTGAATGCAAGATTAAAAGTTTTCAAAGGGAGGAATAACATCAAAGATTTAGTGCATTGTTCTGTGAAAAGCTACTCTGCACTGCAAACTAACATGTATTGGCAAAGACTGGTAGAGAACGTGAAGAGAGCAAGTCATATGGAGTGAAAAATATCTAGGCACCTTTCCACCTGGGATTCAATGAACGAGTAGGGCTCCATTTAATATTTAGATCACACTTTAATATGTTGGCATCCGCATAACAACCCTAGAGAGCATCATACTTGAGCTGTGGTTAAACCACAAAGTACTTGAGTTTGTCTAATTGAATGTATTTAAAGCCCAAAACCATGCCTCGAGATCTGTCACTAACATTTAATGGGATCAGATTATTTCAGCTAAAACGATGTTCCTGATACAATATATACACCTAAGTATGAGGACACCCCTTCAAATTAGTCGATTTGGCTATTTCATTCACACACATTGTTGACAGGAGTAATAAAATCGAGCATACAGCAATACAATCTCCATAGACAAACATTGGCAGTAGAATGGCCTTACTGAAGAGCTCAGTGATTTTCAACCCAGCACCGTCATAGGATGCTACCTTTCCAACAAGTCAGTTTGTCCAATTTCTGCCCTGATAGAGCTGCCCCGGTCAACTGTAAGTGCTGCTATTGTGAAGTGGAAACTAGTAGCAACAATGGCTCAGCCGCGAAGTGATAGGCCACAAGCTCACGGAAACGAACACGCGAGTGCTGAAGAGGTTACAAAACTCTCTACCAAGTTCCAAACTGCGTCTGAAATGGGTTTCGATGGCCGAGCAGCTGCACACAAGTGTAAGATCATCAAGCCCAATGCCAAGCGATGGCTGGAGTGGTGTAAAGCTTACCACCATTGGACTCTGGAGCAGTGGAAAAGTGTTCTCTGGAGTGATGAATCAATCAATCACTCTTCACGATCTGACAGTTCGATGAACGAATCTGGGTTTGGCGGATACCAGGAGAGCTCTATCTGCCCCAATTAAGAGTGCCAACTGTAAAGTTTGGTGGAGGAGGAATAAGGGTCTGGGGCTGTTTTTTATATTTTGGACTAGGCCCCTTAGTTTCAGTGAAGGGAAATCATAATACAATGACATTTTAGACAATGCTGTGCTTCCAACTTTGCGGCAACAGTTTGGGGAAGGCCCTTTCCTGTTTCAGCATGACAATCCCCCTGTGCACAAAGCAATGTCCATGCAGAAATGGTTTGTCGAGATCGGTTTGGAAGAACTTGAATGGCCTGCACAGAACCCTGATCTCAACTCCATCGAAAACCTTTGGGATGAATTGGAACGCAGACTGCGAGCCAGGCCTAATCGCCCAGCATCAGTGCCCAACCTCACTTAATGCTCTTGTGGCTGAATAGAAGCAAGTTCCAGCAGCAATGTTTTAACATCTTGCGGAAAGCCTTCCCAGAAGAGTGGAGTCTGTGATAGCAGTAAAGGGGTACCAACTTCATATTAATGCACATGATTTTGAAATGAAATGTTTGACGAGTAAGTGTCCCAATACATTTGGTAATGTTGTGTATCTGGACTCCACAATTTATAATAGACAACTTTTTTAGCTTATGTTCAGGAAGGTCATTTTAACTTATTTAATCAGCCTATAAACTCTACATGCTTTTCCACGTTGTGGAGGTGGTACAATATAACATACAGTGCCTTCGGAAAGTATTCATACCCCTTGACTTTTTACAGCCTTAATCAAAAAAATATTAAATTGTTGTTTTTTCCCGCATCAATCTACAAACAAAACCCCATAATGACAAAGTAAAAACATTGTTTGTATTTTATTCAAGCAAATGTATCAAATAGAAAAAACGAAAATGTCACATTTACATAAGTATGCAGACCATTTACTCAGCACTTTGTTGAAGCCCCTTTGGCAGCGATTACAGTCTCGAGTCTTCTTGGGTATGACGCTACTAGCTTGGCACACCTGTATTTGGGGAGTTTCTCCCATTGTTCTCTGCAGATCCTCTCAAGCTCTGCTAGGTTGGTAGGGGAGCGTAGCTGCACAGCAATCTTCAGGTCTCTCCAGAGATGTTCGATCGGGTTCAAGTTCGGGCTCTGGCTGGTCCACTCAAGGACATTCAGAGACTTGTCTCGGAGCCACTCCTGCATTGTCTTGGCCTTGTGCTTAGGGTCGTTGTCTTGTTGAAAGGGGAACATTCGCCCCAGTCTGAGGTGCTGCAAGCTCTGGAGCAGGTTCTCATCAAGGATCTCTCTGTACTCATCTTCGATCCTCACTAGTCTCCCAGTCCTTGCCGATGAAAAACATCCCCATAGCATGACGCTGCCACCACCATGCTGCACCATAGGGATGGTGCCAGGTCTCCTCCAGACGTGATGCTTAGTATTTAGGCCAAAGATTTCAATCTTGGTTTCATCAGACCAGAGAATATTGTTTCTCATTGTCTGAGAGTCTTTAGGTGTCTTTTGGCAAACTCCAAGCGGGCTATGCATCTTTTACTGAGGAGTGGCTTCCGTCGTCTGGCCACTCTACCATAAAGGCATGGTTGGTCGAGTACTGCAGAGAGGATGGTCCTCCTGGAAGGTTCTCCCATCTCCACAGAGGACCTCCAGAGCCAAGGCCCTTATCCCCCGAATGCTCAGTTTGGCTGGGCGGACAGCTCTAGGAAAAATTATGGTGCTTCTAAACTTCTTCCATTTAAGAATGATGGAGGCCACTGTGGTCTTGGGGACTTTAAATTATTCATACATTTTTTGGTACCCTTCCCCAGATCTGTGCCTCGACAGAATCCTGTCTTGGAGCTCTATGGACAATTCCTTCGAGCCCATGGCTTGGTTGTTGCTCTGTCATGCACTGTCAACTTGGGACCTTCTAGACAGGTGTGTGTGTGCCTTTCGAAAATCACATCCAATTAATTTAATTTACCACAGGTTTACTCCAATCAGGGTTTCGAAACATCTTAAGGATAATCAATGGAAACAGGATGCACCTGAGCTCAATTCTGTGTCTCATAGCAAAGGGTCTGAATACTTATGTAAATAGGGTATTTCTTTTTTTAAATTTTTAATACATTTTCAAACATGTAAAAACCTGTTTTCACTTTGTCCTTATGGGGTATTGTGTGTAGTTTTCTATGGATTTGTATTTATTTATTCCATTTTAGAATAAGATTGTAATGGAACAAAATGAAAACAAGTCAAGGGGTCTGAATACTTTCCGATGACACTGTAGCCCAACGTTTGTAGAACAACTAAAGTTACATTAATGACTCTAAATTGAGCCTATAGGAATACCTATTTATGTGTTAACCGCTCAACACAGAATAGCGCATGTACGTTCACCCCCTCATATCTTTGGAGAAAATATACATACATATTTTTATTCAGCTTTGTTCAATTGTATTCATACTATAAAATAATAAGAAATAATGTCACAAAATTCTAATTCTAAGTAAATCTTGTCTGGTAAATGAACTAGTGTAACCCAAAGCCATTTGGCATAGTCAGATCAGGACCTAACACAAGGACAACTCAGATTATGCTATTCTGTTCTTTTTAAAAAGACTACATTTTCTTCATATCATGTTTCTTTAGACCTGTCTAAAATAAATCATGGATTTATTGTGATGGTGTCGGCTATATCACATGGATTTATTAGACTTTTTAAAATGTAGATGTTCCAAAGGTCTGCATCAGTGGAAGCCAGGAGCTGCTACACGTGTTTATGTTAATTATCAGACAACTACCATGAGAACGACAGTTATTTTACTTGACAATCACCAGCTGACAAAATGTCTTGGCTGCCAGAGCCCTAGGTGTGGTCGACACAAAGAGGGCTCTGCTTGATGTTAAAAATAAAGTGTGAGAAACAAAGACTGTCTGAAATATCCTCAATACCCAAAAAGTGTTTTTATCAAATCCCCATGAAATGTGGGCATGTTGAATGCTCCCCTTAGGGAACGTGTGCTGCTTACCGGGGGAATTTGTAATTCTATCTCACAGTCTCACCGTGCACCTATTCCAAGGTGCACTCTCTTGTTCGGATCAGCTCAAACATACTCTTCATGTGGGAAAATAACGGTTTCCCTTTGCTGGTGTAACTGCATATGTGAAAGCTGTAAATGTCAACACTTAAGTAGGCAGACAGTTGGTGTGGCATGTTTTTATTCTTCCAATGCTAAAACTTTCTAAAAAATATTTTGTAACTTTCATATATGTCCTACAATGGATATAGGGTAAGGCAGTGTTTCTGTAACTCTGAAAAGAGACTGCTTGCTTGTCTGCTACAACTGACAAAATGCACTTCAAAGAGATGGAAATCTAACTCTGGAAAACAACACAGAGCATGCAAGCATGTGTTACATAAGAAGAGATGGATACAGAAAGAATATGCCAATGTCATGATATTATGTCCCCGTCATTGTGATAACACACAAGTTGCAATAGTATCGTGCATATTGACACAACATGGTAGACAACACTATTACTAGTATCTTAATCTTCCATGACAGAAGTAATGAATATCAATCCCGATTGATGAGTAGGCGAGAGGCTGCAGTGCTCACACAGTCAGATATACAGTCAGATATACAGTCCTCCACTCCCACCATCCCTGGAGTCTCATAGATTCGAGCAATTAATGCCCTCAGGTTGCCATGGAGGATCTGGAGGGGGGAGCATGGCCACAGATGTGTCCCAACATGCAGGTATTAAAAACATGTTACGGTAATACAGAGTTGAGCTGTACACAATCTTAGTTGCAGCACCAGGTGAAAACACTCACCCATACATCAAGAGAATAATTATTGCAGGCTTAATGGAAATAGATACGCTTTTAAAACTTCATGGAAATAGATGATTTTTATGAAATGCAGTTGTCATTAAGTATTAAAATGTAACGGTTTTCTGTAGGCGAAGGAGAGTTGGACCAAAATGCAGCATGTAGATGGCGATCCATGTTTAATGAAAACGTAAAACACGAATCAATACAAATACTACAAAACAAAAAGAACGTAACGAAAACCGAAACAGCCTATAGTAGTGTAAACTAACATAGAGACAGGAACAAGGACACTAAGGACAATCACCCACAAAACACACAAAGAATATGGCTACCTAAATATGGTTCCCAATCAGAGACAATGATAATCACCTGACTCTGATTGAGAACCGCCTCAGGCAGCCAATGTCTATGCTATACACCCCACACAACCCCAAGACGAAACACCACAAATAAACCCATGTCACACCCTGGCCTGACCCAATAAATGAAGATAAACATAATAAATATAGACCAGGGCGTGACAGAACCTCCCCCCTAAGGTGCGGACTCCCGGACGCACATCAAAACAATAGGGAGGGTCTGGGTGGGCGTCTGTCCATGGTGACGGCTCCGGCGCGGGACGTGGTACCCACTCTATAAATGTCTTTGTCCCCCCTCCTCGCGTCCTAGGATAGTCCACCTTCGCCGCCGACTATGGCCTAGTAGTCTTCACCCAGAATCCCACTGGACTGAGGGGCAGCTCGGAACTGAGGGGCAGCTCGGGACTGAGGGGCAGCTCGGGACAGAGGGGCAGCTCGGGGCAAAGACAGCTCGGGACTGAGGGGAAGCTCAGCACTGAGAGGAAGCTCGGGACTGAGAGGAAGCTCGGGACTGAGAGGAAGCCCGGCACAGAGAGGAAGCCCAGCACTGAGAGGAAGCTCAGCCAGGTATTTGGATCCGGCAGATCCTGGCTGGTTGACAGTTCTGGCAGATCCTGGCTGACTGGCAGATCTGGAATAGTCTGGCTGACTGGCAGATCTGGAAGAGTCTGGCTGACTGGCAGATCTGGAAGAGTCTGGCTGACTGGCAGATCAGGAAGAGTCTGGCTGACTGGCAGATCTGGAAGACTCCGGGAGACTCCAGCAGCGCAGGAGAGGAGGAAGTCTCTGGCTGCGCTAAACAGGCGGGAGACTCCAGCAGCGCTGTAGAGGAGGAAGGCTCCGACAGCGCTGAACAGGCGGGAGGCTCCGGCAGCGCAGGAGAGGCGAGGAGCACTGTGAGCCTGATGCGTGGTGCTGGCACTGGTGGTACTGGGCCGAGGACACGCACAGGAAGCCTGGTGCGGGGAGCTGCCACCGGAGGGCTGGTGTGTGGAGGTGGCACAGGATGGGCTAGACCGTGAAGGCGTACTGGAGATCTTGAGTGCAGTGTTGGCACAGGACGTGCAAGGCTAGGGATGTGCACAGGAGACCTGGTGCGTGAGACTGGCACCAACTTCACCAGCCGACTAACACGCACCTCAGGACGAGTATGGAGCGCTGACCCAGGTGCCATCAAATCCCTGACACGTTCCGTTGGGCGAATTCCATGCAAAAAGCACCAACACAGCAACTCCCTCATTTCTCTCTCCTCCAATTTCCCCATTAACTCCTTCACAGTCCCTGCTTCGCTCACCTCCAACACCGGTTCTGGTCTCCTCCTTGGCTCCACACGATAAACAGGGAGAGTGGGCTCAGGTCTGACTCCTGACTCTGCCACACTCTCCCTGAGCCATCCCCCAAGAAATTTATGGGTCTGACTCTCAGGCTTCCATCTGCGTCGCCACGCTGCCTCCTCATACCAGCGTCTCTCAGTTCTCTCCGCCTCCAGGTCTTCTTTGGGGCGGTGATATTCTCCAGGCTGATCCCAGGGTCCTTCTCCGAACAATTCGTCCTCCCATGTCCATTCCTCTCTTTGCTGCACCTGCCTGTTGACATGTTGCTTGGTCCGTTTGTGGTGGGTGATTCTGTAACGGTTTTCTGTAGGCGAAGGAGTGTCGGACCAAAATGCAGCGTGTAGATGGCGATCCATGTTTAATGAAAACGTAAAACACGAATCAATACAAATACTAGAAAATAAAATGAACGTAACGAAAACCGAAACAGCCTATACTAGTGTAAACTAACATAGAGACATGAACAAGGACACTAAGGACAATCACCCACGAAACACACAAAGAATATGGCTACCTAAATATGGTTCCCAATCAGAGACAACGATAATCACCTGACTCTGATTGAGAACCGCCTCAGGCAGCCAATGACTATGTTATACTCCCCACACAACCCCAAGACGAAACACACCACAAATAAACCCATGTCACACCCTGGCCTGACCCAATAAATGAAGATAAACATAATAAATATAGACCAGGGCGTGACATAAAATGTATATATAATGAATATTGACCTTAACTACTTGTAAGGTAGAACATTTGTTTTCTAACACAAGCATATATCAATTAGTAGTTTTCTAGACAATTTTGTTCCACTCTAAAAGCATTGCCTCTGAAGTAGTTTTTGTAAAAAATATTTCAAAGCCAGGTTCAGAATTCTCTTTGATCTCTTTCGTACACACTTTTATTAGTATACACTTAATATTTTCAACTCCCATCATTGAAGCTGCACAGACAGAATTTGGCGATTGGTGGACATTTTGCATAATGCTGAAGGGATTCTTGACCAACTTTTTTCTACACAAAGTTGAAGAAAGAGTGTTTGGAGTAGTTGAGAAAAGGTTCCCTGCTACACCGATATTGGAGTCTGGGATGGATAGACGCTGGGATATATGCTGATGCTTGGTTGAAGTCAGGAAGTGGCTCAAACACTTTAACTTATTTATTTTCACTCCAGGAAAAGACTAATGCTGGCAATAAATACAGAATCCAACAGCCTTTGCAACTCTTAGTGGATTCATTTCACAGTCAATTGGCACTCCAGGGCTACAAAACTCTATATTTATTGAAGACCTGCTCCTGAAAGAGAGAAGCGTCAGGCAAAGTTCTTCATGGCTCTTGGGTTTTGTGGGAGTTGTCTTTGGGAGCTGACAGCAAATACGAAAATTGCTTACCCAGCAACTCATTTAATATCAAGGCTCTTCTCAAATACAGACCTTTAAAATGCTACATTTACAACCTTTGAAGATGCTCTGCAGTCAATCTCATGACAGCTGTATGGCTATATTTACTATATTGGGTTAAAAGTTGTCTTAAACACAAAGTGAAATCATGAAAAATAATGTGTATAGTAACATACCTTATTTGTACAGATATAACAACAGCATACTGCTGCAGGATCAGGGCCTATGGTGACCTTCCCCTCCTAACAGGTTGTACAGTGGCGTCACAGGCCGCCCTCATTAGGCAATGGGGCGGCACATTCGCTGACACCGCAGTCGACGCTGGCAGATGGGTAACATTCACCAGTCATCATGATCTCACAGGAGGGCGTACGCCTCCATCAGCAAGCAACCTTAATTAGATCAGTGTACTCTCCAGGAGACCTCAAACAGAAACAAATGAAGGTTGAAATCAGAACACATTCAGCGATAAAAACCAAACCCTGTTTTAATGAATTCCCTTAAGCAAAGATTGTGGAACTGTATTATACTCTGGGGGTAAGTAAAACGTTAAAGCCAGTGTATCACAAAAGGATGATCTGCCCTGTTAATGTTTCTGTTCACGTTTTGCATCCAGCCTTTTGTATGATTACAATAATTCAATTACAGGTATGACTCACCATACTATATTATACTATGGTATAAATACTATAGTATTCACTGTAGTGAGTTTGTGGACTTTACTGTAGTATTCACTTCAGTGTCAGTGTAGTCAGTGGAGCATTTACTGTAGTATTTACTGTAGTTTACTGTTGTATACTGTAGTATTTACAGTTAACTGTAGTATAAATACTGTAGTAAAATATACTATAGTAATTACACAGTGTTTTTGCGGACTATAGTATTTACTGGTTTTCCGGACATTACTATTGTCACGTCCTGACCTTAGTTCCTTTTTTATGTCTCTGTTTTAGTGTGGTCAGGGCGTGAGTTGGGGTGGGCATTCTATGTTTTTGTTCTAGGTTTTGTATTTCTATGTTTGGCCTGGTATGGTTCCCAATCAGAGGCAGCTGTTGATCGTTGTCTATGATTGAGAACCATACTTGGGTAGCCTGTTTTCCCACTATGTTTTGTGGGTAGTTGTTTTCTGTGTCTGTGTTTACCATACAGAACTGTTTCGTGTCGTTCACTCTGTTGTTTTTGGTCATTTAGTGTTCTGTTTATTTTATTAAACATCATGAACACTTGCCACACTGCACCTTGGTCCTCACCTTCTTCCACCAACGACAGCCGTTACAACTATAGTATTTACTATAGTGATTTTGTTTTATTATCTTTGACATGGAGGCTTTCTCCTTGAGGAAACAAACGGGCAAATACTAAATTAGCACATTTTCCATAACCTAGGTAGGCAGGACTAATGTCTGAACAGATAGGGTAGGGTAGGGTAGGGTCAGAATAGTTCTGACAGATAGGGTCAGAACTTCTGCTCTTTTCTCTTTTCTTTTGTGTGGCACAAATTGAAATGTTGGCAGGGGATATGCAAATTAAATACTGTAGTATTACTATAGTAAAAAAACTGTGTTTTTGCGGTCTGTAGTGTTTTTGTGACATTACTGTAGTATTTACAACAGTGTTTTCCCCCAGATAATACTGTAGTATTTACTATAGTATTCTAAAGTATACTACACAATTGTATAGTAAGTACTACACATTATCGAAGAATTTTACAGTGTGCAATATAGTTTTCTACAGTATACTGTTGTTTACTGCATAATGCTATGGTAAGTTCTATAGTATTATATAGTAAACTGTAGTATTTTGTCATGTGGGTCAGTACACACTCAGTTGAATAGTTGTGGAGAGGTCTGTCTGTTGCTTTTCATATTCTGGTTTCTCCTTTGTTGGTGCTCTCTTCAACACTCTGCTAAGGTTTTATGTTTACTGGAGAAAAGCCAACCTCCTAACAGCAAATAAAGAGTTTTCGCTTAACCCTTGAAATCTGCTGGGATGTCTGTTCAGAGCATGTATGCTGGGAGAAACTTTCTTTATATGTTCAGGTCTTAACTTATTCATGAGGTCAACTGATATGGGATCCTCTGTAACATTGCTCAGAAAGACAATAGGTGAGGGAATGTGTTGTTTTAAATGTCATACTGTATGTCATGTTATTGATTACTTTCTTTTGGCAGTGTATGTAAGACTATTGAGAAGGTGCACTATATATATTCCTGTGTGTATGTGTGTGTGTGTGTGTGTGTGTGTGTGTGTGTGTGTGTGTGTGTGTGTGTGTGTGTGTGTGTGTGTGTGTGTGTGTGTGTGTGTGTGTGTGTGTGTGTGTGTGTGTGTGTGTGTGTGTGTGCAAGCCTCTCCCTTAAGCTCCGAAGGATGCCTCCACTGCACAGTGTTTAACTTGAGTTTCTGTCTGATAAGATTTGGTTGCACAGCGGACAGCAGTTGGACATCCAGGAGATTTCATTAAGATTGCAAGGTGGACTAGGAGGTTATGAAGCACAAACAAACTCCCAATATCCAAGCCATCTTTGACAGTATCCACAGAACATAATGGCATTATCGACACTTTGTGCTAGCCCATGTAAAACATTGCCTGATGTTAGCTTTCAAACAATAAACACTTCCATTTAATAACCAGGAAATATTCTGTGAGCAGATATGAGAGGATCTGGAAAGTGTTAGATAAAATTACTCACATCAAGGCATTGATATCTAGCTATCACTATGGAACAATATCAAATGTTTGCTGTCTTTGAAATAGTTTTGCTTGAGAATTAAACTTAAGGTTACTTGGGTTCTATGATAATATGAGTGAGATGTCTCACACTGGGATTTGCTCGGCAGATCACTGGTCTTGAAGAACCAATCACACAGTGTCTGTTGAAGACAGGCAGGTCTAGTGGTGAATGAGGTGAGCCATTCTCCTCCTTATACGGTGCAACTCACCAGTCCACTGGTCATTCTCAAGCATGCCTCTTTTCCTTGCGCTCTTGCGAGCAGGGAAACGCTGTGTGATATTTTACTCATATTATCATAGAACCGGGCATCTGCAAGCAACCCCAATGTCTATTTCAAATACTTATTTCTATATCTCACATATGGATAAGGCCAACTCCCGTATCCCAGACATGCTCTCCGAAGCGAGGGTAGTCACAACAATATCCCCCCTCAGAGGCTCCGATACTGAGTAAGTACACACCAATGAAGGTGCAGTGACAGCCAGCCGTTAAAAACCTCATAAAAGTATAAAGGGTGGCCCAACATGCATTGATGCAAATCTCTCATTAGGAGGTGCCTTAGAACACTGCCTACGAGGTAGCCATACCTCTTGTGGAATGAACCCTTCCCTTGCTATCATATTTCCAATAGTCTCTAATATCCCAAGGGATAGCTGTTAACGAGATAGGACCACCCCACCTTGCAGGGAGGCGCTCAAATAGGGCAGGGTGGCGCTCAAACCAGACCCACTGGTTCCAGGTCATCTACAAGTCCATGCTAAGTAAAGCTCCGCCTTATCTCAGTTCACTGGTCACGATGGCAACACCCACCCATAGCACGCGCTCCAGCAGGTGTATCTCACTGATCATCCCTAAAGCCAACACCTCATTTGGCCGCCTTTCGTTCCAGTTCTCTGCTGCCTGTGACTGGAACTAATTGCAGAAATCGCTGAAGTTGGAGACTTTTATCTCCCTCACCAACTTCAAACATCTGCTATCTGAGCAGCTAACCGATCGCTGCAGCTGTACATAGTCTTATCGGTAAATAGCCCACCCAATTTTACCTACCTCATCCCCATACTGTTTTTATTTATTTACTGTTCTGCTCTTTTGCACACCAATATCTCTACCTGTACATGACCATCTGATCATTTATCACTCCAGTGTTAATCTGCAAAATTGTAATTATTTGCCTACCTCCTCATGCCTTTTGCACACAATGTATATATACACTTTTTTTCTACTGTGTTATTTACTTGTTTATTGTTTACTCCATGTGTAACTCTGTGTTGTCTGTTCACACTGCTATTATCTTGGCCAGGTCGCAGTTGCAAATGAGAACTTGTTCTCAACTAGCCTACCTGGTTAAATAAAGGTGAAATAAAAAATAAATAAAAAATAGGTTGTTGCCACTCTAGCGCAATACTCTCGCTTAATTCAGGCAAATGCGCAAAAATGCATACTGGACACAGAAGAGCGGTGGGTGGGAACCACAAGCTCTAGGGCAGGACAACCACAGTTTCCGCTGACCTTGGGCATAAAGGTGGGGTTTGGGTTACAACGTCCTAAGAGAACCCTGGAGCAAACTGTAGGCAAGAATGGCGGACTGACAGTGCATGCAGTCCACTCACACGCCTTGCAGGGGTAAGGGCAGATGATAAATAAGTTTTGAAGCAAAAGTATTACATTTCAAGCTTTCCAGTGGTTTAAGAGGATACCGTGAGGAAGCCTCAAGCACAATAGACAGGTCCCAATAACGGGGCTTGAGGCTTCATCAACAATATAACAGAGTGTGTTACACTACTGTGTAACTGTTGAGGCCATTGTGACAGGCTGAGATAGCTGCTAACAGACCTTGCAGTGAAGATCTTCCCCCTGTCCAAAATGGTCCTTCAATGAATGATAAAAACCTTGGATACAGAGCATATAAGGAATGATCTGTGTAGGTCACACCACTTCTCAAAAAGGAGAGAGAAAATGCATACCACCTGGTGGTGCGTTTATCACCATGTAGGGATGGTCTCCAAAAACTCTCATAGAGTTATCACTTCTAACAGCCTCTTGAGTCCGTCTGGATAGATGCAAAAATTAGGCTACCTGGGATACCTCGCAATGCGTCGGAGGCAAAAGAGCAAAGTGATTCTTGCAAAACATGTGTGATCCTCTTGGGCTACAAGTTGCAAAGGCATTGGCTAAACCGTGTCTCTGAGCAAGGCTTTGCACCAGAGAGCAGCCAACAGAATGACGTAAGTCATCAACCAGTTTAGGTAAAAGGAAGGAGGAAACATGCTGGTTACCCAGATGTCCTAATCCTAAACATCCTTACATGCCAGAAGATTACCTGGTGGGTTAAGGGGGTCTTCATAGTGAGCCCAGTAAACCTGTTCCCCTGTTTTAGTCCAAAGGAGGATGACTCTTGGGGGTAAGAGTGCATATCCTCCATTTCCCCATGTGACGAATGTCACTAAAGTGCCGGGAAAACAGGGAATAGGTCATTTTTTTTAAACAGAATTTCCTCCTCTGTCACTTAGGGTTGTGCCCTAGGTTGGCCGACTCTTCTTGCCTCCCGCAGAGAGGTTTGGAGGGCGGAACCTTGCCGCAGCCGCTCTGTTTCAAGAGCTTAACCTGGGTATTGGCAGTCTGCTATGGCGCCAGCTTGTTGCCACCTCCCCGCTGTGGCTGGGGTGAATTACAGTGACCAACGGGCTGGCTCAGGGATCTGGTTTGCGGAGCAGGCCTAAATGTAAGGTTTTGCCTTCTTTCTGATGCATGTCATACTTCTGCTGCATGGTGGCGAAACCAGGGCCTAACAACTACTTGGGTATCCAGGAAGTCCACTCTTTCTCTTTCTGTCAAGCTAGACAACCTTCACCGAAGTTAACTTTCTCCCACCATCAGGTTAATGGTACAGCCACAGCCTTGGCTTATGCTACGGGAGGCACAGAGGTTTAGATCTGTAATCATACAGATCTCATCCCAAGCATCTTCAGGCTATCCAAATCCAGTTGCCTAGTCACCTCCTCCAGTAACTCTGCCTGTTAAGACATCAATAAAGAGATTTTGCACGTCTTATGAAAAATGGAGACAGAAAAGTGCTCTGTAATTCCAGGGAGGGAAGTGCTAGTAGCACGGCGTGTGGGGTGGAGGTGATCAGCCAGTGACTGCTCCACCATGGAAAGATTGCAAAACCCAGATTCCTCTATATTCTGCATGTACAAGCCAGGAGAGCACCTAGCCAGGATCTTGCTGGCAAGGGGATAGTCCCATGAGTTCCTCACCTCCCTGAAGCAAACTGGGACTGAAGCAGTTGCTCAGCGGGGGACATGCAGGATGTGTCTTTTCCCATTGTACTGGTCCCTTCCAGGATTCTGGCACCCCCCTAAGGGAGCCGGCAACTTGTAAATGCTGAGGAGCCCAAACCCCCCTTGAGAGGGAAAAAAAACTGCATCTTTGCCCTCCATCTCAGTCTCAAAGTCAAAGAGACAGATTAATCCTCGTCATCCCCTAGCTTGCTATTCACTGGCACTAAGTCGTCAGGACAGTGAGGGAATCGAGGATATACATAACCTTACCCCAGCTGGGCTCGGTTGCGTGGGGCTGAGCCACAAACTTGGCCGGTGGCTTCGAGGTGATGGAGGTGGGAGATATAGCGGAGCATTTTAGCCTCCTACTCAAACCAGCTTTAGACAGCAATTTACAATGCTTACAGGACTTGGGTTGTTGAGTGCTTACTGAGCATGTTCCCATCTCTGGTAATTGAATCAAATCATAGAAGGTGAAAATCCTTCCCCGCAATCATGGAACCACAAGTGCAAGTACATGAGGGTTTGAGTGCATTGTTTGGCTCATCTTGTGATTGGTCAGCAGAAGCCATTGTATAAAACAGGGCTAGCTGATGCCGAGATGCCTGTTCAAAAAAACAATGTGTAAGCCCTGGGTTTAGATACAGCTGTTCAGAAAGTATTCACACCCCTTAGCTTTTTCCACCTTTGTTGTGCTCCAGCCCGAATACAAAATGAGGGAACCTTTCTTAGTTATAGCCCCCTCTTTTTCAATTTTCACCTAAAATGACAAACCCAAATCTAACTGCCTGTAGCTCAGGCCCTGAAGCAAGGATATGCAGATTCTAGGTACCATTTGAAAGGAAACACTTTGAAGTTTGTGGAAATGTGAATGTAGGAGAATGTAACACAATAGATCTGGTAAAAGCAAATACAGAGAAAAAAACAACTTTTTTTCTACCACCATCTTTGAAATGAAACAGAAAGTTCAATTTTCTGTAAGAATATTGTCAAATCTGTGTACTTGGACTTAGATTCAGCTTTTCCAGTACTAGTAAAATTATACGTTCAACATTTGCCAGACACCCAGTTTACATACAGTTGAAGTCAGAAGTTTACATACACTCATTTCAATTCTTTTTTCAACCACTCCAAACATTTCTTGTTAACAAACTATAGTTTTGGCAAGATGGTTAATTTTTCCAACAAGTGTTTACAGACAGATTATTTAACACTGGGTCAGAAGTTTACATACACTAAGTTGACAGGGCCTTTAAACAACTTGGAAAATTCCCCCAAATTATGTCATGGTATAGGAAATGTTTATACGAAATAAAACAAATATTCAAAACGCCTTGCACACAGAACACCCAGCTGGTGATGGTGATATAACTGAGTAGAACAATCCTTCTACACCAGACTGACAACATTACCTACATCCTTCATTCCTATACAGCTTCTGATAGGCTAATTGACATAATTTGAGTCAATTGGAGGTGTACCTGTGGATGTATTTCAAGGCCTACCTTCAAACTCAGTGCCTCTTTACTTGACATCATGGGAAAATCAGCCAAGACCTCAGAAAAAAATTGTAGACCTCCACAAGTCTGGTTCATCCTTGGGAGCAATTTCCAAACAACTGAATTTACCACGTTCATCTGTACCAACAATAGTACGTAAGTATAAACACCATGGGATCACGCAGCCATCATACCACTCAGGAAGGAGACGGGCGCGTTCTGTCAACTAGAGATGAACATACTTTGGTGACAAAAGTGCAAATCAATCCCAGAACAACAGCAAACGACCTCGTGAAGATGCTTTTGGAAACAGGTACACAAGTATCTATATCCACAGTAAAACGAGTCGTATATCTACATAACCTGAAAGGCCGCTCAGCAAGGAAGAAGCCACTGCTTCAAAACCGCCATAAAAAAAATCAGACTACGGTTTGCAACTGCACATGAGGACAAAGATCGTACTTTTTGGAGAAATGTCCTCTGGTCTGATGAAACAAAAACAGAACTGTTTGGCCATGATGACTATTGTTATGTTTGGAGGAAAAAGTGGGAGGCTTGCAAGCCAGAGATCACCATCCCAACTGTGAAGCATGGTGGTGGCAGCACCATGAAGCATGGTGGTGGCTTATGGTAGAGAAATTAACATATCTAATAGCAACAGCTATGGCAAGCCTAAATAAGTTCAGGAGTAAGAAATTATTTAAAAAGTCACATAATAAATTTAATGGACTCACTGTCTGTAATAACAGTGTTTAACATGATTGTTAAATGACTACCTCATCTCTGTACACCACACATACAATTATCTATAAGGTCCCTCAGTCGAGCAGTGAATTTCAAACACAGATTTAAACTACCGAGACCAGGGAGTCCAATGCCTTGCAAAGGAGGGAACCTAAAGGTAAAAAAACAGACATGAAATATCAGTTTGGTTATGGTGACGTTGGTTATTACATTTTGGATGGTGTATCAATAAACCCAGTCACTACAACGATATAGGCAACATTGTTGAAAAGTTGTTGAAAAGGCAGAAACCGCTCAGGGATTTCACCATGATGCCAATGGTTACTAAAACACTTGCAGAGTTTAACGGCTTATATAGAAGGAAGACTGAGTACCACTCTCCATATTTTCAGTCATAGTGGTGGCTGCATCATGTTATGGGTATACTTGTAATCGTTAAGGACTGGGGAGTTTTTCAGGATAAAACATTAACTAAATGGAGATAAGCACAGGCAAAATCCTAGAGGATAAACTGGTTCGGTCTGCATTCCACCAGACACAGGGAGATGAAATTACCTTTCAGCATGACATTAACCTAAAACACAAGGACAAATCTACACTGGAGTTGCTTAACAAGAAGACCGTGAATGTTCCTGAGTGGCTGAGTTACAGTTTTGACTTAAATCTACATGAAAGTCTAAGGCAAGACCTGAAACTAGTTATGTTTGGCTAGCACAGTGCTATCTGAAGGGAACCATGTGAGGGCAGTTCGACTTTGGGTAGGTATTCTCTCAGGCTAACCAGTCGGTCTAGTTAACACAAACGACTAACGGATGGCAATGAGATGAGAGAAGGGAGCGAGCAATATTACTGTGTTGCAGGTAGTAATGCTGGTGTTTAATGTATGCTGTTGGAGTCAGGAAGCATGTGTAGAAGGTGAATTTAATAAACATGAACAAGGCAGAAAACCAAAACAGGAGAAGCGTACTGAAAGTGAACAAAACCAATACTGATTGATGACTGAGGCTACTGAGAGCTAAATAAAAAGAGATTAATCAAGGTGATGATGAAGTCCAGGTGTGTGTAATGATAGGGAGCAGGTGCGCGTAATGATAGTAACTGGACCGGTGGTTAGTGGACCAGTGGCGTTGAGCGCCGGAGAGTGGAAGAGGGAGTAGGCAAGACAATGTGGTTAGCTTGTTTTCCAGCTAGCTAGCCAGATTAGATTACGCCTTCATGAGCTAGCACTTTGTTATAGTTGTTAGCTTGCTTTGCAGCTAGCTAGCCAAGTTAGAAAAAGCTTTATGGCCTGGGCTAACCAAGTCTCGATAGCTAGCCGTATGACGCTAGCTATCACCGGAGACTGAAGAGAAGAAAATAAATAGTACTCAAAGCAAAAATGTTCCTTTTGGCCATACTCAACACTATCTACATGAGGTGAGGTCCTACATTCAGCAGCGTTAACCTCACGGTTTGCCTGAGGACAGTTCAGTAGAAAGACAGGGATCTAGTCATGCTTAGGAGAGCATTGAGCGTAATCTCTTCCGCAAGGAAGAGAGGTGAGAATGACCAGGGTGTGGCGAGAGGTGCCTTATAAGGAAGAGAGGTGCTCACCTCGTTCAACACTTGACCTGTCTTTCTCCAACAGACGGTGAGTGATTTGTTCTTCGATCCCAACGATCCGCTGAGCAAGTCCCAATATGAGACATCGAAGCGATTATTTTAAATAGAGCCACTAGTCCTCCTCAAGGAAAAATAAGCTGCATTGGTACAAGCATATTGATACTTTGCTCCAAGTTATCTCTGCTAAAATGAAATACTGTATGTGCTTTTATGTACAACTTTAGCATATCCCATTTCAAATGTCAGCATTTCTGACTTTCGAAGCATGCCAATCTTCTTTCCTCAATGTTGATAAATTATGAATTGTTCATCAGGTTTCTGACTACAGTTTCATGTTTACTTTGTTAAGTGTGGAAATGTAAGGAGGGTGAAAGGAGTAAAAATATAACTTTTCACCAGGCAGATTGGTAGACGCCGAGCCATTCTCGACAGACCACGCTCTGTCATACATTGTCTCCATGGTAACTGATTACTCGCCCTGTCAGGGCAGTGTGTATTTGGCAGTTCTAGGAGGACAGCTGCGAAATAATGTGTTGAAACCCTCTGACAACTTTGCCAAACAAACACAGAAAGAAGGAAAGGGGAGACAAAACAGACTGAAGCAATATCCTGAGGTCTGCAGAGTTGTTTGTTCCATATCTGTCACTGCAGATCTTGACCCTGAAACATATGAGTCAATCAGATTAAGGGATAAAAAGGCAATCTAGTATTTTCTAACTTCATGTGGCTTGATAGTCATCTTATACAGTGACAACATTTAGTTTTATTTAGTATACTTTTGATAAGTAAGCGCCAATTGAATGAGTGTGTAATTAATTCATGAAACTTTACCTGACAACTAATTTTGCTTTCTGATTAATGGTGTCAGCCATGGTCTTTTTCTTGAAATACATGTGTATATATATATATATATATATATATTTGTATATATATATATACACATTTGCAGCATTTCTTAAAACCTGTTTTTGCTTTGACATTATGGGTTATGTTTTGTAGGTTGCTGAGGATTTTTTATTTATTTAATCCATTTTAGAACAAGGTTGTAAAATGTGGAGAAAGTCAATGAGTATGAATACTTTCTGTACCTCTGTCACATTTACAGTAAAATGTGAAATTAGCACAAGTTAATAACCTGTTATGCCCCCCCCCCCCCCCCGTTCAGCTGAAAAGATGGCGCAGGGAAGTCAAAAGTATTCTTTAGAAATATTTAACTTTCACACATTAACAAGTCCAATACCTCAAATGAAAGATAAACATCTTGTTCATCTACCCATCATGTCAGATTTTTTAAATGTTTTACAGCGTAAACACAACATATATTTATGTTAGACCACCACCAAATCAAAGGAAAAACGCAGCCATATATACTGTATATACCAAATTGATGGTCCCCAAGAACACAGTGGTCTCCAAGTTTGGAACCACCAAAACTCTTCCTAGAGCTGGCCGCCCTGCCAAACAGAGCAATCAGGGGAGAAGGGCCTTGGGCAGGGAGGTGGCCAACAAAGTACTGAGTAAAGAGTCTGAATAGTTATGGAAATATGATATTTCAGTTTTTTTTTATTTTTTTTTTTTATAAATGAGCAAATATGTGTAAAACCCGTTTTTGCTTTGTTATTATGGGGTATTGTGTGTAGATTGATGAGGGGAAAAAACTATTTAATCAATTTCAGAATAAGGCTGTGACCTAACAAAGTGTGGAAAAAGTCAAGAGGTCTGAATACGTTCCGAAGGCACTGTATCTTAGACATTGTTGCTAGCAAATCACTTCGTATAGGTTAAGCTGCTTTTGTCGAATGACTCAATGGGGCTTACTTAAATTGTAGACCTCCACTGACTCTCCCATCAAAGCTTATTTCCTAATTGAACTACTAATTCTCACTTGATCACTTCAAACAGAATAACACGACAGCCACAGCACAGGGAAATCAATACAAATTAAATACATACCTTCCATTTGCTGAGGTGATGATTCCCACCAATTTCACTATGCTCCTCCCTGAACCATTCTATATTACACAGAGCCTTTTCTGTTGGTGCTGTGTCAACTACATAAAGCAGCAAATGATGAAGAATCACAATATAGGAGACCTCCATACTGTAGGCTAAGTAATCTCTTACAATGCAGAGCATCCTCTTACATGAATAGCATCCCCTACCATGTGTTTGCCTCTTGCTTCAACAACAGCATGTTATCATATTGCTTTATTTAACATTGCTTTATTTAACAGTGTTGCTATCTTTCACTCTCACCAAAGGACTAGATTAGCATTCACAATTATACTGAACAAAAATATAATACGCAACATGTAACAATCTCAAAGATCTTACTTAGTTACAGTACATAGAAGGAAATTAGTCAATTTAAATATATTAAATAGGCTCTAATCTTTGGATTTCACATGACTGGGCAGAGGCCCACCCACATGGGAGCCAGGCCCAGCCAATCAGAATGATTTTTTTCCCCCAAAAGGCCTTAATTACAGGCAGAATAACTCCCCAGCAGCCCCCTTCCCCCTCATCTGACGATCCCGCAGGCGAAGAAGCCGGATGTGGAGGTCAGAGGCTGGCAGGGTTACATGTGGTCTGTGATTGTTAGGCTTTCGAAAAGGCTATCTTCTAAAAAGTGACCACTTAATGAAGGTATTGCGATTGACAATTCCCAGTCTCAACAGACAAAACAACTACTCTGTGTAATGTGGAGGGCAGTGACCCAACTGGTATGGCCCCAACTTCATCTGGTAAAATGTCCTATCTCTCTGCCAGCACTGTTGCTAGCTCTACCTCAGTACACCGACACTGTTGCTAGCTCTACCTCAGTACACCGACACTGTTGCTAGCTCTACCTCAGTACACCGACACTGTTGCTAGCTCTACCTCAGTACACCGACACTGTTGCTTGTTCCACTGGTAATGGCTTTGCAGCTAAAAGTGAAAAATATTGAACAGTTTGCATATCATTACATTTGGTTAATCAGGGGCAATGCACCAAACTTCAATGTCAGAGTTCAGTTCAAA
This sequence comes from Oncorhynchus masou masou, assembly GCF_036934945.1. NCBI lineage: Eukaryota > Metazoa > Chordata > Actinopteri > Salmoniformes > Salmonidae > Oncorhynchus > Oncorhynchus masou. The sequence continues at coordinate 57,101,062 of NC_088239.1, forward strand.
AGTCTGGGGTGACGTCAACAAAGCCATTTTACAGAAAGTATTAAATGGGAGCAGCACACCGGAAAGTAGGTGATATTTTATGTACTTGAGAGCATTGCCGCTCAGCCTCAGTTGTTTGTTTAAGCTAAGTGCTTTGCTATTGTTTTATGTATTGAGAAAAATGTAGGTGTAATGCTTTTGTTGTTTGTTGTTCTTCACTGTCTCAAATGCTTTGTCAAGTAATATGTGCCTATGCAGTAAATGCAGTACTTTATGTTGAAAACAGTTCAGGATTATATTATGTTTGATTGTATAATAAATATATAAATGTCAAGCTACTCAGTAGTATAGTAAGTTTACTTCATCAGATGAGCATCAAGTTATACAGCTATGAGTTTACCATGTAAATATGATTGAGTGTAGTCTGGCCCAGGAGTGTGAAGGTGAACGGAAAGGCTCTGGAGCAACAAACCGCCCTTGTTGTCTCTGCCTGGCCGGTTCCCCTCTTTCCACTGGGATTCTCTGCTTCTAACCCTATTACAGGGTCTGAGTCACTGGCTTACTGGTGGTCTTTCATGCCGTCCCTAGGAGGGGTGTGTCACTTGAGTGGGTTGAGTCACTGATGTGATCTTCCTGTCTGGGTTGGCAGCCCCCCTTGGGTTGTGTCGTGGTGGAGATCTTTTTGGGCTATACTCAGCCTTGTCTCAGGTTGGTAAATTGGTGGTTGAAGATATACCTCTAGTGGTGTGGGGGCTGTGCTTTGGCAAAGTGGGTGGGGTTATATCCTTCCTGTTTGGCCCTGTCCGGGGGTATCATCGGATGGGGCCACAGTGTCTCCTGACCCCTCCTGTCTCAGCCTCCAGTATTTATGCTGCAGTAGTTTATGTGTCAGGGGGCTAGGGTCAGTTTGTTATATCTGGAGTACTTCTCCTGTCCTATCCGGTGTCCTGTGTGAATTTAAGTATGCTCTCTCTAATTCTCTCTTTCTCTCTTTCTTTCTCTCTCTCTCGGAGGACCTGAGCCCTAGGACCATGCCTCAGTACTACCTGGCATGATGACTCCTTGCTGTCCCCAGTCCACCTGGCCAATCTGCTGCTCCAGTTACAACTGTTCTGCCTGTGATTATTATCATTTGACCATGCTGGTCATTTATGAACATTTGATCATCTTGGCCATGTTCTGTTATAATCTCCACCCAGTACAGCCAGAAGAGATTTGGCCTTTCTAGGGAGCTTTTTCTAGCCACCGTGCTTCTACACCTGCATTGCTTGCTGTTTGGGGTTTTAGGCTGGGTTTCTGTACAGCACTTTGAGATATCAGCTGATGTACGAAGGGCTATATAAATACATTGGATTTGATTTGATTAGCAACTGGGAGCAGTGTTAGGAGCTGTGTTGTGTCAGAAATAAAATGAACCGCTCATGTTCTATACCAATGTGCAACAAGTAATGAGGGCACACATAATGAAACCCTTTCCGGAAGCACAGTACTTGTAAAAACCATAGGGTTGTTTTCAAGTTGATGTCTCTCCATCATTTTCCTTTTTTTCATGTCCAGCAGATTACTTTCAGACACTTTACAAGTTACCATAACAATTCAAATAACATAATTAATCTATTATCCTTCTTTTGTCAGGAATACAACCATGAAATACTCTACTGTGTAGTGATACAGACAACAGGACTAAAACCACAGACCCATGGGTTAGTGGGTGGCATCCAAGCATGACATGAAATGGTCTCCCTTTGGCCAGCTGGGGCACTTCCAGTCAGCTGCTTCTCTGACCAAACATCTCTCACCTATTTCCTCCTCCCTCTCTACTATCAAAGTTGAATCTTCAGGAGACAAGCAGGGGTCTGAACAACACATAGACAACACATCCGGAGATAAAGCGAGCAATGGTGTGTAAAGCAACTCAGGACTCCTGGGCATCCGGCTTTTCCATTTCACATCAGCAATGATCAAAGATAACAGAGGGGAGTGGAAATATACAGATGAAGATGAAAAACATGAAAAAGTCAGACGATGACCTCGGTGGCTTATTTAGGTGATGTTTATATGGAAATACTATACTGTATGTGCTTATTGCCAATAAAACCTTGGAACAGAGGGAAGGAAAGCAGATTAATGTTTGGGACACTCAATTTTTTACAAGACACACTTCTAGAGAGAACATTTGTATAAATAAAAAGTCTGGGCGTTTTTTCTCCCTTTTTTACTTAGGAAGAGAATTTAAAGGTGGATAACATTCTCAGGGCACTCATTTCAAAATAAGTCTACTGAAAATATTCATTATTTTCACCTAAATGCAAACTCAACAAGGAGTCACCAGACAAATTCATGAATCAAAAGCTATTAAAGACCTTGAAATCCACTAACACAGGTAAATGTCCTGTGTGTGGACAAGGATAGATGGGGGATTGTATTGCACTGAGTTAATATTTATCCTGATCCTAATCATTTTATTCTTCAATGTTTACATCTCAAACACCCTGTATCCCCATCTCCACCTTACGTAACCCATCATCTTCCTCAGCACAATCAAGAACGATTTTTAAGACTGAACATTTTTTAAGACACATACAGTATCAACCAATCACTGCATTCTATTCACCTCCTGTTGATGTGTGATCACATTACGTTTAGTAAACTATTGAAGCATTCAATCCTTGATAGCAGTGAAAGCTATACTGTGAATAGGTAGACATTTTGTTATGGTCATTCATGATGTAGATTTTCTTTAGCAAATTAAATCACAGGTTATTGGTTGTGTACACAGATTTGAAGATGTTATTGCAGATGCAGCGAAAAGCTTGTGTTTCTAGCGCCAGCAGTACAGTTATAACTAGCTATACAAAATAGTACGCACATAATTGTGTATAGGTGGCAGGGAAGTCAGGCGCAGGAGAGTCAAACGGAGTGTAAAATGGAGTATTTTAATAAATGTCCAAGTAACATGCTCCATAACACTAATAAGAAAAATGAATATAAACAAATATGGGTACGAAGACCCGACGCGCACCTATACAAAAAACACTACACTGACAAATAAACAATCTCTGACAAAGACATGAGGGGAAACAGAGGGTTAAATACACAACAGGTAATGAATGGGATTGAAAACAGGTGTGTGGGAAGACAAGACAAAACCAATGGAAAATGAAAAATGGATCAATGATGGCTAGAAGACCGGTGACGTCGAATGCCGAGCACCGCCCGAACAAGGAGAGGCAAAGATTTCGGCAGAAGTCGTGACAATAATACACCCCCCCAGAAATTAAGAACTATCAGTGCATTCGGAAAGTATTCAGACCCATTGGCTTATTACACATTTTGTTACATTACAGCCTTATTCTAAAATTGATTAAATTATGCTTTTTTCCTCATCAATCTACACACAATACCACATAATTACAAAGTGGATTTACAAGACACTTCAAAATTCTATGGGGAACCATTTTTTTATATAGACATTGTAATGTTCATGGGGTGCTAACATGGTTGCCATAAAATGTTTAAGTGTCATGTAAATGTATCACAATGCTCAATCTGTAAATAGGAGCTAACATGGCTGCCATAGAACTTTGTAGTGTCATTTTGTAAATGCATCATAATGCAGGAACCTCAATGTCCCAACTCTCTAAACACACGCGTTTTGGTATGACACAGGTTTGTCAGATATCTCGTTTAGCAAAAAAACTAAAACATTTAAAAACACATCTAAAGTAAATGTTTTAAAAGCATGAGAACAGCCACAATTCAAACACCTAGAAAGGGACCCATGAGCATTCATTTCAGATGAAAAAATGAAAAGGTGAAAAATTGCCGTTTATCACGTTTTGGAATCAAACCATTTATTTATCTTCTATTAGTGCCCTTTGCAGAAACATATTTTATATTATAAAAACACAAAAAAAGTAGGGATACACTGTATTGCATACAGGTAACTGCAAATAATGGAAACACTTGAGGGATACAAAGTATATTGAAAGCAGGTGCTTCCACACAGGTGTAATTGCTGAGTTAATTAATAGTTCCAAACAATTGTAGAATCGATGCAAAGGTGCATTAAAGTTCTTCTGGCTCGTGGTGGTCCAATGCCCTGTTAAAACACTTTATTTTGGTGTTTCCTGTAAATAATCAGTGGCATGTTTCAACATAGAATAGGGGGAAGAAATTAACTTGCACTAATGTACTGCATGTCTTGTGACTTAAAACAAAGTTTGCAGCCACGTTAAATGGACAGTTGACCAGATACTCCATACGTGTCCCTGAGAAGGACTCACCAGTTGTTCTCTAGCAGTAGCCCATCAGTGATTATTACCTTCTCTAGCAGTAGCCCATCAGTGATTATTACCTTCTCTAGCAGTAGCCCATCAGTGATTATTACCTTCTCTAGCAGTAGCCCATCAGTGATTATTACCTTCTCTAGCAGTAGCCCATCAGTGATTATTACCTTCTCTAGCAGTAGCCCATCAGTGATTATTACCTTCTCTAGCAGTAGCCCATCAGTGATTATTACCTTCTCTAGCAGTAGCCCGTCAGTGATTATTACCTTCTCTAGCAGTAGCCCGTCAGTGATTATTACCTTCTCTAGCAGTAGCCCGTCAGTGATTATTACCTTCTCTAGCAGTAGCCCATCAGTGATTATTACCTCAGTTTATATTTTCAGATTGACCAGGGCCTAATCCAGGTGAGTAAATGGAGCTTTTAAAGTAACTGGCAGTGTTGTCTGCAGTGGAAAAGATTATGATCTAATCCCACTCTTGTGGGCCACAATTGAAGCAGAAGCCCAATATACACATTTAATTGAATCAGAGGCTGAGGCTAGGGCCTCCAATGAAGACAAACAGCCAGTTAATGAAGAGTAATGGAGGGGATATCCGCTTTCAGCGCAGGTAGTCCAAGGACAGATTACATTTGGTCCAATCAGGATGGCCGACCACGTCTAGATAAGAGTGAGAGTAGGCTAAATAAGCCACAAGTAGGGAAATAAAGGAAGCAGGCTAAACGTTTGGGAAACATTGTTTATCTTGGGAATTTCCACTAAATGTATTCATTCCATACCCAGCCTAACCAGTGAGCCAAGCTCATCTTGAACTACCAATAAGGGCTCGGTACCATTTAAGGATCTTTCTACCTATAACATTCGAGGAGACAATTATATTGACCAAGAAAAGCACACAGAATTAAGGAAAACATAAGAAAGTATTTGTCTGAGTTAAAGGGGCAATCTGCTGTTGCTACCTCCATTTTGCAATTTATGAATAATTGATATATACCCATTGATTCTTGAAAAATATTACTTTGCATCATGAGCTTAGTTCAACTGTCGTTACCCCATCAAATCCCCAAATATAGCTTGCTTTACCCCAATGTTTGTAAACAAAGTAAATGTAAACACATTAGCTTCAACATGGTTAAAATTCTAATTTTGATATCATGGAGGGTCAGTCCTTGTGTCCATATCTCTGCTTATTAATTTGAGAGTGGTTACATTTCTCCAGCACAGCTTTTTTTTATATACCAAAACAGGGGTGGGGGGTTTGTTATTGTTTCAACTGCTGGTTGCCCATTTAAAAACTACAGTGTAATTTCCCTTATCTATGTACACATATGGAAGAATATAGCTTCAAGCAATGAAGCCGAGGCTCCAAAACAACAACAACAAAAACTGCCAGATGGCCTATTAGATTCACTCATCAAGGCAACAGCATCAGGTTTTATGTGGGATGTGAGTTTAGTAAGCAAAAGGTGGGTTGAAGCAACTCCTGGGAGGATATAATGTACCGTAACACTTCACTGTATTCATGCATTAAAAGTCTTTATGACAGTTATATAACACTTTACAACATTTGTCATAAGCTCTCATAAGTAGTTTTACATATTTATGAGTAACTTCAGCAAAAGATGTTATAAAACTAGTTCTAATGGGTGTTATACTGTAGATGACTGTTCACCCTGTAGTCATATGCTTTGTCAACGGTTAAATACAACTGCTATTACACAGTCTGTATGATGACTTATGTCCGATGTTTTTATGTTTTTATTTATCCTTTATTTAACTAGGCAAGTCAGTTTAAGAACAAATTATTTTTTACAATGACGGCCTACCCCGGCCAAACCCGGACAACGCTGGGCCAATTGTGTGCTGCCCTATGGGACTCCCAATCACTGCCAGATGTGATGCAGCCTGGATTCGAACCAGGTATGGCAGTGCCGCCTCTTGCACTGAAATGCAGTGTCTTAGACCACTGCGCAACTCGGGAGTCATTATTATTCATCGGGAGCATGTTATTACATGCTTCATAACTGTTTTACATACCATATGTTATACCAAGGTGTCATATAATTTACCAAAATCTGTGTCACATTATTACATTGAATGAAATGACAATGATATGAAATCATATGCTGTATTAGAGTGTGCACAGACACCTTAAGTAAAGTGATATTAAGTACGTTGGTAACCAATTCATAATAGCAATAAGGCACCTCTGGGGTTTGTGATATATGGCCAATATACCACGGCTAAGGGCATGTTCAGTCCTCCTTTTCCTGCAATCCACAATCAGCTCCTTTGTCTTGCTCACATTGAGGGAAAAGTTGTACATGTTATATTTTAGATTCTACAAAGTAGACCAAACCATCTCATTTGGGTTGAGGTCTGGTGATTGCAATGGCCAGGTCATCTGATGCAGCACACCGTCACTCTCCTTCTTGGTCAAATAGCCCTTACACAGCCTGTTGTGTACACTCACTAACTTTACTAACTTTACTAGCTAACTAAAGGTGGCAAGGTAGCACATTGCACATTAAAGGGATGAAGACCTTAATCTATTTCCCCAGTCTCTGCCTCCAGTATGAAGGATGCTAGAGGTAGTTTTGCAAGCCAATGCTAACTTGCGTTAGCACAATGACAAGCGGTTACCATAGACCACCAATCATTGTTCTAACGCTAGTTAGCGACATCCTTTAAACTTCAGGCAGAAGCAAAAAGGATATCCATGCGTACATCTGACTCTGGGAATGTAGATAAAGGCTTCATTGCCAAAAATCCTGAAGTATCCCTTTAACATCCTATTTTACTCGAAACACAATTTCACACATTTATTGTTTTGTTTAGTTATTTCATGTCGAGTTCCTTTTAATTAAAGAACATGAATAACCACCACGCTGCATTTTGGTCCGCTTCTCCTTCACCAGACGAAAGCCGTGACACCGACATCTGTCTTCTCCCGTGTTATTAGTCCCACATTTCTTCTTCCAATTTCCGCGACATGATTCATTGGTTCAAAAGCTCTAAATAACTTTTCATTTGATCTCCAAACGGTCACCCGATCTATCTTGAATCACCCATTCAATGGTGAGAGATTGTCACACGTGCACCAATTCACATGGTCCAGAGTGTCCAACCCAACAACCCAGGTTGCCGAAATAGATGAAAAAAGGTCTGCATTCACTGCAATGGTCTGCATTCACTCGCTACTGTTATACAAGTATTGCACGCTGCTACTTAGCTAAATGTCTTTTCTACTTTTCCAAGAGTTAAGCCATGCTGCTCTCACTTTCCTTTCACTAGGGCAACTCTTAAGCAAAATGCATGAAACGCATGTCTCACGAGAAAAGATTAGTAATTCGGTAAAACAGCTGTTCTACGTTTTCAATTGGTTGACGGATGCTTCATTGCATTATTGACACACTTGTTCACACAAACATTCAAGTGATATTGAAGTTGTAGTGCTCAGTGGCGCAGCATTCTGGGTAATGTATTCTTTACCACTTACAAGCAATGCCAATCAGGGTTTACAGGTTGGGAGAGAAATCTATTTGTGTGTGAGTATTTTTGGAGTTGATTGTGGGAATGGGGGTGTGGGAATGTGGGAATGGGGGGTGACATCAGTACGTGGGCCACAAAGAAGCTGCAAAATAAAATATTGCTTGGTCTCTGGCCCAACTTCATGGTCATTGAGGCTCTCAGGTGGATATATGTGCAACCACAGAGATATATAAAGCCTGACTGGACCAGTTCAGCCAGGGATGTCCATACAGCTTACAGGCCAATTCCGGTCCACTAGTAGTTTTAAAACTGCCTGCAGCATTAACTTAATCATATTAAATGTGGCTGGCAAGAGAAAACAACACACACACACATGTTTTGCCAGTAATACTGTATGTACTTTAGTATTATTTTTTAAGTGTAAATAGAGATCTGGGGGGAAATCTGTGAAGATGGCCTCATATTGGGGTTTTAAACTCATTAGGGGGAATCTTGCAAGAGGGACAGGAACCCTTATGTCAATAAACGCAAACTTGGCTCTTTCTTAATTAATCTTTCCCCCATTCCTCACATCTTCTCTCCTCGCTTTGTTCTCAAAAGGCATTCGAAGAGAAGGTCTGAGGGGAGGGATGGACCTTCTTAAATACATTGAAAAGAAGATGAAGATATAGAACGAGTTCATAAGACAAATTGAGAAAGAGCACAAATACCCATTGTTCACTTGAAACATCACCCATTATTCTTTAAATTACATGAGTAGGCGTAGATCTCGGCCCATTAAGATGAAGATATAGAACGAGTTCATAAGACAAATTGAGAAAGAGCACAAATACCCATTGTTCACTTGAAACATCACCCATTATTCTTTAAATTACATGAGTAGGCGTAGATCTCGGCCCATTAAGCTGTTCTTATTTAAGCCTATTTGTATTTAATTGTAGCAATTCACTTCCAAATCAAAATCTGTAGAATTTATATTTCACTCTGCTATCAAGTAATCTAGAGTAACTCATTCAAATGTATTGTCCCTTAGTACATAGGAACAGATTAACATTGTATTCTTTTGCATTTTTGTCAGCAGAGATAATGCCAGTCTGGTGTAAGAGGAAAATATGTTGAATGGAATTTAATTGAATTTATTTTGGGTAATAGACAATGTGACAACCTTGTCAAAATGAAAACCTTTGTCTACTTTATAAAGCTATTTCTACCTTTTCTTTGCTTGATCTCCTGTAGAGAAAAACATGTTCATCTGAGTACAGTTTACTCTTGGGATTTTATGATGTAACTGTAACTGTGCTGGTTATAGACCATATCAATGTAGTTTTTCATATAACCTGGGGCCTGATCATTAAAAATGTCAAACATTTGATTCAGTTTAAGTTGGTCCACTCTGGACTCCAAAGGCAACAAGCCCACATCCCAGAACTGCTGTACCCCTGTGTGGGTCCTAGACGGGACATTAAGCAGATACCTGATAACATTACTTTGCATGACCTGCATTCTCTTTTTCAGCTTTTCTGATAGCCCGCTATACCAAGCAGAGCAGGCATAATCAAAATGACACTGAATCAAGGTTGAGACAAGCAGTTTATTAACTTTGATGTTAAAATATCTAGCATTAGGATATAACATTTTCAATTTGTTCGCCATTATAGAAATAATTTTTGTAGCAATCAGGTATCCAGAAAGGGATTGATCTAGGGACACACCAAAATAAGGGGCTGAATAATTTTGCACGCCCAATTTTTCAGTTTTTGATTTGTTAAAAAAGTTTGAAATATCCAATAAATGTCGTTCCACTTCATGATTGTGTCCCACTTGTTGTTGATTCTTCACAAAAAAATATAGTTTTATATCTTTATGTTTGAAGCCTGAAATGTGGCAAAAGGTCGCAGAGTTCAAGGGGGCCGAATACTTTTGCAAGGTACTGTATGTGATGTTGGGATTTGGCCTTATCAATTTTGTCTGGTTTCTACAGTTAATACAACCATCATAATCTTGTTGAAGATTTATCCTTTTGAATTTGCCAGGTCGCGATCCCTTTTTCTTTTGAGGTCTAAGATCTTAGAAGTGATCCATTTTCCTGTTTCATCAGAGCCAGAGTGTCAAGTGCAGACAGAAACATAGCTGGATCAACATCATCACAGTTTAGTACATGAGACCAATCCAAATGTCCAAGTACTTCTACAAAACATTACTTTGAGTTTTGATTCATAGACCGTACCTTCATGTAGCTATTTTCTGGCTCAAGTAGCATTTTGTATTTCTTATGGGAACAGTAGGTTGCCCTATGATCCCTAAAACCAACATATAAGACTGACAGACGCCGGCTATAAGATCTCCCAGCCTGGGAAAAGAAAACAGAATGGGAGGTGAGACATTTCTCAACCCAGACCTACCAGACTCAGCAAGTAAACCCAGTTACAGTGGTCATCACAGAGGAAGTCACCACAAAAATCCATCCACCTCCAGCCATTCCGCCTGCTATTCTGCCTTCGAAACTGAGGAAACAGTAAGATATGCAGGCATGGCTTCATATCCGGGAGAGCCTGCATGTCCCAGCTGTGGAGTCCCTCTGCCCACCACAAAACCACTGCTGGGTGACTTGCGAGGATACCTTTGAGACACTGGACATCTAGAGGTGTCAAGACTGTGGCATCGAGGCAGTCTTGTGTGCATCTTGCATATGCAATGTCCACAGGAATTGTAACATTGCCCATGCAATGCAAGTATGGGAGGTATGAATATCACTCACTACATTAGGCTAACTAGACAACAACCTCTATCATACAATGTTATTAATAATTGCATATCTAGGCTGATGGATTTGTGCAGAAACTGCCGAATGGGTTAAGATGGGAGTGGACTATTACTGTCATCTATAACACCCATTATAACTAGTTTTATAATGTCTTATGCATACCTCAAATCAAATCAAATGTTATTTGTCACATACACATGGTTAGCAGATGTTAATGCGAGTGTAGCGAAACCTCGTAACTATTTGAAACAACTTATGACAGCTTACTACAAATGTTGTAATGTGTTACATAGTTGTTATGAAGACGTTCTGAATGCATTAATAAGGACACCGCCAGTAAAGTGCTACCGGATATAACTTAATTTGTTGGTAATTTACGTTTAGGGAACTTTTGCTTGTGGCTTCTAGTGTAACATTGTTCTTGTTTGTGTCTCACTTGTATCTGCTCTACAGCTATTGAATATGTGTTACTTTTTGGCATGCGTCGACCAATGTCTGCCAAGATAAATGAAAGTGTGAGAGACAAGTGGTGTGTCATAACCTCAGAAGATATATTCCCCTATTAGCCATATAAATGCAGACGTAAATCCAAAATAATTTAACCAAAGTGGGTTCCTGACTGCCATGCAATTACACATCCAACTTCCCTGGGGGACTCCAAACACCATGTATCTCACTGGCAAATTGTGGACTAAATCCAGAAATAGCACAACTTAGCTATATTAGTAACTAGTCTGCTCAGGGATATTTATTTTCCCCCTCTGTCACCAGATCATTTTCATTTTAAATCCTCATTGACAAAAATTGTGACTCAACCTTTAGTTCGGTTCAAGGTTCAATAATTTAAAAGGTCTCCACCATTTTTATCCCTAGTTGGTAATTTAACTTGTAGGATGTATTTACTAATTTCTATTTACAGTTAGAAAATCACACCATCCCTATCATAGTATGTAATATCTCTGTTGGGATTTTGCTTAGAAGTTAAATATTTAAAAGGCAATCACTTGCCAGTCTACAAAACCCATCACATATTGTTGTCAGTAGTGTCACGAACGTCGTCAGGGAAATGACCGGACCAAGGTGCAGGGTGGTGAGCATAAATTTTCCTTTATTTAGATTGTCGCCAACAAAACAAGAAACACCAAAAACGAACATGCAGCTTCCTAGGGCTTCCTAGGCCACTAACAAAGACAACTCCCCACAACTAAGGTGGCAAAACAGCCTGCCTAAGTATGATTCCCAATCAGAGACAACGATAGACAACTGCCTCTGATTGGGAACCACACTCGGCCAAACACACAGAAATAAAAAACATAGAATGCCCACCCCACATCACACCCTGACCTAACCAAATAGAGAAATAAAACTGCTTTTTAAGGTCAGGGCGTGACAGTACCCCCCAAAGGTACAGACTCCCGTCCTCAAACCTGAACCTATATGGGAGGGTCCGGGTGGGCATCTACTTTGGTGGCGGCTCCGGTGCAGGGAACCCTGTCGCCGACCCCGGACTGGGGACCTTCTCTTCAGGCCCCAGAAAGGGAACCCTTGTCGTAGGCCCCGGACTGGGGACCCTCGCCGCAGTCCCTGGACTTGGGGCCTTCGTTGCAGGCCCCGAACTGGGGATTGTTGCTGGAGGCTCCGGACTGGAGACCGTCGCTGGAAGCTCTGGACTTGAGACCGTCGCTGGAGGCTCCCAACTGGAGATGGTCGCTGGAGGCTCTGGACCGCGGATCAACGCTGGAGGCTTCGTGCCATGGATCATCACTGGAGGCTTCGTGCCATGGATCATCACTGGAGGCTCCGTGCCATGGACCATCACTGGAGGCTTCGTGCCATGGACCATCACTGGAGGCTTCGTGCCATGGATCATCACTGGAGGCTTTGTGCCATGGATCATCACTGGAGGATTCATGCCATGGATCATCACTGGAGGCTTCATGCCATGGATCACTGGAGTCTTCATGCCATGGATCACTGGAGTGAGAATATGTATAGGCAGCCTGGTGTGTGGAGATGCCACAGGGCTTACCAGGCTGGGGAGACACACAGGAGGCCTGTACCCAAGAACACTAAGGTAACCTGCCTAAATGACTACCGACCCGTAGTGCTCCCGTCTATAGCAATGAAGTGCTTTGAAAGGCTGGTCATGGCTCACATCATCACCCTCATCCCAGAAACCTTAGACCCAGTTAAATTTGCATACCACCCCAACATATCCTCATGTGATGCAAACTCTATTGCACTCCACACCGCCCTTTCACACCTGGTCAAAATGAACACCTATGTGAGAATACTATTAATTGACTACAGCTCAGCCTTCAACACCATAGTGCCCTCAAAGCTCATCACTAAACTAAGGACCACCATCACTAAACTCCCTCTGCAACTGGATCCTGGACTTCCTGTCGGGCCTCCCCCAGGTGGTAAGGATAGGTAACAACACATCAGCCAATCTGATCCTTAACACAGAGGATCCCTCAGAGGGGTGCGTGCTCAGTCCCCTCCTGTACTGCCTGTTCACTCATGACTGCACGGCCAGGCACGACTCCAACACCATCATTAAGTTTGCCAATAACACAACAGTGGTAGGCCTGATCATCAACAACGACGAGACAGCTGTGTGGTGTTAGGGCAACAACCTCTCACTCAACAAAGGAGATGATTGGGGCCTACAAGAAAAGGTGGACCGAGCATGCCCCTGTTCTCATTGACAGGGCTGTAGTGGAGCACGTTGAGAGCTTCAAGTTCCTTTGCGTCCACATCACCAACAAACTAACATGGTCCAAGCACATTTTCTATTTTTGGCACATTTTTCCAAATAAAATGTTATCTAGAATAAAAAATGTACATCATATTAGCAATTCCCCCTGAGCAACTCTAGAGAATATATCTACGGAGAACAACAATTTTGTGAATGTATATGCCTTTGAAGTTGAGAAAAATGTGTTGCCGTGTGAGAAGAGTCTGACCTTTGGGAAATGGAAGTTAAAGAACCTACTGAATTTACTGTACTGAATTTAGACTACCAAACATAAAATGCCTATTTAGACCCAATCACCATCTCTTCAAAGTAAGTTTCTATATATATAGTCCAGTTTTTAAAGACTCGCTTTGAAATGGGCTTTTAAGTTATGTATTATTGAATTTAGTGATCTTTGAAACTATTGATTTATATCAATTTTAAAGTGGTTAAAATGCTTTAAATGTTGATAAACTAAAGGAAATATACATTTTTATGATGTTTTTACATTTGAATGTTTACTTAAAAAAATATGAATAATAGATGGTAAAATGTCATTTCTGCCTGTGGTGCCTGGCCTTTAAACAATTATTTTATCGATTGGAGAGGGAAAAAAGCTGCTTGTGCATTGATAAACGCACAAAAGCACACCAAAGACGGCATTAACGATAAGTAATAAAGACAGCCCTTCTGAAACCCTTTTTCACACCATAGCCTGCTGAATGTGCAATATAACTTTTCTTTCATGTTGATTTTTTTTAATGTTGCACTGACTCGCCCATGGATTGATGTTGTAGCATTGTCTCAATGAAGAGTTCAGAGTTTGACTAGCCACGTGCGACATGCACGTGCAGTTACAAGCCTGATATAGTTAGCGGCATGTGGAGCTAACTGATGTTGGCATGCTTTAGAAGAGTAGATCTAGCAAGCGTTGTAGTATACCACTATGGATTGACCTCAATAATACATATCACTCCATTATGGTTTGTTATGTGAACCAAAGAAAATAGCAACAGCAACATTTGGGCCTGTGTTATTGAGTCATTTCTGGCATGCACTCTTTTCTTAAGATACACAGAGCATATTAATCCATGAATAAACCTGTGTCTGTGGCATTGGAAACAATGGCTCATTGGTCAGTTGGGTATTTAGTGACTGGCCAATCGGATAGACAGCTGAGAAAGGAGCAGCTGCCCAGATGAAAATGGGTCAGTCAGTCTGTCCTGTGTGTGTTTGTGTGTGTGTGTGTGTGTGTGTGTGTGTGTGTGTGTGTGTGTGTGTGTCATGCTGATAACAGGGCTACACAGTGTCATTGTATCTTAACCCCAATCAAGGCCAGTGTTGACACACACCCAAACTCTAACATACAACCCACCAGAAACACACGGACTGATTTTATCACAATTACTATTTACTTATTACTACTCAGTCCACTATTCAGCACTCCTAGTATACAACATTTAGATATATTTTAATTCTTTCATATTATTACAGAAATCAAGGTAAATTGTTTTTAAATGTGCGTGTATGTATTATGACCTTTTTAACCCTTGGGGTCAAAAATCCTGTAGGTGCTTTTTGGGGTCAAGACTGTCACCACTGAAGGTAAAAGAATGCCGATAACATACAGTACAAGGACTTCTGAAAATAGTTCATAACATAAATTACATGGTAAGTGGATGTTATCATTGGAAGTGGGCTTCTGTGTGTTATATTCTATCCTGCAGTGAAACTGAATGCTGAATAGCATTACTGAAAACAATAAATAATGCTATTATTCCCAGCCCCAGTTTACTGATGCTGAATTCTTGATATATTTGATCATCATATTTAGCTCTTGGTGTTCTAATGGCGCTTGTGCATTCTAATGATGGGTTGATGCTGCCCCCAACTGCTAGAGTTCCCAACTGTGAGTTATTATTAGGCACAGTCCAGTGAAGGTCAGAACAGAGACTACACCTCATTTATTTCCTGCATGCATTGCTCTATTAGCTATGTAGATAGCTAAAATTGACCATGTTGCTAACCTCAATCGCATATGACCTGGTTCCAACTGAACTCTATGTGAAAATCAGCATATTTCACAGATGATGGCAGAGGGCAAACACTGGCTTAACGCAGTTCTCTCTATATATTTTTACGTGTCAGCCGGACAGCCACTCATAAAGTATAGACTACTAATCGCTGTCCATGGTGCTGAAATGGCAAAATGTCTATAGGACTGCATGCCTATCTAATCAATAATAGGATTTTTGGTGCCAGAACATGTATAGCTTTGCTGTAGCTAATGGGTCCATGTTTATTGGTAGGCCTACTTGGTCGTCATTTTCTCATGTTAAGTCTACCATTTCACGATGCTACAGTATACACGGTGTCGCAATTCTGCTGACTGGGGGCAATAATGTAATTACTTGCTCAGTAAGTAAAGTTAGAAATTCCAAAATAGGGGAGAGTTTTGTATTGGGGAGGGTTCTGTGGTTTTTTATTTGGCATAGGGGAGGGTAGTGCATTTTTTCCCTGGTTTACGTTCACTCTTTTGCATGTTTTACTATATCATTTCTTTCATCCTAGTTCAATATCCTCATCTGCTTGCATGCGCCTCGCTTATAATAATTAAGGTGTTTTGGTACTTCCCTTAAGCAGTACGCTTTTCCACACTCTAACTTTTACTATACCACAGGTCAATATAGTCTACCAGTCTTTCTATCCTGCCCTCTATACACCAGTCATAGTAACAAAAGTGGTATGTGGATCGTTTGGCCAGATCTGCAAAAGGCTAACTAGGAATCATACCACACATAAAAGCATTCAAAGCTGCATACATTTTCAATATGAATCCACAAAAACAAATAGGAATAGCTGATAGGCAGCAGAGAGACCAGGTGCATCATTGTGCATGAAACAACAGTGAAGACATGAGATCTACAGCTCAAAAAGATCCCCTATTGATCTTGATTAGGGACAACACTATTCTCCTACCTAGACAAGCCTTCAACAACACAAGCCTACAACACCACAATGCAATGAATAATTGCATTATTGTTTTCAAGTGAGTACAAAATTATACACTAGGCTGCAGTGAAAATTTCATTTCAAAAACAAAAGCCGTGATTTGAATGTTTATTTCCATTTGGATTATTTGTGTGTCCACTCTCAACAGTTTATAAGGTCTCGATAGGCACAGTAGCAGGTCAGTCTTAGAGATCATCATTCTCCCAAGTCGTCCTTCTATAATGTGGCCACATATGCTCCCAGCAGGCCCAGTTATTGCCTCTTCTCCAATCTGAGTGGCTATTCCTCATGCCAACCTGGTCTCAGAGCATTTCATATTATTCTATAGGTAAATCCAAGACACTCCAATTCGTATGATATGTTACAAATTACAATATGTTATGAATTCTCAAAACCTATGACACAAATTCCAATTTATTGTGGCTCCCGAGTGGGACAGCATTGCATTGCATCCCAGTGCTAGATGCACCACTACAGAACATGGTTCGATTCCAGGCCTTATCATAACTGGCCGTGATTCCCATAAGGCGGCACACAATTGGCCCTGCGACGTCCGGGTTAGGGTTTAACCGGGGTAGGCCGTCATTGTCAATAATAATTTGTTCCTAACTGACTTGCCTAGTTAAATAAAGATAAAATAAGCACTTATGTTAGCTAGCTGGCTAACATTAGCTAGGCTAGGGGTTAGAAATAAGGTTAAAGGGTTAAAGTTAAGGTTATGGGAAGGGTTAGCTAATATGCTAAGTAGTTGCTAAGTAGTAAGTAGATGCTAATTTGTTGGGTTACGGTTAGGGGTATTTGCTAATTGTCTGTGATGAGATTCGAACACACAACATTTTGGAACACACAGAGGACAGCTAGTTTCAGTCCTCCTCTGGGTACATTGGCATCAATACAAAACCCAGCAAGCTCGTGATTCTCACCCCCTTCCATAGACTTACACAGTAATTATGAAAACTTACGGAGGACGTCCTCCAACCTATCAGGGCTCTTGTAGCATGAACTGACATGTTGTCCACCCAATCACAGGATAAAATAATGAATCTAGTACTGAAAGCATAAGCAGCTGACTACAATTTACTGCATTATTGTATGGGGTTTATTAACACATTAGTTCTAGTACCTATGCTGACTATGATGTTAATATGATGACAACAATGTAGGTTAGCGGTTATGATTATGAAGGTTATGATATGAAGGTTAGGCTTGGAAAAGCGCCTGTTCACAGAAATCTGATGTGTTGTGCACTGAAATCCACAAACGAAGGGAAAAGGTAAGAGGAGAGCACGTAGATGAGAGAAGGAATTATACAGCAAACAAAGTGATCATGCTGTTTGTATGTGGCTGCTATAAAAGTGAAGTGTTTGCGTGTGATCAGGGGTGTATTCATTCTGCCGACTCTGTTGAAAAACTATTTTAAACGGAAGCAAACAGAACAAAACGGGGATAAACATACCTGAATTCATCCAAAATAAACTATTGTTAGCAATGTTAGGATTAATGATTACACCCTAGATCAGCTAGATGTAGGCTAGAGTGTGCAAGGCGGTATTGAATGTGTCAATGTCTGTCACCAAGATTACTAAAATTACACTTGACCTGTGCACTTACATTGTAAACTTGAATTAATAGGCTAGGTTGTAGCAGCTTCATGATGAGTATAGGGAAAATTTGAGCATCATGTAGTTAACTAAACCTATCGATGTTATATCTAGGTGGGCGAATAGAAAATGAATGACAGTCATCGAATATGCTGTAATAGAAATTAGGCCATGCTTATAAAATTAATAAACGTCCTCCCTCTTCTTAAACGGCGCTGACCGCCACTGACCGCCACTGACTGATACCTTAACCCCACCGCCACCATGGGGCACTCTGTTCACAATGTTGACATCAGAAAACCACACACTGTCATCTGCCAGCACACTTTTCTAGCGTGCCAGTGCCCACTGAAGGTGAAGCTCCGAACTGCAGACAGGTCAAGACCCTGGTGAGGACGACTAGCACGCAGATGAGCGTCCCTGAGACGGTTTCTGACAGTTTTGCAGAAATTCTTCGGTTGTGCAAACTCACCGTTCCGTCATATTGCCAAATTCTCTAAACGATGAGGCAGCTCATGGTAGAGAAATACACATGAAATTCTCTGGCAAAAGCTCTGGTGGATATTCCTGCTTTCAGCATGCCAATTTCAGGCTCCCTCAAAACTTGAGACATCTGTGGCTTTGTGTTTTGTGACAAAACTGTCATTTTAGAGTGGCCCATTATTGTCCCCAGCACAAGGTGTACCTGTGTAATGATCATGCTGTGGTGTTGTCAGCTTCTTGATATGCCACACCTGTCAGGTGGATGGAAACAAATTTGTGCAAACATTTTTGAGAAATACGCTTGTTGTGCGTATGGAACATTGCTGGGATCTTTTATTTCAGCTCATGAAACAAGGGATCAACACTTTACATGTTGCATTTATATTTTTGTTTACTATATTTTATGTATGTTTGACATAGTGTATGTATTGTTGTGTTGAAACCATGATGCTGAAGGACTTTAAGTCGCTATGCTTGGTTTATTGATTGTGTGGTACATTGACACAGAAACTTGTTGATGGAAAATGTGTTGCATATATTTTATAGAATTATAAATATGGCATCAAAATGTTGAAGATATGATTTCCCCTAGCTGATCATTGACTGCAGCCAGCTGTGATTGTAGTGTAATGAAAAAGGCAGGGAGAGTGAGCTCATTCGTGGTGGCCGGCGAACCCTCAACTTTCTGTCTTTTTGCCCTGGGTTGCATCGATTGAGCCACAAAAGCATGCTGAAGTGGCAAAGTTGATATCCAGGTTTATAAACAAAACTACCATTCAATTCGTAAACATGAGCGGCCTAAAGAAATCTAGTGATTTCCACATTGCATAGTGAGCTACAGTGCTATAAGAGAGGAAAGGTAGTGTCAATCGCTGTATTTATGTATTAACAGAAGTATGGATAGCTTAAGATACAAATGCATGGCTTACTTCCCATAATAACAGTATCCATACTACAGTATATGGTCTTCCACACATACAGTAACGGAACTTGACATTCATTGATTTAATTTTTTTGTATATATTTCTTGTTTGCCGCAGTTTTCGTTATTTGTGGTCAAAATCATTGTTTTTGGGGGGGGGTTATTTTTTGCATAAAACTAACTTGTGGGCCCCTTCGGGGGCTGAATGGGTGTCGGGTACGCCAGTGAGGGAAAAGTGTATTCAATACTGACCCCTGATCCATGAGACCAAGGATAGGAAGGTTGTGGGAGGATAAAATGGACATAATGAATGACGGGTAATGAACTCATGAGTAACAAGAGACAGGATTTTCAGAGCTACCTGTCATTTCCGGATGAATGCAGAATGTCGAAGGAGGGAGAGCTCTGTTTGTTGTTTCGGAAAGTTTTGAAAGTCTATTGAAAAACTTTAGTTACCAGCTAGCTACCTTTGAGGTTGGATCCCGCGTCTCGGTCTGCATCAGTTGCAGGGACCGCTACTATCTGTCCAGTGATCCTGCCAACTAAGGCCGGGTCTGAGGAGATGCTTGGCGGAGCAGCTAGCCTAGCTATCAAGCTAGTGGGGTTTTCTTGAGGGCTTGAACTCAGCCTGCGACACAGTTAACCGTTGTGGATTGCTTGAGACTGTCTAGATTGTTTCCAATCTTCCCTGCAACCTGCCCCTTCTGGAACTGCAAGGAGTAACAGCGTGACCTATGTTGCTACCGTGACAAAGACCAAAGCCTGTAGGAGTAATGTTGAGGACAAGTGAAGGATATTTTAAATTAAGAAAAATAGTTCTACAAGCATATGTTACAACAACAAGAAAATAGTTTCAACTATTGTCTCCAAATACTGGTGGAGTCAACTAACAAAAGAATGGACGACCTGACCAAAAAGGTCCAGGACCTGAAGAACAGTTTGATGAGTTTAAACAGGAGAACGATAAGATGACAGCAATCTGTTAGTCAGTGAGAGAGGACAGTTCTGTATTTGATTCCATGATAACAATGACAGAGAAATCAGATTATCTCGAGGGACAATCAAGGCGGAATGATATGGTTGTGGATGGAATTGCAGAATCTTCACATGAGATCTGGATGGAGTCTGGCAACAAAGTGAGGGAAATGATCGCAGAGAAACTAAATATGGACCACAGGAAGATTGAGGTGGAGTGAGCCAACAGGACTGGAAAATCCACCACCGGCCCAGGTGACAGGCTCAGGCCGATAGTGGTCAGGTTCCTGAGGTTTAAGGACAAGGTAGCTGTTCTAGTAAAAGCCAAGAACTTGAGAAGAACGAACATCTTTCTCAACGAGGACTATCCTGAAGCTGTGTGCCAGCAGACAAAATCATTTATCCCAGCCATGAAAGCTGCCAGTGTGCATGGGGACATTGCTTACATCGGCTATGACAGACTCATTATCCACCCTCCCTCCTAAAAGCCTGAAAGGGATTTGAGAGCCAGGCCTATTGGTTCGTAGCTTCAATCCCGCAACACAAACACACACACAAAACCACACACACACACACACACACACACACACACACACACACACACACACACACACACACACACACACACACACACACACACACACACACACACACACACACACACACACACACACACACACACACACCAACTGATTAATGGACTCCTGAATGTATATTTATTTATCTTGCTTTGTTTGCTTTTTTCCATATTATCTCTGATATGCTACAGAGGAAAGGGATGAAAATAGCCCATATTAATATATGTAGCCTTATAAATAAGGTTCATAAAACCAGTAACTTATTGACATCAGATAACATTCATAAATTAGCAATTTCTGAGACTCACTTAGATAATTCATTTGACAATAGAGCAGGAGCATTACAAGGATATAACATCTATAGAGGAAACAGTAACAAATCAAAAACTGAAAAATTGGGCGTGCAAAATTATTCAGCACCCTTAAGTTAATACTTTGCAGCGCCACCTTTTGCTGCGATTACAGCTGTAAGTCGCTTGGGGTATGTCTCTATCAGTTTTGCACATCGAGAGACTGAAATCTTTTCCCATTGCAAAACAGCTCGAGCTCAGTGAGGTTGGATGGAGAGCATTTGTGAACAGCAGTTTTCAGTTCTTTCCACAGATTCTCGATTGGATTCAGGTCTGGACTTTGACTTGGCCATTCTAACACCTGGATATGTTTATTTTTGAACCATTCCATTGTAGATTTTGCTTTATGTTTTGGATCATTGTCTTGTTGGAAGACAAATCTCCGTCCCAGTCTCAGGTCTTTTGCAGACTCCATCAGGTTTTCTTCCAGAATGGTCCTGTATTTGGCTCCATCCATCTTCCCATCAATTTTAACCATATTCCCTGAAAAGCAGGCCCAAACCATGATGCTGCCACCACCATGTTTGACAGTGGGTATGGTGTGTTCAGGGTGATGAGCTGTGTTGCTTTTACGCCAAACATAACGTTTTGCATTGTTGCCAAAAAGTTCAAATTTGGTTTCATCTGACCAGAGCACCTTCTTCCACATGTTTGGTGTGTCTCCCAGGCGGCATGTGGCAAACTTTAAACAACACTTTTTATGGATATCTTTAAGAAATGGCTTTCTTCTTGCCACTCTTCCATAAAGGCCAGATTTGTGCAATATATGACTGATTGTTATCCTATGGACAGAGTCTCCCACCTCAGCTGTAGATCTCTGCAGTTCATCCAGAGTGATCATGGGCCTCTTGGCTGCATCTCTGATCAGTCTTCTCCTTGTATGAGCTGAAGGTTTAGAGGGACGGCCAGGTCTTGGTAGATTTGCAGTGGTCTGATACTTCCATTTCAATATTATCGCTTGCACAGTGCTCCTTGGGATGTTTAAAGCTTGGGAAATCTTTTTGTATCCAAATCCGGCTTTAAACTTCTTCACAACAGTATCTCGGACCTGCCTGGTGTGTTCCTTGTTCTTCATGATGCTCTCTGCGCTTTTAACAGTGCAGGTGCATTTATACGGAGACTTGATTACACACAGGTGGATTGTATTTATCATCATTAGTCATTTAGGTCAACATTGGATCATTCAGAGATCCTCACTGAACTTCTGGAGAGAGTTTGCTGCACTGAAAGTAAAGGGGCTGAATAATTTTGCACGTTTTTCAGTTTTTGATTTGTTAAAAAAGTTTGAAATATCCAATAAATGTCGTTCCACTTCATGATTGTGTCACACTTGTTGTTGTGTCTTCACAAAAAAATACAGTTTTATATCTTTATGTTTGAAGCCTGAAATGTGGCAAAAGGTCGCATAGTTCAAGGGGGCCGAATACTTTCGCAAGGCACTGTATACAGTGGGGAGAACAAGTATTTGACACACTGCTGATTTTGCAGGTTTTCCTACTTACAAAGCATGTAGAAGTAGTCAATTTCAGCATTGCGGACAATTTATGTTTTAGGCTTTACTGAGGCTTTACTGAGCTGGATACACTTCTCTCTTCTCGGAGAACCCACCGTACCTCACTCATGTTTGCGCAGATCAAGTATGCTTGTTTGTAGGTGACCAAATACTTATTTTCCACCATAATTTGCAAATAAATTCATTAAAAATCCTACAATGTGATTTTCTGGATTTGATGAAATGATGGATATGATGAAAACTACAGGTCTCTCATCTTTTTATGTGGGAGAACTTGCACAATTGGTGGCTGTCTAAATTTTTTTTTGCCCCACTGTATGTGTATATATATATGTATATATTTGTGTATGCTTATATGTATATGTATATATATATATGTGTATGCGTATATATATGTGTGTATATAGTTATATATATATATATAAATGTAAATATATATTTATATATATATATATATGTACGTGTATATATAATATATATATATGTGTGTATGTATGTGTATATTTATATGTATGTGTATTTATGTGTATATATTGTATTTATGTATGTATGGAGCATAATATTGTAACGACCCTGGCACACGAGCATGCTTTTGCGTGCCGGACCTCAGGTCGTTACAATATATTTACAGTTTTAATAAAGTTTTCAATTTCTGGTGTCAAATAATATATTCCGATTATTGTATATATTGTAATGTAAGCCTATGATGTGTGTTAAATACTTTTTTGAAGGTTGTACTGATTTTAATGTGCTAAGCTATTTGCCAGCTATGTGTGGTGCCATGTTTGTTGACATCATACAATGCATTCTGGGTGTCACGTAATCTGCCAGACCAAAAATGCTATAATGAGGTGAAGGAATGGTTCACTCATCTTTTGGGTGAACTTCCAGAAGTGAATGAAGGGAAGTGGATGATCGTAGATGGCACATCCCCTTCAACATGCATACTATACACATACCAAACTCACCTTATCTCCTCTTGTTATCTTTGGTTGATGCAAAAAAAACACTTATGGTGGTGCGCACAAACTACCCATCGTCAGATTACTTTTGATTCCTAGAAAGTGTATTACTCAATTATTTCGATCAATGGTGAGCTCACACGTGATGTGATTAATTTTAAATAGTATTTTCTATTCGCTAATTCATATTGTAGTTCCAGTCAGCCGATAATTATAAAAATATGACCACTTGTGTTAAGTCAATCTTTCCTCAGTCAGTGTTAGGACAAATGTAGCCTACATTTTCCGGTTTGGATGATTGTGTTATGCTCTAGTTAGTTCTGTGAATGTCTGAACATTGCATCCAAAAATGAACTGGTCACCTTCTGGACATACCTTTGTAAGGACTGTGTTTGTGCAAAATGTTTCTGTGAAAAAAGTGTGGCCAGCTCAAATGCTGATTGTTGCGTCATTCAAAACTGGACTTGCTAAATATGCGTTCTAATCACACTGGTTTCGTTGTATGCTACAGGAACCACTGTAAAATCTCACACCTTTGTGTATGTACTTTTGAAAAGGTTAAGAAATATCAGAACGAGCAATGTCAGAGTACGGAATATAAATATACGCTGACCAAAAATATGAACACAACGTAAAGTGTTGGTCCCATGTGTTATGAGCTGAAGTAAAAGATTCCAGAAATGTTTCATACGCACAAAAAGCTTAAAATGATGTCGACAACTTTGTTTACATCCCCGTTAGTGAGAATGTCTCCTTTGCCAAGAGAAATCATCCACCTGACAGATGTGGCATATCATGAAGCGGAATCAACAGCATGAACATTCCACAGGTGCACCTTATGCTGGGGAAAATAAATTGCCACTCTAAAATGACAGTTTTGTCACACAACACAATGCCACAGATGTCTCAAGTTTTGAGAGATCATGCAATTGGCATGCTGTCTCCAGTAATGTCTACCAGAGCTTTTGCCAGAGAATGTAATGTCAATTTCTCTACCATAAGCCGCCTCCAACGTCGTTTTAGAGAATTTGGCAGTACATTCACCCGGCCTCACAACAGCAGACCATGTTTATTGCATTGTGTGAGCGAGCGTTTTGCTGACATCATTGTTGTGAACAGGGTGCCCCATGGTGGGGTTATGGTATGGGCAGGCATAAGCTAAGGACAAAGAACACAATTGCATTTTATCGATGGCAATTTGAATGCACAGAGATACCGTGATGAGATGCTGAGGCCCATTGTTGTGCCTTTCATCCGGGCCACCATCACCTCATATTTCAGCATGATAATGCACGGCCCCATGTCACAATTCCTGAAAGCTGAAAATGTCTGTTCTCCATGGCCTGCATACTCATCAGACAGACAATGTTTGGGATGCTCTGGATCGACATTGAAGAGGAGTAGAACGACATTCCACAGGCCACAATCAACAGCCTGATCAACTCCATTCGAAGGATATGTGTCACGCTGCATTAGGCAAATGGGGGTCACACAAGATACTGACTGGTTTTCTCACCTCTAACTTTAAAAAAGGTATCTGTGACCCACAGATGCATATCTGTATTCGCAGTCATGTGAAATCAAGGGCTTAATTCATTCATTTCAATTGTCTGATTTCCTTATACAGTTTGAACTGTAACTCAGTAAAATCTTTGAAATTGTTGCGTTTATACTTTTGTTCATTTATATGTCAATTAGGGTGTTTCTAGACAGTATGGGTAGTATATGAACAGAAAAGGTGTGTACAGCAGTAGTTATATAGACTGAGCCTTGACGAGAATACAGTATATACACTTAGTTGCCAATTTATTAGGTACACCCATCACTCTTTGCCTCCAGAACAGCCTGCCATCACGGGACCTATGGTGTGCCAGGAAAACATTCCCCCACCATTACACCACCGCCACCAGCCTGCACTGTTGACACCAGGCAGGATGGGGCCATAATCATGTTGCTTATGCCAAATCCTGAATCTGCCATTAGCATGATGCAACATGAACCGGGATCCGTTAGACCAGGCAATGTTTTCCACTCCTCAATTGTCCACTATTGGTGGTTGCATGCCCACTGGAGCCGCTTCGTCTTGTTTTTAGCTGATATGAGTGGAACCTGGTTTGTTCATCTGCTGCAATATCCCGTCCGTGACGAGGAACGACGGGTTGTGAGTTCGGAGATGCCGTTCTGCACGCCACTGTTGTACTGTGCCGCTATTTGCCTGTTTGTGGCCCGCCTGTTAGCTTGCAGATTCTTGCTATTTTCACCAACAGGACTGCCACTGAATGGAGGTTTCTTGCTTGTCGCACTATTCTTGCTAAACCCTAGACACTGTCATTAGTGAAAAGCTCAGAAGGCCGGACGTTTCTGAGACTGGCGTGTATGGCCCCAATGATCATACCATGCTCAAAGTTACTTAGGTCACTTGTTTCGCCCATTCTAACGTTGAATCGAACAGTAACTGAATGCCTCGATGCCTGTCTGACTGCTTTATATAGCAGGCAGACAGGTTTATATAGCAAGCTACAGATGCGTGACTCACTGTCTGTAGGAGTGAACCACCAAGGTGGTGTACCTAATAAACTGTGTACATATGAAGTGGGTAAAACAGTATGTACCCTTCGTATACATCCCACCTTTCATGTGTCCAGAGTCAAACTTATGTCTCACAGCCCTTTGTCTCCTGTTTCCAAGCCCACATCTCTTCCCCGTCTCATCGGTGTTTACAAACACTACAGGAACAAGATCATGTTTTGATCACCTGTATTGCGCCATGTAGCATGCTTCTGTCTATAATGAGCGGCTCAGTATGTGTAGGTAATCCTTTCTAACGCAGATTTTTTTTTAAGATAGCTCTCCACTTTCTGGAGGACCGAGTTTTAAATCAGTGAAATGCCCAGTGCAAGCAGAGTATGTAACGGCGTTCGTCTGTCGAAGGAGAAGCGGACCAAGATGCAGCGTGGTGGTTACTCATGTTCTTTAATGAAATTGAACGAGACATGAAATAACTTGACATACAAAACAACAAACGGAACATGAAAACCTATACAGCCTATCTGGTGACAATAAACACAGAGACAGGAACAATCACCCACGAAATACTCAAGGAATATGGCTTCCTAAATATGGTTCCCAATCAGAGACAACGATAATCGCCTGACTCTGATTGAGAACCGCCTCAGGCAGCCATAGACTATGCTAGATACCCCACAAAACCCCAAGACAAAAACACACCACAATAACCCATGTCACACCCTGGCCTGACCAAATAAATGAAGACAAACATAATATTCTTCGACCAGGGCGTGACAGAGTATGATAGCTAAGGAGATAGAGAAACTTCAGGCGTATGATTGCAAATGCGGAGGGAGTATGAAAAAAACCCAGAAGGCTGTTGCATAAAACACCTGTCTCCGGGTGTTAAAACTAAGGGCAACCTTGGCATAAGAAACAGAGAGGGAGAAGCATTCATTCATGTGTACTGGTTAACTACCTTTTCAGATATTATACAATTCAAATTTTCTCAGAAAGTAATTTTCATTGCAAGTTAGGGATGTCCTTATCTCGCTAACCAAGGTTGCCAGGTACACGGTGTTTCCTCCGACACATTGGTGCGGCTGGCTTCCGGGTTGGATGCGCGCTGTGTTAAGAAGCAGTGCGGCTTGGTTGGGTTGTGTATCGGGGGACGCATGACTTTCAACCTTCGTCTCTCTCGAGCCCGTACGGGAGTGGTAGCGATGAGGCAAGATAGTAGCTACTAAAACAATTGGATACCACGAAATTGAGGAGAAAAAGGGGTAAAATTCAATAAAAAAAAAATAATAATAATGAATGACAAGTGTATACAGACCTGTCGATAGACAAAGCATAAAACAGCAGTTAGTCTTGAAATCTTTGGTTTATTAGTACACGACTACTATTTTTTTACACAATGCCTCATGTGAATCCTTAAAGCGATGGTTGGGGCTAAGGCTTAAGTGTGTGTGAAAACATTCAAGGGCAATTTCCTCAAACGTTTTTCAACTTTCAAAGCAGAATTACTTTCCCATTGTTCCTCAACTGTAGTGTATGATATTCCATTTTGTAGCTCAGAGTCTCTTTAATTCAATGTATAAAAATTAAACATTTCAAATGTTGCTACATAAGACCGAATTGAGCTGGTTGGTCACATGTAGTGCAAGTCAACAGCGAACCTAGTTAAAAATAAAAATAATTAAAGCAGCACCTGACGGCACAATGCCTCTCCTCCATGTGACCTACTTGTTGTGTTTATGTACTGAAATCTATGTGTAACTGATAGATGTGCACACACACATGCTACATGTTCATGTTTTTAAATGTATGTAAATTGTAAAGTCTTTTGTCTAGAATGTATTTTTCGTGTCGGACCCCAGTAAGACAAGCTTTTGCCATTGGCGTCAGCTAATGGGGATCCTAATAAATAAATAAAAATATACCCCGCTAACAACAATGTTATTATGGTTTGTTAAAACAAGTGTGGTTTTCAAACCTTTTAACCACTTGCTTCAGCATCCGGCATTGTAGAGCCCAGTATTCCAACTAGTCTATTACATGTCACCAATCTGATCACTGAAACCATTTTGAACAGTAGGTTGGCAGTGCTAAAAGTCTCCATAAGGACAGTATGGAGAGGTGTGACAAGGATGTGTTCATGGACTCTAAGGTGGCAATGTCGGCACACCATCTGTAGTCAATCCACGGGAATTTAAGCAGCACCATTTAATGCAAATATGATTATGGAGAGGCATGCTGTTTATTTTACAAGCCATCTGCTCAGAAGAAGCTAGAAGAGATCTTGTATAAAGAAAACAGCCACAGGGATGCTTGACACAACATTGTAACACATACACCTTATTTATAACTGCATTTAACACATCAGACATGATATCCGTACTACATATCTAGTATACCTTTTGTCTTATGTCAGTATTGCAACACTCACTAAGGAACTGTCAATTAATTTGCTACATTCTAGCGCCAGGTGCTTACATCTGACCCATAACACTAACATAACACCATTATGTCAATCCAAATGTATTTAATATGATTTCATCACTTTCTGGAAATGTGCCTATGCACATTTCCAGTTGGTTGATGAAAGGAATAAAAAGAAAATAGTGAAAGAACAATGTGAAACCTTCTGACAAGAACAGATAAAACCCTTTATGTGTCTTCTAATCTGCCCTCCACCCGGGGCAATCTGTCATGATTGACATTGTGTGTTCAGTGCAACAACGCAAACATCCAATCTGACTGCTGAGGCCCCCAAAGGTATTTAATTTCCACCAAATTGCAGGCTCGGGAGACAACTCAGTGATTAAAGGTGCGACAGAGTTCAAGTTCAGCGCAGCAGGAGGTAGCTGTCTGGTGATTTCCCCCCATTAACATCCAAGACACCCAGACGATGTGAGCACTGTCAGCACTTTGAAAACTTCACACACAGGCGCCGGGACAGGCATTCTGATCTGGGGCCAGGGGACTCACACCGCTTGCACATTCTCTCTGTCAGATTTGCACGCTGTCAACCTTCAGCATTGTTATTAGTGATGGGGCCCGGTTCCTTCAGCATTGCTAATAGTGATGAGGTCTGGTTTTTGTTGGTCTTGAATGAGCTAGAAATACATTTTTGTTATGGTTCAGATTACTCTAAGGCCGTGTTCTAATACCCATATTCTTGCAGTCTAAATAGTCAGCTTTTTGGGTATGCAAAAACAGAAAGTTTTATAGTTCTCAGAACTCAGGATAAGACCCAGATCCAGACAGCTAGAGTCACAAATGTTTACTGACCCAAACAGGGGGCAGGCAAAAGACAGGTCAAAGGCAGGCAGGCAGAGGTCTGTAATCCAGGGCAGTCAATAAGGTACCGAACAGCAGGCAGGCTCGAGGTCAGGACAGGCAGAGGTTCGTAAACAGGTCAGAGTCCGGCAGGTACAGAACGGCAAGCAGGCAGGCAGGCTCGGGGTCAGGGCAGACAGAATGGTCAGAACCTGGAAACAGAACTTGAGAAAGCAGGGAGACAGGAAAACATACTGGTAAGACCTGACAAGACCAACAGACAAACAGAGAACACAGGTATAAATACACTGGGGATAATTGGGAAGTTGGGCGACACCTGGAGGGGGGTGGAGACAATTAGAAGGACAGGTGAAACAGATCAGGGTGTGACAGGTAGGTAAGTTAATAACCTGAACCTGATTACAGACACTGGGGAAAGTGAGAAACCTCCCCTTGAGCGAACAGCTTGATGAGAACCAGTCAATGTTCAGGTCCCCAAAAAAGTACACTTCTGTTTACATCACATACACGATCAAGCATTTCACACATATTATTTAGATAGTGACTGTTAGCACTTGGTGGCCAATGTCAACTCCCAAAAAGGGATATTGAGGAAGATGGGCAACACCTGGAGGGGGATGGTGATAAGCACAAAGACAGGTGAAACAGATCAGGGTGTGAAAATAACATGTGAAATTCTGAAAATTGAGTAAGCTTTTCTTCAAGTAGCGCACTATTGAGGAAAATAATAATCTTTTCACACGTGTGTCATGATCAGAATAGGGGACAAGCTTTACAAAGATGAAAGAATGGTAGGAAACAAGCGCGATTGCACGTTAGATTGGCACCTTCTCAGTATGGATGAGTGGAATGTTGATATGTGTGCTTACTTCAAACGTTTTTACTAAACAGTACGTTCTAAATCATATTTAATACTATTTGTACACAGTATGTAGTCTAAGTAAGTAGTAGGCAATACATATTTTGGACACAGCTTACGACTATATAAGATGACGTTAAATAAAGTCAATGTTAACATTGCCAAGGTCTCTTTACAATAGATCATGTACAGAAATTATAAAATTGATTACATTTCTGAAATGAACAATTATCATTATGAGACACCATTATCCTCCCTTGTACAATATATATGTATCACTTCAGCAAAGACATGTCTCAAGTTTTTAATGTCACATGCACAAGTACAGTGAAATGCCTCTCTTGCAAACTCTGTGACAGGAGGGAGGGGAACAGAGTTTACTCCAAATAACAACATGTATCTGTTAAGTGCATCATTCGCTATTTCAGCAGTGGTGAAACATCCCAGAGCTATAATACAACACTGAATCAAATGAGGGCAATTAGGATGATTTAAGTACACGCTGCCCTTCCAGTCTCCTTCGCTGACTCGCCCTTTCAAGATTTTGGAGAGCGACTGTGTCCCTAGACCTGTTGTGATAAATGAGCTTAGCATTTTTTATAAATATGGATGGATGGCTGACTCAAGGGACAATGTTTATGCAAATGTAACCGTAACCTTTCGGTTTGCAGATAAAGCCTACAGCTTTTCTTTCTCATGTTTTATCCTCTACTCTCTTCTTTCTCATCTTCATGCTTATCTTTCCCCAATACAAAGAGAGCATTGAAAGAAAAGAGGGACTATTCTTGTTTGTTATTTTCGTCACCTCATCTCACATTCGTTAACAGACTAGACTAATAATACTCTTTTAACACTCAGGTTGTTCACACTGCTACCATCTAAAAGACAGAGACGTTCCAGGTGCATCAAAGCTGAGACTGATAAACAGTTTCTGTGTCCAAGCCATCAGACTGATAAATAGTCACCACTAGTCATCCTCTGCCCAGTACCCTGCCTTGAACTCAGTCACTGTTACTAGCTGGCTACCACCCGGTTCTCTACCCTGCACCTTAGAGACTGCTGCCTTATGTACACAGTCATTGAACACTGGTCACTTTTCTCAGAAATACATTTTCATTGCAAGTTAAATCATACTGTAGTTAATGATCTTGTTATGAGTTTATTTTCCTTTAATAATGAATGACAAGTGTATACAGACATGTCAATAGATGAAGCATAAACCAACATTTAGATTTGAAATCTTTGGTTGTGTCACGTTCTGACCTTAGTTCCTTTGTCTTGTCTTTGTTTTAGTATGGTCAGGGCGTGAGTTGGGGTGGGCAGTCTATGTTTGTTTTACAATGTTGTATATTGTGTTTGGCCTAGTATGGTTCTCAATCATAGGCAGGTGTCGTTAGTTGTCTCTGATTGAGAATCATACTTAGGTAGCCTTTTCCCACCAGTGTTTCGTGGGTGATTATTTTCTGTTCTGTGTTTTGTATTTCACAGTTCAGGACTGTTTCATTTTGTTCTCGTTGTTTTTGTTTTGGGTTCATATAATAAATACAATATGGACACTTACCACGGTGCGCATTGGTCCTCCGATCCTTCTTACTACTGTCTCCTCAGAAGAGGAGGATGAGAATCGTTACAGGTTGATTAGTACACGACTGTACTATTTATTTACACATGGCCTCACATGTGAATCCTTAAAGAGATGGGTGGGGCTAAGGCTGAAGTGTGTGTGAAAATATTCAAGGGCAATTTCCTCAAAGGTTTTTCAACTTTCAAAGCAGAATTACTTTCCCATTGTTCCTCAACTGTAGTGTATGATATACGAGTTTCTAGCTCAGGGTCTCTTTTATTCAGTGTAAAAAAAAAATCAATCTGGGCAGAAGGTACGCTTGGGGAAGAGCGCGGGCTGGTACCTCAGGGAATACTCAAACAGAGATAGGCTCGTGGCAGAGCAGCGAAGGTTGTTGCGGAAGTACTCTACCCACACCAGCTGATGGCTCCAGGAGGTGGGGTTGGTGGAGACCAGGCAGCGCAGAGTAGTCTCAAGATCCTGGTTGGCTCGCTCTGACTGGCCTTTGGACTGGGGGTGGAACCCAGAGGACAGGCAGGCCAATGACACATTGAGGGCGGAGAAGGCCTTCCAGAACCAGGATGAGATCAGAGGCCCCCGGTCTGAGACCATGTTCACAGGCAGTCCATGGATCCGGAAGATGTGCTGGACCATGAGCTGGGCCGTCTCCTTGGCCGAGGGTAGTTTGGGGAGAGGAATGAAGTGAGCGGCCTTGGAAAACCAGTCGACCACAGTCAGAATGGCAGTGTTGTCCTCAGACGGGGGAGGACCTGTGACAAATCCAGGGATATGTGGGACAAGGGATGGTGAGGGATAGGCAGTGGCTGCAGAAGACCAGCCGGAGCTTGCCAAGGAGTCTTATTCTGAGCACAGACCGTGCAGACAGCGACAAATGTGGCGACATCCGGAACTATCGTAAGCCACCATAAAGGGGGGTTACAGACACCATGCTTTAACCCCGGATAAAGCAGCATTAGAAGTTGGCGAACCCCAGGAAGCGTTGCAGCTGCACCCTGGTAGTAGGCTGGGGCCAATCCACCACTGCTCTCACCTTCCAGAGATTGCACACTCTCTGCGGCAATGATGAAACCCAGAAAAGGGTCTGGTAGAACAATGGAAATCGCACTTCTTGCTTTTGCAAACAACTGGTTCTCCAGGAGGCATTGGAGAACCTATCGGACTTGGAGTAGATGTTCTTGGGTGAAACGGGAGAAGATGAGGATGTCATCTAGGTAGACAAAGACGAACCGGTTCAACATGTCACGGAGAACATCATTGACCAGAGCCTGAAACACATCAGGGGCGTTGGTAAGAACAAATGGTATGACCAGATACTCGTGTTGGCTGTGTTGTAGGCGGTCTTCCACTCGTCCCTTTCTCATATCCACACCAGGTGGTAGGTGTTCTGTAGATCCAGCTTTGAAAACACGGTGGCCCCCTGGAGCAACTCGAAGGCCAAGGAGAGGAGTGGTAGCAGGTAACTGTTCTTAACTACTATGTCATTGAGACCCAGCACGGGTGCAGGGTCTTGTCCTTCTCCACAAAGAAGAGCCCTGCACTGATGGGAGAAGAAGAAGGACTGCAGCAAGGGAGTCCCCGATGTATGTCTCCATCGCCTTGGTCTTCAGTCCCGACAGAGAGTACAGTCCTCCCTGGGGCGAAGACGTGCTAGGGAGAAGGTCTGGGGCACCTACCGATCCCCCGGAAAGACGTCCTGGCGCAGGTTGTGCTGACTTCAAGCAATGGGCGTGGCAGAACGGGCTCCAGCCCATGATGGCACCAGTAGACCAGTTAATGAGTAGATTGTGTCGCTGTAGCCACGAGAATCCCAATACCATGGGAATCTGAGGGGACTCGATGAGCAGGAACTGGATAACCTTGCTGTGGTTCCCTGACAAATGTAGGTTGATGGTAGTGGTGTTCTGGGTGACTCGGCCTATAGAACTCCCGTGCAGTGCTCTATTGTCCATGGGAATGGAGAGGGGATGAGTGGGGATGTTCAGCACGGATGCCAGGGTAGCATCCAAAAAGCTCACATTGGTCCCAGAGTCAATGAGAACCAGGACAGATTTGGACTGGTCTCCTCACAGCATAATGGCATGAAAATGGGTGTGAGCATGGGAAGTAGGAACGTTCTCCATATGGCCCACCAGTGTACTCGCTCATACCGGTGAGCCTGTTTTTTTAAAGGACTAAGAGTCCCGCAGTACAAACAACTCCTCGTGTCGATCCGGTATTGTCGTATTGCTGGCAATAGCCCAGCTCTGCCTAGTGGCATAGGCTCAGGAAGTGGTGGCTTGGCCGTCTTCGGCAGCTCTCGGGGCAGGTCGGGAAACCTCGGGTTCTCTCGGCAACAAGACCGTCGGGAGCTTCCGGGATGACTCGGAGGCAATGTGGGATCCCTGGGCGTGCGAGTGAAATCCAATTTCCTCTCCCTCTGTCGTTCCGGTAATCGCCCATCGATACGGATAGGAAAAGCGATGAGGGAATCGAGCTCCGTAGGTAACTCCCGGGCTGCAAGCTTGTCCTTGACCTCCTCCGAGACAACGTGTAGGAACATAGCGAACATTGCCTCTTGATTCCAAGCACTCCGCTGGTACGTGCGGAAATCCACCACATAATCAGCTACACTGTGGGAGTCCTGCCGAAGCATCAAAAACCAGCTTGATGAAAACCAGTCAATATTCTGGTCCCCAAAAACTAGTTTACATCACATACACGATCAAGCATTTTACACATATTATTTAGATACTTGCTGTTAGCACTTGGTTGCCAATGTCAACTCCCAAAAAGAAAAGGCTTTAGATGTGCCAGGTGAACCTGCAACCAAAACACTTCAATAACACTTTAAATAAAATCTCCTCTAAGCATTACAGGGATATGGCTCTGAATATACAGTGGGGAGAAAAAGTATTTGACACACTGCCAATTTTGCAGGTTTTCCTACTTACAAAGCATGTAGAGGTCTGTAATTTTTTATCATAGGTAAACCTCAACTGTGAGAGACGGAATCTAAAACAAAAATCCAGAAAATCACATTGTATGATTTTTAAGTAATTCATTTTCATTTTATTGCATGACATACATGTAAGTATTTGAAACATCAGAAAAGCAGAACTTAATATTTGGTAAAAACCCTTTGTTTGCAATTACAGAGATCATATGTTTCCTGTCGTTCTTGAACGGGTTTGCACACACTGAAGCAGGGATTTTGGCCCACTACTCCACACAGACCTTCATGAAACAAACACACCTCAATTCAAACTGTTGTTAGAAAATACAACTTATTAGAAATGCCACACCCTGATCTGGTTCACCTGTCCTTGTGATTGTTTAGCTTTTTATCCTGGTGTATTAATCCCTGTGTTTCCTGTATCTCTTAGCCAGTTCATCTTGTTTGCCAAGTCAACCAATGGTTTTCCCTTTTGCTCCTATTTTCACCCAGTCTCTGTTTATTTCTAGTCATCCTGGTTTCGACCCTTGCCTGTCCTGACGCCAAACTCGCCTGCCTGACCACTCTGCCTGTTCTGACTACCAGCCTGCTTATCCCCTTGTACTGTTTTGGACTCAGATCTGGTTTCTGACCCCTTGCTGGCCTGACTTCGAGACTGCCTGTTACTGTTTGGTCTGACCTGGTTTATGAACTCTCACCTAACCCCGACCTTCCTTTGCCTACTCCCTTTGTTATAATAAATATCGGAGCTCGACCATCTGCCTCCTGTGTCTGCATTTGGGTCTCGCCTTGTGCCTTTATAAGAAAATCATTTTAAAGTTAAAACATAGCCTATAGATAATTAGAATACAGCGCGTGTTTACTGTCCTGGTGCGTAATAAACCCATGTTGGAACAGTGAGTGCATTCTGACATCACGTGTGTAAAACAACTCACGCTGGAGCGACCGTTAGAGAGATTTGGAACTCAGGGGTGAAAAGGTTAATGTCTTTTTAATTTATTTTTTTTACCCCATTTCTCCCCAATTTTGTGGTTTCCACTTGGTAGTTACCGTCTTGTCTCATCGCTGCAACTCCCATACCGACTCGGGAGAGCGCCACCCCATGGGTCTCCCGGTCGGGATCGGCTGCGACAGAGCCTGGACTTCTTAATGTCTTTCTTTACATTATTTGGGATTTGTGTGTATTAAGTATTGCAGCACTGTTGGAGCTAGAAACATAAGCATTTTGCTTAGCATTTTGCTTAATTGATTTGAGGTTGTATACTCAAATTTCATCATCATTCGACTGCCACAGTACACTGCAGCCAACAGGTGAAGACCAATCATTGTTCGCACCAGCATTCCCAGTTTACACCATATTACTCATACATACTGTAATTCGAACACAGGAGGGTAATGCTATCCACAGATATGCCTATTAGTCTGTTTCTCTGAAAAGTACACTGTCACTTTAACAACTCGGATGTCTTTCTTCTCCTGTGTTGTGAGATGTCTGCTCCATCCAGGACTCTGGCCAGTGGTGTCCCTTTAAACCAGATAAGAGTGAAACCCTATTCTGATAGACTTGCATGTTTATCAGATCATTCTCCAACCCTTTTATGAAGTGCTGTGTAAAAACCCCTACTGATACAGATGATTTGAATAAATTGTATATCTCTCTGGCATTGGCATGTGTTTGATGGTGCAGGTGTGCCACAATTGGTTAAGACTTGTTATCGCCACACTCTCCTCTCTTTGTCCATCAAATAAATTGCACTATTTATACTGAATGTATATCTTCAACCAGATTCACATTTCAGCAGAGGAAACTGAAGGACAATAACATATGGTGTTGGCATCCTGAACAAATCTTGTTTTGGAAACTGACGATAGACAGTTTGTAAACATCAAATGTAGAAGATCTTGAATATCTTACCTCAATCCATAAGCCCCTGCTATGTACATTATCTTATCAAAATGTGGTCCTTATCTTGAGCAGCCCATGCTGTTGCATGTTAGATACACAGCTGTATGTGAGATAACACTCTGTCTACCATGATTGAATTCACAGTGTGACTGTCAGTCTGGACATGATATCTGTGGTATCATATGCAACAAAGAGCAATTTTTTTTTGAATGGGGGGGGCACTTAGGGCATTGGACATGGTAATCTTAGCATGTGAATCCATCAGACACCAGAGCAACATAACAACATATCGGAGTGAATATACATTCTCATATCTGTTGTAAAACTTAACCTTGATTCGACAACACTAATCCCAACAATAGCATAAACACACAGCTACACTCCAGAGGTTAATATAGAGACACCAGACGAACATGGCCCATAAACCATAATTGTTTTCAAGTACATGCGAAGGAAGGTCTAATTGCACTGGGCTTCCTCTTCCATCGGCAGATGAAAGCAAGCCAGCACTTTACCCCCAATGTGATTAATCAACAGCTGTTAGCATTAAAGGCCTGGTGAACTGTGCAGGGTTCTCAGTCACAAACACTTTAAAGTTCCACCACTTTGTTTTTACAACTTTTAATTACAGAGGAAAGCAGTATGAGTGGAGCGAGTGGATATAGTTAGCTTTCAGTTACTGTTTTCATATTGGATATTTTTATGGATCATCTTTGCTTTCAATTATAATCCATGTAGACCCCATACTACGGTCAATCCTTGAACCATGGTATGTGGTCCAAATCCTCTGGCTATGGTGTAAATGTCCATGTTTATTAGGAAAGCAAGACACAGTTATTGGTGACTAAAAGTAATCCCAAGCTCCACCTGTCAACACGTTCTCCAGCAGTTAGCCTACTGAGGTTTCACGACAGATGATACTTGGAGAGAGGGTCTTGTCCCTTCCAGCAGTTAGCCTACTGAGGTTTCACGACAGATGATACTTGGAGAGAGGGTCTTGTCCCTTCGCATAAGAGGATTTACTGAGAATCGGACAGTCAATGTCACATGGGGGGAAGTGACAAGTCACATGCAGATGCATATTCAAAAGCTCAGCAAGATCTCACTCATTCTGCCAACTCTCATGCTGTGTCTGCCTATCTCAGCCGAAGTATAAGACAGCAAGCCAGGCTTTCCTCTTAGGGTTGGCGCCACCATGCAGAGTGGAGAAAAAAGTACTCTTCTTCTTTCAATCTGACAGTTGACTCAATGTATTTTTGGATGAAAG
The DNA here is from genome assembly GCF_036934945.1 of Oncorhynchus masou masou. Lineage (NCBI taxonomy): Eukaryota > Metazoa > Chordata > Actinopteri > Salmoniformes > Salmonidae > Oncorhynchus > Oncorhynchus masou. The sequence continues at coordinate 57,139,081 of NC_088239.1, forward strand.
CTGGCTTTGACTTGAGGGTTTAGAGTTATCTAAAAATACTTAACTAATCTAAACATTTTTCCATTCAGAATGAGTTGTATTGAATACCCAGACATATATTGGGTTGCAATCTTCTTCTTTTTTGTCTGTGTCTGTGTTTTTTAAATGTTTTTTTTTTTACAAATGCTGCAAGACTGAAATAAACACTTAAGTATGTCGTCAGATCCGGAGTTTACCCAAGTTACCTTTTGATCTGAGGCTTAAAGCTTATGACATATTTCTTCCTGACCCATTGTAACCCTCTCTCTTTTTGTGTGCTAAACTTCAGATGAGCTCTTTGAAAAATACACAGGGGTTTGCAATTTAAGATCAAAAACTGACTGAAATATGTCCTATCCACGGTCTATTGGCAGGAAACATGGATGTGTGCAAATCAAATCAAATCGTATTTGTCACATACACATACATGGTTAGCAGATGTTAATGTGAGTGTAGGGAAATTGCTTGTGAGGGGTAAGAATGCACAGTATCTTAATATTAATCATTCTAATGACATGACATTTTGTATTATTATGCAAAGTAATGAAATGTGTGTACCTCTGCTTCCAAACCAATTATGTTATTGACCAAAGAGCTATTGTCAGAGAGGTAGTGAAGAGTGTGTGACTAAACTTGAGTGAAATAACTGAAGAGCAACATGGATATACAAAAAATGCTTTTAGAAATACTTAAGTGCCTTAGCTTGCTTTAATTATTCTAGACAAACTAGTAAACTGACACAATATTAAGATGGGCAAAAAGTTGGGAATAGATATCCACTTCATTTCGTTATTATCATAAATATGTTATTCATACTATTAGTATTGACTAGCCCACACACGGGAAAGCTGAGGAAAATACCATGCTGCCATATTAGAACAAAGTGTTGTGATCTGTGACTATTGAGCCTGCTTATATTTATGTGTAAATGCAATATGCATTAGGTGGATTTACGTTACATGTTTTTAAATTAGGCTGGTTATGTAAATCCAGTCATTTCCCATTCATGCCAAGAATCCCGGGCCATTATTCCTTACTCACTCCTTCATAGTGTAGAAAAAAATAATGAATTCATATGGGGAGGGTTAACCTGCTTTAAAAGCATTGCTGTACAGTAAGGCTAACTTAGGCGAGGAAAATAATACAGCCTCTACTGCTGTAAATTATAAGCGGTCATTCCAAAAACCATGCCTGTTATTGTTTTTAAACCTCCAAGTCTATTGACGGTGCGTCAATATAAGTAACATAATAAAACAATCCCCAGCTAAATCTGTCAGTTAAAGATGAGCTGAGTCTCAATCTAACGCATGGCGGCCTTTCGCATCTGCGTTGGAAGGTGTCCGAGCTACAGCGGTGTTTGTCAGACCATGAGACATCCTGAAAATCGCTCTTCTCACAACAATGGCTATAGTGTCCGAACTGTTTGGCCTACAAAACTCACACGATGATGTTCTACGTTTTGCTCTATGACCCCCACAAGTGTCACAGGACTCGTCTGAAGGTAATCGGTACCAGTTTTTAAAAAACAAAGGGAAATATGGAAGTAGTTTTGTGCCTACCCAAAAGATGGGGCTAATCCAAAAAAACACAAATATTTCCTGAGCTTTCTTAATCTCATCGATATAGGACAGACTTCAAAAACATTTATGACTGTCTTTTTTTTTGCTATTTATGAATGTGTTATTCAATGCGTTTCAAAGGGATTTTGTACTAAATGGCAAATTCAATATTTTATCAAATAATTTGTTTCGATTTTCTTTAGATACCTAAAGGGTCGTACAATTCTAAATGAATCATGGTATGACTTCTTAAAACCAATGTCAGTTTATAACACCCCCACCCCCACACACACATCTTAGACTCTATAGAGAATTATATTTTAACATAAGAAGCTACAGTAAGTGACAGTTTGTAAATGTGTCAATTATTGTAAATTCATACTAGAAATGATGGTCCATCAGCTCATCACCACATGTCATGTTTCCTCACAGTTACATAAGTACAACCATTACATCCTGCACTTTAAGTTAAGCACCTATATTTGTGGTACACAAGTCATTTTCCCTTTATATACCTTTTGTTAGTGAGTTACCCCAAAGTCTAATGTCTAACACACCTAGTATGATATAACATGGCAGCTTTAAAACAGTTGCTTGGCAACGAATTACCTTCACACAATTATGTGTACTTTTTCTCACTTTATTAACCAAATGTGCCGTTGCTCCTTAGAAACCCGCTGGAATTGAGAAAAGTAGACAATTTTGTGATATTAAAAGAAACCCAAAGGCTTGGGCGAGGAGTTTATTGCTTCTACATACATCTTATACTTTTCCATGTATGTGACTCAGGGATAATTTATAATAGCTAAATAAGGGAAATAATACATTTTTATAAAGAAGAAAATCTCTGTGATTGAATTGAATGTCTCTCTGTCTCTCGTTCTACTGAAATGACTCTGCAGGATAAGAGATGTGCCTTTTTTCCTCAGTGTTGGACAGATTTCTAGGAGCACTTTAGCACCCCTGGAGCAGATCCTGACTAAACATGCCCTTCCACAGTGGCCAGGGTGGACACCAGAGGGCAAATGGATACACTACTGCTGAGTGCAAACAGAGCCCCTGTGGCTACTGTATCCCCTCAACAACAGGGCCAGTGCTCTTAGTTTATCATAGTTGCAGTTCAAACAGACTTAGAAAAAGCTGATACCAAGTCAATTGTTACGGAAAGGGATTAATCAAAGCAGCCGGCTCTAACTATACCCTCAGAGAGAGATGGTAGTGGGCAGAGGAACAGCTGAGCATGAGTGGCATGACATGCTCCTTTGTAGCCTCTGACCTTACCACTCAACAACTCAGCCTGGAGGCACACTGCCAGACAGCTGCATTAAGACAGACCCACTTAGTATGACAATGGCCAATAGAAAAATGACAGAAATAAAAAGTGGGAACGTTATGATACATTAATCTAGATCATTATAAAGTTCTGTGTATTGTCAGTGTGTTGTATTTTAGGCTAAAAGCAAAATAAACTTATCTGTAACTTCATTGAGTGTACTCTATTGTACTTTATTATTATATATTGGTGCAATCACTGATTGCGTCGCTCTTATTGATGTAAATGTAGCTCATGACATTGTGGGCTATGACAATTCCATTTGTCATAGTTCTCCTTTTCAATGTAATTAGGTCAGCGAGATAAAATGTCACAAAGAAAATGAGAGAGAGTGAGGGAGAAATAACTGCAGATTCCAATTATCTGTTCATTTTCTCCCCCCCAAAAATGCTCAATGGTAAATTAGGATTATAAACTATGTTTGATGAAAGCTCACCTCCAGACAATAATTGTCTGGGTTGGTTTTATTTGGTGAAATTAAAACAACAGACAGCTTGGCCAACAAACACATTACAAGTGAGAAAACACTCAAAGCCGCTTATACCAAAGCAGTTTTTAAATTCAATGTGTTTTGACACCCAGTTGTCAAGGCAAACAATAGCCGCGAGATGCCAGGTCTGAAGCTACTGTACTATGATTCCTTACTATAACCGTAAAACGATTCAGTCAAGACAGGAATTTTCCAATGATTCTGCAAGATTTGTCTTCAAAGAACTTCGAAGTACTTCTATTACATTAACATCCACCAACACAAGTTGACTTCAGAGTAAATTATGGAAATATTAATCCATATATCAAGCACTAATCAATTTCTCAACTGGAAGAGTTGCATTATGGGTATAAATGAAACTAATGACCACTTTCTTCTCCTTTTTTTCTAGATGCTAATAGTGGAACATTGCAGATCATGCAGGCAGAGCTAAATCAACACTTAAACAATGTATAAACGATTGGAAATGATGGAGATGTTCAATAAACCCTTAAAATACTAAATATGAATGGAAAAGTCATTACTGTAGTCAACAGTCTTGAGACGAGATGTAATGATGCTCCTACATGAAAAGGGACTATTTAGAGGCCCTATAATGTTCGACTAAAGATGATCTCTCTGAAGAACAGTCTGAAGTTTCCATACACTTAGGTTGGATTCATTAAAACTCGTTTTTCAACAACTCCAAAAATGTCTTGTTATAAAACTATAGTTTTGCCAAGTCGGTTAGGAAATCTACTTTGTGCATGATACAAGTCATTTTTCCAAAAATTGTTTACAGACAGATTATTGCACCTATAATTCACTGTATCACAATTCCTATGCGTCAGCAGTTTACATACACTAAGTTGACTGTGCCTTTAAACAGCTTGGAAAATTCCAGAAAATTATGTCATGGCTTTAGAAGCTCCTGATAGTCTAATTGAAATAATTTGAGTCAATTGGAGGTGTACTTGTGGATGTATTTCAAGGCCTACCTTCAACCTCAGTGCCTCGTTGCTTGACATCATGGGAAAATGAAAAGAAATCAGCCAAGACCTCAGAAGAAAAATTGTAGACCACAAGTCTGGTTCATCCTTGGGAGCAATTTCCAAACGCCTGAAGGTACCACGTTCATCTGTACAAACAATAGTACTCAAGTATTAACACCATGGGACCACGCAGCCGTCATACCGCTTAGGAAGGAGACGCTTTCTGTCTGTTAGAGATTAACGTACTTTGGTGCGAAAAGTGCAAATCAATCCCAGAACAACAGCAAAGGACCTTGTGAAGATGCTGGAGGAAACATGTACAAAAGTATCTATATCCACAGCAAAACGAGTCCTATATCGACATAACCTGAAAGCAAGGAGGAAGCCACTGCTCCAAAACCATCATAACAAAGCCAGACTACGGTTTGCAACTGCACATGGGGACAAAGATCGTACTTTTTGGAGAAATGTCCTCAACTGATGAAACAAAAATATAACTGTTTGGCCATAATGACTATTATTGTGTTTGGAGGAAAAAGGGGGAGGCTTGCAAGCCGAAGAACACCATCCCAACCATGAAGAACGTGGGTGGCAGCATCATGTTGTGGGGGTGCTTTGCTGCAGGAGGGACTGGTGCACTTCACAAAATAGATGGCATCATGAGGAGGTCAAGACATCAGTCAGGAAGTTAAAGCTTGGTCGCAAATGGGTTTCACAAATGGACAATGACCCCAAGCATACTTCCAAAGTTGTGGCAAAATGACTTAAGGACAACAAAGTCATGATATTGGAGTGGCCATCACAAAGCCCTGACCTTAATCCTATAGAAAATGTTTGGGCAGAACGGAAAAAGTTTGTGCGAGCAAGGAGGCCTACAAACCTGACTCAGTTACACCAGCTCTGTCAGGAGTAATGGGCCAAAATTCACACAACTTATTGTGGGAAGCTTGTGGAAGGCTACCCGAAATGTTTGACCCAAGTTAAACAATTTAAAGGCAATGCTACCAAATACTTATTGAGTGTATGTAAACTTCTAACCCACTGGGAATGTGATGAAAGAAATAAAAGCTGAAATAAATAATTCCCTCTACTATTATTCCGACATTTCACATTCTTAAAATAAAGTGGTGATCCTAACTGACCTAAGACAGGGAATTTTTACTAGGATTAAATGTCAGGAATGGTGAAAAACTGAGTTTAAATGTATTTGGCTAAGGTGTATGTAAACTTCCGACTTCAACTGTATATAAGTATTAAATTAAAGACTATATACTTTATTTGCTGACAGCTAATCCACTAATTAATGGTGACATAAGATATATTTGTCTGACAAGCGAACATCTGACAAACGAGTTGTTCATCTAAAAAAGTAATTCAGTCCAGGATTAAACAACAAAAACATCAATAAACGAACAGGCAAATATGTTTACAAGATGCTTGCAGATTCCAATCACACACATGGAATAAAGACCCTTCATAAACTAGGAATGTGATTCCAAATGACATCATTACTGATAGGCTCATTTATCAGAGTGTCTCCTTTAGATTAGATTGGAGAAACATTTGGTTGTTTGTGAATGCAGTCTTCTCCATGTGACATTCGACATGGCCCATGGCTGTCTCTAGGGAGGATGATGCAGGCCAGGGTAATGGCTGCCAGGGAAGGTAGGACCTTGAGAAATAACAATCCCCTATAGATCCAGTACTGCCTGGTTCAAAACAGAAGCCAGAGATAAACATGGAATAAATATGGATGGTCAGTGCCCTTCTATGAAAATAAATGCTAACAGATTTGTGTGATGCGACCACGAGGCAACGTCCTATATGACATGCACCTTGCCACAATAATAATGGTTTTTGGTAATGTTAGACCCAACCAATACCTTTTGTAAAGTTGGCAAAAAGAAAGAGAATTGAAGGACAAGCAGTGAAGAATATAGCTTGAGAAGTCTATTTGCCCTCATAACAGGTGTCAAAAGCAATCCAGCAGCTTTGCAGTTCTTGACACAAATAGGTGTGCCTGGCACCTACTACCATACCCCGATCAAAGACACTTAAATATTTTGTCGTGCCCATTCACCCTCTGAATTGCACACACACACAATCCAGGTCTCCATTGTCTCACAGCTTAAAAATCCTTCTTTCACCTGTCTCCTCCTTTTCATCTACACTGATTGAAGTGGATTTAACATGTGACATCAATAATGGATCATAGTCTGTCAAACCTTATTGCTTTGTACACTCAGTGTATATTCATAGAGCTCAACAAAACAAACAGTATGTATGATAAATATGTATTTTATGACATATTTCTTTGGATTTTCAAACAGAGGCGACAACTAACAGTGTAGACCGACATTATTTGGAGAGCTGTCAAATAGTTTGTCAGACAGTCTGTAAATTACACAAATAAAGCAAGAAGACAGAAAAACAGCTTTCAACACACGTCCCAATAAACTCCAAGCTGCATTTCCAGTCTGTAAAGACAGTAGTTCTGTAACGGTACAGAGATTTCACAACTGCAGGCATCTCTCACATATTCATTAATTAGCCCCACTGTGTCAACCTATCAGAATAACAAATAGAGTACACACACACACACACACTCTCCTATACATACATAAACCTACACGCACACACACGCGCACACACACTGCCCTCAGGGCCCAGACAGCTAATCAAATGCAGAGGCTCCCACTGCATTACCTCTTAATAACTGACAGCAATTTACACACGCAAGGGCAATAAACACAGACTATATACATGTAGGACACAATTCATCCCCTTACATGGCAGGGAATGATAAGGAAACGAATGTTGGTTATTGGAGAGGAGTTGGTTCTGAAGCTGCCCTTTACACAATTAGATAATGAGACACCTGATCAAGGATGACAGTGAGGGGAGAACGTCATTGGAGGACAACATATGCCAACAGTGCACATCCTCTCTGACTTCGTTGGGTAAGAAGAATTGCACTCACCCCAAAATCATTCACAGTGTAATCATAATAATAGCATATACAATCAAGGGCTCCAATGAGGAGTGTATCGGTTTCCCGACACCTCAGAGTTATATAAAGGAAGGGTGATCCAACATTCCCTAGAGCTCTGACCTATGTAGAGGGCGGCGGTGTGTGTGTGTCACTTGGGTGCCCTTACAAAAACAAACGCAAGAACAAATCACGTGAAAAAAAAAGTTTATTCCCCAGATATTTATCATTGCCACTTCCAGCTACATCTGGTTTCCCATCCAGAGACTGACCACGGACCGACCAGGACCGACCTTTCTTAGCTACAGAGGCAAACTAGCAGTGGAATGCAGGGTGCTATGTTGCTGGAACGAATCTGTGTCTAATCAAGGTGGGTGGAATCAGGCGCAGAGAGCAGATAGCGATATAAAGTTTTATTCTCCGGTGAACAAAATAAACAACGGTCAACCCAAATACACACAGGGTGAAATTATCCAACACAGGATAAAGACTAACCGGAGAATAGGAAACACAAAACACCGACAGACAAAAGGAATGACAAAATAAACAATCCCGCACAAAACAAGGGCGGGACAACCTACATTAAATACAGACACTAATTAACTAAATAACACACAGGTGAAACCAATTAGACAAAACCAACAGATACACGAGAAAGGGATCGGTAGTGGCTAATAGGACGGTGACGACGACCGCCGAGCACCGCCTGAACGGGCAGGAGAGTCAATTTCGGGGGAAGTCGTGACAATCTGACAGAACTTGCAACTGGGAAAAAAAATCAGCTAAAGCAAAGGCCAGGTTAACAAAGATAGGGAAAGTTGTAGGAGATAGACAGGCGTTTTAGTTAATAGTTTTATCTTTTTTTGCATTAATTTATAATCCATCTATCCTCACATTTCAATTTCCTTGCAATATTTTGTTTTCCTATCAATACATTTTAGTTCATGTTTTGCTTTCAATATAATTATTTTTGTTTGCAATAATACAACATTTGTTTTTGAATTCAGAAGATTTGCTTGATATTAATGATACAAATGTGACACTAGAGGATAGCACCATATAAGAACCCTATTACTCTGTGTGTTTAACATGCTGTGACCTTTATACAATGTCGCCATTTGAAAGTGACCCATTAACCTGCCTGTCCCAAAAATAATTCTGTCAACTGTTCTGCCAATATCCTGCAAAATCCTTCCCTTATCCTTTTTAGAAGTGGTCACCCTAATTCCACCTGTAGTAACATTACTGCAGCAACATGTTAACACAATCTTTTCACATGTGAGGAGAATAACATTATTCTTATTTTTTTGTATGTGTGTGTATATGTGTGTGTGTGTATATGTGTATGTATCTGTATTTGTATCTGTATGTGTGTGTGTATGTGTGCGTGTGCGTGTGCGTGTGCGTGTGCGTGTGCGTGTGTGTGTGTGTGTGTGTGTGTGTGTGTGTGTGTGTGTGTGTGTGCGTGCATGCACATGTCTGTATGTGAGAGAAAGAGAGACCAGCATGAGAGGTGCACATTGTCTTGTGAGCTGTGAAATTCAAGGAGTGCTTTTCCTCTCATCTCCCCTGCCCTCCTAGAATATCGAGCACGCCTTGATTAGCCGTTTGTACAAATGGATAGTTGAGAGGATAGATGACAAAATGAACGGATATGTGAACGAAAAATAAGCAAGGAATGGCTGGGCAGTCATTTGTTATTGTAAAGCCAGGAATCCCTCTGCCCAAGAGCAAACAGCAGTGTGCAGAGGAGGTTTGCTTAACATTAGCCTTGAAGTCAGGCTATCGTTTTTGGTTGAGTGCACTGCACCATGGATTTCTCAATCCCCAACCAACTCACCCTGGACAGAGTAGGGTCTCTCTCCACCCATCTCTCACTATCTCACTCTCTGTCTCTATCTCCTGCTCTGTCTCTCTCTACCTCTCTTTTCCTCCCCCTCTCTCACACACACATACCATACACACGCCACACACACTCCCACATGCACTCACCACACAGAACTCAGGAGGCATGGTATAGATTTAATACAGTGGACTAGGTTGGGTGGTATTACAGTAATGTCTGCTGGATTAGGCTGAGTACAGTTTGTTGACCTGATTTATATATTTTAATATAAACATTTCTGCCACTGGAGCTCAGCCTACACATCTCCATAGACTTGAGAATTTATGAAACAGGACCACTCAGAGTATAATTTTTTATAACACATGCAAACATCAGTGGAAATTGCTTTTGTCTCCTATGTACCGGGATGCCTTAGCAAAGCCCTCTCGCTCTGTCTTTCAAGCAATAGTCTCCAGTCTATAATCCAGTCATGGGTCATTCAGTACAATGATATTTGTATATTTGTATTACAGAAAAAAAGGCAATTCTACAGTGTTCATGATTTATACGTTATGTATTTTTTCACTACTATACCACATTTGATATAATACATTTTTTCTTCTGCTGTCACGACTTCCACCGAAGGTGGCTCCTCTCCCTGTCGTCACCGGTCTACTAGCTGCCACCCATCCTTTTCCCTTTTCTTTTGGTTATGTCTGTTTTGTGTTTCACCTGGTTTCATTTTGGTTAGTTAGGGGGTATTTAATTCGACATTTCCTTTGGGGTTTTGTGCGGGATTGTTTTCGTTTGAACTGTCAGTGAGTTTGAGTTTCGTTTTATTAGCTCATGTTTGACAGGTGGTTTTTCACTGGACTGTCTGAGTGGGGTTTTCATGGCTATTATTGTAGTCCGGTGTCCTGTTGTTTGTTGAGCTAGTTAAATAAAACGCCCTTTCTTTGGAACTTGTTTCTCCTGCCCCTGACTCAACACCCACATCGCCTTCGGGAGATCTGACATCTGCCCCCTTGTAACAGAAGAAGAAGGCATCAGACAAGAAAGTCACAGAATCTAGGGATTTCAATTAATATGTGACTATTACAGTTTCTCATCAGAGATTAAAGAAATAACACCCATATGGTTTTCGGGGATAATCTATTTCCGGCCAAATCTCTCTCTCCCACTCCTCCCTCAACACACCCTAATTCCTAATAGGAGGTGGTGTTCCCGCTGTGTCATGGCATCAAAGCCCTGCTTTAAATCTCAGCTCCAGTAAGGAGATAGCTAACATCCTGCTGGGCGCTGTATCTCTCATAATCATTCCTATCTTTATTTATGCACTCATTTGGTGCTGATACATTGATCCCAGCTGTTGCTCGCGAATGCTGTTTTGTCCAATAAAAATCCCCCGGCTTAATAAAGTATAGGAAAAAAAACTATTGATCTAGTCCTAGCAGATGGCATAACCGGCGGGTCCCGTCTGCTCTGCACTGAGCTTTATTTATCTTTTCCATGTGGAAACACGTTCCCTATGGGTGTTTGACACACAGGGTCACAGCACATCCCTGGGTTGTAATGTAATGTAATGGGGATGTTCATCAATAAACTGATTCAAAGGAATACTTTTTTTTAAAGCCATGCGCTCGTACCCAGAGCCAGTTAAGTTGAGTGCACTGCACAAACAAAATATCTCGTGGTTAGATGGGTGCAGTGGCCGATTTAGGTATAGGTTTTAGGACATGGGCAGCCGCCCAGGGCAGCACCTAGCTGGGAGCACAACAGTTCCTGGAACGGGGACATTTGTGCGATCACTCATTTGCACGTCACGCCAATGATATCATGTCACCGTGTGGGACTGTGGGTCAATTAACTTTGTTGGAGTGGACGCCCTGATTCTAGTTTGTGAGCCAGGCAGGCTACTGCCTGGGAAGGTCTCCCACTCAGAAGTACGAGATGGGGAGGGGGGCGGGTCTAGGTTGACCTCAGGTCTCCCCACCGGAAGCCCGAGGTAGGGGGAGCGGGGGAATTTATCAAATAGCGCACCTTTAAATTTATACTAATGCAATTTGTAAAATCAGACACATTACGAAATGATACCAAATAAACCACAATTCATTAAGAATAATATCAAACCAGTCTGCACACCACCAAGGTGAACTGGTTTAGTCTTGACTCTTGGTTGACGGTGTTGGGGGATGGGTAATGTATTGATACTCGAGTGCCAAATCAACACAAATTTGTTGCTATTTGTCTTTGTTACTTCTTTTCGATATTTCTGAGTCTTATTGTTGTATATATGTGTATATTTATATCGTTTTAAATGTTAGGATTGTTTATTTGTGTTGAATCAAACATCTGAATAAAAATGATAGTGCAGAATGCTACTGGATGGATGTTGCGTAGCAAAGGCTGTTTGACTGAATAAACTGAATGTGGATAATGCCAGCCTAGGGTCAGCATGAAGAAAACAGGGGATTGGGTTACATTTCAAGTTTTAAACTAATGCTATAGATAAGCCACAACTTATTTTGCTTCAGTAGTTGAACCTCAAAGTATTTTGCAGAAGTGTAATCTCTCTCACCACTTGGGCGTGAAAATATGACCATAAATCTTACACCAAAAGTATGACTAAAATGATATGATCAACGGTTTAAAAGTGAACAACAATACACAAACAATGTAGATATAGCCACGCTGGAGCCAAGTGCAGTAATTTAAATGTCCACAGCTCCTGTAATACTTCCAAAGTAAGATATCATCTCTGCTATGCTTACCTGAGAGACAATGTTTACCTCTCCCTGAGATTGTTGCAAATGATGAATGTTGCAAACTATGTTGAGCCTTCTAGAAGGGATGGGATAGATTACTATCCAGCCCGAATCACTAGGGACCCTATTTCATTCACACAGTCCCAGTGTTTGAGAGGCACTTTAGTTTATTAGAAAAGTTGGTTACCTGGGGAAGTCATAATCAAAGCTGAATCAGCAATTAAGCAATACTGAGCCGAAATGAGATTTGATTTGGCTAACAGTCTGATACGTTTGAACCAGCTGCGGAATGCGCCAGTCATCAAATGCATGCTGATTTGAATATTAGAGGATCTGGCAGCGCTAACCTAATAGATATAGACACAGGTAAAGACAAAATAATGCCAAATAAACACAACAACTGCAGAATAAACACACACAGTTGTAAGGTAAGGTGCTCAGAATGTCAAAAATGTCTACAATGTTGGTGAATAAATTATGAGGTGGAACTTCCTGTTGTCTTCCTTGAAAGGTACATTCTTAGGGGAAAAAAGGGTTCCTAAAGGGTTCTCCTGCTGTCCCCACAGGATAACCCTTTTTGGTTCCAGGTAGAACTCTTTTGGGTTCCATGTAGAACTATCTGTGTAGAAGGTTCTACATGGAACTCAAAAGGGTTCTACCTGAAACCAAAAAAGGTTCTCCTATGGGGACAGCCGAAGAACCATTTTAGGTTGTTTTTTTCTAAGAGTGTGTAGACTTTAGGGGTTTGTTAGCCGCCAGTGTGGCACCCCATTTCTGACATTAACTGTACGAGACAACAAATTTAAGGTCATAGAAGGCCTGTAAAATAAACAGTTTGAAGAAATGTTTGGTCCACTGCTGCCAGGATTATAGGCCTGAGGTAAACAAATAGGCAAATCCAGCTGGGAAAAGCGCCTGGCAAGCTTTGAGAACCCCCTAATAAGCCTGTGTGCCGGTGTGATAAACAGGTACAAGCGATTTACAGACCCACTCAGAGCACTGCTGCAGACTGCATCTGACATAGACCAGCATGGCAGAACAGGGGGACTACTGCCATGGAGCCAAGACCTCACTTTGGGAGCCAAGGATGGAGAGAGGTTTGAATAACATGGGAACTTCCCTAATCTCCCATTCCGAACTGGGCCCTAGGGAACACGGGCACAGTTCCTATTTTAGCAGGGGAGGACAGGTGGGGGGAGAGGGCACGTGACCTCTGCCATTTCCACTGTCATCACCCTGCCCTTGCTTAGAGTAAACAGAAGGAAACTCACTAACTCCAGAGATGGTTTATTTATAGGGTGGTGGACAATCAAACAAAATATCTTTGGGCTGAGAAAAAAGGGGACTCTTTTCACTTTTTATGGTGAAATGTGTGAGACAAGGAGACGATGTGTTGTCTTCTGGGGTGTTCATCTTTAAAGAAATGATAATGCAGGAAATGGCTTGAAAACCACAAACCCCAAAACCTACTATTCATAATAATACCTGTAAACTATTTTAGGGAAGAACAATTAGTTTGCTGTGGTTAAAATATGTTATTTGTTAAGGTCACCTTTGGCTACGTTGTCTCTTGTTATTTGGGTTTGTTTCAGGAAACTCCCTTGCTCTCCAATCATAATCTCCCAGTAGATAGATGTCCAACTCATATTCCGGCCGACAGTTTTATGTGCTCCAATTTACCTAATATAACTAGTACTCCTCTGGTTGATGTGCAAAGTGGGTTAGTGTACCCGTCGGAATTCTCAAAAAGGGAAGAAACAAGATCTAGGCCTGATATTATGGCCATACTATTAGATGCTCTGAAAAGTGACACGTCCTGTGTACTAATCCACATTAGGGTATGTTACACTATTGATAATGAGCGTTAAGGTATGGGTGAGATGATGTTCAGTCGTTTTTTCAAAGACAAGTGTTCAGATGGTTGAATCAATTTGTCTATATATATACACATTAATATTTTTTGAGGAGAGACGACAACACTCACCCTTGTTTGGAAGGACAAAAGACATGAAGGGCAGTACGTAACTGAAATATCACACGATGTAACAGTGCCCTGAGAGTCGGGAAGCAAGTACAGGGAGTGAGTATTTTAATAAATAAACAAAACAATAAACACAAACAACCTACCGACAGTCAATAACACCTGAGGAATGGACCAAGGGAAGTGACAGACATAGGGAAGATAATCAAGGAGGTGATGGAGTCCAGGTGAGTGTCATGAGGCGCTGGTGCGCTTGACGATGGTGACAGGTGTGCGGGATAATCAGCAGCCTGATTACCTAGAGGCCGGAGAGGGAGTATACGTGACACACAAGTATTCAGACCCTTTACTCAGTACTTTCTTGAAGCACCTTTGGCAGCGATTGCAGCCTCAAGTATTCTTGGGTATGACGCTACAAGCTTGGCACACCTGTATTTGAGGAGTTTCTCCCTATCATATCTGCAGATCTTCTCAATCTCTGTCAGGTTGGATGGGGAGCGTTGCTGCACATCTATTTTCAGGTCTCTCCAGAGACGTTCAATCGGGTTCAAGTACGGGTTCTGACTAGGCCACTCACGGACATTCAGAGATTTGGCTGTGTGCTTAGGGTCCTTGTCCTGATGAAAGGTGAACCTTCGCCCCCAGTCTGAGGTCCTGGGTGTTCTGAAGCAGGTTTTCATCAATGATCTCTCTGTACTTTCCTCCGTTCAACTTTGCTTCAATCCTGACTAGTCTCCTAGTCCCTGCCGCTGAAAAACATGATGCTGCCACCACCATTCTTCACCGTAGGGATAGTGCCAGGTTTCATCCAGACGTGACACTTGACATTCAGGCCAAAGAGTTCGATCTTAGTATCATCAGAGCAGAGAATCTTGTTTCTCATGGTCTGAGAGTCCTTTAGGTGTCTTTTGGCAAACTCCAAGCGGGCTGTCTTGTGCCTTTTACTGAGGAGTGGCTTTTGTCTGGCCACTATACCATAAAGGCTTGATTGGTGGAGTGCTGCAGAGATGGGTTTCCTTCTGGAAGGTTCTCCCATGTCCACAGAGGATCTCTAGAGCTCTGTCAGAGTGACCATTGAGACCTTGGTCACCTCCCTGACCAAGGCCCTTTTCCCCTGAGAAGTTTTGCCCAGCCGGTCAGCTCTAGGAAGAGTCGTGGTGGTTCCAAACTTTTTCCATTTAAGAATGATGGAGGCCACTGTGTTCTTGGGGACCTTCAATGCAGCACAAATGTTTTGGTAGCTTTCCCCGATCTGTGCCTCGACACAATCCTGTGTCGGACCTCTATGGACAATTCCTTCGACCTCATGGCTTGGGTTTTGCTCTGACATGCACTGTCAACTGTGGGACATTATATAGACAGGTGTGTATCTTTCCAAATCATGTCCAATCAATTGAATTTACCACAGGTGTACTCCAATCAAGTTGGATTAGGATTAGCAATGGAAACAGGATACACCTGAGCTCAATTTTTTATTTAATCAATTTTTGAATAAGGCTGTAATGTTACAAAATGTTGAAAGATCAAGGAGGAATCATGGTAAAACTTACTCAAACTCTTTACTTTTCACTGTAAAGCATTTTAAAATATAAGGAGCAACATGCAGCATAATGCAAATGGGATTTGTGGCCTTCCATTCCAAATGGGGTAATCTAAAACTGATGAACGCGTATCACAAAATGACTCCCCTCTTTTCATATACGGCACCTCTTTATCATGTTGTAAACTGTATTATGTTTTGATTCATTTCAAATTGCTTGTCTTGCTTCAATAGACTGTGAAATGCACTTTCATGTTTGTAGTTTTTCAATTTCTATCATTGTAAGCAAGAGGAAAAGAGCAAGAGGGGAAAATGATCAAACTGACAACCATCGTATAATTAAGAGTGTGAAGTATGAATACAGGCATTACCATCACCAGCTAAAATCCATCACACACATTCTTAATTACAATGTTTACACAGATGTCCGCAAAATGTTTCGGGCAGTCGTCACTTCAGGATTCTGATATATGACAGCACCATATCATCATTGGATATCTAGATAATGAAAACAAAGAATAATGTTGTTGTTTAAATTTACTGCGTTCCCGGAAGACAGAACATTGTGTGGAGAGCGTTGATGCATGGCGAGTTTTTTTCTTTCCGAATGATCAATCCATATTAGTACAGGTGTTGTCATAACCTTAAGCATGTCAGCATGATGTGTTGAGCCTTAGGTCATCATAAGGGCTATAGTACATACTATCATTTTCAATAACAGACAGTAGGGCTTGAATTTGAGTTTTGGTGCATCCTGCTTCCATTGGTCATCCTTGAGATGTTTCTACAACTTGATTGGAGTCCACCTGTGGTAAATTCAATTGGAAATGATTTGGTAAGGCACACACATAAGTTTCCAAAGTTTACAGTGCATGTCAGAGTAAAAACCAAGCCTTGAGGTCAAGTGAATTGTCCATAGAGCTCAGAGACAGGATGGTGTTGAGGCAGAGATCTGGGGAAGGGTATCAACAAAGGTCCCGAAGAACACAGTGGCCTCAATCATTTTTAAATGGACGAAGTTTGGAAACACCAAGACCCTTCATAGAGCTGGCCGCCCGGCCAAACTGAGGGAGAGAAGGGCCTTGGTCAGGTATATGACCAAGAACCTGATGCTCACTCTGAAAGAGCTCCAGAGTTCCTCTGTGGAGATGGGAGAACCTTCCAGAAAGACAAACATCTCTGCAGCACTCCACCAATTAGGCCTATATGGTAGAGTGTGCAGATGGAAGCCACTCCTCAGTAAAAGGCACATGACAGCCTGCTTGGAGTTTGCCAAAAGGCACCTAAAGTGCTCTCAGACCATTAGAAACAAGATTCTCTGGTCTAATGAAACCACGATTGAACTCTTTGGCCTGAATTCCAAGCGTTATATCTGGAGGAAACCTGGCACCATCGCTACGGTGAAGCATGGTTGTGGCAGCATCAATCTGTGGGGATGTTTTTCTGCGGTAGAGACTGAGAGACTAGTCAGGATCGAGGGAAAGGTGAATAGAGCAAAGTACAGAGAGCTGCTCCAGAGCGCTCAGGACCTCCGACTGGGGCGAAGGTTCACCTTCTAACAGGACAACAACCCTAAGCACACAGCCAAGACAATGCAGGAGCGGCTTCAGGACAAGTCTCTGAATGTTCTTGAGCGGCCTTTAACCCGATCTAACATCTCTGGAGAGACCTGAAAGTAGCTGTGCAGCGACACTCCCCATCCAGCCTTACTGAGCTTGAGAAGATCTGCAACAAAGAATGAGAGAAACTCCCCAAATACAGGTGTGCCAAGTTTATAGTGTCATACTCAACAAGACTGTTATCGCTGCCAGAATGTTCTTCAACAAAGTACTGAGTAAAGGGTCTGAAAACTTATGTCAATGTGATATTTCAGTTGTTTATTTTTAATACATTTGTTTTTGCTTTGTCATTATGAGGTATTGTGTGTAGATTAATGAGGGAGAAAAAGATCAGTAATCCATTTTGAAAAAGGCTGTAACGTATCAATATGTGGAAATAGCCGAAGGGTCTGAATACTTTCCGAATGCACTGCATGTCAGATCTTAGCAGAAAACACACTCTTGGAAATAGAGCTTCACTACTTCTGCCTTTGACTCCAAGCGTGAACAATGCTCAAGATCTCGAGAGCATCTGAATGACTCCCAGGGTCGTGGAAAGGAATGTGGCCACAGCCCTGCTCTATGCTCGCTTTTATTAGATGAGGGTTATTTTGTCCTTCCAGTGAAATGTCAGTTTCATCATCAGTTATGTTAACCTCCAACCCCACTGAGCCCCTCTGCTAGCCCTCAGTTGTTCTCAGCCACCAATGGCTCTTGGGTAGACAACCAGCAAGCCAGGCCAGCCACCCAGCCTGCCTTCATTCCTGGTCTTATCTCTGGGCTTAAGTGCTCTCTGTCCCTCCCCACTCTTCCTGCATTGGCCTCTTCACACACATAAGGGACACATAGGGAAATAATCACCAATGCTTGTCGTCAAGAGGGGGATGACTGTGCGAAGACAGGGCTTTTGGTAAAAATATGGGACTTTTTCTGATTGTGTAACTGTTGCCTAAGTGCTCACAATATTACCGCATGACTACTCAGCAAAAGATACTTCGGTCAGTTTGCAAGAGTGGTGTCTACCTCACACAGAACTAAGCTAAATCTGTGGTGTCCTCCCAGAAAAGAATGTACAGTGATAATGTTGACCTCAGCAGCCGTCGTACCATATTTATGACATATGAATATGGTTACCATCTCAAAGAGAACAACTGTCACAGGTGTGTGAATACCGATGACACATTTCACCTCAGGACATACTGTACAGGTTAATACTAACTCCACACAGGTAAGTAGACAGGGGGATAGATATTGCATTCTGGTATTTTATCTGGTCTTATACAGCCACTAGAACCACAGTACGTACATTGTGTATTCTTCATTTGCTATACAATCATTTCCGTTTGTTGTCTAAAGCCAAACTTGCACTGACTGAACAATGAAATCAATGTCTATGGATGAAGTGAAAGTAGGTAATGGTTAAGGTTTGGGATAGGTTTTAAGAATGATTGCCTAGCACTGGGATTGAACCTGTGATCTTCAGAGCCATAGCTCATGGTTTAAGGCCTTCCTCCATCCCCATCCGCATACACAACACCCTATCAAGTCACACGCCTATTAGATGGCATGCCCCCAGTGTACGGTATTGATGCACATGCACAAGCCATCTCCAGACTTCCTGGGGACCTGAACAAACGTCTAATACTTAAACGTCTAAGTCCTAAACGTCTAATAGTAATGTGGATCTGCTGTGACCTGGCTGGACTTTGAGTGAAGAGCACAGATTACTCTTGACAGAGGACACTTTTCAGAAGGTCGCCTTAATTGTCAGATTTTGATTAATCGTAATTTGGAATTATTGGTGGGCAAAATGGAAGTGATTATTAGCGGCAAATCTATCCCCATCCAAGTGAACAGGTTAGCAAATGAGATTTGACACACTGAACTACAGTTTTCTCCATTTTTCCCCCATTTAAATCGCTTCATAAATGATGGATGTAGCCAGACAGTTCTGTGAATATTTTTCAGAGAATTTCTGTTCATATAAATTCCATTCTGTCTTATCTCAATGCATACGGTATCTCGCTCTCTCTCTCTCTCTCTCTCTCAGACACACTAAAAGAGGACAAACGAGCTGTCAGGCCTGCTGGCCATGTGACCTCTAAGGTAAGGAAAAGGGAGATAATGATCTTAAGCATAGCCAAACACACACACACACACACACACACACACACACACACACACACACACACACACACACACACACACACACACACACACACACACACACACACACACACACACACACACACACACACACACACACACACACACCTACAGAAAGTGTCCCTACTTCACAGTGAAGGATTGAGTGGGACTTGCATGGTCAATAGACTAGGGTAAATGGATAATGCGATCATACCATGCCATGCTTTGGCTTCCTCTCAACTGAGATGATGAATTGTATTGTGTGTGTAAAATGAATGTAGCCGTGATAGATTAAAATTGGGGTGCAGTATGGTCCATCCTAAACATGCCCTCACTCCCGTAAATTAAATGGATTTTGGTTGATTAATTGATCAACTTTCAATTAAGGGAAATTATTGAGGAGCAGAAGCCTAAATGAATACAGCAGAAACCTAAGCTGAGGGACCATATTATTTATTTAATGGGCATACATTCTACAACTGCACTAGTTACTTGACCTTGTAACCTTGACTGCCACAGAGTATGATCTAGAGAAGACATACAGTATTCGCACACAAGTACTATGATTGTGTTTTATGTAGGACCATGTGTAGACTTCTATGTAGTTGAGCGTTTCTTATATCAGAGCCTTTTGTCATTGAACATAATACTCTTGTTTCAAGCCATAGGCTCCTTGGGTCAAAACGTTTCCTAGTGGGACTGAGGTTTATCAAATGTTATACTGTATTTTATTGTTTTCTTTCAACCAGTGCTTTGTCCATTATTACATTGGATGCTACAGAAGATGTGCTTGACTGAGCATTGATTAACCTCTGCATTGGAAGGGAGATTCATGAGGCTTAATGCCTTTCAATGCATTTCCATCAAGCCTTATCATCTCGGCACATCGAGTAATTTAAATGAAAACAAAGATGGAGGCTTTTCATCATTAGGAAATAAATATGTATGACGGCACTAAGTTGAAGAGCGCTACAAAGTATGTTCAATAAAATAAAACTTGATATGACTGCATCCGCAGTTTGTTTTCCCTGGGCATTGGAAAGTATTTTATATACTATTTTGAGGAAAAGGAACTTCTTTTTTTAATTAAATGTTTGAAGTAGATATCTGGACGTCAGTTGATTGTACATGTTTTCTACACATGCAATGTATTAGCGGGACTATAAACGCGTAATAAACACCAGCATGTATAATAACTTTCACAGTCTGATATTATTTTAAAGGGAGAACATTTATTTCATTTTTGCATAGAATTGTTGAAATAAATCAGTCATTCTATCAATTTTAAACGGCCAATCAAAGCAAAGAGCCAAACAGGTGCACTAGTGACACTAATCCAACAAGTATGGATTGTACACTGGAATTGATTTCAGAAACATTTACAGCAGAGGCTTGGCGTAGCGCATGCTGAAGTAAATAGATGTCAAAATGAGCGTATTCTCTTTGAGCCAAAGCTATAACCAAATTTGATATACAAACATTCCTTTTTTACTTCAGTAAATTTGATTAAAAACTGACCATTGCTCTGTCATAGAAACATCTCATAGAATATGTTTTTCAGTTTTAATGAACAGACAAAAAAGTAAATTGTCAAAAAAGCTATTTTGTTCAATGTTCTCATTCAGTAATAATACATTGTCTGTGTGTCCTAATTCCTGCCTGCACCCATCAGTGAGGCAGAACATTTTGGGATAATGTAGCTGGACACTGGTTAATGACAGTGGAGAGCCCTGTGGGCTTGATGATAGCAGCTGAGAACAATACCTAATTGTTACGCCACAGACAGGAGGATCTATTTCAGGATTCTTCCTTTTATAGTGTGCCATAGGACCTGATTTATCGGCCCCATCTCCCCTCCCAGGCGAAGTACATATAAAAGCTTTAGGAGAGCCTTTGACCATTTGTGCTTAGGAATAGCCTCCTCCCTCCCTTCACACTCTCGCTCACCTTGAAACCCCCCCACATTCAGCACCATGGCCCCCAAAAAGGTGGAAGTTAGGAAAACTGAGCCCAAAAAGGCAGAGCCCACCAAGGTGGAAGCACCTGCTGCCAAGCCCATGCCGACCCGCGAACCCGTGGTCGAGGCCCCAAGGAGCCTGACTTTGACCCCAATAGCATCCCCCTCAAATAAAGCGCTGACCCGATCGAGGAGTTCAAGGAGGCCTTCACCTTGTTCAACCGCACGCCCACGGGGGAGATGAAGATCACATTTGCCCAGTGTGGCAATGTGTTGTGGGCAACACCGACGTCTTGAAAGTGTTTGGCAAGCCTCGGCAGGAGGACATGAGCAGCAAGCTGTTGGACTTTGAGAACTTCCTGCCCATACTGCAGCACATTTCCCACTCCAAGGACCAGGGTAACTTTGAGGACTTTGTCGAGGGCCTGCGGGTCTTTGACAAGCAGGGCAAAGGCACTATCATGGGCACTGAGCTGTGTCACGTGCTGGCCACCCTGGAGGAGAGGATGACAGAAGATGAGGTGGACAGGCTTCTGGCAGCCCAAGAGGATGCCAACGGATGCATCAACTATTCTTCCTTTGTCAAGCACATCTTGACTGGGTGAGCTGGATTATTTACTAGAAGGACTTTAATGATTCTTTATTATTTCCTCTCTTCTGGAGCCCATACCTGTCTCATAAATAACACTTTAGAGGTGAGCATGCATTCAGTGTATTGTCCATTTGTTGTCTAAAGCAGCTGGCAACAGTCAAGTAACTAATGTTGACTTACGATTGAATATTGTATTTCCCTTGAATAAAAAATGAAAAGTTATATATAGAGAAATGCTAATAAGATACTGAAGGCATGGAAATGATAAATGCCATAAATAAACAACAAATATAAACGTCAAAGATCATTTAATCATTTTCTTTCTCAAACACTTGTACTTGATACAGAATTGTATGTTTTTACTGATGAGATATTAATGATAACTTTCTACTACAGTCTAGAGACAGACACTGATTTTGTATTTCAGAGCTAAGAAGAAGACAGGAATCATCAAATGACTCATCCAGGTCTAATACCTGAACTTTATTGTATAATGAGATGGAGGAACATAATGCTCAGCCATGGAGGAATCAAGGGGATTTGGCAACATTTGACAAATTTGACAATGGAACAGATTCTACATTTACCTGCAGAGTCAGATTGGATACACAGCACGAAAATCTCTACATGATGATTCGTCAGTAGGAATGAAAGAGGTGTTTCAGTGTAATCTATGTCTGGGTGGGCTAAAGAGACCCAACCCCCCTCCCCTCCCCCCTGCAGTGACAGAGCTGTCTGGCTGAGTGCTGGTTTCAGTTGGGGGGCAGCTGCAGTGAAACTATAAAAACACCCACATACAGTATGAACAGGTATGTAGACACACACATATGCATGCACGTACGCAAACGCATCCACACACCCAAGCCACCACCCTTCCCCACCCCACTGTGACCCATCAGACAGATGCCCTGAGGCCTGCCTCTCTGCCTATTTGATCCTGTGCTGAGCAGACAGTGGGCTTACCAGGCTGTAAACACACATTTTACATTCACCAATACAAAAACTACATGGGGTGCATGATCCTGCCCTGGGTGGCTTAGCAGGTGGCCAAGGTAAATCTGATTTCTTGGAAAATAAAAATAAAAATTTAAAGGTCTTGGCAGATTTCTCAAACATGTCTTAGCTAAAAAGAAGTGGAACAGTATTACTGCTGTTTTTTTTCTTCAGAAATAGAAGTCTATTCAGATTTTAAATCTGAATGTTGAACAAAATTATAAAGTGTCGGGCCTCCCGGGTGGCGCAGTGGTCTAGGACACTGCATCGCAGTGCTTGGTGTGCCACCAGAGACTCTGGGTTTGTGCCCAGGCTCTGTTGCAGCCGGCCGCGTCTGTGGGCGGCGCACAATTGGCCTAGCGTCATCCGGGTTAAGGAGGTTTTGGCCGGTAGGGATACTCTTGTCTCATCGCGCACCAGCGACTCCTGTGGCGCAGTACGAGCAAACCAGGTTGCCAGGAGCACGGTGTTTCCTCCGACACATTGGTGCGGCTTGCTTCCGGCTTGGATGCGCGTTGTGTTAAGAAGCAGTGCGGCTTGGTTGGGTTGTGTTTCGGAGGATGCATGGCTTTCGACCTTCGTCTCTCCATGGCCTGTACGGGAGTTGTAGCGATGAGACAAGATAGTAATAACTAACAATTGGATACCACGAAATTGGGGGTAACATTTAAAAAATGTAAAATAAAATACAAGTATAAAGTGTCAAGGAGTAGTTTCAGTGAGGTTATAGAGGTTAAAGAATGGGAAGGTATGTATTTTAGAAACCATTATATTTGTGAATAATTTTAGCCATGAATGATTTAGATTACAATTATGAAATACATTATAGACAATATATTGTGAACGGTTTATCTAATCACTGTCACGCCCTGACCTTGGAGAGCCTTTTTTATTCTCTATTTGGTTAGGTCAGGGTGTGACTTGGGTGGGCAAATCGATGTTTCTATTTCTTTGTTGGCCTAGTATGGTTCCCAATCAGAGGTAGCTGTTTATTGTTTTCTCTGATTAGGGATCATACTTAGGCAGCACCTTTTTCCCTTTTTTCCCTTGTTTGTGTCAAGTTGCTTTCTGCATGTAGCTTTACGTTCGTTTTTGTATTTTGTTGTTTTTGGGTGTCTTTTAAATAAAGATAAAATGTACGCCTACCACGCTGCACCTTGGTCCAATACATCTCTAAACGATCGTGACAATCACTTTAGAATGCCAAGACTAAGCACTCAAGGTTTCAAATAATTCACATTTCTTTAGGGCAATTGAAGGTCTAAATCACATACTAAGTATTCAATAGTGAACATGTTATCTAACCAAAGTTTGCAAATGACCAGATAAAAGATATTAGTTCCAAAAGAGCTCAAAACTTTGTAGATTTCTAAAGCTTTAGTGATATTGACAGGGATAAATCAGCACCATTATTTACCTGCTCCCTTGCCTTGAGAAAGTGTAGAGTTTTTGTTTCCATGGAAACTATGAAAAGGAATGTTCTATCTGACTCCTTTGGTATTTGAGAGAAAGCCGTCTGGCTGACGGAAATCAGTCTTTCTACGCCAGCTTTATCTCCCTCCATATCAAAGAATCCATTTACAATTGAGTAAACTCTGTATTTAATGGCAACAGAAGGTGCATATGTTATTGCATGTCATTATGAAGTTTGATGAAAGCCCTCATGAAAGCCATAATTTCCGTACAACTATTCTCTGACAACAGATTGTAGACCTACTCCTTCATAATGTGTTATTCAAAGCAATACTCTCTCTCTCTCTCTCTCTCTCTATATATATATATATATATATATATATATATATATATATATATATATATATATATATATATATATATATATACCGTTCAAATGTTTGGGGTCACTTCGAAAATGTCCATTAAAATAACATTGAATTGATCAGAAATACAGTGTAGACATTGTTAATGTTGTAAATGACTATTATAGCTGGAAACGGTAGATTTTTAACTAATTCAAGTTTATAATTTTAAAAATCTAATTGATCATTAGAAAATCCTTTAGCAATTATGTTAGCACAGCTGCACACAGTTGTTCTAATTAAAGAAGCAATACAACTGCCCTTCTTTAGTCTAGTTGAGTATCTGGAGCATCAGCATTTGTGGGTTCGATATCAGGCTCAAAATGGCTCGAAAAACAAATAACTTTCTTCTGAAACTCATCAGTCTATTCTTGATCTGAGAAATGAAGGCTAATCCATGCAACAAATTGCCAACATGTTTTTGAACATGCCTGAGCCAAAGCACATTTGGTGGCAGCAAGCCTTGTAGACAAGGCTAAAGAGGACACCAAGGTTAACACTATAGCCAGAGTCTTCAGAACAGCCTTAGAAGGAAGCTAAACATCACAGTCACATATCCACTCAACGCATTGAGCAAGAAGTTGACTCTAAAGAGTTAAATGGACAAGGAGAAAGTCATTTAGGGAGGTTTTGAGGACTAAGGTAGGACATTTTGTTTCCTTTACCTTCACAGCACAGAACATGTTTGTAATCTGAATATGTGCTTCATATTGTCACATATGCATTACATTACATTACATTTAAGTCATTTAGCAGACGCTCTTATCCAGAGCGACTTACAAATTGGTGAATTCACCTTCTGACATCAGTGGAACAGCCACTTTACAATAGTGCATCTAAATCATTTAAGGGGGGGTGAGAAGGATTGCTTTATCCTATCCTAGGTATTCCTTGAAGAGGTGGGGTTTCAGGTGTCTCCGGAAGGTGGTGATTGACTCCGCTGTCCTGGCGTCGTGAGGGAGTTTGTTCCACCATTGGGGGGCCAGAGCAGCGAACAGTTTTGACTGGGCTGAGCGGGAACTGTACTTCCTCAGTGGTAGGGAGGCGAGCAGGCCAGAGGTGGATGAACGCAGTGCCCTTGTTTGGGTGTAGGGCCTGATCAGAGCCTGGAGGTACTGCGGTGCCGTTCCCTCACAGCTCCGTAGGCAAGCACCATGGTCTTGTAGCGGATGCGAGCTTCAACTGGAAGCCAGTGGAGAGAGCGGAGGAGCGGGGTGACGTGAGAGAACTTGGGAAGGTTGAACACCAGACGGGCTGCGGCGTTCTGGATGAGTTGTAGGGGTTTAATGGCACAGGCAGGGAGCCCAGCCAACAGCGAGTTGCAGTAATCCAGACGGGAGATGACAAGTGCCTGGATTAGGACCTGCGCCGCTTCCTGTGTGAGGCAGGGTCGTACTCTGCGGATGTTGTAGAGCATGAACCTACAGGAACGGGCCACCGCCTTGATGTTAGTTGATATATATGCAAGAGGCCTATATATTATCATATGTGTGTTCTGCTGTAGCCTACATTGATTTATTTTAAAGTTTGATTGAAGTTATATTCCGATTTTGTGATATTTGTAATACTGCTATATTGAAGTGTCACGCCCTGACCAGAGAGAGCTTTTTATTCTCTATGTTGATTAGGTCGGGGTGTGACTAGGGTGGGTCATCTAGGTAATTATATTTCTATGTTGGCCTGATATGGTTCCCAATCAGAGGCAGCTGTTTATCGTTGTCTCTGATTGGCGATCATATTTAGGCAGCCATTGCTTTGTGGGATCTTGTCTTGGTATAGTTGCCTGCGAGCACTACTTTTGAGCTTCATGTTTCGTTTTACGCTTTATTGTTTTCGTCTTTGAGTTTCTCTTCCTAATAAAGAGGATGGAAACATACCACGCTGCATCTTGGTCCACTCATTATTATGATCGTGACATGTTGTCATAAATTATTTTCAATTTGGATCTTGTAAGCCCCACAGCTGAGTGTGTGTGCATATGGCGCGTGTTCTGCAGTGTTGTCTAAAAATAATGCTGTACATTGTCGTCTAGAAAATTAGGTTATAAGAAATTCTGACTTTTGTAAGCCCCACAGCTATACTCAAGTATGTTTAAAATGCTTTGAATTAATCAAAACCTTGGAGAGTGCTGTCCTTTTCAACACCATAGATAGTAGGCTACTTGGCTGCTGCGTTGTGTTTGACACTTTTTTCTCAATGCCTTGTTTCCTCATCAATCTATATACAATAACCCATAATGACAAAGCAAAAGGAAGGAAGGTGACCAAGAACCCCATGGTCACTCTGAAAGAGCTCCAGAGTTCCTCTGTGAAGATGGGAGAACCTTTCAGAAGGACATCCATCTCCGCAGCACTCCACAAATCAGGCCTTTATGGTAGTGGTCAGATGGAAGCCACTCCTCAGTAAAAGGAACATGACAGCCCAATTGTAATTTGCCAAAATGCACCTAAAGGACTCTCAGACCATGAGAAAGAAGATTCTCTGGTCTGATGAAACCAAGATTGAACTCCTTGCCCTGAATGCCAAGCGTCACATCTGGAGGAAACCTGGCACCATCCCTACGGTGAAGCATGGTGGTGGCAACATAATGCTGTGGGGATGTTTTTCAGCAGCAGGGACTGGGAAACTAGTCAGGATCGAGAGAAAGATGAACGGAGCAAAGTACAGTGAAATCCTTGATGAAAACCTGCTCCAGAGTGGTCAGGACTTCCGACCGAGACAAAGGTTCACATTCCAACAGGACAATGACCCTAAGCACACAGCCAAGACAATGCAGGAGTGGCTTTGGGACAAGTCTCTGAATGTCATTGAGTGGCCCAGCCAGAGCCCGGACTTGAACCCAAACAAACATCTCCAGAGAGACCTGAAAATAGCTGTGCAGCGATGTTCCCCATCCAACCTAACAGAGCTTGAGAAGATCTGCAGAGAAGAATGGGAGAAATTCCCCAAATACAGGTGTCCCAAATTTATAGCATCATACCCAAGAAGACTCAAGGCTGTAATCACTGCCAAAATAGCTTCAACAAAGTACTGAGTAAACATCCTTGAATACTTCCGTTTAAAACCTGTTTTTGCTTTGTCATCATGGGGTTTTGTGTGTAGATTGATGCAAAAACATAACGTAACTAAATGTGGAAAAACTCAAGGGGTCTGAAATCTTTCTGAATGCACTGTATATTCACACACACACACACTATTTCTAAAAAAGTATGTGAACACCCCTTCAAATTTGTGGATTCAGCTATGAATGCCACCTTTCCGACAAGTCAGTTCAACACATTTCTGCCCTGCTTGAGCTGCCCCAGTCAACTGTAAGTGTTGTTATTGTGAAGTGGAAATGTCTAGGAGCAACAAGGACTCAACCGCAAAGTGGTAGGCCACACAAGCTAACAGAACGGGACAGTCGAGTGCTGAATTGCATTAGTTGCATCACTCACTACCGAGTTCTTAACTGTCTCTGGAAGCAACATCAGCACAAGAACTGTTTGCAGTGGAAACGCGTTCTCTGGAGTGATAAATTACGCTTCACCATCTTGCAGTCCGACAGACAAATCTGGATTTGGTGGATTGCAAGAGAACACTACCTGCCCGAATGCATAGATAGTGCCAACTGTACATTTTGGTGAAGGAGTAACAAAGGTCTGGGTATGTTTTTCATGCATAACAGAGAGATCTCTTTTATGCTGGGATCTGCGGGATGCTGGCTTCACTGAAATCAAAGTTTATTGATCTAATTCCTGCCCCTGGGCTGTGTGGATGGGCAGAAATGGTCTGGAAGCAGCATTCTGTCACAGTTCTATCCCCTCGCCCTGATCATCATAACCCCCAGCAGAAAAGCTGCACTGATGAGATATGCATGGTGTTTGGTGATGTGAATGTGGGCTCCCTTTCCTGGGAATTTGGTGTCAACATGTACTGTTGTGCTGCATGTGGTGCAGCTTACTCTGACATCATTAAAATCTGAAACTCTGGAGGAGCGCACACAGTGTGACTCTGATTTAACAAGCTTGGGTAGCAATGTGCAATCGGAGATCTGCTTTTCTACTGGTGAGTTGTGCAGTGTGATGCAAGTTTTATCTTGTAATTATACAATACTAATTTAAGACACACTCTTTGTAACGGTTAGACTTTATTTATCAGACATATATATTTCAGTGCCAGTATTACTCTGATGCTAAGCTGTACAGAGCAGCAGAGTGGTCACATTGACAATCTTGTGCAGCAGAGAGTACCTTACAGTAGCAGTGCGTGGGTAAAATCACTGGGGAATCCAAGCCAAGCCAATAAAATAGCCATATTACAATCTATGTTGTGATATTTGCGTTGTTTGCTCTATAACCCATTCGTTCATGCACCACCGTGATATACAATAAGGCTGTGAGAACAAAAAGACAACAGTCACTCAGTGGTGGAATAAATTCAACTACACATACATTTGTTTCATTACAAAACCGAAGAGCAACATCTTTCCGGTGAAGTCCACAAAGCAAATATTGCATGTAACAAACAGTTATATGACCTGCAAAGTCAAGCAAGTTCATGTTTTCAACAGTTCACTAAACAGCTACTGTTTTGGAACCACAGAGTTACCGCAAGTCAGCACAAAGACAACGGAGCACTGCCTTCGCTATTCCACCACCATTTCATCATCAAATCAACAAGGCTGTATACGCTTAGTTTAATACACTGAAAACAAACTTAAAGATACCAAAAACAATTTAGTCTAATCAATGTTGCTAAATATCCTGTGGCTGTCCATGGTACTGATTTCTCTGTGTGTGTGTGTGTGTGTGTGCTTGCTTGCATGCGCCCACAAGTAAAAACAAAATTGGGGACCAATGCCAAACAGTCTATGGCTCTGTTTGCATTTAGTTTTAGTTTTCAGAGGCAAAGCGTTTTAGTTAGGTAGCCTAACTTCCTCGCATGAGCAACCATGAGCCAGCTAAGTTAGCTAGCTTGTTATCGTGAACCTACTAGGCTACATCTAGGCTACATATTGAAATTCAATTGTCTTAGGCCAGTAGCACAATATATGAATGTATGGTTAGATCAGAATCACTGTCATTATCAGTGGCCTGTACAAAACCACAAGTCCAAATCCTCATCTCCATCCATGGCTTAGGAAAGGGCCGATGTAGCAAGCTCGCTTCTGCAGGACAGCACACAAGCAGACCAGAAACAGACACTTTTTCGGAGAATGATGACGTTTGCTGCTCCAGGACAACCTCCGCTCAACGCTGATTGGCTAATTATTTTATCTATTTTTTTAGCACGAGAGGCCAAATGCTTGCTGGCATCAATCAATTAAATGCTACGGGGGCAACATGTCATACCCTTTTGTTCCAGACAGCATTAGATACATGGACTACGCATACTGAGACATAGGGGCGCTGTTTTCCACAATCAGATGATTCCACTTGAGAATTGACAGAAAATTAAGAAAAGCATGGATCCAAATGCATCTCTTTGACACAGAGTGAGGTCTAAAGTTGACAAATTGTCTCTGAAGGGAATGTAAATTTGATGAGGACCATAAATTGCATTTGAGCTAACAATAAGCTATGACATAAGCTTTAATAAGAGATGAAGGCAGAAATATCATAGAATACTTTCCCTCAAATGTCCTCGACACAAAACATCCTTCTGCTTTCATATGGGCATACATCATTACTGAATGGCTTCACATCAACATTTCACATTTCCAGCCAATGTATGATGAGAAAGCAATCAGTTGGCATGCTGTAAATAATTAACACCTTTCTTAATCTCCAACCTACACAGGTCGGCATGACGTGAAATTCTGTCTGGATTCAGGAAGTCGAGATAATGCCAAATTAGGTTTCAAATGCCAATTACTGGCTTAGTGGTAACATATACTTATCTTGGGCTCAAAGACCCCCATAGATAATGGTAGCATGTAATTTACTGAGATGCTTAATTAGCCCGAGGCATGCAAAGGTTGACAGACTCATGAGCCACAGCATGCCATTGGCTGAGAATAACATCTGTGTCATGTGCAATCTTGATTGCACTGGTGGGTCTCTATTTATGCTTGTTGTTGGAGTATATATTACTCACGGTAAAGGAAGAGTGCTATTTTGTCTCTGATCCACATTTTGGCTTGTTTTGGTTTTATAATTGTGACTATGATGTAAAATTGCTCACAGGAAGTATATGATGTATAATTGCTCACAGTAAGTCTAATTTTATTCTTATCTCTTACTTTTTTTGGTATTTTCTTAAAACTGCATTGTTGGTTAAGGGTTTGTAAGTAAACTTTTCACTGAAAAGTCTGCACCAGTTGTATTCGGAGCATGTGACAAATATTTGATTAACTATTTAGCGGTCTTATGGCTTGGAGGTAGAAATCTGTTCAGGGTCCTGTTGATTTCAGACTTGGTACATCGGTTCTGCTTGCTGTGCGGTAGCAGAGACAACCGTCAACGACTTGGGTGGCTAGAGTCTTTGACAATTTTTAGGGCCTTCCTCTAACACCAACTGGTATAGAGGTCCTGGATGGCAGGAAGGTAGACCCCAGTGATGTGCTGGACCGAACACAATACCCTCTATAGCGCCTTGCGGTCGCAAGCCGAGGAGCCCTACTAGGTGGTGATGCACCCCCACCGGGGTTTAGGGCCTGGTCTAGAGTAAGCAGAATGTCTAGAGTTGCCTACGCGTTGAAGTAAAAATATTCTTCCAAATTGAGATTAGTGGTTGCTGTTCTGATGTCCAGAAGCTGTTTTTGGTCATAGGAAATGATGGCAGAGACATTATGTACAAAAAAGTTAAGACCACCATAAAAAAAACTAAAATAGCCGAATTGGTCATGAGCCTGTAAAACGGTCGTTATCAACAGCATCATAAATGTTTTATTGCAATTAGAAAAGTGGCAATAACATGTCTCTCCAGATCAAAGACAAGTTTATCAGGACTCGAACCTGGTAAATGTTGTCAAATACACAATGGTGGAGTTGTTAAGGAAAGGGAAAGGGGGATACGTAGTCAGTTGTCCAAATGAATGTATTCAACTGAATTGTGTCTTCCACATTTAACCCAACCCCTCTGAATCGGAGAGGTGTGGGGGGCTGTCTTAATCGACATCCACATCTTCTGCGCCCAGGGAACAGTGTGTTAACTGCCTTGCTCAGGGGCAGAAAAAACGATTTTTAACTTGTCAGCTCAGGGATTCAATTCAGCACCCTTCCGGTTACTGACCCAACACTCTAACCAATCTATGAAAATATGTCAGAAATTCACAAGATCAAATAGTTTTCTATAGCGGAGCCTAGAGCCTGTGGTTTCTGAGGAAATTTAATAACAATATGATATCATTACACAATTGCTCTAGATGGCTAAAAATCTCATTTTGCAAATTTGGCTATAATATTACAGTACTACTTGTACTACTATACCCTGCAGTGGCCATTTAAAGATAACAATGTCCATTGAAAAAGGAGAACACAATGAAATGTTCAATAACAATATATTGTATTTATTTAAGGGAAGAGTGAATTGTACTCTGCAGAAATTATACAGTATTATCACCATTCGATTGTGTGCTAGGTAAAAGTGATAATCCACAAACTAATAACCCCTGCCAGAATGTTGTAAAGGGTATGAATGCCGTTCTTTATAACTTATTTGTCACTAGGCATTGAGAACTTTTTGCTTGAAGGTTATTTTCTCTTTTTTCATTTTTAAAACATAATTAAGAGAGGAGGGGATAGAGATGGAGGATAAATACAACAGAGAAGTGTATATCTCCATCAGGTGGATTGAATGGCTAATGCCAAGGATAAGGTCTGCATTTATAGACTGTAAATGCTAACCCATGTATGGAAGCACTGACAAATGACCAGGCCAATTCCAAATGACTGGCAGTTGGCATACTGTACCCAATACATGCCAACGGTCAAGATGAAAAGACGTGACGCAACCCAGCCACTCCTTAAATTATGTTTTGTATTTTCCACATTGTGAAAAACTTCTCTCAATTTCAAGGAGAACATGCCATGTTTTGTATCATTATGTAGGGAACACTATGCCCTGAACAATGACCCACCATTCCTCAAAATATTAATTTCCCTAGGTCACACTTTATGTTGTGTTATGTCTCTCTTGTCGTGATGTGTGTTTTGTCCCATATGTTTATTTTATGTTGAATTTTTTTATCTCAGCCCCGGTCCCAACAGGAGGCCTTTTGGTAGCTCGTCATTGTAAATAAGATTTTATTCTTATGTGACTCAGTTAAATAAATGTTAAATAAATTAAAAAAAAAATAAATGTAAGGGACTCTTCTCCCTGGGGCGGCAGGGTAGCCTAGTGGTTAGAGCATTGGACTAGTAACTGAAAGGTTGCAAGTTCAAACCCCCGAGCTGACAAGGTACAAATCTGTCATTCTGCCCCTGAACAGGCAGTTAACCTACTGTTCCTAGGCTGAATTTGCTGACTTGCCTAGTTAAATGGGCCGTCATTGAAAATAAGAATTTGTTCTTAACTAACTTGCCTAGTAAAATAAAGGTAAAATTAAATGTCACATCGCAGAACATTTCAGTCAACGAGAAAAGGAGCCTCAGCACCTAGCCCCACCCTCACTGTCAATTCGAACTGAACTATAAAAGCTTTGCACAAATAATAGCCAAGGCCGACCAAAATCCTTCTGCTGCTCAGACATCAGCATAGTTGGTAACTGGAAAGCTTGTCCTTGTAACGCTTTTCCTCCTTTTCTGACGAAGGATCGGACCAATGTGTAGCGTGGTAAGTGTTCATGTTATATTTATTAAACTGAACACAAAAATAACAAAGGAGAAAACACGACAAAAACAAAAGTCCTATTAGGTGACAAAACACAAAACAGGAAACAACTACCCACAACCATAGTGGGAAAACAGGCTGCCAGTATGGTTCTCAATCAGAGACAATGATAAACAGCTGCCTCTGATTAGGAACCATACCAGGCCAAACACAGAAATACAAAAACATAGAACAACACATAGAATGACCACCCCATCTCACGCCCTGACCAAACTAAAATAGCAACATAAAAAAGGTAAGGTCAGGATGTGACAAACCTATACTTGAGTTAAAAGAAACCATCCTCTCCTATTCCCTCTCCCGTCCCCTTGCTAACTACTTTATCATTGCTTGTCATTTTGTTATAATCTGTCACTGATGAATTTATCCTGTACTGTAGTATATTGTTGTTTATATAATAAATCTTCTCCATAATATAAAATAATATCACTGTCTAAGATTTTGAATCTGACTTGTCATTAAAATAACTTCAGATTATAGATCAGGGTAGTTTTCATTGTTTTATTTTACTGTGGAGCCCCTTGTCCCACTTAACATGGCTCAGATACCTCTTTTGTCCCACCCCACACACATGCAGTGACCTCACCCAGCATAACTAGTGTGTCCAGAGATGCAACCTCTCTTATTGTCACTCAATGCCTAGGGTTATCTCCACTGTACACACACCCTACCATACCCGTCTGTACATTATGCCCTGAATTTATCATACCATGCTCATAAATCTGCTCCTTTTATTCTCTGTCCCCAACGCACTAGACGACCAGTTTTGATAGCCTTTAGCTGTACCCTCATCCTGATTCTCATCTGTTCCTCGGGTGATGTAGAGGTTAACCCAGGCCCTGTGTGTCCCCAGGCGCTCTCATGTGTTGACTTCTGTAACCGTAAAAGTCTTGGTTTCATACATGTTAACATCAGAAGCCTCCTCCCTAAGTTTGTTTTGCTCACTGCTTTAGCACACTCTGCCAACCCTGATGTATTTGCCATGTCGGAATCCTGGTTTAGGAAGGCTACCAAAAATTCTGAGATTTCCATCCCCAACTACAACATTTTCCATCAAGATAGAACTGCCAAAAGGGGAGGAGTTGCAATCTACTGCAGAGATACCCTGCAAAGTTCTGTCAAACTATCCAGGTCTATGCCAAAACAGTTGGACCTTCTAATTCTAAAAATGTATCTCTCCAGAAATAAGTCTCTCACTGACTTATAGACCCCCCTTAGCTCCCAGCTGTGCCCTATACACCATATGTGAATTGATTGCCCCCCATCATTCTTTAGAGTTCGTTCTGTTTGGTGACATAAAGTGGGATATGCTTAACACCCCGGCCGTCCTACAATCTAAGCTTGATGCCCTCAATCTCACACATATTATCAAGAAATCCATCAGGTACAACCCTAAATCCATAAACATGCGAGCCCTCATAGATATTATCCTGACCAACTTGCCCTCCAAATACGCATCTGCTGTTATCAATAAGTATCTCAGTGATCACTGCCTCATTGCCTCCATCCGTTATGGGTGACCACCCCTCATCACTGTCAAACGCTCCCTAAAACACTTCTGCGAGCAGGCCTTTCTAATCGACCTGGCCCGGGTATCCTTGGATGGATATTGACCTCATCCCGTCATTAGAGGATGCCTGATTGTTCATTAAAAGTAATTTCCTCACCATCTCAAAAAAGCATGCCCGTTTCAAAAAAATGTACAACTAAGAACAGATATAGCCCTTGGTTCACTCTAGACCTGACTGCCCTCGACCAGCACAAAAACATCCTATGGCAGACTGCACTAGCTTCGAATAGTCCCCGCGATATGCAACTTTTCAGGGAAGTCAGGAACCAATTCACACAGTCAGTTAGGAAAGTGCAGGCTAGCTTTTTCAAACAGAAATTTGCATCCTGTAGCTCTAACTCCAAAACGTTTTGGGACACTCCATGGAGAGTAAGAGCACCTCTTCCCAGCTGCCCATGGCACTGAGGCTAGGAAACACTATCACCACCGATAAATCGACGATAATCAAGAATTTCAATAAGCATTTCTCTACTGCTGGCAATGCTTTCCTCCTGGCTACCCCAACCCCGGCCAACAGCTCCGCACCCACCGCAGCTACTTGCCCAATTCTCCCCAGCTTCCCCTTCATCCAAATCCAGATAGCAGATGTTCTGAAAGAGTTGCAAAACCTGGACCCGTACAAATCAACTGGGCTAGACAATCTGGACCTTGTCTTTCTAAAATTATCCAACGCCATTTTTGAAACCCCTATTACCAGTCTGTTCAACCTCTCTTTCATATCGTACGAGATTCCTAAAGATTGGAAACCTACCGTGGTCATTGCCCTCTTCAAAGGGGGTGACACTCTAGACCCAAACTGTTACAGACCTTTTCCATCCTGCCTTGCCTTTCTAAAGTCTTTGAAACTTAACAAACAGATCACTGACCATTTCGAATCCCACTGAACCTTCTCTGCTGTGCAATCCGGTTTCCGAGCTGGTCACGGGTGCACCTCAACCACGCTCAAGGTACTAAACAATATCATAACCACCATCGATAAAAGAATGTACTGTGCAGCCATCTTCATCGACCTGGCCAAGGCTTTCGACTCTGTCAATCACCGTATTCTTATCGGAAGACTCAACAGCCTTGGTTTCTCAAATTACTTCCTCACCTGGTTCACCAACTACTTCTCAGATAGAGTTCAGTGTGTCAAATCGGAGGGCCTCTTGTCCGAACCTCTGGCAGTCTCTATGGGGGTACGACAGGGTTCAATACTCAGGCTGACTCTTTTCTCTGTATATATCAACGATGTCTCTCTTGCTGCCGGTGATTCCCTGATCCACCTCTATGCAGACAAACCCATTCTGTATACATCTGGCCCTTCTTTGGACACTGTGTTAACAAACCTCCAAATGAGCTTCAATACCATACAACACTCCTTCCGTGGCCTCCAACTTCTCTTAAACGCCAGAAAAACTAAATGCATGCTCTTCAACTGATCGCTGCCCGCACCTGCCCACCAGACTAGCATCACTACTCTGGACGGTTCTGACTTAGAATATGTGGACAATTACAAATACCTAGGTGTCTGGCTAGACTGTAAACTCTCCTTCCAGACTCATATTAAGCATCTCCAATCCAAAATTAAATCTAGAATCGGCATCTTACTTCGCAACAAAGCCTCCTTCACTCACACTGCCAAACATACACTTGAAAATTGACTATCCTACCGATCCTCGACTTCGGCGATATCATTTACAAAATAGCCTCCAACACTCTACTCAGCAAACTGGATGTGGTCTATCACAGTGCCATCGGTTTTGTCACCAAAGCCACGTACACCACCCACCATTGCGACCTGTATGCTCTTGTTAGCTGGCCCTCGCAACACATTCATCGCCAGACCCACTTTAGGAGCATAGGTCGGGATTCAAACAAACAGGAGCAACCAGTTCCTAGCAAACATTCTCAAATACTAACTCCTTCTAAGGTTATATTTGGGATGAATATGTGAATGAAAGATCTCTCTAATAAAACTGGTTCTGATCTTCAGAGATGACATGAAAGAGTGAGCACTGATATGATTAAAACGTTCAATTACACTTTTATTTCTCAATACAATTGCCACTCAGTTATGTCATAAAGTTATATAAGTGGATTTAATTAGTTCAATTACATTTAATGTTCCACTAATAGATCTAACCAGAGCTAGGGAGAGATATGAGTCACATGCAACCCAAAAATGACTCTCGTTTCCCTCGGGACTACACCACCTGTAACACAGGAAGGTGAGGAAACCCCAGAGTACCATGGAAACCACAAGGGAGTGAACTAGAGAGTACATATAAAGTAGGCCAGCACTGGGTCAAACTTTCAGTTTATAACAATAATGAAGATGATTGTGGTGACAATAATCCTTTCTACAGAAAGTGAATAATATGTCACAGGTAATCTACTGTAAATGCCGCTGTAGAGATATACATAATTAATGAATCATGACAGAGCGATAATTTGACTTGGACTAATCTTATTCTGATGGAATTTTTCAAAGCTGTATCCCCATTTCCCTAAAAGTTGGTGAATCTTGATCCTTCTATACTTCCTCTATCCTCACTTGGGTAGACATTCTGTGGTCCTGTATGTCTCAGTTGATAGAACATGGTTCTTCCAAAAACAGGATTGTGGATTAGATTCCTGGGGCACCCATATGTAAAATGTATGCACGCATGACTGTAAGTTTCTTTGGATAAAAGTGTCTGGTAAATGGCATTTATTATATATCATTCTGAATCATTGCATGAATCAATGACCATAAAATGCTAGATAAACGTAGGTTTGACTCTCAATTCAGGTTACTGCTCCCTGCACTGTCAGCCATTTCATACGCACAGACTGATGACCTTGTGGAGATCTCTTTTATTTGACTGTTTTGAACACGCAGTCAGTCAACTAGTACAATCTCGCACAACAATCTCACTGCTTTATTTCACCCTCCCAGTATGCTACTGTGACTTGCTAGCTGCTGCACAATGCATCACCATGGGAAAACTACGTTCCCTTCAGGACACCTACCACACCCGATGTCACAGGAAGGCCAAAAACCACCCGAGCCACTGCTTGTTCACCCCTCTATCATCCAGAAGGCGAGGTCAGTACTGGGACCGAGAGACTGAAGCTGTTTATAGCTGGGACCGAGAGACTGAAAAACTGTTTATATCTCAAGGCAATCAGACTGTTAAACAGCCATCACAAACACAGAGAGGCTGTTGCCTACATACAGTCTTGAAATCATTGGCCACGTTAATAAATGGATCACTAATCACTTTAATAATGCCACTTTAGTAATGTTTACATATATTGCATTACTCATCTCATATGTACAGTATATAACTGTATTTTGTACAATCTATTGCATTTAGCCTATGCCGCTCTGTCATTGCTCATCCATATACAGTATATGTATTCTTATTCCATTCCTTTACTTAGATTTGTGTGTATTAGGTAGTTGTTGTGGAATTGTTAGATTACTTGTTAGATATTTCTGCACTGTCGGAACTAGAAGCACAAGCATTTCGCTACACTTACAATAACATCTGCTAACCATGTGTATGTGACCAATAACATTAGATTTGATTTGATGAGTGAAAAAATCCAGATATTATGACCATTTATAATTCCTGACATAGAAAACTTTAGTTCTAGTTCAAATAAATTACCATATTTAAGCATGAATAATTACTAAATGTCCCTACATTATTTAGACAAAATCATTGAACATAGTCTAGCTCCATGAAACCAAAAAACTGTACTTATCAGAACTAAGGATAAGACTCAGATGCAGACAGTTCGAATCACAGATGTTTATTTACAAAACAGGGGCAAGCAAAAGACAGGTCAAGGGCAGGCAGAGGTCGGTAATCCAGAGCAGACTCCGTAAGGTACAGAACGGCAAGCAGGCTCAGGGTCAGGGCAGGCAGAGGTCAGTAATCCGTGGCAATGTCAAAAGGTACAGAACAGCAGGCAGGCTCAGGGTTAGGGCAGGCAGGATGCTCAAAACTGAAAGAACTAGATAACAGGGACTGGAGCGAACAGACGTATGGAAAAACACGCTGGAAGATTTGACGAGACATGACACACTGGCAACAGACAAACAGAAAACACAGATATAAATGAACAGGAGATAATCGGGAAAAAGTGTGACACATGAGGGGGGTGGAGACAAGCACAAGACAGGTGAAACAGATCAGGGTGTGACAGTATTGGTCTTACAAAAAATAGTTTGGCTCTCACTTCCTTATTTCCTGACAAATATGTATGCTCAGACCCAGGATGGCAAGACATGAGCTGTGTTAAAATACCCATACTAACATACTGTATACTACATACTTAATGAGCATGTACTATATACTATTAGTTCATTTTAGCATACTGTAAACGAACGGTATCCTTTCAGTTGAGCATACTGTACTAGCACTATGCCTGTCTACCGGAAGTTGATGCTGTTGCGGACGTGAGTAAAACATTTAAATGTGTTAACCCTCGCAAGGCTGCAGGCCCAGACGGCATCCCCAGCCGCGCCCTCAGAGCATGTGCAGTCCAGCTGGCTGGTGTGTTTACGGACATATTCAATCAATCTTTATCCCAGTCTGCTGTTCCCACATGCTTCAAGAGGGCCACCATTGTTTCTGTTCCCAAGAAAGCTGAGGTAACTGAGCTAAACGACTACCACCCCGTAGCACTCACTTCCATCATCATGAAGTGCTTTGAGAGACTAGTCAAGGACCATATCAACTCCACCCAACCTGACACCCTAGACCCACTCCAATTTGCTTACCGCCCAAATAGGTCCACAGACAATGCAATCTCAACCACACTGCACACTGCCCTAACCCATCTGGACAAGAGGAATACCTTTGTGAGAATGCTGTTCATCGACTACAGCTCAGCATTTAACACCATAGTACCCTCCAAACTTGTCATCACCCTGGGTCTCGACCCCGCCCTGTGCAACTGGGCTGCCCCCTGGTGGTGAGGGTAGGTAACAACATCTCCACCCCGCTGATCCTCAACACTGGGGCCCCACAAGGGTGCGTTCTGAGCCCTCTCCTGTACTCCCTGTTCACCCACGACTGCGTAGCCATGCACGCCTCCAACTCAATCATCAAGTTTGCGGATGACACTACAGTGGTAGGCTTGATTACCAACAACGACGAGACGGCCTACAAGGAGGAGGTGAGGGCCCTCAGAGTGTGGTGTCAGGAAAATAACCTCACACTCAATGTCAACAAAACAAAGGAGATGATTGTGGACTTCAGGAAACAGCAGAGGGATCCCCCCCCCCCCCTATCCACATTGATGGGACAGTAGTGGAGAGGGTAGTAAGTTTTAAGTTCCTTGGCGTACACATCACAGACAAACTGAATTGGTCCACCCACACAGACAGCATCGTGAAGAAGGCGCAGCAGCGCCTCTTCAACCTCTAGAGGCTGAAGAAATTTGGCTTGTCACCAAAAGCACTCACAAACTTCTACAGATGCACAATGGAGAGCATCCTGTCGGGCTGTATCACCGCCTGGTACGGAAACTGCTCCGCCCACAACCGTAAGGCTCTCCAGAGGGTAGTGAGGTCTGCACAACCCATCACAGGGGGCAAATTACCAGCCCTCCAGGA
This sequence comes from Oncorhynchus masou masou, assembly GCF_036934945.1. Lineage (NCBI taxonomy): Eukaryota > Metazoa > Chordata > Actinopteri > Salmoniformes > Salmonidae > Oncorhynchus > Oncorhynchus masou. Next base: position 57,179,634 of record NC_088239.1, read on the forward strand.
CACTTACACCACCCGATGTCACAGGAAGGCCATAAAGATCATCAAGGACAACAACCACCCGAGCCACTGCCTGTTCACCCTGCTATCATCCAGAGGGCGAGGTCAGCAGGGACCGAGAGACTGAAAAACAGCTTCTATCTCAAGGCTATCAGACTGTTAAACAGCCACCACTAACATTGAGTGGCTGCTGCCAACACACTGACTCAACTCCAGCCACTTTAATAATGGGAATTGATGGAAATTGATGTAAAATATATCACTCGTCACTTTAAACAATGCTACTTAATATAATGTTTACATACCCTACATTATTCATCTCATGTATATGTATATACTGTACTCTATATAATCTACTGCATCTTTATGTAATACATGTATCACTAGCCACTTTAAACTATGCCACTTTGTTTACATACCCTACATTACTCATCTCATATGTATATACTGTACTCGATACCATCTACTGCATCTTGCCTATGCCATTCTGTACCATCACTCATTCATATCTTTATGTACATATTCTTTATCCCTTTACACTTGTGTGTATAAGGTAGTAGTTTTGGAATTGTTAGGTTAGATTACTCGTTGGTTATTACTGCATTGTCGGAACTAGAAGCACAAGCATTTCGCTACACTCGCATTTTAACATCTGCTAACCATGTGTATGTGACAAATACGTTTGATTTGATTTGAACTGTGCTGCTGGCAACAATTTTTATTTTTTTTGCTGACTTTTACAGACACAGACATATTCAATGGGTGTTAAGCGTTCGTAAATGTATCAGTTATTCTGAGCTCTGGCACACTCAGATGAGAATGCTCTGAAATCGGAGTAGATAGCCAGAACAAATGTATGTCCATTGAGAATTCACAACGACTATACCACTTAGCTAAGAACGACGTGAATAATCAAGTCAATAAATGTTGGGTAGTTAGTTAGATAGCATATAGTTAATATACTGGAAAGTTCGATGTATTAGTAGCCAACTAACTTTAGGTTGCTAGCTAACCTACTGCTGTAATGATAAACTATGCGGTTCATAAGGATAGCTTAACCAACAAATTGTCAGCCAAGACAACATGTAGCATAACTTATTGAAAAGTCATTACTTTATTACATGGCTCAACATTTTCTCGACAGTTGTCATAATTAGTTAAAGCAAGGAATTTGTATCTGCTCTTGTCGGCTGCATATTTTCCGCCATTTTCTTAAATTCTGAAAATGTGAAGCCACGACCCATTTTCGGAATAATGGCATTATGGGCCCTAAAAGCATGGAAATAGTGTCCACTGCATGTGTCCTTTATATTTTGGCAAATGTAGTACGACATCCCAGAACTTTTTGCATACTAACTGTATTAGTTAATGTGACGACTGTTGCTCATCGAATGATTACAAGTTTCTAATTACGTGATTAACTGAATCAAGCAATTATTAACTCATTAACCTGGGACACCATGGGAAACTAGTTTTGATTGAGTTTCTATTTCCCAAATTAACTCAAAGAATATCAGAATATCGATTTTACAACAGCCGCTAATTAACCAGTTGCCTCTAACAATCTCGTTCTGAACGTTGTATAGCCCGTGAATATACCCGGGGCCCACTAATGAATTCGTACCACACCAATCTTAGTTGAATATTTATTTATTAAAAAGCTAAAATGATGATTAAAGATACACATAGACAAAACACATTATAGGCTATTGATTAGAACCTATAATGGGCCAACACACTATGGCGCGTGTTACCCACAATGGGAATTTCAAAAGATAGAGAAAAAAAGAAGTACACAAAATAAATATACATTTGGGTGAATTTGTCAGCTATGCTATTCTAACCCTAGCCTTGCCCCCAACTGCTGCTCTTATGGGTCAGAATATAATGATGTAATTACGTGGGGATGATCTCCGGGGATTCTCTGCGTTGACCGTTCCGCTGTTCGATGACGCACTTCTCCTGCGCACCTCCATGCTCGTCCTCCCGGTGTCAGTGTCCTTTTTTGCTTAGGAGTCTGTTCCCTCACCCCTTTCTCTGGAAGGGGTCTTCTGAGGACAGACAGCTCTGTAGCTCAGAGCTCACAGCATAGGAATGAAACCCTTTAGATACCACGATTCGATGGGAGATGGAGGCTAGTTGGTTCGACTTGAATTCACCCGCTTAGACACAGCTACTCATTCATAGCTTGGGTAGAAAAGTATTTCTTTGTCCTCAAACTTGTGTTGCGTTCTGGGTTTGTTGACTTTTTAGACCCTGCTGCAGCTGGGGTCACGTAGTCCTATTGTAATTTCTATACTCACAGGTTTTATACCCTTGGGTCAGAAGTGGGCGTAGCCGCCTTTAGGGCAATTATCTGGGCGTACCAAGTTAACGAGGCAAGGGCTAGGTTCTTCTCAAATCCCATTTTAGACAACTAACTTAACATTTCATCTTCCCCAAAACATTCTCTTTGATTTGGATATTTTCCATACAACGTACAATGTATAAACATCAAACAAAAATAGGAAAACCCTTCACATTACAATGTTTTCGTAATAATGTAATCTATTAACCTTGAATAACAGAACAAAAATGATATACATTTTCATATTCCATCTATCATCATGAAAACCATTGTTCCAAAGTCCCTTTAGTTCATGTTTAATGTTCTGAGGCTGGTTCTCCGTAGTGACAGGACAAAGGAATTTGTCTGTGGCCTGAGATTTACCAGGGGCGTGAGGGCCATAAACCCCCCCCACGTCTTCAGACCCCTAGATCTCTCCTCCTCTGTTGGGGTTGAGAGATAATCTGTAGGGTTGTGGTCTCCTGTAACCTAACCTGATCAAGACAGTCATGACATAACTCTATCCATACAATTTCCGATAAGCATACTACATACTCAATTTACTTCACAAATAGTATGGTTAGTGCGGTTAGTATGAGTGTTCGAGCATTACTATAGTTTTTAATTTCTCAACTGGTACAAAGAAATCTTATTTTACCTCCTCAATGAAACATAATGATTTTTCCTGACACAGAAGGCTGGGATGAAGTTGAAACTTAAATTAATTGGCATCTTCACAGGATCCGCAGTGAATATAATTTTTCTTTTCATCTATTGGTCATGCTTTGCAAGTATGACTTAACCAGAGCCTACTGCCATGTTAAGGGAAGAGACAGATTAGAATAGGACTCCAGAAACGCAATGAAGCCGTCCTCAACACAGGGTGATAAGCTAAGTGAATATGCAGAATTCAGGACACACTGCTTCCTGCTGTGTAATTCCTCAGCATCGTTGTTAAATCCACATTCCACTAAAGAGTCAGCATTGTTGCCTTTAGCAACAAAGGTCCCAGCTTGATACTTGTTTTGTTGTACACTGTCATAACTGGCCTGTTCGGGTCAGGTTACCGTGGACAACAGTCCTACAGAGATATCTGTCACATCCACCAGAAGGGGGAGATAGTGAGGTAGGGAGGTGTTTTTTTTAATGACACCTCACTCCCATTGTAAATCTTAAATCAGCAGATAAATTCCTTTGTCCTCTCAATGTGAAGGATTGGAATGTGTGAGTGGGCCCTACGGAGAGTCTAACTCAGAACGATAACATGCAATAAATGGACTTTGGGACAAGTATTTCATCAGCCAAAATTATGGTAATAACGATAGTTGGAATATGAAAATGATTATCATTTTTTGTTATGTCATTAAAAGTTAAATAATGAAAACATTGTAAAAACATTGTAACTTGAAGAGTTCCCATAGGAAAACATGATGCACATGATGTTTACATATTGTACGATGTGTGGAAAATGTTCAGATCAAAGAGAATGATTTTGTAAAAGTGAACTGTGAAATTAGTTTTCTAAACTGATACAATCTTGACGCCTTGCCTCGTAACTAGCTTACAATTGGCTCAATCATCCCACTTATTTCCCCTGTAACTATTCCCCAGGTCGTTGCTGCAAATGAGAATGTATTCTCAGTCAGCTTAGGTCACGTTCTGACCTTTTATGTCCTTTGTTTTGTCGTTATTTATGGTCAGGGCGTGAGTTGGGGTGGGCAGTCTATGTTTGTTTTTCTATAATTTGGGGATTCCTATGTTTCGGCCTAGTATGGTTCTCAATCAGAGGCAGGTGTCATTAGTTGTCTGATTGAGAATCATACTTAGGTAGCCTGGGTTTCACTGTTTGTTTGTGGGTGATTGTCTATGTTAGTTGCTTGTGTCAGCACAGTTCTCATTATAGCTCCACGGACGTTATTTTGTTTATTGTTTTGTATAGTTTGTATTCAGTGTTCAGTGCTTTCTTTAATCATCATGAACACATACCACACTGCATTTTGGTCCGCATCATACGACGATCGTGACAACTTACCTGGTAAAATAACGGTCAAATAAAAATAAAAACTACATACGCCCAGAGAACTTGCCATAAAGGCAAAAAAGCCTATTTCTACCCTGGGGTATAAAACATGTGAGTTAAGAATTTACATATCATACTTGGTGACCACGCACTGCAGCCAAGGTCCGAGAAGTCACAACCCCAAAGCGCAAAACGAGGTGGAAAAATACAAAGGAATCTCTTAATCTATGCTACGGATGAGTAGCAGTGTCAGAAATAGTTTCAGGATACATGTAAAATTAAAATCTGTGCCAAATATTTTTTTTTCTTTCAAATATATATTTAATAGGGATGTGAAACAATTAAAATAATTCAATCGGGTTAATGGCATTCTAAATATATTTTCCTTTATGTTCCCCTAACCCTACTACCCCTCACCTAAATGGAGTAAGCTAATGGAAGACAACACTTAGGCTTCTCTTTCCAGCTTATACTGTATATACTATGTATTTTACAATAGTAAAGCTACCCTCAACCCCTCCCACCTTTCTCTGAAACCAATCCAGTTTTGATTTCTATTTGCCATATTTTTTTACTGTGCTGTTTCCCAAAATGTTAGAAACTATATACATTTTACGGACCCAGCATATTTTACATGAGTTATTTTGTTGTTTTCAGTCCCACCCTTCAGCTCCACACAACCCCTTCCAATCTAGCTCTTTGCACCATCCAGTTTGGATTTCTATTTGCCATATATTTTTCAACTGTGCTGTGATGTTTCACAAAAGTTCTGAACCTTTTCTATTCTCCTAGTTTCTACAGATTGTAAATTAAAGATAAGCAAATTTGCTAAATGTATTATTAGATTATTGATCGATTGACTTTGACTTTTCAAATCACCTAGCAATGCCATTTGCAAAGTTAATGGCATTTATTAATTGTGATTAATCGCAATTTATTTTAGAATTCGAAACACAAAAGTCAACAACACAAACAACACAGAATTCATTTTATCATACACAAATTAATGTTTAAGTAGGCCTACTCCCTCTTATCAAATATTCTTGAAGTTTAACACTTGTGTGTGTTCACACAAACACACACACACACACACACACACCCACCCACACACACACTCAAGTACTGTTAAAGCTTCAGGCATTCTAAATGGGTGTTCTCCCAATTTCTGATTGGAGGGTTGACTATAGGAAAACATAATATCGATACAAAAAGCTTTTAAACCTGTCCAACAATGTTATGAATCCCACAGGAGACTCAATCTCAATAACATCTATATCAGCCCATAGATCAGCCAGGTCTGAGTTTGTTAAATATAATACAGCTATTAGCTAGAGATAGCCTAGGCTTCTTATCCATGTTCTTCAACATGAATTAGTCCGAAGCTGCCACTCCTAGAATTTGGATCATTTGTTTAAATCACGTTACCTCATAACTACAACATAAACAGTCGCTAAATGGTATTGATGTCCTGTTCTGATTAAAATCATAGTGGGAAGTTAGCTAGTTGAATCAAGAGATATTCAGCCATGGCATTGTAAACATTATTTTGGTTAGCTAGCTAGCTAACGTTTGTCACGATCGTCGTAGTGAGGGGACCAAAGCGCAGGGTGGTTAGAATACATTCTTTATTTAATGAAGAACACGAAGAACAATTAACCAAAAAACAACAAAACGAATAAGACGAACGTGACCGCTATATAAACAATGTGCTAACATGCAACATAACAGACAATAACTCACAAAATACCCAAAGAAGATGACTGCCTAAATATGGTTCCCAATCAGAGACAACGATAAACACCTGCCTCTAATTGAGAACCAATCTAGGCAACCATAGATCAACATAAACACCTAGATGGTTGACTGACTTTCTTCTGTTGAAGGAGGAGCGACCAAAATGCAGAGTGGTGATTACTCATGTTTAATGATGGAAAATGACTTGACATGAAAAATACCGAAATGTACAAAAAACAACAGACGGAAACGTGAAAAAACTATACAGCCTATCTAGTGAAACTAAACACAGAGACAGGAACAATCACCCACGAAACACTCAAAGAATATGGCTGCCTAAATATGGTTCCCAATCAGAGACAAACGATAATCACCTGACTCTGATTGAGAACCGCCTCAGGCAGCCATAGACTACGCTAGACATCCCACAAAACCCCAAGACAAAAACACACCACAATAACCCATGTCACACCCTGGCCTGACCGAATAAATGAACAATAAACATAATATATTTCGACCAGGGCAAAAACCCTAGACAGTACAAACACTCTAGATGAGACAAAAACACACATACCATCCTCGTCACACCCTGACCTAACCAAAATATATAAAGAAAACAAAGAATACTCAGGTCAGGGCCTGACAATGTTAGTATATAGCTAGCTACTTCTGTAGAATGATGTTTTTGCTGTTATCTGCCAAACTACTCGAGGTAAAAGAATGTCCGGACCTCTTCAGCCATTGCCCCAGCTGCCATCATCGGCTGCTCTATTGTTAAAAACATCTTGATTCACAAGGAAAGAACTCTGTACTACCCAGGAGCACAAAAATGTCCCATATTAACAGGTGGAGCCTAAGAAACAAGGTTAATGAAGTCATAAACTTGCCTGTAACAGATGACATTCATATTCAATCTCTGGAACTCGTTTAGATAATACCTTCCTGTAAAGCTTAGAGAGGATATTTTGTTAAATTATACTATGAAACAAAAATATATGATATAAAGAATGATAGTAAAAAGCTTTGGAGCACCTTAAATTAGATTTATGGGTAAACTCAGCTCCGTCATTAATTTAATCAGATGGCTCATTCATCACAAAACCCACTGATATTGCAAACTACTTTTAATATTTCATATATGCTATCTTGGTTGTGTTTATGTAGGACTTTGATAACATCAGAATATGTGTCACGTTCGTCATATTGAGGAGACCAAAGCGCAGCGTGATGTGAATACATCTTTAAATGAAAGACGAAAAGCAAACACGAAGTACACTAAACAAACAAACAAAATATCAAAACGAACGTGACCGCTATAAATACTGAGTGCAAACATGCAACATCACATAGACAATAACCCACAAAATACCCAAACAAGATGGCTGCCTAAATATGGTTCCCAATCAGAAACAATGATAAACAGCTGCCTCTAATTAACAACCAATCTAGGCAACCATAAACCTACAAAAATGACTAGACAGTACAAAAACACATATATCACCCATGTCACACCCTGACCTAACTTAAATATTATAAGGAAAACAAATAGTACTCAGATCAGGGCGTCACAGTACCTCCCCCCCACAAAGGTGCGGAAAAACCTAATCTAAAGGGGAGGGTCCGGGTGGGCCTTTTTCACGGCGGCGGCTCGGGTGCGGGACGTGGACCCCGCTCTACCTCAGTCTTGGCCCACTTAGGTGGTGCCTCTGGAGCGGGGACCCTCACAGCAGATCCCGGACTGAAGATCATCGTAGAGAGCGCCACTGGACGGAAAGGCGCCTCTGGACTGAGGAGCGACTCTGGCAGCCCTGGACAGGAGGGAGACTCTGGCGGCTCAGGACAGACGGGAGACTCTGGCGGCTCAGGACAGACGGGAGACTCTGGCGGCTCAGGACAGACGGGAGACTCTGGCGGCTCAGGACAGACGGGAGACTCTGGCGGCTCAGGACAGACGGGAGACTCTGGCGGCTCAGGACAGACGGGAGACTCTGGCGGCTCAGGACAGACGGGAGACTCTGGCGGCTCAG